>NC_071096.1:27872017-28515767 GCF_027358695.1 Spea bombifrons
GGAGAGAAAATCCTGGTGGTGTGTGTGGGGCATCTGTCAGGGGGACCATCTGTTCTTTAAGGGATACCAAAATTTCTGATGCCGGCCCTGACATATGATGGCCTTCTTCACACAAGAAATTACTATAATTAAAGACAACCCTGCTGCATTGTACAGCCCATGGAGAGGTTTGTTTTTTTTTTAGTATGACTTGCACCTGCAGATAGACACAGAGAAGCACTGTTTCCTGTTTTATTTTTCTTTAGACATACTTACCCTTGGTATTCTATATATTTATAAATCACTCCAGCAATCAACATGGCCACAAGAGCATAATACCAGGATGAGATGAACATCAGGGCCAAGCAGATACTCATCCCCAAGAATGACAATGTCCTAGAAACAAAGAAAAACTACTTTGGAAATGTCACCAATGTATATGTACCTTACTGTAAATAAGGGGAGTCAACTGGTAGCTATCAATCCCAAGATTACACAAAAGTGGGCACTGTATTGTATGAACGGTAGTATATCTGCCACCTGGATATCCCTGTTCTGTATTAAACTACTAAAGACTATCTTTATTCTACATCTGAATCGATGTTCAAGATTTCTGTAACCCACCCGCTTTGATACTACAAAGAAGTACAAATTTAAGCTCAACAACTTTAATGAAATGTGGATTGGGGAGTCAGTTAAAGTATTTAAAATGCAGTTACATAAGTATAATCTATCAACTCTTCTAGTCAATTAATCAGTGCTTTTGTTCTACAAACAAAAATTTAACAATTTACTAATATTTACCTTTTTTAATATTTACTAATATTTAAAAAAATATAGACAAGTATATTGCATATCACCATGGGGAAATATGCTTGGGTTCAACTCAACTTTGGAACACATGTTTCTCACCAGTGATAAAATTTAAACCGCGGTCTCCAGTTTGGGGTTCTTAGCAGTGTCTGTACAGCACACGCCAAATTAACAAACAAATAGCACATTAGGAAGAACCTACAGAAAGCAAATTAATAAATGATTAAAATAAACAATTGTGATCTATGCCAATCGTATTTGTTACCCACTTTCCTGAACAATTCTAACAAGACACTTGAAGGAATAGCAATAATATAAACACAAACATAAAATTTGATGGCAGATAAGAACCATTTGGCCCATATTGTCTGCCCATTATATAAATACAAACAAACATACACCATCTACATCGTGTATTGTTATTTACTAGATTATGGGTTCAAATTAATACTGCAGTAAATTTTCATATCTGGGTTTGTGGTCGCCTATTAAAAAGCAGTCTTACATGGATAAGATAGGTGCCACCATGTCCAGTGAAGCAATGAGAATTCCCAGTTCTGCAATCACAGCCGTCATCAAGAGAGCCCATGTTGGTTCACCATTTGCTTTTCCGTAACCAAACACCTAAAATACACAAATAACTCAAGAATTACTGGGATTGTACAATTAGTTGGATAAATGAGTTAAGCCAAAATAACAGAGTGCCAAATAACACAAAGATTAATTAAGATGGCCTATGCCATTTCCAGTAAAAATGCGTTAGTGACCCCACAGAATATATTCAAACTAATCAAAATAATGTGTTTTACCCTCTTCCCTTCTCCGCTCTCTAACATTGTTATTTCCCTTTGTCTCTCTCTACATGGGAAATATTGAACCATGTTGGAAATTTATAATATGGAACCTACATCTTGTTACTCATTTTTGGGACTGTTTGATGGTAAATCCGAGAAATCCAAGAAAAACCCTAAAAGGTTATTTCAATGCTGTATTTGTATAATGCCATTTGATTGACACAATAAACATACTTAAAAGGCTGTACTATCACATAGTAATGTACATAAACATGTGACATAAATTATCCGCCAACCTGCAAGAATGGGATGATATTATCATTGGCTATAGCTTGCAATAAACGAGGAGCTCCAGTTAGGCTTTGCAGTCCAGCGCCACACGTAGAAAAGAACGAGCCAATGACGATGACCCAAGGCGAAGGCCAAGACATGATCCCTACTACCAAGTTCTTATTGACTGTATCTCCAAATCTATAATAAAGACAATGGTTTATATCATCAACAGTTGTTTTTTCACTACAAAGGGAATTTACACAATAAATGAGAAGGACAGACTTTGCAGCAACGGGTGGACCATTTAATTTACAATATGTGGAATGAGCACGTAGGACCGAAGCACATCCTTGGTAAGATGCACCATGGACCTTCAGTGCTAATTCCTACACCAGTTCAAAATATGGTTGTCACGGAAGGCTCTGTGCCTTGGGCTCCTGAAAGGGCCTGGGGCCAGCCTCCTCCCTACAGACTATGGGCCCTGGCCTTGGAAGGGGTTCTGTTTTTGGGGAGGTGGATACAGGGGGGTCCATTAGGAATACTGCTTCCCCCTGGTACAGAGTGCCACGTTTCCCCAAGTACCAGAGACTGTGGAGCTCGGACACAGATTTGGGGCACTTGTATTTTGGGAGGGGGTTTATGTGTGGTTTTACTCTCCACTGGGTCAGGACTTACATGAGAGCTCTATGGCCAGTATTCACACCTGGGTCTGATATCCAGCAGGTTTCAACCATAAGTCAGGGAACTGCATGTGTTTATCATCCTCCCCACAGACTAGAATAGTGACCCCTACTGGGCCAAGGTGGGCTGAGTGCAAATACTGCAAATACTAAGCTGTGTGCAGAACCTGATGGAGAACTGTGTGTGGTTTGTTGTTCTATTGTTTGTAAATTACCCCCTTGTACTGTTTAAATACTAGTGTGTGTCCAAATAAACTGGGTCCTGTTTTCACCTCAACATGAGTGCTCTCTGATGCTGGCATCAGAGCAGGAGCACCAGGGAGGGGATGCAGACAACATCACTTTTTTTAATGAGAATAATAAAAGTTTATAATATAATCAAATTGTTTTCTATAATTAATCAACCATAAAGCAGGGTGGGGAGGGGGCCACCTCCAGACTCACAAAGAGTCATTCTCCAGCCCGCAGGAGAGGAAAAACCCCAGCGTTGGAGGAAACCTTTTGAGAAGCCATGGCTGGAAGGATTGCCCTTCCCTTTGGGCATTAAGAGGTTAATTCTATCTTGTGGATGGGGTAAAATTAAATTTTAAATTAAATACCAATAAATAATCATAAACGTAAATCTGCGGGTTACAATCTTCAAACATCTGCTTGGATCCCGACATTCTGCGAATCTCTTTGCCGGCTAGCCGACACTCCGCAGATCTCTTTGTCAGGTGACCAGCAGTTTTGACGTAACCTCTTAATGCCCAGAGGGAAGGGCAATTCTTCCAGCCATAGTTTCTCAAAAGGTTTCATCCAACGCTAGGGTTTTTCCTTTCCTGCGTGCTGGAGAATGACTCTTTGTGAGTCCAGAGGTGGCCCCCTCTCGACCTTCTTTATGGTGGATTATATAGGAAAACTTTTATTGTCTATTTTAGGACAATGGTCACACTGTGTAGCTAAGCTTCGGCTAGCAACAGTGCCAACACAGCTCCAGTGCAGCGACGCCCCCCTTCTCTCTACAATGCTGATTCTGTCTGGTGCTGAAGGTGTTAATTGTTGGTGTACCAGCAGGAGGAAGCAACATTTGGCGGGCACCAACCCAGCAGAAGAGCTGGCATCAGAGCAGTAGCACCAGGGAGGGGATGCAGTCGGCATCATTTCCCATCCGATGTGTTTGTGCCTGGGAGATGGCGCACCCGGCCATACTCCCCAGCGGGAGCTCACAAATCCGGGAGTGAAGGAACCCGTCCTCCCTCCCAGCAGCAGATCCCAATTCAGGGAGCTGAGGAAATTGTCCTCCCTCCCCAGCGGCAGGCCGATTCAACAGATTCTGTAGCCCCAGCTGAAGCACTGGCTGGAATGATTCCCCTTCCCTCTGGGGATTAAGAGGTTAATTCTATCGTGTGGATGAGGTAAATTAAAATTTTAAATTAAATACAAATAAATGATCATAAACGTAGATCTGTGGATTATAATCTTCAGACCTCTGCTGGGATCCCGACACTCCGCGAATCTCTTTGCCGGAAAGCCGACACTCCGCAGATCTCTTTGTCAGACGACCAGCAGTTTTGATGCTTCTGGCCGCCTGACAAAGAAATCTGCGGAGTGTCGGCTCTCCGGCAAAGAGATTTGCGGAGTGTCGGGATCCCAGCAGAGGTCTGAAGATTGTAACCCGCAGATCGATGTTTATGATCAATTATTTGTATTTAATTTTGAATTACATTTTTCCCCATCCACAAGATAGAGTTAACCTCTTAATGCCCAGAGGGAAGGGCAATTCTTCCAGCCATAGTTTCTCAAAAGGTTTCATCCAACGCTAGGGTTTTTCCTTTCCTGCGTGCTGGAGAATGACTCTTTGTGAGTCCAGAGGTGGCCCCCTCTTGACCTGCTTTATGGTGGATTATATAGGAAAAATGTTATTGTCTATTTTAGGACAATGGTCACACTGTGTAGCTAAGCTTCGGCTAGCAACAGTGCCAACACAGCTCCGGTGCAGCGCCGCCTCCCTTCTCTCTACAATGCTGATACTGTCTGGTGCTGAAGGGGTTAATCACTAGGGAGGGGATGCAGTCGGCATCACTTCACATCACTTCCCATCCCGTGTGTGAGTGCCTGGGAGATGGCGCACCCGGCCATATACCCCAGCAGCAGCTCACAAATCCGGGAGTCAAGGAACCCGTCCTCCCTCCCCAGCGGCAGATCCCAATTCAGGGAGCTGAGGAAACTGTCCTCCCTCCCAGGCGGCAGGCCGATTCAATAGATTCCATAGCCCCAGCTGCAGCACTGGCAAAAGGACAGAGTGCCGCTGGCCTCTGCCTCGCAACTGTAATGGCTACAGGGTTCCAGGGAGATGATGCAGCCGGCCCATCTCCCCAGCGGCAGCATGAACTCCAGGGAGGGGATGCTGGCGGGAACACTCCCCAGTAGCTGTGTGCAAAGGAGGACCTTTTGGAGAACTTTGTGTGGTTTGTTGTGTCTATTGTATGTAAATTGATACTAGTGTGTTTCCAAATAAACTGAGTCCTGTTTTTACCTCAACATGAGTGCTCTCTGATGCTTGCATCAGAGCTGGAGCACCAGGGATGGGATGCAGACGGCATCACCTTTTTTTTATGAGAATAATAAAAGTTTACTATATAATCACATTTTTTTCTTTAATTAATCAACCATAAAGCAGGATGAGGAGGGGGCCACCTCCAGACTCACAAACAGTCATTCTCCAGCCCGCAGGAAAGGAAAAACCCCAGCGTTGGAGGAAACCTTTTGAGAAGCCATGGCTGGAAGGATTGCCCTTCCCTCTGGGCATTAAGAGGTTAATTCTATCTTGTGGATGGGGTAAATTTAAATTTTAAATTATATACAAATAAATAATCATAAACGTAGATCTGCGGGTTACAATCTTCAGACCTCTGCTGGGATCCCGACATTCTGCGAATCTCTTTGTCAGCGAGCCGACACTCCGCAGATCTCTTTGTTAGGCGACCAGCAGTTTTGACATTTCTGGCCACCTGACAAATCTGCGGAGTGTCGGCTCTCCGGCAAAGAGATTCGCGGAGTGTCGGGATCCCAGCAGAGGTCTGAAGATTGTAACCCGCAGATCGATGTTTATGATCAATTATTTGTATTTAATTTTGAATTAAATTTTTCCCCCATTCACAGGTTAGAGTTAACCTCTTAATGCCCAGAGGGAAGGGCAATTCTTCCAGCCGTAGTTTCTCAAAAGGTTTCATCCAACGCTAGGGTTTTTCCTTTCCTGCGTGCTGGAGAATGACTCTTTGTGAGTCCAGAGGTGGCCCCCTCTCAACCTGCTTTATGGTGGATTATCTAGGAAACATTTTGTCTATTTTAGGACAATGGTCACACTGTGTAGCTAAGCTTCGGCTAGCAACAGTGCCAACATAGCTCCGGTGCAGCGACGCCCCCCTTCTCTCTACAATGCTGATTCTGTCTGGTGCTGAAGGGGTTAATCGCTGGTGTACCAGCAGGAGGAAACAACGTTTGGTGGGCACTAACCCAGCAGAAGATCTGGCATCAGGGCAGGAGCACCAGGGAGGGGATGCAGTCGGCATCACTTCCCATCCGGTGTGTGAGTGCCTGGGAGATGGCGCACCAGGCCATACTCCCCAGCGGCAGCTCAAAAGTCCGGGAGTAAAGGAACCCGTCCTCCCTCCCCGGTGGCAGATCCCAACTCAGGGAGCTGAGGAAATTGTCCTACCTCCCCAGCGGCAGGCCGATTCAACAGATTCCGTAGCCCTAGCTGAAGCACTGTCAACAGGACAGAGTGCCGCTGGCCTCCACCTCGCAACTGCAATGGCTACAGGGATCCAGGGAGCCACTGACAGCCGGGGCACCAGGGAGGGGATACAGGTGGCATCCCTCTCCAGCAGCTGACAGAGGGCCCAGAAGATGGCACAGCCGGCCCATCTCCCCAGTGACAGCCAGGGCACCAGGAAGGGGATGCAGGTGACATTACTCCCCAGCGGGTGGGTTAGTGTCCAGGAGATGGCGCAGCCGGCCCATCTCCCCAGCGGCAGCAAGAACTCCAGGCAGGGGATGCAGACGGCATCACTCCCCAGCGGCTGAGTGAGTACCCGGGAGATGGCGCAGCCGACCAGTCTCCCCAGTGGCAGCAGGAACTCCAGGCAGGGGATGCAGGCAGCATCACTCCCTAGCGGCTAAGTGAGTGCCTGGGAGATGACGAAGCCGGCCCATCTCCCCAGAGGCAGCAGGAACTCCAAAGGTGTTAAAGGGCTAAAAACAAACATATTACTTGCTCATCAGCAATATATTTCAAAGTCCTTCGACTGAGGTCACATAGCACTGTTGGAGCACTTTACATTGGGCCATATACAATTTGACGGAAAATTAATCAATTATCATCCCTCTCATGAGGACATATTGGAAAAGAAAAAGGAGCGATTATCAAGTTAAACACAGTAGCAAGAAGCCTTACTTGTCTCGAAGCACAACTCCTTCGATGCACGCTCCAAAGAGGATCACAGTGCTGATGTCTAAAGCAATGTGTTAAGGTATGTCATATCTATTTTTTGTTTCTGTCAATTTATTTTTGGAGAATTCCTAATATATGTACAACTGTCAACAAATATTAAAAAATATTGTTGTAAAGGATTACTGTTATCTCTTCAACACTGTAACTTGTTGAAAGCAAAACATTCACTCCATTAAAAGTAATGTGAAAGGATACATATAAATGAGGTGGTGAGTATGGCTAGGATGGTTCCCACCGGTATCGATTTCTGGGCATCTCGCAAATCTCCTGATCTGTTACTTCCAGCCATTATACCTGAGAAATAAAGAGAAAAACAATGAAACAGCAACTACACTGAAGGTGTTCGTGACCCATGATAGTCCTCTACTGATGCCTTGGTCTGCTTTACAGAAGATACCTTTCCAAAGAGATATTACATATTTATGGAACTGTGTACAGACAGAATCGAGTTTGTGTGATTAAAAAGACCAGTAGTTCCCAACACAGTCCTTAAGGAACTCCATCGATCTGGGGTTTTTTTTTACTCTCCGTGATGAACAGAATATCATAATCAATAAATCGTGCCCTCAAGCACTGTTGGAAACCACTGCTCAGATCAATCACACTCACTATTTACTTATCATGATGTGTTTTATAGTGAATTGAAAATGATTGCATACTGTAATGGTTAACTCAAGTTGTGCCAATATAATTGAATGGTCCTCACCAGTAACAGATGGAAAAAAGATACCAACAAGCACCATGAATGTTGTGGTGATATCTGCCACAACATATATGCGATTGTTACTCGGAGATCCAGGAACAGCCACAGAACGCTGATGAGATTTCTCTAGGAGCTCTCCACTTGTCAGGTAGTTGCTCCAAAGGTTATCTGAGGAGGTAAGAAGGGAAAAATCAAAGAGTCAGAACAACTGCACAATAACGAAATAGATCCCTGTAGTCTGGCTTAGAGAGTAGGCATTGAATGAGCTCAGTATCAGACAAACGTATGAGCAAACATGAAAAGACATTACTAAAACGTCACAAAAACTTATGGCCATGAATACCTTTTAAAATGCCGCTTGCGGCACCAGGAACAGCAGCGATCTCACTGACATTGTTCTCAAGGAAATATTCATCACATGAGTTGGTGGAAAGATTGTATGAACCACAAAATATTTCCCACAGCTTAGTAGCAACGGTCTCATTATCCATAATTTCTGTCTTTGAGCAGATATCAAACTGGTCTCTGGAAAGCGTCCTGTTACCCAGCATACATATCCTGCACAGGAACATATCATATTATTAGCAATTTTACCAACGGAGAACCAATTAAATTATTCACACCAACAAGTCACGTGTCGGCACAAATCTTCTATTGCGTAATTTATTAAAAATCATAAAAAAACCTTAATTGGTTTAAATTTTATTTTCAACAGAAATTATATTAAAATATTTGAATACTTTAACACTTTAGCATAATATATCACTAGAAATTTCTTACAATAGGATTAACAAATCATAAATCTATAAATGCATGGTATTTTGAGAGATCAGTAAAGCATATTTACTTATAACATTAGTATTTGAACTAAAAGAAAAAGGAACTACAGAAAGCGATGGGTGATGAAGACTGGACACGTTAATAAACATTCATAAATGTAATATGTAGCCACTGTAATTTTTTGAAAATTCTATATAGAGATTTGGCTTTTTTGTGAATATTATGGTTTACAAATGTTACGTATTATTTACAGAGAAAGAAAATGAAAACCAATATACTTACGGATATTGAGGAGGTGCAAAGATGGATTTGATGCCACCGGCGTAGATTGACAGGATAGAAACGATGACACATGCCAGGAAGAGCAAGGCAAACTTGTTCACGTACTTCACCCCCACAAAAACGACGACCACCATCAGGGTGAGGAAAAGCGAACCATAAATTCTCATATTGTTCAGCGTGGCACTGGAATTTTCCTCGAGGTTTGGTGAATGGAAGATGGCTGCTGATGGTGCAATATAAACCTAATATTGGGATAATATATAATAAGGGATATCCAAAAAAAAAAAAAAAAAACACATTTAATATGGTTCATAGAGCAAGCAGTAGAGCATTGTGTGAAGCTTCTTGGGAAAGGAAAATGTAGCGGGTTTCTTCGTGAAAAAAGGCTTTTTGAGGGTTATTTATGGAATTTTAGCAACAGTATAAACATGATTCACAGCCCAAACAAATTGCAGAGGTGGCACATGTGCAGTGTGAATACCGATGGCCCTCATTCATATCCACCCCCTGCCAAGTACTACTTCAGGTATGATTCCACCCCTAATATAACTCAATTACAAAAGATCTTGAAATGGGGTGCACACAGCTTAGCAGTAGACCCCACAGTAGTGCCTATAAGCAACGATGTTGAATTGGATAAGCAAATATGTTTTGCCATTGATCCTGCAAAGATAAAATGGTGCCCTTTCAAAGCACTTGATGAACCTGCAGTATTGTACAAAGGAATCATATCTTCTGCTTCACAAACCCCAATTTCTGGAAGAGCAGAAATGTATTCTTAAAGTTCTTGTAAACTCTCTGTGATCTGTTAAGGGAAGGGATATGACAGTTGTGTAACTTGTATATCAGCACTTGGCTCTATATGCCTGTGTATGTTTGTGTCTCTGTGAGACTATGTGTGGGTAAAAGGTTTATATATTAGGGTATATGCATGACACATTGACATACATTTTCAAATACTCTAAAAAAAAGATTACTATTCTTATTTAGTATTTTATCCACTTAGGGGGCATTAAGACCATTAGTACTGTTCTGTTGCTTGTCTAACACCAAAGCCTATGATAGATTTAATTATAATATCAATATGTACAGCCCCCAGAGTGCCTTTCTTTTTCAAGTATTGCATATTTTGAAATACGTTGAGCTTAAAATGCATAGTTCTCTCACCAGAAATATCTCAACGGCACCCAGAATGTACATTGCTCCCGCAAACGTTGTTCCGAGATAGAAGCAAAGGCCAACTGCTCCTCCAAACTCCGGTCCGAGGGATCGCGAAATCATGAAATACGAGCCACCAGCTGTAACGAGGAGACAAACGGACAGAGGAAGGAGCATTTATTGAAACGTTGTACAGCAATATTTTATTCAAAATTGATATTTTTCAGCAGAAAGGACAAGGAAATAAGTAGACTGAAGAAAAAGTTATTCCTGATATGTTTACCTGTACTTCTGCCCTGGTGTCACAAATACCACGGAGAACCTGTTCCTATTTCCCTGTATGTTATGGCTGTGAAGTGCATTGTGTACAGGCTGTGACCGATACATTAATCTGCAACCCCAGTGCAGTGTCACGGGATAGTTGGTAACAAACATTATTTGGTCCAAAATCACCAAAACACTGAATCTAGGTGGTTAATTTAATAAAAGCGATTACCTGGTACCACTCCATTCGTGGCTATGGCACTCATCGAAATTGCTGTCAAAAGCGTCTGCAAAGACATAAATAAGAATATCCTCAGAGAGAGAGAGAGAGAGAGTTGCATTTGTAGGTAACAGATTTTTCTTTGATTCCAAAGGTGTATCTTGTAATCTGGTAGAGTTGGACCAAAGTCCTATTAAGGCTAGATGAGCTGGTTCAAGCTCAAGAGTAATATCTGGATTAACACACCAGAAGGGCAAAGAAACACTAGACAAGAGCCAGAAACTGCCCCCTTCCAACAGTAGGTCATTGAGATGAAGGAGAGGACCAGCATATTCTGAAGACACCAGCTATGCAACCCCTGCCTGGCTCTACCGCAGAAGACTCACCTCTAACCATAGAACATTTTGGGTATAACCTGTGTTCTTCTATTGACTAGGATTAACCGATGAAATTAGCAAAGAATACAAACAATGGGTTGAAACACTTAAAAAAAAATAATAATAATGTATACATACAAGAATAAATGTTGCAGGCCATGGTGATTACTCATAAAAGCATTACTCATACTAGCAATGTCTACATCTATAAAAATGGGAAAGTTAAAATTGTAACAGTTTTTTACAACAGTTACATTAATTAGTACGAGTTTACTGTGCTTATTCCAGCATGGACAGTACTTTATATTTGTCTCATACATACTCCCTGTGTCCTTTCCCCAGTGACATTTCTTTCAACATCAGAACCTGATGTGGTGCTCGATGCCTCCAAATGATACTCACACAACAGCAGCAGATCAGCACGATCAGAAGGGTTTGCAGGACTCCAGCGACACCTACTATCCAGGTGAGTCGGAGAAACAGAATCACTCCAAGTATGTTCTGCATACAGGGTAGGTAGACCCCTATCAAGGTTCCCATGTTGGGGGACTACAAGAGACACAGAACAGAGGACATTCCGTAAATTCTTCACTTAAACTCTAATCTAGAACATGAATAAAGTGTAGGTCTTATCAGACGTACAGAGGACACGTTACAGGAAATACGAATAGCATTTAAAATATTTCTCCATGTTCTAGTGTTTGAGGATTTCATTTTTAATTTCAGTATAATTATTTAAGTGGAGCTTGCCAATTTCAAATTGGATGGAAATATATTTGCCCTCAGAAAACTTGAAAAATGTCTTGGGTAATAAAATATGCCAATGTTGCTCTGAACGCTGACCTTAGAAACTTTCTTGTTAAGCTCCTCAGAACTATCTGAAGCCTCACGTTCCTTTGCTCCCTGAGTCAAGTTTGTATAATTGACCAGACGGCTGAGAAGGGAGGATACTTTGGGACGGATGTCAAGTTCCTCCTGAAAGAGATTAAACAATGCATAAGCAATGGGAAACAGAAGTTCTGCAGTGACTGATATCGTAAAACTAGTACTTTGAAGCAAAAAAAAAAAACATTCATTACAATAGAAATTGTGGCCTCGTCAAAAGACAAGATCCACCTCATCATAATTTATATACAACTTCCAGCTAATAAAACCCAAATTGTCTTTATGCATAGCCATAGTGGCCAAATTTGACTGCCACAGGCTCGTAGAGTAAATCAAACAAGCGTCCTATCTGAACTCTCTTACTGAACCTCAACACAAGAGTCCAACAGAACAATCCTACTCACCTCAAATAAAGCCAAATTCTGGTCATAGAACTCTTTGTTGGATTCAGAGCTGGGAAGAAAAGGCTTATTTTCCTTGTTATCTCCATGACCTATAATAAAAGAAGAAGAAGAAATTGCAAAGATGAAAATATGGTTCATCAAAAACACAAAACAGTAGCTTGTGGCTATTCCTTCAAGAAACCACGACATCTCTCATGGCTTAACATGGGTTTTATCTATAAGAGTAGCGTTCCCCCAATGAACTTATTTCACTATTTCTTCAATACACATTTTCCACATCTTCATTATTTGTTGCCAAGCTTCTTTATCATCTCAGTTTGCCTGTGTCATCCTTAATGTTTATCTGTGTATCACCCGAAGAATCAACCAAGAAGGTTTATGGGACCAATGGTGGTCTTGTGAAGGCAAAGGATGAAATGATGCTGCGAGAGAGCATTATTTATTATGTAATGTGTTTAGAGTATAAAGGCGAGCTATTGTTTATCATGGATACCAGATACCATGACCTTCAGACGGTGGCACAAGTGAACACAAGTTTTCCAGCTACTACTAGCAATTCACTCAAAAAACATCATGTTGGAAGCTTTTGAAAGACGAGACACAGAAATTTAATTTCAAGGGTTTTGGAGTTCAGCTGAAACGCCACTGCATATGCTGGCTTTATTAGATGCAGGAAGAGACAATGATCCCAACCTCCATAAAAAATGAATGCGAGTTTCAATGTGCACTTTATAAAACCAAAGACAGATTCCAACCTGCATTTTACTCGCTCTAGGGGTTGGTGTGTATCTTTAAGGTTATGTGTGCCACATTGGTAGGAGATTAGCAATAGCATAAAATTCAAACCAGGTTCACCTAAACTTTGATTGCATAGAGGCGTAATCTGATTACATCCGAAGAAGGGGCTTTCGAGGTCTTGAAAGCTTACGTGAAGCTGCATCTTACTCTAAGAACATTGGTCCACTAAAAACGTCTTCTTTTGGGCTAGTGTGATAATATCTGTTGTCTTGAGTTAATTGTCCTTCACCTTGCTAGCCAACTTTCCAAGCCACAATCTGATTTCGTTCAATATTCCCCTTTTTGTTTTTTATAAAATTTTAGTTTTTTTCTAATTTAAAACCAAGGCACGGGAGGAGAGAAATGTTGGGGCAGCCAGAGAATAATTTAAATCTGCTTTTTATAAACTTGCTACCCAAATTATTCCAAATATGCATGAACGTGTCCAAACTAGCCTGCGGTATGAGAACAGTTTTTCCAAGAATAAAAATAACATGTAAATTCCTGACACTGCAATTACAGAAGTTAAATTAGTATAAACAGTAATAACTAATAAGCATTGCCTCCTCGATTATATATATATAGTAATTTTTAAAAAAGACAACAAAAAACACAACTTCCTAGCACTCATTGGGGTCTTTTCACCAAAGGGAGAGTTGTGTTCGGCTCCTTGACTTCATTATTTTTCATAAATTAGTATTAGGATCCACTGGTTCTTTTTAATCTGGTGAAATAGATCCCTGACTATAACTGCCCTGCTGTTGGGGGTACATCAGGAGATCTCTGAAACATGACTAGAAAGCACTGGTTGTGTCTATATACTATATACATGTTGCATCACAAATATTTCCACTTTATATGCATCCATTGCTATATTTTTTTTCTTTCTTTGTATATATAAATGGAAGCCCCTTTGAGTCACTAATTGGGCTCATCAGTGACCTGGAAGTCTAAAGTCTAATGAGTATTAGCAGAAGGTTACCTCGCCGTTGAGCCAAGGAGGTAATCACCTACATATATATATGTATATTTATTTAGCACTGACATGCATAGGGCTTTCCAGCTAACATTATTATAAATGGCGTGATATAATCATACAATAAGTACAGTAATAAGACATGATCAGGGTACAATAAATATACTCGGAAGGGTGGTCTCTGCCCAGAAGAACTTACAGATCCCAACTGCACCTTTAGATCTGCAGGAAAAAACACCTTTGCTGAGTTTGAATTAGATAAGCATGGGACGGCCAACATCTTAATTCCAGAAATTCATTTTTTTTTTAAATGTATATTCAATCTATTGGCTTTCTAAACCCATCATTTCTCCACCTCTTAGATATCATCTGTTTTACTTTTATTTTATGCTCTTCCTTTATTAAACTGTTGTTCGTATATTTATGTCCCGTTAAGTGTGCAGTTATAAACAATATAGAAAACAAATCCTCCTGTAATCTTATATAACAATAAAATTGTCCGCTCCACCAGAGGGGGTTAGAAATCATGGGTGGAAAACGAAAATCATTACTAAAAAATACTAAAAAAAAAAATGTACATTATTTTTCTATATAAGTTTAAACATTATATATTTATATTACCGGTATATATATATATATATACACACACTATTATACATAGTACTTTTTTTCTAACAAACCATGCAGAAGTTTCCTTTTAACCAGTTAATGTCTAGGTGAACACAGTGGAAACTACCTTAAAGAACAGAAAAACCATCATAAACATCACAGCAAAATCCTTTCGTCAGACAATTCCGTCTCTCCGCTTTATAATAAAGATGGGGGCAAAGTCAGTGCCTTAGGAGGGTCTCGAATACACTCACAGTTTTTCTCTGGCTCCATGCTAGGTGGGTCGCCCCCATTCACCTGCTGCCCGTCAGACATTCTCCGGGTTAGATGGCAGCAGGGGCACGTTCTGCTTCCCAAAACATATTTCTGCTTGGCTGCACTTACAGCCGGTGTGGCAGCAAAGTGAATTAATCTGGATTAAGCAAAGGGCTTTCCGCTCTAAAGCCAAGGCTGTCGCTAAGCAGTCACTGTGAGGGAAGGAGAGCGAGTCGGACGTGGATTTTGTCACTCTGCTCATACTAAGGACGGCCGAGCAAGCAAGAGATTCTTCTGCGCTCGTATATTAAATGTATCAGGAATTGCCAATGTTATCAACAACATTTCAACCCTCATGCAGGCAGGGTGTTCATCGGGATACAGTAAGTAGAGGATTTTGGTGGTCAACTGCTGCACTTCTGCGCATAATAATTACTTTCGGTAATTTTCCTTCCACACCTGGTTCTCTAAGGATTTGTATAGTTATTAGGATATTATATAAAACCAAAGGACCGGAGAAAGGACCGGAGGTGGTCCGAAACGTTGGCTGTGCTGGTGGTTTCATATATATATATATATATATATATATTATATTTGAGATTTGAACACCTAGTCATATGTATGCAAATCTCTTTTTCTCATTCTCAGAAGTGACTGTTAGCTCAAGACTGAACACATTTAACTGTACATTATACAGGGCCTGAGGTGCTGGGCTTGGCCCTTAATGACGCATAGTGAAGTCATGGAGCTAAAAACGCGATGATCCTGTAGTCTCTCTTGCCTACTCTCTCTTTAGTGAATAAACCCACTCAAAACAGCAATGTTTCAATCACAATTAGAACTGTATGGGGATACATGACAAATGCACTGGGGTCCACAGAAAAGATTCCAAAGTGCATTAAAACATTTATAGGCAGGGCCCACAAATTCCCTTTTAACGTTCCGATCAACAGGAGGTTATTGAGCACAGTATTGAAGTAAAGAATGTTTAATATGAAACTGCACATGAATAGTCACACAGTGAATGATTCTGCGTTACTGCATTAGAGAATGAGGTTTGTGGGTCTCTGGCAACTTTAAAGTCCTGACCCTCATTGAGTTGGCATGACACAGATTCAATAGCTTGATGTTATTTTCCTTGTCTCCACTAGCATAATGGTGACAATGTAACTATATAGTTGGGGTTAACTGCACCACCCCAGATTTAAAGGTCATTCTACATATTGTCCACAAGACTTTATAGCCTGGTGCAGCCTATGTACATTTTAGTTGCCAACTATCAAATTCTTTCCATTATTTATTAAAAGAACTAACGGCTCATACAATTTCCAATGAGCAGAATTATTTGGAGATATTTAGTTTAAAAGAGGGAGCCTTTTACCTACAACCACTATAGCAGGGGCGTCCAACATGCGGCCCGCGGGCCAAATGCGGCCCGCGAGACCTCGAGGTGCGGCCCGCGTAAGATCGGCAGCCAGGGCAACCGATCTTACGCGAGCCGCACCTCAAGCCCTGCTACTTACTTGTGGGAGGGACTTCTGGACTGCACACAGAGGAAGCGGAGTTCACGTGACATCCTACTTCCTCTGTGCTTTAGCAGAGAAGGCAGAGGGAGGCCGCGCCCCCTGCTGAAGTCTGTTAGCGGCATCGAGGAGCTGCCTTGCAGGTAAGGGGGTGGGGAGGGTGTTTGAATGAGTGTGTGTGATTGAGGGAATGAATCTGTGAATGAATGATTATATGAATAAATGAGTGTGTGTGTGTGTGATAGCATGGATGTGTAAGTGCTGGAACATAGGCATGATGGGACTGTGATTGCTGTTAGCAATCACACTCCTATCATGCCAAGTCAGTCAGTACATGCTGAAACCTGGCCAGCTACCCCCCTTGTGTATTGATGCTGCCAGCAGTATGGGGTCTGCACTTACAGCCACCCTGTACCAGCATGTACTGGCTGACTTGGCATGATAGGAGTGTGATTGCTAACATGCCAAGTCAGCCAGTACATGCTGGTACAGGGTGGCTGTAAGTGCAGACCCCATATTGCTGGCAGCATCAATACACAAGGGGGGTAGCTGGCCAGGTTTCAGCATGTACTGGCTGACTTGGCATGATAGGAGTGTGATTGCTAACAGCAATCACAGTCCCATAATGCCTAGGTTCCAGTATTTACTGGATGGATGTGTTAGTGCTGGAACCTAGGCATGATGGGACTGTGACTACTGTTAGCAATCACACTCTTATCATGCCAAGTCAGCCAGTACATGCTGAAACCTAGCTAGCTGCCCCCCTTGTGTAGTGATGCTGCCAGCAGTATGGGGTCTGCACATCACTTACAGCCACCCTGTACCAGCATGTATTGGCTGACTTGGCATGATAGGAGTGTGATTGCTAACAGCAATCACAGTGAGCACAGTCCCATCATGCCTAGGTACCAGCATTTACTGGTTGCCTGCATTTACTGGTTGCCAAGTCATATTGCTAATTTTGTCCAATTGTGTGTTACCTACTTTTATTAAAAATGTGAGTTTTTATTATTATTTTTAAAGGTGGGGGTCATTTTCGGTTTTGGCTAAGTGAACCCTGAATGTTTTGGTCCAGAATTTTCATTTTAGTTCATCCCTAGAATAAATCTAGGGAATCCTGAATTTGTATTCGCAAAACTTTCTAGGCCCAGAAATCAGTGAGAGGAAAAGTAAAGGTTTTGTGTCATTTTACTTTATTTTAATCTGCATATTTTATTAAAGGCCATATTTTTTGTCACAGTGAAAAATGAGTGCGGCCCGCGCACGTATACAATTCTGATGAAGTGGCCCACTGCAGAAAAAACTTGGACACCCCTGCACTATAGCCTTTAAAGGGTAATTTTATATTTTGTCCACAAGGCGGCGCTGTTCACTTTATAGTCTGGCACAGCCAGTGTAGAGTTTAACTGGGGCATCACACAATGTGGGGTCTATTTACTAAAGGGAGAGCTGTAAGAAGAATTTGCAGGAGAGTTATGGTTTAGATTGTCTCATTTCACTGCTCATTTACTGGAAAAGGAGACTTTGGAGAAATTAAATTTATTTAATTATGCATAATGCGACAGAAGATCAGTGGGGTTGGACCTTCATAATTTACTTATACCAACTCTCCATTTAGTGAATAAGTGAAAAGTTTAGAAGGGCCTTCTTGCTTACAATCTCTCTCATTTCGCTCATTATGCTTCCTGAGAGGGGACACAAACATTCTTTAACACACATGACATGAAAACATTCCTGAAAAATTCCAAATGAAGCAAAATTTGACAAGTTATTTCTGGGTAGGTTTTGGGAACGCATCATCTGGCTGAGAGTGAGGGGAGTTGTAGGCAAAAACTCATCTGTTCTTTTTTTCCCCAAAACAAAAATAAATTTTTAATCAGTAGCACTCACTGCCCCAAAGCAAAGGCCTGTGTTTAGTGTAAACTGACTTCTGGTGCCTGGTAGTCCCCTGAACTGAGAACCATAATGGGTTTTTTTGGGGGGGGGGGGTTAAGACTTTTTTGTTTTTTTTACATGACATTACATGCTATCACTATAGGGTTTAAAGCCGACTATTTTATGAAAGGTAGAATGACCACACGAATTTGCCACATGCACCTAAAGAATGCTGCCCAGACCTGTCTATTCCTTAACCAAGACCCAACAAAACCCTGCTTGTTTTCTAATTTCACATCTAGACTTCTGTTTGGTATTAATTCATGTCTGGATCATAAAACACCCATCTCTCTGCACTCTAGTATCTCCACCGTAATTCGTCACATCCCTCCCTACCTTCCCATTCATTCACAAATCAAGTTTATCCAGACACAACATTAGCTCCTGTAACAGCCGTTTCTCTTCGGTGTTTACACAATAATGTTATTCAAGTACCAGCTGAAATAAAGAGGCGTATAATGTCCCTGACAGCTTCACCAAAATAGAATGTATATTAAAGAACTTGAGGACTACTTTGATATGCATTCTTCTTTTTAAAAGGTATGCGCCTTAGGGAGAAGCTGCAGCTACTACAGAATCCATTCTATGCATTCGCAATGGGGGAAGCCACAAAATTTTAAAGGGACTTCTTAGCTATCATACGGCTCAAACTGGCCATCTGCCATGACGGACAAATGGCTGTTGGGCTTCTGGCCAACATGACTTCATACAAACCCATCTGCCCCTCTATCCACTGGCTGGATTTGCCCGGCCACCCATGTGGCGTGTGGCCTCTCATACCCAGCTAATTCATAGTGGGCCACCAGCCTTCAAGTGCCAGGGCCGTCCTGTCAGCGCCAGTCTGGCTCTGATGGCTAAATATGTGTCAGATGTGGAATACGTCAGCCTCCATTAATTACACTCCATACAATATTAGATAATAAGTTCATACAGTTGCAGTGTCAGGGCTATAAAGTTCCCAGGAGGCAGGTAGCTTTATTGCTAATATTTGGCTGTTTTAATGCTATTTAATATTGATATCAATCAGCTTAACCCTTAATGAAAAGTAAACCTTTCTCCAAATATACTTTTTTATCAAATATTTTTACAAATTGAAATTAAAACAAATATTCAGTTACCAGCAGAATCACTTTCTCATATAACAAAGTCCAGCCCAGAATCTGCATAAATATAAGCTCTCATTCATTCACTTAGTGAGTCAATGTATTCATTATACTGTAACATTATGAAGAATAAATCTCAGTTCCACAAACACATGTGGTTAGGAGACAGAACAGATTAATAGAGTCACACAATTCACATTTCACTCAATGATCATGTGAATAAAGTCTATATATACCCCAAATTTCCAGAACTATTTCTAATTATACATAGTGAATGTGGGTACTCAATACCGTTAGGTATAGCCATCTCTTTAACCCTGGGATCGTGGTGCAGGGGAGTGGATCACTACATTTGATCCCAGTTGTGCTTACGGTGCAGGGGAGTGGATCGCTACCGGCGATCCCAATTGGTGATTATGGTGAAGGGGAGTGGGTCACTATAGATGATCCCCATTGGTGATCAAGTGTGTTTACAGTCTCCCTTCACGCTGAAGCTGGTGTTTAGCAAAGATAATTAACTTTAAAAGGTTTCTTAAACTGCTCACCCCAAGTATCATTCCCTTTTAAGAAAGATTCCAAAGCACTTCTTACCGTCTGAGCTGACCGAATCGTAAGGATCCGCAGACGTTTGTCCCGTGTCCCTATAATCCACCCAGCTAAAGCCCTCCAGGTCGTCATAGTCTACTTTTCGTTTGTCCTGGACGGGGATCACGGTAAAATGGGGCATGTCTGTGGACTTGGAATCAGACAGATGCCAGCAGGACAGCGAACACACAGCAGATCCACGAAATTCCAAACCGGTGGACTCACTTCCTCCCAGGAAATTACCAAGTTCCAGATCCCTCCCACCCAGACATTACCCACCAAAGTGACAGTGGGAGCTCTGCTTCAGGATGGCATTTTGGGATAATTTACTCCAGAACCAATCTAAATATGACATCACCGGGGCTAGATCTTCTTTGTGAACAATGTTATGGGTGTCCTGTTGTGTAAACACAGTTGGAGAGATGTTTACCAGGTTCATGGGGGATTGTGACACATCCACAGGTTACACCACTACAAAGAAACCCTTGTTTGGAGTACACAGCTAGTGCCTTTAGTTTACCAATCAGTTCAATTGTTTTGGGGTTATTTAGATTGAAAGCAGTTTTATCTCTGGGGTATCTGTTTAGGTGGCGCAGCCCTTCCTCCCAAGATGCCCCCTCTTTCATCAAGGAGCTCAGAATGTTTGCTGGATATAAGTGCAATTCAATTTTCTACCACCTTTAAAGTTACCATAATGTGTTTATAAACAGAAAACTTCTGTTTATAAATTAAATTGTGTAGAGAAAATACATTCTTCTGAATGGCTTATTCATTTACATAAGTCGTTTTCTCTGGTCAGGTATGGATCAGAACGCCATAAAAACCCTAAAAACGAAACCTTCCCAGTTTCTTTGGCAACAACCTATCCATGCCTACTTTTGATCACATGATAATTAAGAGTTCCAAGCAAAAATATATATTTTTATCTATGAAGCTATCCATAACTGGTGGATGAGGGTAAATCTAATGCACATTAAACAAAGTCATTAACACATGCCTGAAACAACAAGATTGCTTGTAATGACTTGGTGTGGCCAATACTTTCCCTGTCTCAGGTTAGAAATCCCAAATTGATCTACTGAAAATTTGTCTTGAACCTTTTTTGGACGTTTTGGGTCCTGGGGACGTTATGTTAATGTTTAGTTCCTGTTTGTTTTTTTAATTAGACAGTTTTAGGAGATTGGAAGGCTGATTGAATGACTAAATTCCTCTGGCAAGAAGTCTTTTTTTACGCTTTGTTTTAAAAAAATATATATTAAATCTATGCTGGAATGTGATCAGAGTGGTTCACACAATTATGGTTTGTTGACATTGTGTCTCTGAAATGTGACTGAGTCTTATTGTTAACATTCCACACATCTAATAAAAAAAGTGAAAAATTTCCTCCAAGTATGTCTGACTTGTACCTGTGTACCTGTGTGCCTAGGTGTAAGTATACACCATAGTGGATGCAGTGTATCCTGCAGAAAAATGAAGAAGAAGAAAGAAATTGTCTTTTCATGGTCTTTATTGATTTTCTGGTGTATGAGGAAAATTGTAACATCACAAATAAATAATACAATGAAAGGATGATGATGAATACTTTCAAAGTAAGAACATGGAATAGTTCTGAAGGCTGAGAAGGGTCCATAAAGCGCAAGCGAAGTACGAGGACACACTTGCATTAACAAGAATTTCTCAGATGGATGGGTCTAATATGGCGCTGATTTAGAAGATGTCTGTAGTACATGCAGAGGCCCACTTTTCCTCTAAGCCTTTTCTCATTTTCTGACCATGCTTTTCCTGCATCAATGAGTTCTTCAAGGTTTGACCTAGGTGAAGAAGCTGAGGTAAGAGCAGGTCATGGATACCTGGACCTGGATCAACCAGGTCATTCTTGCTCCAGTTGCCTCTCCTTCAGTTTCAATGGTAACGGCAACATAAGCCTTTATGAAGTCATGGAGAACACGCAAGATAAGGGTATCCATAATTTTATGACTGAGCTTTCGGGGGCCTTTTGACTCCAGTTAGTTTTTATAGGTCTGGTCTTGAAATACAACCTTCGAGCTATAACTCTGAGCCAAGCAAAACCAAACCAGAGTTGCTCAACTAGATGTAAGCTACACCTTTATTACCTTTCCTAAAGTACCTGAGAGTACTGTTTTTCTTATTGATGTGAACCCCAGTAATTGGAATTATAGATTGATTAAATATCTAACACTACTGGTCCCTACCCACCTAATTAGTGTCAATTACCATATAGGTAAACACAGAAAAATGTCAAGGAAGCTAGTACTTGTATCGGGTTATGCCTCCCGCTCTCCTGTGCGTTGGAATTTAAAAAAGTATTTCGTGCCAAAGCCCGTAGGTCTAAGCGGCAAGCGTAGTTCACTTCATCTGCTGGAACTTCTTCCTCATTGGGTTTCAGGGACATCTGTTCATCTCTCACCTGCACACCACAGGAAGTTTGACATCAGCTTTTATGGTAAAGGAAATATACAATTGCAGTAACTACTTTACCTACTTACTGTGGACAATATAAGAAAGGTCTTTTAACTGGCCTTCAAGACTTGAAAGTACAGTTTGTTTGTTTCACAGAAATTTGTATCACAGAAATAATGACGTCTTTAAGAAACACAACCATTCGGTGATAAAATATACTGAACAAAGGATGATTGCAACCTTGATGCAGTAAACGTTTTGCCACCCGCTATTTTTTGTGCTCTTCTACAGAACACCCATATATCATGGCTATTTCCCAGCTTTTCCGCCTTTTCATATATTATTCTAGTTCTTTCAATTCATATTATTAAAAAAAAAACAAAAAAAACAGTATAAGAAGGAGAACAATGAATATGTAAAAACTAAGCCTATGGGGATTATAGGAATACAACAGACTTGACAAAATGTGGTCTAAGAAAGAAGCGACTTGGTTGCATGTGTTGCCTGTTGGGCTAAAATATATCATGGCGGGAATGTATTAGTTTTCATCCCTCAGCAGTTTTTGTTGTGCAGTATACACTCACTCTCTCCACCTGGCTGAATACACGCAAGAAATTGTTCCTTAAAACTCCTCCAAGTTCCTCTTCGCTCCAGCCGCGTCTTAGCAGCTCCTCAATCAGTGATGGGTATTTGGAAGCATCTTCTAGACCAATTGGAAACCTGAGGAAAGATGTATTATGGCAATAAATACATTTGATTTTAGAATATTTTCCTACACAACAGATTCTCTGTGAACCAAGATTTGTTCATTCACAAACAAAAAAATCTAAACTGTGTCAAACATACAAGATGCAAATACAGAATAAAATAAGGTACTGCTCCACTGCTTCACAGCAGCTCAAAAAAGGACCCTATTACTGGAGTAGAAAGTTTAATTTGATTGTTTCATTGAAATCACATATCTTAAAAATATATCTTTTTTTCATGAGGTTAATTCAGATAAAAAGGTAAATAAGAACTGGTTGTTAGAAAGTAATCATGTGGAAATAATCTAGAAAGCGGATGATTTACCCATTCACACCATCATAATCTCCTCCAATCCCAATATACTCTGCGCCAGCTATCATCTTGATTTGGTCAAAATGATCTATGAAGGAAGCAGCTCTCATTAGCATTTACTAATGTATCTTTTTTCACAGTTAAATTTAAATTAGTACATTTAAATTAAGTTATATAAAAAATGTATAGTATTTATGTAGAGTAAATCATGTTTGGCTTGTCTCATTATGCATTCAAACATCCTTCTTTCACTTAATTTAGCCCTCTGTCGCCAAATTCATATTAAAAAAAACTGTTGTTGACTTTGTTACAGATAAATAAGCTGTTTAACAAAGATTGGGAAGAAACAACTTTGCAGTCACGTTATCGAGTTACTTGTGTGAATCACCAGTTCACATTCACAAACATTAACTTGAAGGCAAATTTCAGTCTTAGCTCAACTTGAAAGGCAAAAAAACCTCATTCCTCAGTTATATTTTACCATGCCTGCACCTCCCCACCAAGTGTCTTCCCACATGATAAAAAAAATATAGTACCGATTTACCCAACCCAAAGAAGAGTGAGTGAATGAATGAGTGCTTCTCATTCTTCCGCAACCTAAGTATAGGAGGGTGGTGGGAATAACTTCAATGACTATATCTTGTGTTCCAGGGGGTTAATATATAAGTAAATAGGACAGAGGCTGCCTATTCTAAAACACAGTCATGTACTTTTTAGCATGTGCTATTTAAAAAAAAATCCTACACATATTTATCTAGCAGAGTTAAATGATAAATTGCTGACCTGCCACGGTAGAGATATTTGCTGATTTCCCGCATGCAATAAGCTCTGTGTAAAAATTAACCATAACCAGGCCCTGGTTCTTTCTCTGAAATAGGAAAATACAGCTGTGTGTAGAACAGTAAGTTAAGATGCAAGAAGTAATAACGATTAGAAATAACATGCGTGACCAACAGCCAAACATATCCTTAGTGTGGAACATAAGTGTGATTGGAAAGTATGGAGCTAATGGGGGGGGCATATATTTATTTATATAAATTAAGTGGCAAATGCAGAAAGGCATTTTTTCCAAAACTTTGAATTTATTTCCTTTACCAGAATTTTCCTGACGTTGGCCCACCTTACCAGAGCCGAGTCAACCCTGATGCACTTTTGTTCCTATATTCATCAATCTCCTACCTCCCCTTAAGGCCAGTAAACACATTTCTAAAATGTATTGATCACGTCCCTGCCCTGCCCTCCGACACCAATTTTTCCCCACTATCAGCTTTGCTTCCTTCCATGATCTTCTCGCCTCAACTTACACTGAATAGACATGCCACTTCTCAAACAAAAGTGAATTCCCTCCATCCGATACTTCAGATGCTTTTCTAAGAAGGTCTCCTTAGATGAATTACTTACAATACTAAGCAGAATATCATCCGGGACATTGCGAGTTCTTGGGCACAAAGCAAAGGCTGCAGAGTGACTGAAAATGACGGGTGCTTTCGTTATCTCCAGCACAGCTCGAGAGGTGTTGAAGGATGTGTGGGAAAGGTCGATAATCATACCTATCCTGTTCATTTCCTTTATAACTTCCTAAAACACACAAAACAACATAGTACACATTGACACGTCCCATATAGTCATTTCGCCCGACAATAAATCATGTTTTGCTTTTTGGGTTTTTTTAAATGCATTTTTTTTTTTGCTACAATTAAAAATATTTCAGGTAACTTGCAAAGTTGAAATATACCTTCATAATAAGATAAAGACTAATATAAAAGTATTGTACATATACTATATTGTTATTATAAAATTAGTTTTTATATTTGGTTAAATTGTTAAGCGAAGATATAATGTTATTGTAGGCCTAATCACATTTCTAAACCAGCTGAATATATATATACATACATATATTATATATATATATACTGTAATGACTATTTTATTTTATAAGTAACCAAGGCTTACCTTGCCAAATTCAGTCAAGCTTGTCCCTCTTTGGTAAAACGAATGGATTCCTGTTGCAGAGGTCTCTGCCCTGTAGATAAAATATACAAATATTAATAATGAAAAGTGTGAAACAGTCATCAGTTAACAGGATTCTTAAAGAATGGCCCTTAAAATGTTAACACAAATTCTCTGTTCTCTATGAGCAAATGTATAACTCACTAGGGACACTACCAAAGCCTTAAGGTTTGGTTTGAGTCGCATCTCTATGACGTTCAGTCTACGATAGTCAGGCGGTCCCTGTCCAATAAAATAGATGAAGCCTCTGACTTCAATGATGAAGAATACTAGTATATGTCACAAAGTTAGTTAACCTCTGCATCACCCTTTTTCATATTCATTCTTTCTATAAGAAGTCACGTTTTACCATGGAGTGTTGCAGGTGTGGGTTAAAGTCATGTATCGCACTCCAAGATCATAGAACATCCTCAGTGTTCCCAGACTACTGTCTATGCTGTGTCCACCTTCCAATCCAATCAAGCAGGCAATCTTTGTGGAGTCAGATATACCTGGAGAAAAAAAAAGTACGTGTCTAATGATCATGTCCAGTGAAGAACGCATTCTAATTCTTTCATCAATGGGTGATGTCAAGGACAGCTCTCTCACCACTAGAGGAAGTCACAAGTTCAAGCTCCTCGTATTCTTTACACATTCGTTTTATGACGTCAATCTGTTCCAGAGTCAGTCGAACAGCGTCCTTGTCCTGAGCATTGCACAATACGTACGCTGACCAAAACTAAAAGTACGAAAGAGAGTACGTGTTCAGAAAACACTTCCTTTACAGTGGTAAAACTCAATGAAGCTTATTCTTTAAAGAGAGAGCTGCAGTTTCATCTCACTGACTTTACTTTACATCACAAGCCAACATCAGTGACCTTCACCGCTAAGAATAGCTTAGATGGCCTTGCATAAAACATATTTAAGCCAGTCTGATTTATTGAAATTACTCCATAGATTGAACAATCCATTATGCATGACCAACTCTTCTCTTCTTCCGTTATATATTTGTCAGGGATGGCCGCTTATAATGGAAAGGGGAATTTAGAGAGTTGAAACCACAAACCCCCTGCCATCTCCTACAAACCTCTATGTGGGACACCATGCCAGGATTGTTTTCTTTACTTAAGTAGGTCTCTTCGATAGCATTGCTACACCTATAGCTATATAATACAATGGAATGAAATGGTCTCATAAAATATTCTTCCAGTGTGAATAAGTTAACTATGAAAGGAGTTTATGAAACCTAAAGCTCGGACCATATATATTTGATAATGGTCAGGGAACTGTATAGTTGGCAACAGGCACTCTAAAAATGCACGACATCAGTACAAGGCACATCAGAGGCGTTCCATTCCAAGAACATGTGTCCTTATGGTCATCATTTTTATTTACGGCGTACCTGAGCTCCCACACGACCTGCTTTAAGTTTCTCTAAGTTGGTTCTGGTGCTGTTCAAGGTTCTCAGGTTGATTTTCGACAATCGGTTATTGTACATCTTTCTTAGCTGTAAGGCAAGGTCATTGTGTCTGCAAAAAATACAGAAATGCTATATGAAGAATTATTCAACGATGGACATCAAGGCAAATATTCTGTATAGAACTTCTTAATATAATTTTTTTGTTCATTTATACTTGAGATAGGGGGTTGTCTGCTGGGTACCTGCTGACACCATGCTTTATTACATGTACATAGCGGTCATTTCAGCATCCCCCCAAAATCTCTATTTAACCATTTCATAGGTGTTGCTACCATTTTGTATTTGTTTTCTGCTGTGGTCATAAGAACACTTTTCAAACTTTGCACCAGAAACGCTCTTGATAAATGAGTAGAATCAATTTTAAAAGTAGTTCTGAATGTTATCAAAAAAAAAACTAAACGCATTGTGCAGAACTCACCCATCAATCAAAGGGAATTTCTTCATAAGGTTAACTGCTTGCTCCTTGATATGACCATCATTAAAAGATGAGATGAACGGTAGGATACAGAAAATCCACGTAATGAAATGCGACAAACCTACTGAAGACATGAGCCTCATCCCTCCTATGACAGAAACTTCTTCTTCCAGATCTTCACTTTTCTGCAACAAAAATTGTGTTGATTAGAAGTCCTAAGTGATATAAAAAATACAAATGTAGAAGGGTTCACTAAACTAGGAGGTTTCAGGAGACTCAGACATTTCAGCTCTCAGAATTCGCTATACATTATGAAAGCCAACCCTAGTAATCTTCTCCTGGAAGAATGTACATCGTTCTTTCGCTGCTTACATAGGAATGTTGAGAAAATAAAGAGAAATATGATCTAGCTTAACCATGACGTCAAAGGCATACGCCTACTGTGTCATATATCAAACTTCTTATCTCTCTCGCACAGTATTTCTCCCACATGTCATTTTGCCGAATTACGGCTCCGGTGACTAATGTCACTCTTTCGTAATTATTTTTTAATGTGTAAAAGATTTTGAATGCAGATAGACCCACAATCACAGTATCTAGCACAGGTGGTAGGGTTTTCATCCACGACAACCCATATTTCCCCTGGAGGTTGAGCCTCTGGGTACTCAGCCGGTCCAGAGACATTGCTGCCTACCAAAGTGTTGCTAACCGGGGGACATAAACATGAACAAATAGATAACTCGTAGTTGTAAACAAGCCAGGAGTGTCTACAAAGGAAAAACAAGTCAGACAGGATCATGGTCAAGCCAAAGTTCATTACAAGGGCACAAAGACCAGGTTAAGCCATGACTTGGTTAAGCCAAAGTTCAGTACACGGACACAAACACCAGACGTGGTCATTGTTAAGCCGAGGTTCGATACATGCAGAAGACAAGACAGGGACATGGTTAAGCCAAGGTTCGGTACATGGGCACAAAGACCAGACAGGGTCCTTGTTAGGCAAAGGTTTGGTACATGGGCACAAAGACAAGATGGGGTCATGGTTAAGCCAAGGTTCGGTACATGGGCACAAAGACAAGATGAAGTCATGGTTAAGCCAAGGTTCGGTACATGGGCACAAAGACCAGACAGGGTCATGGTTAAGCAAAGGTTCGGTTCATGGGCACAAAGACAAGATGGGGTCATGGTTAAGCCGAGGTTCGGTACATGGGCACAAAGACAAGATGAAGTCATGGTTAAGCCGAGGTTCGGTATATGGTCACAAAGACCAGACGGGGTTATGGTTAAGCCAAGGTTCGGTACATGGGCACAAAGACAAGATGGGATCATGGTTAAGTCAAGGTTCGGTACATGGGCACAAAGACCAGAGAGGGTCATATGCACATTTGTCCCTTGAGATTCAATATGTTCCCCTACAAAGTCAGAAAGAATTCTTAGATTCCACCTCCACCATCCAAAAATGTGTCAGTTCCCACCAACAACAAAAAGAACAATAATTCAATTATTCTGCTCTACAAATACAAGGATGTAAAGCAATGGATATAGTTGGTAGATTCACTAAAGGGGCAGTTAGCAGGAGAGCCAGGGGTTTAATGCCATCACGTCACTATTCATTATGAAGGACCATCACAGGCAGGTTTCTCCAGCATGAAGGGCTGATCTAATGTATAGTTGAATGGGTACTTTGAAGAAATCTCACATATTCATATATATACATTATATGGGGCCAGCCGAGTCCTCCCAGCAGCAAAAGCGTGTTGGTGTTAAACCTTCATAATTAATAGCAAGGTGAAGAACTTAAAACCACAACTCTGATAACTCTGCCTTTTTGAATAGACCTCCTTGTGTACTAAACGCTGGTTACAGTTCAGGCTGTGACAAACATAACGAGTATCCAAGTGAGCAATTGTTGCAAAACACTAAAGAAAACTAACTTACAAGAAATTAAAACAGTGCAAACAATTCAGTGGGGGAAATTAGGTCAAATAATAGAAATATCAAACAAAGGAGTATCATTTTAAGTTGGAGTATAGAATACTATGAACACCCATGAAATAGTAACAATGCAAACATACAGACTGTACCTTAAACTTACTTCAGCGATTACGTTTCCTGCAGGGAAGTGTTTTGCAAAAGGGTTCTGTCCCAAAATATAAAGTGTTTCTGACGATATATGTTATCTAGAACTCGCAGCAAAGCCACGCCTCGCCCCACAAAAGAAGAAGATGAATATCGGGGCCGTAAAAAGAGGAAAAAAAAAAATAGAACAATAAAATGCACATACTTCAGCAGACAGAAAAAGGAGAACGCTCACAATTACTTTTTACTGCTGGGTCGAAAACAGGATATGGCTCTAAGAAGTACAGACTGAGGTTTCTTATGACATACTTGAGATATAAAATAAATATTATTCTTGTAATTGGGAGAGCTTGCGTCATGCTGCATTTGTCAAGTTATATATAGTGATAGAGAGAAAAAAAAACAAGCTAAAGAAAAAAGGACGGTGGGAAGCGGATGGAGAGAGCCGAGACTGTTGATCAAACATTAATGCTCATTTTAGAAGATCTCTGACTCACTGATTAGGTGGTCAGAAAGGCGGCAAGAGATAATGAATATCTTTCATATGTGCAATAAAAAATTAAAGTTGTGAATTTATAGCTCATACATGCAAAGACACAAACAATGGGTTCTCTCTTAAACCCAGGTACCAGGGGAGAACGCGCTGGAAGTAAGTACATGCACAAACAGGAAGAACTCCTGGCAGTTCTGTCTGACCGACATCAGGAAGCAGAGCTTGAATGAGTGGATGATGAGGGAAAGAAATAGTTTTCCTTGAGGATTCTTAAAAATAGTCATCACATAATGTTCACAGGATGAACTCTTTGTGTTTCAAATTGTATTTCCAGCTCTCCCATTTCGATGTGTATTCGGTCAACCCCAGGGAGCCTCTCATGCAAGAAGTGCTTGCCTGGCCTGTTTAATACATAGTAAAGATAGGTTTGCTTAATGTCACCTCACTGATCACCTATACATTATCGAGCACCAGCTCAGCCCTTCTTGTTGTCTTAACGGTCACTAATAATGAAGTCAGTGAGTTGAAGCCTCAGCTCATTGCAAAGTCTCACGTAGACCTCTCTGCCTGCCTTGATGTTTTGACTTGACATTCAACTTTAAGCTTGGTTTATCCCAATGTGCCCATTGGGTGCTCCTGTACATCTCAACAAGAGACTCTCCCACACATCGGTAATCATATGCAAAATAACGACAAAACCACCTAAACAAATGGGTCGGTCACATGTATATTTTGCATCATTTTTGCATGTAAACATTTTGTGTATCCAAATATTCCAAGCACTCCACATAAATTAAGCAAGCGGATACCAGCACACAGGCTTTTTGTTTGAGGCCCAACACTTGTGAACTAATAGTGTTATAAAGATATTTTGAGCTGCCATAACTATGATTATTATGTGTGAAAAATGGTCAACATGCGCATAATATCCACACATATAACGTTTATCTTTATTATACTGTCGATACTAGTATTAACACGTGTATTGTGATTGCACCATTTGATTTAAAAAAGGACTATTAATCCTTAAGTCAGTTCTGGAGTTAACTGGTATCAGAGACATCTTCTAACCAGATACTAGACTGGAACTTGTGATGGAAGCATCATGGACATCCAGTTCGAGTTTTCGCCCAAGATGTAAGTAAAACCTTTGTCTTGAGTACGCACATTTGGATCTAGAAGAAACATCTTCCATCCAACCACATTCGAAAATGTAAACATGAAGCCTATAAAATAGTTCACCATGTGTGTTCCTTGCAGTCGGTCCCGCAGTTTCCTACGACTTTTCGCTTTTTATTTTAGATTTAAGAAAATGTAAGAAACTGTAAGAAACTGGTATGCATTCTAGAATTCATGTCTTGATTTGACTGGGAGGTGAGTTAGGAACAGTCTTTGCACATGCATTACAGCTCTTCTGGGCAATCTTTGTTGTCACAGTTTTGGTGTAATTTCTTGCTCAGTGCTTCTGCAGGTGGACATCCGTTGTCTTCCACTGGTCCTTGGAGTTCACGCTTTCGTTTACGAACTAGTTCACTTTCGCTCTCATTCAATTTTCCATCAGTTATACCCAAAGTACGAAGACATACAACAGCTGCAGTCTGTTCGGCCAACTTCTTTGACTTGTCCCTGAGGTAATGGAAGAAGAAATTGAGAAATCTGATGTCCTCATTGCTAGGCACCAGATAACAGCTAAGCCTGTCACTCACACAAAGCATGTACGTAGGAGCAGTATATGTACAAAAATATAAAGTGAACTCAGTGGGGTCTGTTCATTAAAGCTCCATTCCGTTTAAATCTTCTTATAATTCCTAAAAAGCTAAACACTGTTTTCTCCCGCACTTAAAATGCACAAAATACGTAAGAATAAAACAACAGGTGTTTATGGGGTAACATGACAGTTACAGGAGGACACAATATTTCCTTAACCATAACTCACCACATGGTGGACTGATATTTCTTCTCATCCACTGTAACAAGGGAGCGGAAAAACCTATCGCGCGGCCGCTGCACCTAAGAAATAAAAAGACTGATTAATAAATAATACACACAAAGTATACTTACTGTTTGTACTCTAGAAGCTATGCTTGTGGTTAATGTAACAAAGAAGTCCTTCTGTGCCACTAGACAGCATATGAATGCAACAGCAACTGGTTATGCCATTAATTACAACCATGTGTTTCTCTCCAACATATCTGTTAAACTGTTTTATTCCTAGAAATGTAATGAGTTTCCTTAGAACAATGGAAAGATAATCAGCAGGTTTGGGAATCTACGGAAAAAATAAAGACGCCGCTCATTGAAGGCGTCTTGTATGCTTTATGGACAATCAGGCCCAGCCTATTCCACCCTCTATAGTTCAAGGCCATTTAAACTGTGTTATGTTATAATCAAGCTTCCTCTCATGTTCCATCGACACGCCTCTCTCTCATTTACCCGTTTACCGTTAGTTTCCGATTTCGAAACTTACAGTTTGATAGACAGGCTGCGGCAACTTCTCCCTTCTGCTCCATTCCAACAGGAGCATTTTAGGAGTGATTTTTCCTGGATACTCCTTCCTACAAGATTAAACAATATAGAGATATACGTTAAAAATTACACAACAACCCCAAGGTTAGAACATCTCACTGCAGCTGTGTGCAACAGGATGTTTAACAACTAAAGGATCCTGGCAGTAAATGAGCCAATTTACTTATGGGAGGACTTTATGACACTTCTTATTATGAAGCTATGCTATAACTGAGATCCTTACAATGTAATTTGATTAAGAGCATCTTGTGATATTATTTTAATGCAAAAAAACACAATACTCCTTTCTCTAATAAAAACCTGTTCTCACCTTTCAAATCTGATGGCCATGCGTGTAACGCTAGGATCCGCTTCGTCCACTTCATCCTCTTGTGTTGAATTCTTCAATTCTTCTACGGCTAGGGATGTTTTCCTCGACTCCCAAGACTCTTTCAAACTCTCATACAACAAGCTCATCCCAAATACTTCACTACAAGAAGAAAGAAAAAAGAATCCTTATGAAAAACATCTGTAACAGTATACATGCATTTTGGTGTCTTCGGTTATTTTTTCCCAGGCCTGGGTGAACCCAATTAACTTTATAAGCTCATCAAGGACCTTATTTTCTAGGTACACTTTAGGCGCCAAGGACCTCCACCCATTCAGCAAACATATTTGCTCCATGACATGGGTAAGGCTGGGGTATATGAAGGAAAAAAATCTCCTGCCTGTATCCAGGGGACATTAGGAGAGAACCCGTGCCAACCAGATATATCCCGTATAAGTAACACTCATAGAATGAAAGTAGAGATTTAATACAGACAGTTTCCCCAGCCACCGAGTAACCACTAAACAGAACTAGGAACGCACGACACTAAAAACTCATCTACTTGTGGTTTAATTTTAACTGAATTATTGTGTAGTTTTATTTTGTATTTAAATATCATTGAACACCAAAAACTTACCAGATGTCCTCTGTTGACTGAGCAGCATGAAGCCTCTTTCCCATGGGAGACTCAAGTTGGTCCCTTAACATTTGACAAAGGCAATACTTTGTGTTGGTGTAGTGGTTGTCATACTGCAAAGCCTGAAATAATAATTTACCCATTATCATAGTTACAGGAAAAAAAAGAAGATAAGGGATTTAACGGACATCTATTGTTTGGCTTGTGTCCTGCTCCCTTCTACTTATCTAGCTAGTTATATGCGGGTGACGCAGTTCAGTCCAACATTCTACTCACGAGTTTGATATAATCACGCATGATTTCCTCCAGGTTCAAATGTCCCTCCTTTCTGAAGACAGAAGGGTTCCACATTGCCGCTCGCGCCACCATGACTGATGACGCACCCGTGACGGAACGAAATTTCTCTATATCTTCAAATTCTTTGATGATCTCTTGGGAGCCCCCACTGAAACAAGCATAATTTAAAAGAAAAAAATTATTTAAACAAACGCTTATACACTCATGTATGACATTCGTGACTCCGATCAGTCCCTGTGCTCCATCAAGAGATTGGACGATATATAAAGCGCCAACTACCACAATCTTTAAAAATGGATGTGTGCTTCGTATTTCAGTACAAAAATATACTACAAAGGGTATAGTTCGGTGGTGTTTGCCTGTATACTTTAAACACCATTAGCAATGCTTAGAAGTTTAAACCATGTGAACCTACTAATAATATTTATCATAACAGGCAAAATAGAAAAGAATGCATTTCCTAAAGGAAGAGAAGAGAAACAAGGGTGAAGAGGAAAAATGGGCCTGATCAGGGCTGGACAGATTTAAACGACTTTTTAGCATCTGGTCACAAGGAATCTCCATCCTGAGTTTTCCTCTGTACAGCATAACTAAAGACTTACTGACTTACAGGCTTACTGACAAACATCTTATTAAAAAGGTAAAGATCAAACATGACGCTATCATCACTGTTACTTCACCTTGGTTTAGCTACCATATCACGCCTGGGTAACAATGTAGGCACTGGCAGCTTTCATACATGGCTACCGCTAACTCAATGGCAACCCTACAAGGACTCCCAGCATGTGTAAGAATCCATGCCTGAAGCACAACAGACCAAGTGGAATAATCTCACAGTTTTACCTTCATTTCATTGGCAAGATAGCTCCCTCCCCACCAGGTTACAGCACTAAACGGGGAGCAGATCTATGGAGAGACATCGAGGAAGATGATTGGGACATTATAATGACCAGTTCCTTGACAATATCTGCATGGACACATCTCAACGTGAATAGCTTTAAAGTCATCTTGGATTGTGGAGCTGCCTGGTGTTCAGGGAGGGTTGGGAATACACTTTTTGCCAACATCAGTACTTCTCCGGAAGCTGACTTTTATAGCAATTCCTAGACTGTAGTCTTAAAAACGATCATGACCTAAAACACACTTCTGATGTGGACAGCAAAGTCCGAATGTACATAGTAAAAGCACTGGAAAACATGGAATGTCCCCATACTATGAAATCTGACAGAAGATCACAATATACAAATGCACATCGTATCTTCACAGTAACTTGTTTCGTGGCCCCTTCTGATCCCCATTCCACATTAAAGTGCATTGTATTTGGCCACTTTTCATTAACAGCGCCTGTACTCACTTGGCAATCACAGGTATCGATACTGCTTCTGAAATTGCTCTGATAACATCGCAGTGAACTGGATGCTGCGGTCTTTCTTCCTTCTTCCTTTGAAAAAGAATGTACTAACATGTAATGCCTTTTCCAACATTTAAATTACACGGGTTGATTCAAAATGCCATTCTAATTGAATTCCAATTCAAAATATACAGGTTTCACATTCACAGATATATATATATAGGACTTCCACCTATTTACAGCTGGTTCAATCTTCTTAGATCTCATCAGTGTAGAGCAGGAACAGACACATATATATGTGCGTGTGCAGTAATAACAACACAAAGCATTTAACACTACATGGTGGTCGGCAGTGGTATATACTGGTCTAGGGTGGAGTAGTCTAGACAGCACAACCTCCATAGTATTCCTAAGCGGCACTACATGTTCCCCTGAGCCCCGGCACATGATGTCATATCCCAGCACCCCCTATTGAGACTGAGGGGAGCTTCCATCATAAATACATCACTGGTGGTTTGAGACCCAAACATAATATCATACCAATATATCTGGTAGTCACTGCCATTACCGGTGTACATGATAGCCACAGAATAAGCTGTACTGATAAATGATACAAGGCTTGGCCTGTAGAGGGACATTTCCAATGTGCACAACCTGTTTTTTCCTATTCTGCTATATCATAGGTCTATTAAGGGCAATATCTATCTGGGTAGGTGGTCAAAATACACTACAGGGAGCAATGTACTAAATATTTGGTCCTCAAGGAATATCAAGGAGGTGTGTTTTATATATATACATTAACATATTATTATATTATATAAAAGTGCTGTTATTGAGATACAATTGTCACCGTCGCTGCATATCTTACTCTTCTACATGCAGATGTATGTAATTACATTTCTGTAAAGATATCATGTGTAACACGCTATACTTAGGTAAATTTACCTTCCATGAACGGCAACAGCAGATACGCCAGTTCCTTCGATAAGCTTCACCAACCGGATTGTTTCTTCCAACTAAAACAAACAAGATTCTTTGCAATTAAAAACTATTGCTAAACTGTAGTGTTCTCGTAGGAAGTGCAAGACATGAATGAAACTAAATCATAATATGGACTCTTGGTCCAATTGAGACACACAGATGACTTTTGAATAGTATATAACAAGTCAAACGCTTAAAATATCAGATATCGTGCTAGCTTGAAATATTGTTATAAAAATTACACAGGGGTAAAGGCTTTAAAAGGAACTAAAGAGATTTATGCTTACAGAGAATGAGATCTAACGAAGGATCTTACCGAGGGAAGGATGCGAATCTTACAGGTGACTGGTTTGGAAATCCCCGAGACCAAAGTCTTCAGTATCTATTAAAAAAAAAGAGTTGAGTGGACCATGTATAGTTAGCTTACTAAAATAGTCAGCTATCACAATGCTAACTGACTTCATTAGCTAGGTAAAGGTGTTGCTCTAATAAGACAGAACAGTAACTGCACGCTCTCGTGTCTTAAGCAAATAAATCTAAGCAGATTTTATTCTTTCTGCCGACTGTTTAAATAATAAAAAAACTCATACAAGTATGATATACATTTGTGATATATTCATCCACAAGCTCATCGGAAAGACAATCACATTGGAACACATCAAAATTATAATTTACCTCTTCAATTTTCTCAGGACGGGATAGCAGAGCTGCCCCCATACCACCCTGAAACGTATAGAGCATAGTTAATAATTTATAGCGGTATATTATACGTACTACGTACTATTCAATGCATTGTATGTTCTACCAACGACGGTTATTTAAATAACCTGCTACACCCTTCGATGCCCATTAGTTGAAAGATATTGGTCACTTAATTTTTATAAATGGGTTAACTTTGTTTAAAAAGTTGGTTTGCCCTACTTTGTTTTTTATTATTATAACACACTTTCTCCACTATGAAGAAGACTGCAGTCACAAGAAACATGTCAGGTTCTAAAATGAGCACAATATTTGGGGGATATATCAATACTAGCTGGTAAACAAGGTCCCAGTAATGGCGAGGATCAAAGGCATATGATGCATAGGTAAACTAGCAAGGCTTTTCATCGAGCCCTGAAGCTTACAAGTATCATGGGGGATAATAAAACTCCTGCTATGGAAACAAATATTGTCTGGCCATACTTTCCTTGCAGTAAGATCATATACGTACCTTGGTAGAATATTCTTTCGGACAACCCATGTTAACATCGATAGCAGCAACATCTTCCTCCCTGTCCAAAGATAAACAACAGTTACAGTGTGCATTTATTACTTAATTCCAAACGTTGACTATCAAAAAGGAAGTTGCACACGGACGATTTTGTAAAACATAAGAAAAGCTGACATCTCCTACTTGGTCACTGGTCTTAGAGAAAACAGCAGTTACGCAATATCCATTGTATAAAAACTGCTCCATGTATAACTTACAATTCATAGTTCAATCAACATCATTGTATAACAGCTCCAGAGATAAAACAACCCAAACTAAACAATAAAAGAAAGAATATAATTTTTTTTAAAAAAACACTTAATGTGGCTCACAAAAAATATTTTCTCATATTTCATCATTTGTTTGGACACGTTTGGACAAGCAAACAAGAAAAACATTTATGCTGACGTATCAAAAAAGAAACTCTCCTGTCCAGACGCCAAAACCTACAGACTCCTGCAAACTTCATGAGCTCTATGCACGTGAAGACAGTAAATACAGAGAGCAGTTTAATGCTCTTCAGAGCAAGCGAGAAGGGTCCTCATTCAAGCATGGACATGTAATGATGGGTAAGCAATCCTTCCGCCTTATTTGCATGTCTCTACATAACATTGTTAAAGCACTAACAGATTTACTGTACACTAACTGTACTATTGTACACCCCATATAATAAAGGGGTGGTACAATAACTCCTGTCATACAGAAATACTAATGGATTGGGCTACAATAGATATGATAACATTAGGAAAAGAAGTCCATAGAGCTAATAAAAGTGATAACTATTAAATTAAGATATAACATTCACTGTTACCAGTGTGATTGCAAGTTATTTTTGACTTACACAAGTTTGGCTACAGCGAGGGCTCTTTCTGCATCAGCTGTTCCCTAGATAAAGATAAAGGATAATAGTTTAACATTCTCCCGGCCACTGCCATTAAAGGGATCCATATTCATTCTGTTATTATCTAACACTGTTCAATCACGACGAACAATCACATGCCTTTATAAATTTTTAACGCAGCCAACTTAGGGCACAAAGCAATTACCAGAAAGGTAAAGAAGATCTGAGCGAAGTTACGTGTGATCGCACTCAGGGAAAAGCAGTATAAAAAATAGCTTACAAAACATGGTCCACTTCTCAATTTGAAAAAATGACCCCAGATATATAATGTCTCACCATTTGGAAAACAACACGATCTCTTTCCTTCTCACATGTCTGGAAAACAACTCTTTCAGTGGGAGCCACATAGTCCACAGTCTGAAGAACCTCTGTTAACGAGACCAGAGAAAGTCAGCCATTCAGTAAGACCTGTTTGTTTATGTAGCTTAAGGTAGAAAATGCACCCATTTAGAAGATTTTAAACTTCTTACCATTAACTACTCGTTTGCACTGCAGCATTTTTAGATCTACTAATTCCTAAGGAAATAAATTGGAAAAAGAAGTGTTATAAAGAAGGATCGGTCATTGTTATATGCAGACACACTTATTATTGCTTGGTATTTACAGGCAACATACAAACAGCAATGTGTGTATACATCGGATATAAATGCGTGCATATTTAATCCAAGGGATTTATTAAAAGGTGCTTAAACAACATTCCAGCCATCACATGCAGTTGAATGCAATAGATAGCTGAGAGGTCCTTTTAACTTGCCATGGTGCCCCTTTGCCGATGCATGGGGGGCTTCTGCAGTTGATGTGTTCATGCAAGATATTTGCTAATTATCAAAGGGTAATCAGATATAAAGATCAAATCAGACTCACAGACGCTGTCTTACCTCGCAGTACACAAGATCCGCACCATACTCAAGAGCAAGAAGGCGCATAGGAAGTGTCCCAACTCGAACCATTGGAGCCAGGATGGTTTTGTTGCGAAAACAGAGCCCCATTATTTTCTTATAAAACCTAAATTGAAACAAAACGAAACAAATACCAGCCAAGTTACAGCACATGATACAAACGAGCAGTGAAAGGCATGGTTAGGACGCATCATTGTTTATTATATGTGTCAGTGTTAATCCAACAAAAGGTTACTCCCGAGTGTGTTTTACACTATTTGTTGTCTGCGTTTTTGCAGAATAAACTGAAATTGATAAATTAATAAAATAAATATATTATCCATTTTTATTGCAATCCTTGTCAGCATGTGTATAATCAGTACTAGATTTGTATTCCGGGGGACCGCTGTCACAAAGACCACAACCCTTCAAGAATGTAACAGGCTCAGCAACGGATGAAGTATGGGCATGAAGTGGGCATAACGTGCGGCACCTACCGGAGACATTATGATCAGATCTTTACTTTAAAGCAGTGGTTCTCAACCCTCCTAATGCCGCGACCCTTTAATACAGTTCCTCATGTTGTGGTGACCCCCAACCATAAAATTATGTAATTATATATTGTGAAATATGTGTTTTCCGATGGTCTTAGGTGACCCCTGTGAAAGGGTCATTCTACCCCTAAAAGGTTGCAACCCACAAGTTGAGAACCGCTGCTTTAAGGCTTTGCCAAGATATTCCAATAAAGATTTATGTTAGTTAATATGAATGCCACTCACTATCGGTGTGCTGGGGGTGTCAGACAATCACTGTCATAAAGGCACAGTAGGTGGAAACCTAGGGTGATGAGCCATGATGATGATGACAAGAAAATGCATACAGGACACACAGTTACCCCAAAGGAGTGACCTTGTGAGCTGTCATGCTGAGCGTTATAAAAGATGAATGCAGGTACACATACTTGTGGCTCATTGTGGCAAACTGTCACACATCAACAAAAGCAAAATGCACCAATGTTCCTACCTTTCTCAGCAGAGAACTTCCCGGTGCGCTGCACGTGGGTATCAGGGGAACGTCACTTCCTGTGCGCCTGTGTTGTCCTCATGCGACAGTTTTTCCCACACGATCTTGCGGAAGGACAGTGAGTTTCCTGTCAATGCGGGTTTAGTATGTTGAGCATCGGCTCGGTTTTGCTCCGGGCGAGGGTCCCTTCAGCCTTTCTGCGTCGAGCCACTTCGTCGGTGGCTGTGCCGGTGATTCGTGTCCCGCGGAGAAGTCAACTGCTGGCGGAAAAGCGGAGCAGGGAATCTAATGCCGGGCCCGTGGTGACCCCGAGGGCAGGGAAGCTCCTGATCAGCGCTCGGAGACGGGAGCTTAACCAGCCTGCTGGAGAGACTTGCGGGCAGTGGGTTTATCCTGCCCTGGTGAGCAAAGGCTGGAAACACCGTTTATCCCGAGGGGATTATTTCACCATCGAGCGTCAAAACGAGCAGTGCCCGGGACCGAACGCACAATGCACTTTCCAGTCAATGGCATTGGATAAGGAAGTGATCGCAGCCCTTTCTCTTTTGGGCATAAAATACCCCACGTGGGTGCAGACACAGGCCATTCCCGTTATGATGTCGGGCAAAAACATATTATGTGCAGCGGAGACAGGTAGTGGGAAGACTCTGGGCTACCTGCTGCCCATCATCCAGCAGCTCCTTACTCACAAAACAACTAGTGAGTCCCAAGATCCTTGTAATCTTATACTTGTGCCTTCCAGAGAACTTGCCAACCAAGTTTCATCTGTAGCCACAAACCTATGCGCACAACTTGGGCTGACAGTGAGCACAGTAGGTGGGGGAAGAGGGCTTGGGGCAGTGGACAGACAGTTGAGTAGGGGCCCAGTGGACATTTTGGTGGCCACCCCAGGTGCCCTCTGGAAAGCTCTTAATAGAGACACGGTTAGCCTGGCAAGTTTAAGGTGCGTGGTTCTAGATGAGGTAGACACGCTATTTGACAACACCTTCTCTGAAGTGGTAGAGAACATCCTCATGCAGACTTTGTTAGCTTCTGAAAGTGAAGTTCAAGGCCCAGAGAGGAAGCCCCAGTTGGTGGCTGTTGGTGCCACCTTTCCTAGAGGGGTTCTTCAAGCGCTAGGCAAGATGATTGACCTGGGCAAAATCAGTACCATTAAAAGCAAGCGACTGCACTTTCTCATGCCTCATGTTCAGCATACCTTTATGAAGCTTAAAGGAGAAGATAAAGTGCCGGAGCTGCTCAATATACTGAAGAAACAGGCTGTAGAGGGTCAAGGATCTGGAGTCTTGGTCTTTTGCAATAGCTCCAGCACTGTGAACTGGTTGGGTTACATTTTGGATGATCACTTGATAAAGCATTCTCGTCTCCAGGGTCTTATGCCAGCGGCTATGCGTAGTGGCATTTTCCAGTCCTTTCAGAAGGGAGACTCGGGTGTTCTGATCTGCACTGATTTAGCTTCCAGGGGCTTGGACAGTCTAAACGTAAAGGTCGTAGTGAATTATGATTTTCCGGCGACCCTCCAGGATTATCTCCACAGGGCCGGTAGGGTTGGAAGACTTGGCAGTGAAAGACAAGGCAGTGTGGTGAGCTTCGTTACTCATCTCTGGGATGTCGAATTAGTACAGAAAATTGAAACAGCAGCCCGCAAAAGAAGTAGCCTTTTTGGAATGAAGTCTGCTGTAAATGATTCCACGATTAAAGATCCAATTCGCAAAGAAAACTAGCAGACTCAACCACTCATTGTCTGAGATTCAGATATGGACATAAAAAAGCCAACCACAGCGTTATATATATTTATATTGTTGTAAAGAAACTCTGTGTTCTATATTTTTTTTGTCATTTCCATTTTCAATTACTGCATCCCTGAAAATAAATGTATAGTCATTTCTTCTTATTCTTACAAGAAATATTATTATAGCCTTTTGCGTTTGGAGCATAACAACACTGGAATAACAAAAATAAGAGAATAGGGCAAGGATAACATTATAAAAATTACTACATTTATTTGTGTATGTCTTCCCGTAAAATAGCATAGATTACCAAAGTCTGTAGCTAATAGCTAATTGTGGATGATGACCCTGAAGGGCTAATCCCTCTGAGACATCTATAGTGGATAGATATATTTAAGGATGGTTTATCTCTAGTAAATATAAGTTATTGCATTGCTTTGTTTGACAAAGATTAACTTTGTATTTAGTGTGGCTGAGGACAGTACCACTAGGCAGCCCTGTCTGTTTACCGTATCATTCTTAACCATAGAATAAACACATGATGTTGCCGTTTAGAAAATATATGGCCTTTTATCTTGTTTACATTCAAAGGTTATAGCATTCAGTTAGGTACGTAAGCGTAAGCTAAATTTGCTGATTACACCAGATTTTGCTGTGTGTTAATAGAAAACTGTCGGGATCTTGTAAGCCCCACATCACGGTTTCTTTACATGTTATTGATGGCGTGCCAGAATATTCTGTAGCGCTATTACATTCCCTCTGTCAGTTTATGCATCCTATACATTGCAGTTATTATTTTACATGTACCGGACAGCAGTTCTACATACACACCATGTGTACCTGTTCACAAGCGACATACCCATGAACATTTCAATCGTCCAAATCAGGACAAATGTGTCAATGGAAGTCAATGCTGCAACAACTCCAGCGCCTGAAAATCAGTACTGTCCTGAGAAAGTCACTACCGTTGGGAGGTATGCGTTAAAGAGTCGAAGAATTATTTCAGACAACGAGTGTATCACAGCAATAAAATCCAAAATAAACTTCATATAAACAACATAAACGGGTTTCTACAACCATGTAGACAATATGATTCTAAATGCTTTACTCTTGCTTTAAACAGTGACATACCGCTGCAAAGCGGTAACAGAGCAGCAATCACCAGTGCACTGGTTGCTATAGTGGCTGCACCACACCTTACAGCACAATTGCCCATTATACACAGTGTCTTCAGTGTTACTTTAATGCTGCTTAAAATACATCATTTCAGAAGAACAAGGCAAGTGTCCCGCAGCAGCGCGTGTGACATGCTTTATTAATAGGTCGCTAATGGAATCTGTTTACTACAGCACGTCACCTTAGGGCATTGTATTTTTTCAATGTGTAAGTATTAATAATCGATCACGCTTACAGGAACAGCGTGAATGGTGTTCTCTGGATCAGCTGCTTTGGCCTGTGAGCTCTGATTGGTCGGGCCGGTGAATGTCACGTCCTGTTGTGGCAGGGCTATCAGGAAGTTAGCGGTACTGATTTCCAGTTACTTTCCGTCTTCCCTTTCGTTTCGGGGCGTTGTAGTTATTTATTCACACCCTGATCACGAGCTGTTTCCTTCTTCCCGGAAGACTACGCAATTATCTCTTCAGTATTAACTTTAACCCCTCCTCCCCTCCCAACCATTAGCTCCGCCCATTCAACCCGTGTCTTATTTGTCCCGGGTGTTGTCAGGCGGAATGCTCGCGCGGAAATGTCTCTCGGGGTGAGATTGCTGAGTGTTCTCTTCTTCTTCATTGTGTGTCCCGCCGGCCTTTCGTCGTTTCCATGTGGGGCTGGCGGCTGCTCCCCGGGGCCACCTGTAGTGCTGGGTGAGTGATATTGGGGTAAATGAAAAATGACATCAGTATAAAAATATCTATTGTGCCTAACGTAAAAGCCTAACCTATTACGCAATTCAGGACCTGATCATGTGATCTGTAAGGGCTTATTGGGTTACTCACTGAAGTCTGTTATTATTGTTATTATTAGTATTGTTGTTATTATTGGTATTGTTACATGTTTATGATAGTTTTGACAACATGAAGCAGAAAGTACTTTGTTCTCTGGCTATCTCTATGAATAGAGGACACAATAGCAGAATCGATCCCTGAATTACCCTGAAGGGGGCAGTTCTGGGTAATTGGTGTCCTTCATTTGATTATGATCCCAATAATCTGTGTATATATATATATATATATGTATGTGTGTGTGTAACATGAGTTACCCATCAGTAACACATTTTGTGGATGTAAACATTTCAGCCATTGTTAAAGCAGGCGTGCGTTTCACACGTGTAAAGCTGTGCCCTCCTGAATGTGGGACGTGTAACTGATTCCTGATGTGGGTTTATACACCCCACATACTGCATCGCTGTACACGTGCAGGTCACCGACATCGGGCATTTACATGTATCTTGCATTAACGTGGCACCTGCGGTCACGCCACCTCACATGCTGTTGTTAATCTGGTGGAAAGTTGGATGCTGATGTCATGTCAGATTATGGAGATGTATATACATACACACGCAGACCTTGATCTTTTCCTTGCCACGGGCTCTCCCGACAACCTGCTCTGTATAGCAGCCAGAGCCTCTGCAGCCCTTTGCCGTCCCTGTCTGGCTTTTCTATCCACCAAGATGTTTTTGCCCATTTTGTGACAGTAACCATGGAGAAGCTAAGATCGCCTGTTACACTTTGTTGTTGTTGTTGAATCTCATTTATCTTTTCAACTTCCTGTGGTTTGATATTGTGTAAATTCTCTTTATGACGCAATTTAAATTTACTTTCATGACTCACAATGTATGTGACCAAGCTTGCCCTTCCAGAGAACATTGATAAGCCAGCACTCAGTGAAGCGCATGCACACACCAGCGTCTTGGATACATAGACCTGCACTGATCTATAAAACTTCTCAGGGGGTAACTAGTTGTAACTGTTCTCAGGATAAAAGAATCCGTGCCCGGTTGGTCTTCTCTTGCACAGCTCATGGTGACATTTTCTCTTTTCCAATGCATAATGTTAATTAAGGCATGTACCGTATTTTATTTTTTTCCACAGTTCCAGGTGATCTGGGAAACCAACTGGAAGCAAAGCTGGATAAACCTTCAGTTGTGCATTACATGTGCTCTAAGAAGACGGACTACTACTTCACTTTGTGGCTGAATTGGGAATTGTTGCTGCCTTTAGTTATTGACTGCTGGATAGATAACATCAGGTAGGACCCTACCGCGAGTCGTAAGCGTTTCCCGTTATCTCTGGAATTAATCTTTCATTCACTCTTGAAAACGGGTGTAAATGCTGCCAATTAGATCTAATCCAGCTGCCTGTAATATGTAAAAGATGTCATGGCAGCTAAATCAGAACATCAGCATGCTGTCACATGATCCGCCATTTTTTTTTTTTTTTTTTAAATTCACTAAAATACTATTTTAACTTTACTTTTTTAATTCAATTTCTGACCTCCTCTAGGTTGATTTACAACGTCACAAGTAAGAGCACAAGCCCTCCCGAAGGGGTGGATATAAGAGTACCAGGATTTGGGCAGACTTATCCTTTGGAGTTCCTTGATCCTAGCAAACGAAGCGTGGGTGAGTAACATATTGTTATCTAGACATTGCAGTCAAATAGGAAAATTGAATGATTTCCCTGTGACTTTCAGAATGCTTATTATAAGGCTTGTTTAAAGTGGCAGAACAAGACGGAGCAGTTATTCAGTTTGCGAGTCGGAGTCTAGCAACTAGAGATACATATTCTGGGGTAAAGGTTAAAATGTGTGAATGTCTTGTCCTCTCTATAAACCATGTAATATAGGTGACTTATCTCATACATATGTTTTTTCAGAAATAATGCGTATGGTGTAGCATCTTAAACTTCTCCCTTTTGCAGGTATATATTTTAACACGCTGGTGCAGAATATGGTGAATTGGGGCTACGTACGTGACCAGAATGTAAGAGGCGCTCCTTATGACTGGCGCAAAGCTCCCAGTAAGTCTTATTGAATACCCGCGTGGTTGGCAAATTATTTGTTTCCAAGTAACGTTATAAAAAAAAAAAAAAAAAAAGGAACCTAAAAACCTAAACAGACCGTGATTATTGTAGCTACGAACATAAGTGATTTAATCAGTTTCAACTATTTTGGCTGGTTGGCATCGGCTCTAAGGCGTCTCTCTTGCAAATAACCTATACATTGGTTGACGTAAGGATATTCTTGCTTGGCCCTTGCATCTAGTTTTGTTCTTGGTTTTTCTTCTAATGCAAAAAAAAATAATCATTCATTCACATTTTCATTCATTGGCTAGATGTCTTAACAAATTTGTAACTTTGCGTACATGTCTTATTTTAGCTGGGAGGGTACTGTGTGCTATAGTCTAATGCGGTGACCGTTTTCTCCCTTAGATGAGAACGCAGAGTACTTTGTGGCTCTGCAGAAGCTGGTGGAGACCATGTATGAAACCTACGGTAGTCCCGTGGTGCTGATCGCACACAGCATGGGAAATCTATACACACTTTATTTCCTTAACCATCAGACCCAGGAATGGAAAGATAAATACATCCACTCATTTGTAGCTCTTGGAGCGCCATGGGGTGGCGTGGCCAAAACTCTCCGCGTTCTTGCTTCAGGTACATACATTTCTTTCCGTGTTATGATATAACCTATATAGGTGCGTGTGGTAACACTATCACATTTGGATTCTTCTCTGTGGCATCACAACAATTTACATACTAAAATCCAAATTCACACTGTGTGAGGAACATTTTTATGCTGCCTGAAAGAAGGGCATCAATAGGCAATAAAATAAAATGTCACCCTTATTAATCAACACATGCAGCATTGAGTATTCAATAATTTTAATATAATATTGCTTTAATTATTCTAGACCGTAAGAATTGCCTGAAATAGAGATTCTGAACAGATTTATAATGGCAATATTTCAAACTCTCTAATTTTTTCAGCAAAGAGATGTATAACCAGTTCATGCCTTTAATTCATATAATTCGACATGTTATGTCTTGTAATCGAGTTATACTGCGAAATCTTTTTCCGGTTTAAAATGTTTGCCATGTTTGTTTTCTAGGGGATAACAATCGCATTCCTGTCATCAGCTCCTTGAGGATCCGTGACCAGCAAAGATCTGCTGTAACCACAAATTGGCTACTTCCGTATAACAACTCGTGGCCTCATGACAAGGTTTTTATACGTACCCCGACCACCAACTACACTCTGAAAGATTACCAGAAATTCTATAGTGATATTGGCTTTGAGGACGGATGGATAATGAGGAGAGAGACAGAGGAACTAATCTCTTCACTTACTCCTCCAGGGGTGGAGGTACACTGCCTGTACGGCACAGGGGTAGACACACCTGATTCATTCTTATACGATTCATTCCCCGATAAGGACCCCAATATAATTTATGGACCAGGAGATGGAACAGTAAACATAGAAAGTGCCTTACAATGCATGAGATGGAAGAACAGACAGAAGCAGAAAGTATATGTTGTTGAGCTGCCAGGGAATGAACATCTTGCCATGCTGTCAAATCTAACAACTATAGCCTACGTGAAACAGGTCCTTCTTGGAGTTTAACACTCTTATTAAATTAGAAAATGACTGACTTAGTTGTTAGCCTTGGTTGTTATGTTGTAGCAGTTTGGGTTGAAAACTAAATGTTGCTGCACTGAAAACACACATACTTGCCCCCGGCAGTGTTGTTTTTCAGTGGCACTTGTTGTTCCCTATGCACATCATGAAGGCTATTAGCTGTGTTTTTCACCATTTTGGGTAAATTATTACTTGCACAGCTGCTTATAGTACACAAGTCCACACAGACTCTTATATTCATTAGTTACTGTGTATGTGAGCTAGATATATAGATGTATATCTCTCAATGGAAGCAGCGGCGGGCAATATGCTTGGAAAATGTCCATGTTCTCGGTGACTATGGCTGTATACATCACCGCATAAGCAAGTGAGTATTTGGGGAGATAGTGAAGGCCTTGTTCTCTATCATGTGAGGGAACATGCTGAAGGAGATTAGTCTTCCGGGGCTTGGCTGCGCCATTCATAAATTTGCGATGGGCTCCAGCCCTGCTGCTCTCGCTTGTTCATAATTAAGGCTTGCAAGGAAGCAGGAGTGCTTGCTTGTTCTAGATCACTAGGAACATGTTTGCCCCTGGAATACATAGCTTCTACCCCCCCGACTACACTGCAATGAGTCTGAATATGGTACTGGATTACCTCTTCCACTCCTTCACCAACCCTTCAATGCCACTAAATGCTTAGCGCCAACCAATTGATTAGTCTTTCTTAACCATATTTATGAGAATGTAGGAAGTGTTTACATTTCACATACCATGTGTATTGCGAATGAGGTCGTACTCTTTACTGATATGTATATAAATGTTTCTCTGTGACAAATGTGAACACTTAACCAATAAGTATTTTTTTACTGCACAAGTTTAAGTAGCAACCCCTAAGCGTGATATACATTAAAAAAAAATGTATGGTATTCACTGGTCAAAATAATACCGAAAACATTATAAAAACAGCTCTGGAAGTAGATGAATGGATACTGGTTTAATAGCTTTTTTTAAACTTTTTATGGTACTATGCATGCAGGGACCCCCCCCCCATTACCCTATATTGAGAATGGTCTGGAGCAGATATTAATATGCTGAATCAGAAATGAATATCTGGTTTAAACAAATTTTATTTCGTAAAAGTTCCTTGTAGAGGAAGCTAGTTTAACGGACAAATGATATACATGTAATGTGTGTGTGTAATTATAGATATATAAATATATATATTGGATAATCCAAAAAGTTCATGTTAAGTTTCCGTTTTCGCCTTAATAGTTTTTGTAATTATTACAGTATAATTTATGTGCAAAGGGATGGGATATGCACTCAATGCATTCTTAAGGGGGGATATTACCGTTGCCATCTGTGCTTTATTTTAACACAATGTCTATTGTATGACATACATTAATTGGCGGACTGTATGTCATAAGGCTTAAAAGGTAAAAAGCCAAAAGCATGGCTAGAGTACCAGCTGCTTTGTCAAGGTGAGATGGTGAAGGTTGGCATCAACCAGACCTAAATAGTTTTACACAAAATAAAAGCACAGCTATGTCCGTGTATTTGAAACGGAACAAAAAGTTAGCTTGGAAGAGGTGAAGGTGGCCTGACGAATACTGGATGCCAAAAGCCAGTCATTTTTACTTTAATACTACGGGTAAGCAGCTTGGCAGAGGCATGGAAGGTAAGATGCGATTAGGGAAACTGGCTTTAGAGCGAGATAAGAAATGCGAGAGTGGAGTATGTTTGCCTAGAATATGAATAAATAAGAATGACGCTGGAAATGTTGGTTCAATAAGCTAGGACTAGAACTCGTTGCTCAGTTTGGTCCAGGATTGACTGCTAGCTTGAAAAACTACTGTATTCACTACATCCCCGAGTAGTTCAATCCAGAGCTTCACAGCCCTCACCTAAAAGTGTGTCTCCATTTCTGACAGATTTGCCATGGTTGACCCTTCATAATGTATAATAAATTAATCGGTGAAATGTGGAACTGTTCTGAACCTCCCCCTTTAGCGAATAACCCTCTAACCTCCCCATTTACTGCCTTACATTTCAAGGGGGGGAAAAGCTGCTTTGCCTCGTAATATGAGGGTGTGCGATAAGTCGGTCTTTTAAATCTAAGAAGAACTTTTACAAATTTTATTAAAGAACAACAATTTAGTTTGTATTTTATTTAAAGAAGTTTTGTAGTGTCTAAGTAAAATTCACTAACCAATAGATTTGGTGGTATTTCTATCTTTGTCTATTATACTGTATTCATTCCTTAGTCTGTTCTTTGGACACTAAGGATTATTCCGTACGGTTCTCGCACAATTTCTTATAAACAGATTTATTGTTTCCTTACGTGACCTTCTAGATTATTAATTACAAAATCGCCCAATACATTGTGGACGTTTTTTAGTAACTTATTGATGCACTAGGATGTCCTTACTACTTGATGTGAACATCCCCTGTAATTTAATTTTAATGAATGTCATCATGGTAAGATACGGCAGAATAGTCTACTGTAAAAGTTTAGTAAAACATACTGTTAATTTGTTGCTTTCGGAAGTTTCTGATCTGCCCAATGCAGAGTCCAAAAAGAAAACCTGATTAGGTTAAATGAAATATAATTATGAACTGAATCAGATTGGGTTTGTCCATCAAAATGGGTTTAGTGTACTTTATGGTGTAATTAAAGGGAAAGTCCTATTGGGTAATGGTACTGGATAAAGGGCTAATGAAGTCCTGTCTTCCATAGACCTTCATGAGTCAACATCAGCCTGGGTGATCAGGACTGAGGCGTCTTATTCTTTTACAGCAAGGCAGGACCATAAAGAGTCAGTGCGTTTGACTAGTAAATCGTTACTTTTTTTGTGATACTAAGACGTTTTGGTAGAAGTCCCCCTTGTACTAAATGTAAATTCAACATCTTTTCAAACAAAATAAGTTTTTAAAATGGTCAACTTGTCTTTGTAACAGTTTGTATTGTTTTGCTGTATCTGAATTTGTATTTTTTCATGAATTTTGCATGAACTTTCACAGTGTTGTAATAAATGTTTTAGTTATTATGCAGAAGCTTTGGGGTTTTTGTGTGTCTCTCTCGCTCTGACATAACAATGACAACTCTAATATTAAAGTGCTTGGGATGATACTGTGGTTAAAAGGGCATCAAGATACTGTTACACCAAGTTTGGAGCTGCTTTACCGGTGAAAAACCTTAATACATCAAGCCAAGTGAAAAGAAATGGAAAAGGAACGCAGTTTAACCAGGCACAGAAACGTTAGAGGAGGGCAGACGGTCAGCACCATTATTCATAAAAGCACATCAAACGCTACAGCTATTCCATTGATTAAATAAAGATACCATAGCTATGCCAGATGTTGGCACACCACCTGGAGGAGGCCACTAATGTCCATTGGTGGGGGTTTGACTTTACTTATCACGATCCGTTCTAGATTAGGGTAGTTATGGCAAACTCCCTGGTGAAATATGGAGCTTCCACACGCTACAGGATATCACTCTTGGTTTTAATCCCTGGCATATAATAAAGCTTTATCCCACATGAAACACAAAGACGGTAACAAACATGGCCTCTACACTCCAGCCGTTGCTCAAAACCCCCCTTCTGAATATACAACTCAGGGCACAATTGTAGTTCTGATAAACTTCAATAAAAAAAAAAAAATGTAATTATAACCCAGGGTACTCAAACAGAAGAAAAACTGGGATCCTCTAAGGTCAAGCCAAACTAAGGAGAAGTGTCATCAACATGAATGTCAAAGGTTTGTTTAATGCTATAATAAGGGTATAGGGTGTCAATTTCCATCTGAAAATTGTTGGCTTTGACCTATATATCCTTGATCAATACATGCACTGCTTGAGTCTTTAGTTGAAGCAGATATCCTTTATTGGGCCAACATAGGAAAAGATTATACAAGCTTTCGGCAAACATCCGAAAAGATCCTCTGGAGGTCCGCAAAGCTTCCAGAATGCTACATCTTCCTATGATAGTCCAATAAAAGGAATCAACTTTGACTAAAGACTCCAACTAGAACCTTTTGGGCCAATCACACCACTACTGCGTTTCTCCACAGAAATAATAGTAACAATCACAGGATTTGTTCACAATTATGAGATTCAGCTACACCGGCCTTAGTGCAAGTCCCGCTTTTCTGCAAACATACAATCATTACTCTAGCATTTAATCTAGGATTACCTAAAATCATTATATGGGTAAGAGCGGCAGAAGACACTGTTTTTTTTCTAGTAACACAAAAACCCATTAATTGTTTTGTTTTTTTGGTAAACCGGTTTATTGTGTAATTTTTTTTTTTTTTAAATCGGAGGCAATGTACATTAACCATTACAGAACCTGATGACACAGTTGCGATCGGTTATGTATTGTAATACATTTACATTTTCTTTACTGTCTCTATACCTGTGCTGATACAACAAAGACCACAAAAAGTAGGAGTCCAAAGGTCTCTATGTTTTTTTTCTTTTAGCGTATGGTAACTACAGACAGTTTTTAAGCATTTATCAGGTTTGAAAATCAAACTTTATATCCCCCCCCCCCCAGTATCTTACTCTAAGTAAGCACAAACGCATCCATTCTTGGGTCACCTGCTAGGAAAAATACAGTAATAAAACAGCTACGTTCTAAAAGCCCATCATTTAAAAAAAGCACATTAAAAAATAAGGTTATTTTAGTCTGGCCTTATAAAGTAGCATCATTTTACAAACACGGTAACAATTCAGCGTTGGATTTCGACTGAATAACGCCAACATTATAAAGAATAACATACAAAATTAAGCACTGATGGAGTAAAGGGGTATCCCTTAAGGGTACACTTAGCGATTCTGTTATGGATACGCCAACGCTAAGCTCCATTACATTGCGACTTCAAAAGGTAATAATTAAAAGTAAAATAACACATTGAAAAATAATTAGATAACAGATACCCACGCTATTGTTTTTGATGCTAATTATAATTCGCTGTATATTAGAGGGTCATCAAAAACCATAGCATATCCATATCATAATTCTTTAGTTATCGCTGTAAACTAATTAACTCAGTGGCTAGCACTGGTGCATAGATATATACGGGATACACGCTATGAACATAAATCATACATGAAGAAGCAGTATTTTCTTATAGATGTTATATCCCAGTGTATTGCACTACCAGCGGATACATGGGCTCATTCAACTCCAACGCAGTCATGTCACGTTGGACATAAACATATATATTAGATAGATTTCAAATAAAAATATAGTACAAGAAGAATTTTCTGTTCTCACAAGATAAAAGCGTCGACAGACCTGCAAAAACGGTAATCGTTTTGGTATTCAAAAGTTACATCAAAAATACAGTCATATTTCCATAAGTACAAGAGATTGAATTTCAAGTATTTTCGCCATAAATCCATAATTACTTTCCTGCTACACGCCGTAAAAAGGGAGGGGAGTCGAAGTAGCAAGTTGGAAGACGAAAGGTATTTTGCGATAGGTAGCTTTGGGGTAGATCAGTGTGAAAAAGGATGAAGATGATGCTATTCACACATTCCTATAGGTAAAAAGAATATCAAATATAATACTTTTCCCTGTTTTATAACCCTATACAAAAAAAAAAGCGTGCATATAAAAAAAAAAAAAAAAAAAAAAAAAAAAGTTTTCTACAACTTTGGGTCTAAATTATACATTAAATATTTGCATATTATACACAGATGTGTATCATACCCGAGAATGTACAGCATTTTACATTTGATTGTTGCTACATAGATTGATGTAAGTATATGGCTGGATAAGTCTGCACTACCACTGTACTTGCAAACTCGCTAAGGGCTGCTAGCCCATCAGTTTCATTAGTATAGTAAACTACATAGCGCTTCAGTTATCTCGATAACGGCACTTGTTTTCCCGTCTCAGCGGACGCAAGCTGATTTGCATATGAATCATAATACAGGGCACGGCCGTACGATGTTTACTTAGAAACAAATTATTTTTTTATTTTCATTTCCATATTGTATTAGGGGAAATTTTTTTTTTTTTTTTTTTTTTTTTTTTTTAGGGAAAGCAGTAGAATAAAAAGAATAAAAAAAAAAATAGGAAGTAATCTCCTAGTCTGCAAGCTCCCTGCGCCTCAATAGTAATTAGTTTTAATTTGAGTTCTCCAATGCCGTAGTTGAACTATATTTATACATATGCTTTAGAATTATTTTTTTTTTTTCCTTATTAAACTCAACAGGAATAAGACATCGGCACACCAAAAAAAAAAAAGGTGCCTTTTGGTACAGTATACTTAACCGTATCCTGGGACTCATTCTTACTAAGCAGAAGGGACTAAATTCCATCAGCACATGAAGCATTTTAAATACTATCCCAAGAAAGCCACCTTAGGAAAGTTTGGGGCATTCTCACTATACGTGCTTCTCCGCATCCTACCACCTATATCGAAACCGTAACGTACGTATGTATTTTTGTCCTACATTTTGTGTTTCACAGGTGTATAATGATGTTTTATATTTAAATAGGTAATGGAAGGAGATCTTACATTTACAATTCCTTTATAAAAAGCTTTCAAATCCTAATATTCTACAAATCGCCGTTAATGCCTTTTTCTAATCTTGACTCCAACTGTATTATAACACACATTTTTAATCCAGAATAGGTTAAACCGTGATTGTGAATTTCTTCTAATCAGTTCCATATGCCATTGATTTGTCTAATGAAGCAGTTTGGGATGATGAAGACATCAACCCCTCTCTATCGCATAATCAAAAGGCAGATAAGGAACAATTAGATTTTGGTTTAGCCAGTGCTTTCTTAAATGCCATAGTAAACCTGTTAGACTGTATCAGGTATGGTGGACTCCAGTGGATCGTGGAAGGCTGGTGATGTCCTTGACGCGCCGTGTGACATGTCACGCCCTATGATTTCATTCACTGAAGAAACAGAAAAGGAAAATATATGTTGACTTCACATACAGGACATCAATCGGTATTATTTATACTACACATGGATACTGAGTAATGTGCAGCAGATAAAAATAATACTTTAACACACAATGATATCCTGTCTTTTTTTGAGAAATAAAATATAGTTACTGTGCTGTAGCAATGCAGCCATCTGAAAATATACATCTTCTAAACTTCATTTTCGCTATGGAAATCTGCAATGCATCCTTTAGTACAGCACCAAACACATGGTGATCCAACTATTTTACAATTTTCTTACCATCATCCAAAGTGATGTCCTGCAGGCCAATTGTCTGGAAGTTCAACTCACGTTCCTCTGGTTCTGATTTAACACTCAAAGACGCGTCATCGGTAGGGAATGGAGATGCGCTCTGAATGGTATGGTGCCCATGGGGTGGAGCTGGAGATTTTCCACCCAGTTCAGGACTATGCACATGATCGAATGATTGTCCAGAGTGAGTGATGGGTCTAGGAGATGGTGAATGAAATGATGGACCTAAGCTAGGGGACAAGTAAGTGATAGACTGTAACTGAGGTGAAGAAGGGTCAGAGAGTGGCGAGTGGCTCAACGGAAGAGATACTGAAGATGACTCTGAGGTGGCCGATGATGGTTGTGGAGGTTGGTATGAGAAAGACTGATGAAGGAGTGGAGGTTGCCCCATGGACATACTTAGTGACGATGATCCTATTGGTCTTTGCCCAGTGGTTAAACAATGATACTGTGCCTGCTGAAGATGAGGGGACGAAGGCACTGTGTGAGCCAATGGATGAATAGAGTTGGGCAACGCGCATGCAGGGCTTGAACTTGATGCTTTGTACTGAATTGTTGGCAAGGAAGGGTGACCCATGTTGACCAGAGGGGCAACACCAGTATTTTGCTGAAAATTGAGCTTCTCGTACCCTTGGTCAGAGGTTGCACTCAGAGGAAGACTGGACTGTCCATTGTACATGATATTAGGATTCATGGATGCGTAGGAAAGCTTGGCAGCAGATGTTGATGTAACATGATAAGGCTGGTGTGATGCTGGAGATTGGCATTCTGTGGGTGAGTTAATGTTCCTACCTTGAAAATGTGAAAGAGGAGGAACCCCATTACCCAAGAGGGACGAGTAGGCTTGCTGAGTAGAGCATGTCAGAACCCTTGTTGGTGAAGACAAGAAAGTATCATGGGTATTCATCTGGTTCATCGAAGGCAGATGTGTGCTCATTGCCTGAAGTGCCGAAACATTATTCTCACCAGACACTGATGACATTGCAGGCAAATCATCTTCGTTTTTTTCCCGTTTCAGTATGACTGTGGGTAAAGATATAAACTATGTCATATATGGTTATTATTATTATTATTACTACACTTTATTTATAAAGCGCCACAGTGCTGTACAAGGTAAACATTTTACAGATAACAACAAGCACAAAATGACAAGCAATTGACATAAAGATACAAGAGGAATGGAGAGCCCTGTTCCCGCAGGAACTTACATTCTAGGTGGATAAGGGGTGAGAAACAGTAGGTGAGGACTGCGTGGTAGTGAATGATGTTGATGTAGGGGGAGTTTATGTCAGTGGTAGGCTTCCCTGAAGAGAAAAGTTTTTAGGGAGCGTTTGAAGGAGGGTAGAGTTGGTGTCGGTAGAGTCGGACAGCATGGGGAAGAGAGTTCCAGTAGGTTGGTGCTGCGCGAGAGAAGTCCTGTAGGCGGGCATGGGAGGAGGTGATGAGTGAAGATGCGAGGAGCAGGTCATTGTTGGATCTTAGAGGGCCGGCTGGAGTATGTTTGCTGATGAGGGAGGATAGGTAGAGGGGAGCGGTGTTAGTGAGAGCTTTGTAGGATAGAGTGAGTATTTTGAATTGAATTCTGCTATGGATGGGGAGCCAGTGGAGGGACTCGCAGAGAGGTCAGGCAGATACAGAGCGTCGGGTGAGATAGATTAGCCTGGCAGATGCATTGAGCACAGATTGAAGAGGGGATAGTCGGGAGAGAGGAAGGCCGGTAAGTATGGTTAAGTAAATAATAAAGCAAAAAGCAGTGACACAATGACACCCAAGCTAGAGCTTGACATCACATCTTTAAACATATCAATTCAATTTTGTTATAATTTTTCCTGTCTTTCACATATAAAGCAGGCACTTTAGGTCAGAATTATCCCTTACTTCTCTGACAACAGTTAATGTTTCAAGATTCAGGTTTAAAGAAAAGACATCCCTAGGTAAACAATGGTTCCATTATACATCAACTATGCAGTCTATAATTTTTACCAGCACCAGGGTAAAGGTAGGCAGTAAGAGCTCCTGATTTCAGTTGAAGTAGGGCTGGGAGACAGCAGGCAACACATGCACGAAAGACAAGGTGGTGCTGGGAAGATATACTTTGGCTAAAGATTCTACAGCGAGAATGAACTGTACCCTTCAAAGCAGTTCAGAGAGGAGGGAGAAATGGCTAGAACCTCCAAGACTTTAAAATCAGATTTTTGTGATAGGAAGTCATGCACACAGAATAGTTGGCGACCTATGTTGATCAGTGAAATAAATATTACAAGGGATCAAAAGAAACAAACCTGGTTATGGTAATATTTCATACATATTTAACAAACATTACCCATAAAGACAATATATAAAGTAACTAACCTGGTAAGTAAGTGAAACGTTGAGACTGGCTGCGTTTTCTCTTCCCATTGCACAGGTTGAACTGTACCTGGGTGGCTGTCTCAAGTGACTTGTTATAGTACGGTGGAATTTCAAGAACTATGATCCCCTGAAATACATAAAAAGGGAGATGAAGCATTTTATACTATTTTATATTAAAACCACAAATTATCCTGAACTTATAATAGAATAAAAGGTCAATGAGCCAGCTGGTGGTTCAGCATGAACCAGGGACGAGCCAGACCCTACAACTGGTTCTCTGAGTTCAATGTGAGCCAAGCTTGTAAATAAATGCTTCTTAGCACACCTAAATCCATTATTTCTTTTACTGTGCATTTTGTAATTGTTCATGAGATACTTGGTTTAAAATTAAGGATCTTCTTAGAACACCAATAAAAAGATCACCCCGTGTATAGACAGGTATAGATACACTGTGTAGAGATACAAAATGGTTCTCCAGATATACACGGCTAAACACTGATAAAACATAGTAATGCACAGAAAAAACATGCATCATCTCTGTGTGATCTTCCATACATTAATAATATCAATACAAAATAAAATCTCACCTCTTGACACTTTTCCACCAGAATCTTAGCCTCAACTTCCCATTGCGAGCGTCCATCTATATTTAATAAATAAATGAAGCATGAAGAAATGCACCCAACTTAAATTCTTTAAATCTGTTAAACTTTTCCAGTTGATAGAGCCACAATCATGTGAGATGTTTAGTAACAAGGAAAGGAACATAAACTAAAAAAAAGGATAAATTAAGGCAATTCTGCCTTTAAGCAGCTGTCTTACCTTGTCCTCTCTCAAAGAAAAGCACTTTTGATTCTGCGTGGAAATTAGACCCTGCTATTGTCATCTCCAGCCCCCCTGTCACTGGGCAGCTGTTTATATTATAATTTTCCACCTGGGGTAGTTCCTGGGCAGATCGCTGAGCTGAATACAGAGGAAGAAATAAACATTAACATTCACTTAGCAACAAGATCTAAAATATACTTAACGTTAATCCTACAGAGTACAGGGGACAGGATTTGTGCATACGCGTTTAAGTCAACCTACGCACGCTATTCACCACGCTTCGCCCACAAGATGCTTCATATTAGACAGTATGTGTGGCATCTTCCCGTACAGTGAAAAATAGACAAACGATATCTTATTTCAGTTTATAGGCTACATTTCAACCTTTTTAAACCATTTCCGTTCTCCCCATAACCAGTTCTCCGTATCGTCAAACATAAAGACTGCCCTGCCCTTGATATGCGGATCCGTCCAATGCCTGATAAACCTGACACAAAAGTCGCTTAGAGCTATGGAGAGCTTCACATTTCAGGCTTCAGCTGGAGAGCAAGACACAAAAAAAACCCCAAAACACCTGTACAAAATATTATGTACGACTAGTACACACCTACATAGTGAGGGACAAAATAGATATCTGAAAACAGTTCTGGAGACAAAATATAAGTCACAAGCCCCAAACTGGAAACTGAGGAGATCTGAACATATTCAGAAACTTTCTGTCAGAAATTCAGGACTTCAAGTGAGGGCCTTAGTAGGGTTACTTTGTACATTTTAAAATTAGTGGGGGGAAAAAAAATACTTACAACATTCAACAGGGACTGATGCCGTCTGGAGAGACAGGACCTTCCCGTTGGCTTGTGGAATGTGCGCTCGGAACACCAAGCGCACCCTGGTATTCTTCCTACCGATGTCAGTTTCCCCCTTCCTCAGTTCGATGTCTGAATTCCGCAATTTCAGTATCCCAGCACAGTCAATGCTGCAGGAAAATTGGAGGGAAAAGAAAACCGGTTTAACAATACATGGCGCCATCTTGTTTTCACTTTTTTCCCATCCACAAGTTTAGTCAACTTCCCAAAGAGAAGCAAAAAGTAAACACACCTGGCACACATATTATTCTCAGGCAGAAGTGGGATCTCAAGGACTTTGGTGCTGGTTATGACAATCTCTTGACTGGCGGTAGCTACCGTTTTGCCAGTAATACGATGTACCTGGTAAAAGGCATGAGGCCTAATGTAGCGGTCGTCAGCTGTCCCAATAAACATCTGGAGGTTCACCGGCTTATCTGCATAGCCCAACAGCTGCAAGACCAAAGTTAGAGTAACAAACCACTTAATTAAATGTCCAATACACTTCAGAAATATGGTGAGAATCTCCAAATCAAGAAGGCAAAACAACTATTCTGCATATAAACATGAAATCTGCCCGTCTCGTAAACCGTACGAAGGGTCAGCATGTTAATATTTGTACTCCTGTGGAGTTTATTCACTAAAGCGGCATGTTATTTCATTTGAAATAATATCAACTTCACTGTGTTTTGAAGTGCTAACACTGTCACATTTATAAGGACCAAGTTGGCCAATATACACCTGCAGGTGGATTGTTTCAGGAAGGTTGGGAAACCTGTAGTTTAGATTAGAGAAGATTACAGTAGTTCTAAGGAGAATTAGTAGGTCATATGGTGGCGTTGTGTTGGCCAGTCCGTGTTTTGATATCCTCCTCTTGCATGTGTTTGCTAACGGGGAAAGCGTCGTAATCGCCTCTATGTTTGACAGCGGAAACACAAGCCAATGGAAAGTTTAGGAGAGGAGGTATGGGTTTTGGTATCATCAGCATATTATTGGCACAAACATATATACATAGAGAGAAAAAAGGCGCAAGGACTGACCTTTGGAGAACACCAACAGAGAGAGGGAGGGAAGGGGAGCCAGCAACACTGAATGGACAGTTAGACAGGCATGAACATGAGCCTCAAGATAGAAATTAAAATAATGAGACATGAACCTTCACCACTGGGTGACCGCCAGAAGCAGCTTTCACAGCTCCACGGCTGCCTTCCGTCTCATAGTGTGCTCGGTGGTGGGTCTTTGGCTGCACCTCTACTTTCAGTTCACACTGTCCATAATGGGCAGGCAACGGCCAGTCCAAAGGTGGCAAAGATGATGTCCTGTGGGTCCAAAAAAACCATAAGACTGCATTAAGTGCCTAAAGTGGGGAACAGATTTATAAACAGACGTTTAAAGTATTACTTTTGCTTGAAGTATATCAGCTGGTGATCAAAATCTTCTAAAGTCAATTAAAGTCAACATTTCAACACTTATCATGAATGGACATAATGTTGCAAAACCAAGGAGGAACTAGAAGGGTGCATCACAACACCTAAAAGTAACTTTACTAGAGTGCAAACATAGTAACCACAAAAATAAACAAAAACTTTTACATTCCCTCACCTTCCATATACCATTGCTTCATGTTTCTCAGAAAAACCCTACACGTTTACTGGTATTGATTACATACTTATATTCTAAATATACACTAAATAATGGCCCTGAGAACAAATTCCTCCTGCTTCGCAAACCCTAGCACGTTATAACTCATTCAAATATGGAAAGTATCAGGTGATGATCCAACAATCGAACAAGCGCACAAATCTTAATATCATGTGCTCACCTAAAAATAGGCACATGTCCAGGTTTTGATTTGTTCCAAGTAAAATGGGAAGGAACTGATAGGAACTGATCAGTAGACGATTCTTTCTTGAGTGGATGCTGCGGGGAGTGATTGTCATCTGCGGACGTCTCTACAGATGGGGATAAACGTCCAGGACCTTCTGCACAGACATCAATCTTTGCTGATAGAGTGGCAGTCTGGTCAGAGGTTTTCCGTGTTTTTAGGGGTATATCTGTTTCGTGGCTGCACTGGAAAGGAGGGGAACCAGACCCAGCATGTTGTGATGCATTAAGCCAAGTATCTTCTGTTATGCTGCCTCTGGGTGAGTGGCTGGGAGAGGGTGCTGGTGAGTGGTGAGGGGAGCCAGAATCCGTGTAGCAGATGTCTGCACTGGAGTGTCGTCTTTTGCCACAAGGGGAAGTGGGCCGAGAAGATGGCCGTGAGATTGACCGTGGGCCAAGCCAGTTCTCATCTGTAATGCTAGTCCTCGGAGAGTGGCAAGGGGATTGCCTAGGCGAGAGAGACGCTCCATAGCCAAACTGCTGCCATGTTTCATCCCCTGAGCAACCTCTGGGCGAACCACTGGGAGATGCCAAAGGCGAACCCAGAGTAAATCTTGCTGCAGCTTCATTTAGCTCAAAGTCCACATCATCATAGGTGTGAGAAACAGACTCACAGGAAGAGGCATCTGAAAACCAACTCCTTGAGGATATACTGCTTCCAGGGCTTGGACTTAAAGACGGCTCTCTATAGGATGGCTCAAGGTGGAGGTAGAGGTGTTCTCGCGAGGGTCTTTCCATGTAATCATCCTTTTGGTTGTTGACCTCTGAAGTTCCAATCTCTTGGTGGCAGCTAGGAGAGATGGATGTGATCTGAATGCTGGGACATTCAAATGCCTTTGTACCCCCAGCAGGGTTGTACTTGGGCTCTGGGATCTCATTATCATTAGCATGGGTTTTAAAGCTCTGGAAGTGGGATGAAGGGGAGCGATTTGAGCAATGGGGATGGGTCCCATGTCTCGGGATGCAGATGGCCTGGTTTATGGCAGAAGGAGGCTGGTCTACATTGAAGAGATAAAAGGATGCACAGTCATCCGGTTCCAGATCTGAAATCAAACGAGAAAATCACAATGTTAGCGTCAATTAACAAAAAATGCTTCTGCTTCTACTAACATTTCAGTTTTTGAAAGGATCATTTCCTCGTCACTCCAAAAACACGTATCACCTAATTTTTGTCTTTGAAATGACAAAGAACATACATGCACCGACCGGACAACTTTCCCTCACCACCAATGGCCTGCCACCTTCTCTGGTACCAGACTCAATAAAAAATAATCCAGTAATTTGACAACAAAGATTTACTAAGAAATTTAATCAGAAATTCAGCTGCGCGGGTTTGATAAAGAATCAGTTCACACGGTATGATAAAGCACGGCCATCACACTACTGGAGTTCTGGATAATATCTTTGTTACTTTTAACCTTCCCCAGATGGATGCAAAGAAAGGAAAAAAAAACGATCAGCCTCTGCTTTTTACTTTCTTAAACGAGTGCTCGGTTCTTCAGTATTCTATTCACTTTCCAGGAATAGAAATGAGATGGATGTAAGTATGATTTTTGTATCAATAATTAAAATGGCAAAAAAAGAGAAAAAGATAAAGGCAACCTGATACTTTAAAGTAACGCTGAGAATGGCGTTTAATGGAAAGCCTCCAAATATGTTTTTTTTTGTCCATTGTGTTTGCTGCAGAACATCATTTATTTCTTATTCTTGGAATCCTAGGTCTCATTATTTGTAGAAAAGTAAAATGTCTGAAATTAGTCATTTTCTTTTTGTACGCTAGTCTAAAGGTGCTGTTCAACTTTGACAACACTGAAATTGCTAAAGGCAACTGTGTTGCTTGCAAAAAGATGACTGAAAAACTTCTCTGGATGGCTGTGGTATCCAACGGTACAAGAAGTGACATTTATGATGCCACAAATAGCCGCAAATTCAGGAGAGTAGGTGGGAAAGCATCTTCAGTCTGAACTGAAAAAAAGCCAATATATATAATAAGAACGTCAATGCATTACGCAGAAGTATCGGCCTTTCCCAGTGCAGTCCAGATTTAGGTCCTTCATTACACATGTTGTGAGATGAAGGTCTCGTTTCTCCTGAAATTCATTGTGCATTTATCTAGACAACCAATAAAGCATCATTCATATTTTATTTGTCTCCTTCTAGCTTTTATTGTGTGCTGGAATAGCAACGCACTTTAAGGCATCCTGTCCGGCACCAGCAAGAGGAAAATATTCACAACTAGAACTTAAATCAAACTCAGCTATACACCAATAGACAACTGAGAATTGTTTATTTTAAAACTGCCCTCCAGTGTATTTTGCTGTATGTAAGTTGGTGCTTGCGTTGTTTAGTTACTGGCGTTAGGAACTGAGTCTCATTAAACTCCGCCCCCTGCTGCCTCTACTGAAAGCAGGAAGCATTCTTCAATACACTTCCTGCACACGCTCAGTAGCAATCATACTCTAATCAGTCAATAGCAGCAGCCAACCACGTGTACGGTGTCTGAACACCGATGTTTTGCTAGCACACAATCGATTGGCTACTGCCTCCGGACTTGACAGAGCGCTACTGAGCATGTGCAAGAAGCTTCCAGGTTTTAGGAGTGGCAGCCAGGGGAGGACTTCATTGAGGCAAGAGTCCCATGTCCTACCTCTGATAACTAAAGAATATTTGCTCCAATTTCAATTCACCAAAGTATATTGACAAAAATGCAATACCTTTTAAGTTATACCTCAAATGCTAAACTTTTTATTTTTTTTGCTCATTGATATCAATTCGGTCAATAAAAAAAACACAATGATATTAACGGTGTTGTGCGGCTTGGGTCTCCTAAGCTCTGCTTCTTTAAAGTCCTTGTCGCATTTGGCAACTAATAATTATCCTCTGATTGCAGGTTTGGTTAGTTTACTGCGTACCTGCCGTTATAAAAAAACGTTACTTTATGGTACGCGGAATGTAACCTATACAATGACAGCAACTTCGCTAGCAAATGTCCTGGTAAAAGTTCATTTTAACGGAATAATGCTGGCCTTTATATCAATGCCAGCGGATGCTTAAAGGACAGAGATAAAAGCGACAGCTTTGGAAGTGGTGCTGGCTGCACGCCCACAGTCTTCTCCACGGAGTCACAAAACTGCTCCGCGGGTGACAATTCTGCGACTGCGGGTGTTCATCCACATGGCCGTATTTCAAGGACAGGTTAAATAATTATGCGTCATCTCAAGACACTGCTTCTTAAGGGATATTAAGAGAAAAGGCAACAATAATTATTTTTGCACCCCCCCCCTCCAGCAGCTGAGATATTTTGTGTAGATCAGTGGCCAAAATCCAAGATAAAGCATTTATAATTTCAGGCTGTAACAATAAAATAACAGAAAGCCAAAAAAGTAGGGATTTTTCTGAGCAAGGCACTATGCTGCGCTTCTTAGACCTGTATACAGATACCAAATCACACGGCTATTTTAAGAACACGATATGTATTATGCACAACATGCCCGGCACGCTTACTTAAATGTATGTGTCCATTTCCACAGACATCAGTGCATCTTACTGCATGCAGATATTTGCTATTAGAGCCAGAAAATGGGACATCTTTCGCATTTGACTCCTCCCCAGCTGCCCCTCCACTAAGCAGGAAGCATTCGTCAGTACACTTTACGCATTCCCATTGACATCAATGGGAGTAGCAGCAGCCAATCACATGCGCCTGTCTATACACTGACAGCATACACGTGACTGGCTGCTGCTTCAGTTATTTCAGCAGGAGTGCTGAGCATGCACAAGGGGAGTACACACATATGTTTAATGCCACAATACAGGCGACTAGGAGAGAATAAAAGTATTTTTTCCCCTTTAGTGGTTCATCTAGTCTGCCCATTTCTCCTGACAGAAAGACTCAGACCTCAGTCGTTGGTCTCATCTATGTCTATTCTATGCATGTTTTAATTCTATGCATGTTTTACTGTGCCTCCGCCACTTCTGCTGGGAAGCTGTTCCACGTATCTACCACCCATGGTAGGAGAATTATATGCACGCACTCCGATGCCAGTACTCGATGTGAATGATCAAACCGTCAGATAATCGCTCACAGGAAGCCAACGTGATGATGTAAACAAATAACATGACAGTGTAAGCCTTAAGGAGTGGCGACGGATTTCATAAACAGTTAACAGGAAGGAGTATGTTATAGTAGAAAGAACCACAAAGAGGAAGTTTATATTACATTCCTTGTGTGGGTTTCACATCTATCTCGCTGTGTTTTGAGACTCGCACGCATATCTTTATTAAATACAGAAATATTCACGTTAATTTTAATCCTTATCAAACAGCCATAAGTATCTGCAATCTTCTGATTGATGGCAGGTAAGACCCATATGGCCTCATCTAGTCTGCTCGTTGTAAAGACCTTAATCAGTTCTTAGTCTAGTGTTAGATTCAGGAGCCATATGCCTATCCCATACTGTATTAGCCTCTACCACCTCTGCTGGTAGGCTGTTCCACCTATCTACTAATAGGCTGTTCCACTTATCTACTAGCCTCTCAGCAAAGCAAAACTTCATTGCATGTCAACGCCTCTGACCTTCTAGTTTTAGACTATAAATGTAATACATTTGTTTCTTAAACTATTTTGTCGGAACACAGATACAGACCATCGGTACGGTTTGGCAGGGCTAACGCGTTCTGCATAAAAAGATGACATTGTAGAAGCAGTCTGGTTTTTGGATACAGTTCTAGGTTTCTTAAGTATGCTCAAGAATCATCAAAGACCCACAACATGACAACATAGACAAGCGCAGATTAAACTCGAGAGCTCAGAACACATGAACAGAAAAAATACAAATAATCCATAAATTCAGGTTAATATCTTAATTCCTTGGGGTTCTCAGATAAAGCAACAAGCCAACAAACAAATAAATAAGAGTGTGTGTTGGTGCGAGTGTGTGTGTGTTGGTGCAAGTGTGTGTTGGTGCGAGTGTGTGTGTGTTGGTGCAAGTGTGTGTGTGTTGGTGCAAGTGTGTGTTGGTGCGAGTGTGTGTGTGCGTGTAAAAAGCACTTCCTGTCCCAATAAAAACAATTTGTAATTATTTTTACATTTTTCCATATAGCGCCATCATATTCTGTAGCACTGTACAACGGGTAAGCAGGACATGTCCAGTAGTATAACATAACAAGACTTACAGAGAAAACTTTTGAAAAATGAAGAGGAATCGGGTTACACAAACATCAGCGTGAATATATATTTAGATCTGTGCTTCAGAATAACGCCCCATCTTTATTGGATGACGGACAGAACTATTCATAGAAACACAGAATTTGTCGGCGCGGATTTAAATCGGTCCTCGGTCTTGTCTTAGATTCAGAACAGCTTTAAGCCCATCTAATTAATGTTTAATGCATTAGCATCTTCCACGTCTGCTGGGAGGCTGTTCCATGTATCTACGGCCCTCTCAGTAAAATAAAATTCCCTCTGACCCTGTAGTTTTAGTTTATGGCATTTCTCCTCCTCTCCCTCCGATTTAACCCTTTTATGGCTAAAAGAAACCCCAGCACCAGTTCTGTTAAATACCAGATCTCAAGGAATGCCTAAACGTCACAGAACACAAGAGCAGGCACCGACAGGTTGTTGCCATAGAAACAAAGCGTTCAGGGGGGAAAAAAAGTTTGTGTTGTTTTTGTGCGGTTAAGCCAGCGACAGATCTGCTTAGCGTTAATGTTGTGTTAGTGGGACAGCCCCTTAAAGAGGAACGCTGTAATAGATGGGAATAAATATTCGATTAAGGGGGTTGTGGATACGACATTTCTCGCTCCCTAAAGTTCACTGTCATCTGAGCTCGGAGGGCCGTGTCGGAGAGATGGAGCCGGTTTCAGGGAGGCCGGGCGAGATGCCAAAGCAATGGCTCGGACACAGCTGTCAGATAATGCTTCTCCCCTTACATCAGGACTGCATGCTATTCAGGCCCTGGATCTTCTCAACTTTCTCTCCGTTCCCTCCTCCCTCATCCAGCACTACTCCACCTCCTCCATTGTACGGCACCGGGCGATAATCGCGTTAAAACACCACTTTCAGGGTTTCTAATTCTATTTTCCAAGCAAATATAAATATATAATATCATAATTTTTAAAATATCACTTATTTCACCCCAGCCTCCCCGAGCAAGCAGATACTCGGGGCTCGGAAACCACATTTATTCAGGAAAAATAATTAGTAAGTTGATTTTAGGGACCGGGATTGATTTGTCTTCACTAATCCTTAAAATATATATATAACTGCCATAAAAGAATATGTTAAATTACAACTTCCGTAAAATAAACCAATATATGGTGTGGGATTTTTTTCTCCTTGTTTTTTTTTTTTTTACTTTACCGACGGAGTGGTGGATAAATGGAACAGACTCCCATCAGCAGTGGTAATACAGCGAGGGAATTTAAACATGCATGGGATAGGCGAGACCAAGTCCTGATTAAGGTCTGGCTCATTAGGATGAGCTCATTAACATGCTAGTTCTGCCACCTTCTGCCACATGTCAATCATCCATTGGACAGATAGGTAGTTGTAATAAATCAGATGTGGGAGAGACAGATATGTCTTGTTTATTGCACGGTATGTTATAATAAATTATCTTACACTGGAAGGGCCAGGCTGGGCCCCTCACGATAAATCAAGTGGAAAAATAAACAAACGAAACAATGTATAAAGAAATCAAAGAATCTGGCGTGAGGAATGCTACAGACCTCTGCTATCACAATTTGTATGTTTGGCCCCCGGTTTACTTTGATAAACTAAAAATAAACAAACTTAAATAAATATAAACATAAGAATAAAAAAATGGTTTATAAAATTATATAAAAAAAAAAATATAAAAATAATCTTTTAAACAGCCTGCTAAAAAAAGATTTCTAATCTAATGCGCAACAATGCATTTTTAAAAATAATAACAATAATAAATAACAACAATAATAATGGATATGGTTTCTATCAGCTGAGTTTACTAATAAAAATTAAATTGAAAGAAAAAAAAAAACTTTCATCTAACAATTCACAAAAAAAAAAAAAAAAAAGATCTTCCCCTGTCAATGTATTATTATTTATTATTCTGTATAGCGCCATCATATTGAGCGGCGCTGTGCATGGTATCTCTATAACCGAACTATCTGCTTTAAACCATAACACGGATCAGCAGAATAAATACACTTATTTTACTCGTCGATGCGGCGGAATTGTTTTCTTTTTTTATCGGGTAACGGAAGTAACAGAATCGTGGATCCGGAGGCATCTGCACGTTTGAAGTTTTGCAGCAGGCATAAAAGAATTGCGCAGACTAGACGGGCTGCGGGGTCCTGATCCGCCGCCTAAGTCTACGTTCCTATAAAACGTACGGCACAACGTCTGGGGTTTCGCACTAAAGCAGCCGCATTCTCTACATGTAACGGCTTGTTACAGAAATCCAAACCAGCAAGCAGCGCGCAAGCAAGGGAAAAGCCTTTGAGTGGCTGACATCAAAAATTTACGTATACCGACATAACATTGCACGCCCATCACACTGGTTAGGAGCATCACACCGGAGCGGGGCACCGAGCGCCCATCACACCGGAGCGGGGAATCACACTGGATCGGGGCATCGCGTGCTCATCACACTGGATCGGAGCATCACACTGGATCGGGGCATCGGGCGCTCATCACACTGGATCGGGGCATCGGGCGCTCATCACGGGGCATCGGGCGCTCATCACACTGGATCGGGGCATCGGGCGCTCATCACACTGGATCGGGGCATCGGGCGCTCATCACACTGGATCGGGGCATCGGGCGCTCATCACACTGGATCGGGGCATCGCGCGCTCATCACACTGGATCGGGGCATCGGGCGCTCATCACACTGGATCGGGGCATCGGGCGCTCATCACACTGGATCGGGGCATCGCGCGCCCATCACACTGGATCGGGGCATCGCGCGCCCATCACACTGGATCGGGGCATCGCGCGCCCATCACACTGGATCGGGGCATCGGGCGCCCATCACACTGGATCGGGGCATCGCGCGCTCATCACACTGGATCGGGGCATCGCGCGCTCATCACACTGGATCGGGGCATCGCGCGCTCATCACACTGGATCGGGGCATCGCGCGCTCATCACACTGGATCGGGGCATCGCGCGCTCATCACACTGGATCGGGGCATCGCGCGCTCATCACACTGGATCGGGGCATCGCGCGCTCATCACACTGGATCGGGGCATCGCGCGCTCATCACACTGGATCGGGGCATCGCGCGCCCATTACACTGGATCGGGGCATCGCGCGCCCATCACACTGGATCGGGGCATCGCGCGCCCATCACACTGGATCGGGGCATCGCGCGCCCATCACACTGGATCGGGGCATCGCGCGCCCATCCACACCGGATCGTTCCCACACATAGTATTCAGTTCACTATACATTGATGCCAGGGGGTCAACTCTCCAGCAACTACTTACTACGGAGAAAGCGCCCGCGAGCATCACTTGTAAGAACGCCCAAGCCAGCTGCTTGGTTTAGTGAATATACCCCACTGATGTCACTTTACACGCTACAGACACAAGATTGGACCATCGCGCCGGATGCTACTTCATACAGGCTGCATGCTCGCGGCTGCACGCTCAGATGTGGACTTTTATTGTACAATCTGGGAGGACCCTAAATGGTGGATGTCAGCAGGCACCACTTAGGCTACAATTCCCATGATCCTCAGCCAGCCAAAAAAAATTAGCGTATCTATGTGAAGCTGCACATCATGTGTCTGACTGTTCTTTACACGGTAAAATAAAATAAACGTAACGTATGCTGTCGACGTAAATACTTACAAAACTTTGTAAAGATTTTGGTTCATTCGGTGTATAATACCGGTAATAGACCTCTGGATAGAATAAGCCTCCATATATTCCCCAGAGCCTTGCATTAATTATCATGCAATAAGCCGATATAACATCCGGTCTGTCTGGAAAACTAGTCATTTTTTAAACACAGAAACATAGAATATGACGGCAGATAAGGTCCGTACGGCCCAATCTAGTCGGCCTGTTTTATCCTGATGTAAAGACTCAAACCTTAATCAGTCGTCTTAGAGTCAGGGACCATATGCCTATCCCATGCATGCTTAAAGTCCCTTAATATATGAATATTTACCACTTCTGCTGGAAAGCTGTTCCACGTATCTACCACCTTCTCATAAAAGTTGTAAAAAAATTCCTAAGATTGCATCTAACCCTCTGACCCTCTAGTTTCAGATTCTGCCTTCTTGTTCCAACATGTTTGAAAGTCCTGATCATTCTAAGTGATAATAACTGCTCCAGCACCAAACCCCACGCCACAATCACACTGCCCTGCACTCCACAAGTGGCAGTCCCGCTAATCAATACACCTATCAACTGATGACTCATTAAACCGATAGCAGAAAAAAACCATAAAAATCAAACTATGATCGCCCTTTGTGGGTGAGACTCTGGGGATGCCCCGGACGGGTCCCCATTTAGGCCAATCTCTGACCTTCCCTCATGTCGTGACAAGTGACATGTCCTTCGCCGATACTTCGCAACTGTTACGCGAAGGAATGATCCCCGGGGAATGCTCACCAGTTGGCACTTGAGGCTCCGTCGCTTCCTCCCCGAATATGAGCTTGAAGTCGAACTCGTCACAGCCGCAATGTGCGGCACTCATCGGGGCCCCGGACCCGCCGACAGCTGCTCCCGACCAGCCTCCCTTCGCCCCGCTTCCCGCTCGCTTTCCGCTTCGCACGCTTCTTCTAGAGACACAACAACTTTCTCGGTGTCAAACAAGCGACCCCAGCTCGCCGCATCCCCTCTACCCTCATTGGATGAGAAGTGTCTTCAACGTCAATCCGGACATACCTTGCCCAGCAGGTCTCGCGGTACTTCGCGGGCGTCACGTGACCGAGTCCCATAACTCAAACTCACTAAAGGTTTGAGAGATGGGTATGCCGGAAATACCGCTCTCCGGTGCTGAGCTTCTCGCCATGACACCGAGCGTAGTGTTTATGACGTGTCCTTCTCTATGAAAAGGTTATTTTATAAAGATTATAGTCTAATTATAGTTTATATTTATGTTTTGAACAAGTTATTGGTTCTATGAAATAAGTGGAGTTGCCCAAAAGCATTTCTTCCAAGTTCATCTCTTTAGGAAGGCAGATCCTCCTTCCTTCTTCTTTGTCATTATTTTATTCCCTGATGTCCCTCTTTATTTCTCTGTGTCCTGGTGTCCTTCTCTCCTAACCTGGTGTCCCTCTTTCTTTGTGTCCCCATTCCTTCACTAATGTCATGTTTCCTTGATGTCCTTTCCTACCCTGATGTTTCGCTTTCTTTCTCAGCTTCCTCTCCTTCCCTGATGTCATCCTTCCCCTCACTGATGTCCCCTTTTCCCTGGTGTTCTTCTCTCCTGCCCTGATGTCATTTTTTCCCTGGTGTCCTTCTCTCCTTCCCTGATGTCATCCTTCCCTTCACTGATGTCATTTTTTCCCTGGTGTCCTTCTCTCCTTCCCTGATGTCATCCTTCCCTAAACTGATGTCCTTTTTTTTCCCTGGTGTCCTTCTCTCCTATCCTGATGTCATCCTCTCCTTCCCCGATGTCCTTTTTTCCCTGGTGTCCTTCTCTCCTTCCCTGATGTCATTCTTCCCTTCACTGATGTCCTTTTTTTCCCTGGTGTTATTCTCTCCTACCGTGATGTTTCTCTTTCTGGTGTCCTTTTTTCTCTGTGTCCTTCTCTTCTATCCTGATGTCCCTCTTTCTTTCTCAGCTTCCTTTCTTTTCCTGATGTCCTTTTTTTCTTTCCCTGTACCCCCCTTTTCCTGCCTTGATGTCTTCTTTTCTTGCCTGATGCCTTTTTTCCCCTATCCATCGTTCATTCCTTGATGTCCCTCTTTCTTCCCCTATGCCTCCTTTCCTCCTCTGATGTCCCCATTTACTTCAATCATTCTTTCTTGGTAACCTTCTTTCCTTTTTAGATGTCCCTCTTTCCTTCCCTGGTGTCCATCTTTCTTTCTCTCCATCATTTTTGTATTTCCCTGTGTCCTTCTTTCCTCCCTGATGTCTCTCTTTGATAAAACAAAATCATAAAACAAAACAAGAATTCAGTGCATGTCTAAGAAAAATACCAATCAAAAAACATCTATCCACAGCATACATATTGGGAATTCCATCACACTATACTGCTGTATATTGCTTAGCCGCCACTACGTCAAAATACCCCAGGGTTGCTGAGTCCTGTATTTTAACCCAAAGAGACTGGCAGTCATGAGCACCTGGTTAAATGCACTGGAATTTATTCAAAATATCGTGCTGTAATCCTTTGAAAAACTAAAGCAATTTTCCGAGCTTGGTTATTTTTTTAGTACTCATACTTTCTAATATTTCTACTGTGCTTTATCACTTAATAAAAAACAATATTTTTTTATCACTATTATTTTTTATTTATATAGTGCCAACAATTTCTGTAGCGCTTCTTACAATACATATATTTAAACCGATACATTAGGTAAAGAGGGCTCTGCTCGCAATCTAGAGGATTATTATTATTATTTATTATTATTATTAAATCCCCCTATACTCTAAAAGCGACTGATCTTTTGATTAACAGGCATATTACCATGTTACTACTGAATTCAAAAAAGAGGGACTGTGTCTCAAAAACAGGAACACTTGGGATGTGTGCACTTTCCTCACTGTGAGAGTCTACTATTACATCAACAGCTGTATTTTTTAAAACAATATTTTGTTTGAATCTATATAAAGTAGTAATTTTTTTTAGTTTTCCTCCTGTTTAAAGGGTTTTAAGTTTTTCTTGCTCTATGAGATCTCGCTGGTGTTGTTGCTATGGATCCCAAAGAGCTGAGCGGAACCATAGCAACAACACCAAAGAGTTCAATGAGAGGGGCGGCCCTTTAATGTGAAGTCAGAGCACTTCCGGTTTCCGTGACTCCTCAAATATTTCTGCACGAATCAATAGTTAACGGCACTTCTTAACCTCAATAGAGTTTTACTATTTACTTTCCGGGAGGTCAAAGTGCGACGAGGAGGTGAGAAACAAACTCAAAGAACCGATTTATCAGCTATTATTTTCTTTGTCGATCTTATTGTTTTCCGAGTTGTTAACGAATCTGCAACTTCAAACATCAGGATAAATTTGCTTATCACAGTGCTGTGATGGCTAACACTGTTTTTGCACGATTTTGCACAGATGTGTGTGTGTATATATATCATCATGTGCTTTATTGTGCTGTGGTGGGAAAGTGTTGTATTTTTTTATTGAATGTGTGTAGCTTTAAGATAATTTCTGTGTATGTATGTATGTATATGTATATATATATATATATAATATGTGTTGTATAGTCTCTTTCTAGGTTATTATTTTCAAATATGATTTATGTGTGTGTTTCATACTAAATAACTTTTCAAGACATAAAAATTGTCTTTTTTTCCCCTTGCATTATTTTTAAGGAATACTATTTTTATGTGAGGGTTTATAAGTTTAGAAGTAATGTAAGTGCCCATGGTCTCCTGGCACCATACTGTACTTGGTGCTTTCCAGCTCATCCCCCATCTCTTTATTAGCACTGATGCCCCCGTCTGCCCCGCGTAGGTTACAGGTTGTCACTGGGCTCTGTCCGGCTCCCAGAGAGTAGAGAAGAAGGTGTTAACACATGATTGACAGGTGTCAAAAAGGCTGCTGGTGGGTAAGCGGCACTCTCACCAAAACCCTGCTAGGATTTCATTAAAAGTCAGTAAACTCTTTCTTTTTTTAATTGTATTTAACCAAAATAGGTCTTTTTTATAACTTTTTTTTAAAGATTATGCTATAAATTCTTCAGCAAGGGACTGGTGCAATGGGTAGGATTAGTAAAGAAGAGCTTGATGTGATGAGAAAGGGTTTGGATGAACAGGGCTTTACAATATGTCTTTTTGTTCGTAATGCATGCATTCTTATTCTTACCTGAAAGAAATATTCAGTATCTGGATCAGTTAAATTGGGTATATCTTTTTTTTTGGGGGGGGGGTCAAAAAAGCAAACCAGACTCAATGTGCATGCGGGCTATATGCGGCACTTGAATCTGTAGACGTTGGCAGATTGAACCCTGCTGGCACCTGTCCCGCACGAAAGCATGTCGCTATTTCACATAGAAATACTCTGGAGGGAAGGGCTGATATTGGGAGCAGTTGTGTTAAAAAATGACTTTGATCCTTCTTTGAAACGAGATCTTCGTTAGTTAGTAGATCTCCCATAGAAATGTTTTATAAAAGTATTTCTATGGCCGTGGTATATGTACTCGGTATATCTAATGGGCTTTACTGCTTTTTATTCCTAAAGATAATGGTATTTTACTGCCTAGAAATGTCAGTACTCGGGGGGGGGGGATAAATGGAGGGTTAATAGGCGCTGCTTTGTAGTTACCGGTTCCTTTATTTTTAAAAAGACGTCTAAGCTGCTTAGATTTTTTTCCTTTAGATGATTTGTATATCTGGGGAGGACCACTTTCCAAGGTTGCAAAGGAAGACTTAGGGAGGTCGGTTGACAGTAGGGGGCTTTCAGGAACTCTGGCAAAAATAAATAATAATTTACTATTTCCCAATGTTTTGTATTCGTTCAGAGGATGGCCCTTTCTTTAGGGCTAGTGCAAGCTGCATGGTTGTATTGTTTAGATTGCCCATTAAATTATTCCATACAAGGTTGTATAAATGTTACCAAATCACTTCTCTATTCTCTGAGGGGTGTTTGCTGTAGGTTTGTTTGTTACATTTTGGTTGCTTGGAGTAATCTTCTATATGTTTACTCACAAGGCTCCATGGTGCAAACCCTACCATTACTTTGAGTATTACTCTTGATGTTACTCCGGCTCCGGGCTAAAGTGAGATATTCCCATTAATGCAAAATACATGGTGAATGCTCCTTCCGGATCCTACACGTTTCCCATTAAGAAAAATAAGTTCCCTGGTACAGTGTCCATTTGATGAGTACGTTTGCCCAGTTAGCAGCCAAGGGCACCCCTAGGCACAGTTCAGTAGGGCAGTTATGGTTCCCTTTCTCATTAATTTGTCCTCTCTTTGTCACTCCCCTTTACTTGGAAACGATTTATGTTTCATGTTTTTGTTTTTTATTTTTAGTGCATGAAACACAGAGGAGACAAAGAAATGGTCATTTGCTTCTGCAACTGGATTGCTTTTGCCGACAGAATGCACGCAGTACTTGTAGAAGAGCTGGCAGCCGGCTTTAACCATCCTGCAGCTGTTAGTTCTAAAATAAGAACACCACTACGGGCCTCAAATCAGCATTAAGGAGTTTGATGGTAAGCATATAACTATCATCGTTGTTGTTGTTATTATTTTTGTTTTTGTTATTTTTTTGTTGTTTTTCCTGTTTCTTACAGTCACAAGTAGTAACAGTTAACCTATATCTGTTATTTGTTCTGATAGACTCTTATACTGATATTTTTTTAATTTATATTTTTCAAGGAGTGTCATTTTATTCATCCATGGATATTCCATCTCCAGAAAAAGAGGAGCATGTTCATGTGTCATCTGCTGAACGAAACAGCCATGGAGGAATAACGTACAGAGGTTTGCACCAAAAAATACTGATTGTTACAGAAAGAACATAGTATTTTGTGGTAAAGAGGAGATGCAAATGGTCTGCAAAGTGTGCAGTCTCATGCAGCACCGCTATGATCTGTACAAGTTGGCTCCTTAAGATTTGATTCATATAAACCAACACTATATAAAGCAAAAGTTATAAAAGGTATTGAAACTATTACAAATGTTTTAAAATTATATTCTAATCTTTTTTTTTTTTTCTCCCCTTTGGTTCATTAGGAGGTTTAGGAACAGATGCCTTTCTTTATGGAGCTGCGCTGATGCCATGTCTACATGGGAGATAAGATATTACTCCATAATGGGCTGTGGAACGAGCAAAGTACTCCCAGAGCCTCCAAAAAATGTACAGCTGGACTTGGTGAAAAAGGTGGAACCCTTTGTGTTCTCGAAAAATGACCAGTATAAGCACTTTATTACAGACTGTGAGCAGACAGATCTGAAGAAGAATTCATTGTCTCCTCCGTATCCTCCTGGATATATAAACTCTCATACAGAAAATCCAGACCCTCGGAGGAACAAAGTGGCTAAATACAGGGCAAAGTTTGATCCACGTGTGACTGCAAAGTATGACATCAAGGCACTTATTGGACGAGGGAGTTTTAGCCGTGTTGTACGAGTTGAACACAAAGCATCCAAACAGCCCTATGCCATTAAAATGATTGAGACCAAGTACAGAGAGGGAAGGGAAGTATGTGAATCGGAGCTTAGCGTGCTCAGGCGAGTCCGCCATACCAACATTATCCAGCTTATTGAAGTGTTTGAGACCCAGGAAAGGGTTTATATGGTGATGGAGTTGGCTACAGGTGGTGAGCTTTTTGACCGCATAATTGCCAAAGGCTCCTTCACGGAGAGGGATGCTACCCGAGTTTTGCAGATGGTCTTGGAAGGCGTGAAATACTTGCACACACTTGGCATTACGCATAGAGACCTAAAGCCTGAAAATCTGCTCTATTACCATCCGGGGACAGACTCCAAAATTATGATAACCGATTTTGGACTTGCAAGTGCTCGAAAGAAAGGTGGTGACTGTTTAATGAAGACCACTTGTGGAACTCCTGAGTATATTGCACCTGAAATATTGGTGAGGAAACCCTATACCAATGCTGTCGACATGTGGGCGTTGGGAGTCATATCGTATATACTTTTAAGCGGAACTATGCCATTTGAGGATGATAATAGAACCAGATTATACCGACAAATTTTAAAGGGGAAATACAGTTACTCTGGAGAGGTAAGTGTTTTTTTCAGACAGAATTTGGATTTTCTCACTCTTCCTCTCTCATTTTCTCTCTACCATCTCTGCTTCTCTATCAATTTCTCTTCAGCTCCTCTTCTTGTTGCTCTCCTCCTTCTTGATCCTCTCTTTCTTCTTCTCCCAGCACTCCTCTGAGTTCTCCTGGCGGCTTCCATGTATTTCCACAACAGGGCTCTCTCCTGGTTGGAGGAACCGGGTGAGAGCTTGTCCCTGAGCGGAAACACTTAAAAAAAATACAATATTTTGGCTATATTCCTTATTAATTTGAAAGAGGCTTTTTTGAAAATGGGCACGTTTGGGTTGTGTGAGCCAGGGCCATGATATAATGTGATTATTTTACCATATTTGTAAAGTGTTGTTTGTGTCTCCATCCTGCAGCCATGGCCTAGTGTTTCAAATCTGGCAAAGGACTTTATTGACCGTCTGCTTATGGTAGAACCAAGCGAGAGGTTGACTGCAACACAAGCGCTAAAGCACCCATGGGTAGTAAGCATGGCCGCATCTTCCTCTATGAAGAACCTGCACAGATCCATCTCCCAAAACTTGCTGAAGAGGGCATCTTCTCGTTGCCAAAGCACAAAATCTTCGCATTCAACTCGCTCCAGTCGCTCCACCAAATCCACTAAGTCTCGGCGAGTGAGAGAACGCGAGCTGCGAGAATTGAATCTACGGTATCAGCAACATTATAATCGCTGAGCACTCTAACAGAGTAAAAAATATACTAAAAATAAGTGCCTTCTAATCTTGAACACCTCCGTCTTAAAAACTTCATATACTATGATCAAAGAACACATCTGTGACGTCTGTCGTCTTCGTGACATTTTTTAACGTATCTAAGTTCCTCTTCGATGCGTACAGTGGACCAAATGATACTCATGTGCCTTGTGCCACCTCTATTTTAAAGAGTGAGAACATTCTAAAGGAAAATTGCCTCTCAATGCATTGATGCCAAGACCAATAACTTCCCTGTAATTTTTTAAAAGATATTGTTGGTTAAAGGGTGACATGTGCGTGATAGACTGAATACTCTGAATGTCATGCTTTGGGCACGTTAACCGTCCTTTGGATGCAGCAGTTACCTCTGAAGTATCTGTACACCGCTTTTTATGTGACCCGGACTACTTGCGTTCTGGAAAATTGTTGCAAGGAACATCTACACGCTGCTGCTATCGCAATTGTGCTTGGTGTTAATCCGTGTTTTTCATGTCCGTGACACCTTTCATAAATCAACCCTATTGAGCGAAACCGGAACCAATTATTGGGCTTCCAAAAGTTGAGTTGAGTGTCGAGTCTAAAAATCCATTCTATGTATAACAACCATTAATTAGAATTAGCCAACTGTCTCTGAACAGCTTCAGAAATAATCTGCGTATACTAACTAAAGTAGATAGAAACCCTTTATTAAAGTTTAAAAACATGTCTTGTAATTAAGTTACATATGGAGAGAGGTTTTTGATTTTTTTCTGCAATTTAAGGTAAAATTTAGATAAGGTAATTGTCCTAATATATTCTAGAACCAGTATTATTACAAAGCGGTATTATTACACAGCTGAGAGTATCCTAATCATTGTACAACCCCTTGTTCTAAGTAATGGTGCATGAACCTTATCTAGAAGAATCAGACTGATGTGCCACAGCAGAGTTATTCTTTGTGTTTGGTATCTCTGGGTTATTAGAGGTTGGAGTCTAACATGGGTAGGCTTCATTCTGAGCCAAGTGATCAGAAAAACTACTATTGTGAATAAATTGTCACACTACACACAACCAGTTCATCAATGTAATCTGCCCACACACACGCACACACACACACGGAAACTGGCTATGACAACTGGTCCCTATTACTTTAAGGCCAGCGGTCCCCTGATGACCTTTGTGCAGCTGAAACCTGTACATGCTTGGTGACACATTACTTTTTATACTCCTATAGTGTCCGGCCAGGCATATGCAGACGTCTGCATTGGAAGAGTGTGCAGCGGCCCACCAGACGTTTCCCTGGTGTAAGGAGTTTTGCATAGAAAATGTTTTTATACAACTATGGGAGTAAGACTTTTGTTTTTATCATTATTTTTTTCCCCCATCAGACCACGGTCCTCCCCCTTTAATAAAAACTAAGTTTATATAACTGCACTCTTATCTTGCCATGCTGGTTAATGCTCTATCTTCATTTCATACAGGTCCTAAAGTGATAAAACTAAACATGTTTCCTGTTTCATTGCAGCCATAAGAACCAAAAAGAATGCAGTGTGATTGGATTAATATTCTGTTCAATAGACTGAAATTTTGCAGTTTTTTTTCTATAAATGTGAATAATGTTGCTCTTCTGTAAATGGCTAGGAATGTTATCCTTGCTTTTCTTCTTAAATAAATGGAATAAAGAGAAATGGGTTTACCTTGTATGCAATGAGTTGACATGAAATATTTTATCTTGTGTATTTACATATGCATTATAAAAGTCTAGAATGTTAAGTATTTCTTCTTTTAGAGATTGTATATAAAGCTATAGCGTATATTGAGGCATTTTCAGAACTCTGGCGTAAGATATCAAGGGGCCCAATGAAGTCAGTCTTGCAGCTCTTTAGTATGCACTCTAGTGTGGCTCTTGTCTATTCCTTTGGTTAAACCGAATGCATCATTTTTATTATAGGGATATAAAAATATCCCTTTAATCAGAGTCCAACTAATTTAGCCTCAGAGGGGACCATGATGACAGCAACCTTTTGACTCAAGAATGATCAGCCTCCAGCGCTCAGGAGAGGAAAAACACCAAATGGGGGAATCTCCTGGGGAACTATGGCATGAAGGATTGTCCTTCCCTCTGAACACTAAGAGGCTAAGAAAAAGCAAAACCTAATTGACCAATTGGTTCGGTATGATGTCACAACAAGTTTCTCTCCGCATAGAGGTCCCACGTAGTGCAATGGATCAGTGCCTTAAAAAAATAAGAGACAGAGTAATGTCTCCCTTATCTTCCTGTGCAGTTTGGGTCCATCGTGAGCAGCTGCCGGTCGCAATTCCAGTTTTTTTAAATATATATATAGCGCTACCGTATTCTGTAACCCACCACTCCGGCATTTCAGGTGTCCAGATCTCTGCTGCCTGTGCTTCTAGATGCATGCAAAAGGGGGTGAGTGGGCCAGCTACCCAGGACAATGCCTGGGACTTTACCATAAAAAACAGGGCTGTTGGGATGTATGTATGCACACTGTTATACAATGGATAAACAGTATGTAAGATAAAGTGCATCACATTACACTATATATACTTAAAATGTATGTTGCCCTTTACATACTAGGCCACACAGATCATTACAGTGTTAGAGTTCTTTATTAATCACATGTACACTTAAAATGTTACACAAGTTTCTTTTTCTCTAGTAGGCCCGCATTGGACTCTTGTACCCAAGAGAAACTACAACTCCCATAAGCCATTGCAGCGATTCGGTCCGCCCACTGAAGGGAGGTGGTTTGGACGCGCGAGGGCGGTGGCGGGAGTCGTTCCGATTCCGAGCGGTGGGGCCGCGCTGAAGCAGGACCTGGTGCTGGGTAAGTTCGGTCATTTAGGAGACCCAGGAAGCTGCCTATTAAAACACATTCCTATGGCGAGCTAGCAGTTCCTGCGAGAGTCGGTAGCGGCCCGGTACCTCTGCTCCCTCACGCTTTGCACTCTCTGAGGTGCCGCTGCAGGCCTCTTTGTGGAGTGACCCCGGCATTGCTGTCCTGTTACTTTGCATTACATTCCTCCAGGCCTGGCGCCCTCACGCTCTTCTTTTAACCATATAGGGCTTTATTCATTCGAGAATAACGTTACCCAGCGGAGATATCGCGCGAAGTCTGATTACAGCGGGATTGTAATGAATAGCATGCCGTGCGACCTGTCATAGCGGTGCATACATAGCGCTGCGATCGTTAGTATTCGGGCGGGGGGGGCTGAGGCCTCGTTTCGGTGGTTTTAATTAGAATTCTATTCGCTGTTCGTTAGAACTCGAGCTTTTCCTCTTTATTGTCTCGTGCTTTACATACGAGTTTTCCTTATTGGGCAGATGCCGCACCCACCGGCCATGCGATGAATAGGCGCAGAGGGACGGTATTTATAGAACTGCCTTCTCGGCTTCTGTACCACGTGGCTGCGAAGTCTGTGAACTTCTCTCCTCCATTGCTTTTGATCCATTAACTCTTGTGCTGTTAGAGAGACAATTAACTGCCCCTCATACCCTCCCCCCGGTAAAGACGACTAGGGTATTAAAGTCCTCTGTGAGTATCCCTAACCCAGTGTGAGTACTGTGCAGTATGCATTCTAACTGCAGCCCTGCAGCTGCCCTCCAGGACTAGTGATCCTTGCCACTGATTGGCTGCTTGAAGCAGCCAGTCAGCAGCAGGAAGATGCTCTTATTGAAATCAATGGGAAGGCTTGCTGCAGATGCACGTTGGGGTTCTGCCTACAGCGTACATGCAGCAATGCATCTTCCGCATGCAAAATAGCCGGGAGGAGGAGACGGGAAGGAAATGTAAATGTTTTAAAGGAGGATAAATATTACTACAGGACATCATAATCTACAACTAGAGGGTCAGAGGTTTGCTGTGATTTAAGGAAGGTTTACTTTACTAAGAGCGTGGTAGATAAGCGGCACAGTCTCCCCTCAGAAGTGGTAGATGTAATTAGAGATCTTAAACGTGCTTGGGATACGGTTTTATTGAATCTGACGTGATCAAGTACTGATTAAGGATTCAGTGTAGTATGGTTCCGCCGTCAAATTCTGCGTTTCTACGTTTGACAGAAGCTGGGTGTGTTTGTTTCCCGTGGTTCAGGTAGCGGGGACCTGAATCACTGGATTGTATGGGCCAGTGATGGGGGGTGGGAGTTAGGTGATGTAATGAATAGGGTATTTCAGGCTTGCAAGACAAAAAATGCATTGAGAGCTGCGGGCCCCACGTCGGCAGGTTGTATGTTTAAAAGAGAAGGAGATGGGGCCTTTTATGAGACCTGTAGTTCTCGTGATCTACTTGGAAGTAAATAAGTGTAATAAGGCATAATATTTAAGGTGTTTAGTGCCTCAAGGTACACTTTGCCTTTTCATTCTGTACGTAGATCTTTACTGTGATTGAGGGAATGATACTGTCCTTAAAAATTCACATTTATCTTTTTTGCCTAGTTTCAGGAATTTTTGAAGGAAGCTTGGTGTTCTGGGTACAGAAAGTTATTAAAAAGTAAGCAGCTAAACACTTGGGGCATCCCTGGTAAAGGTCAGCAGGGAATGGTAACCACTTGTAACGGGATGCCACTTAGACACCGGCTATATTAACACGCTGTATGGAATGAGGATCTAGTGTGTAACTTGTCTCTATAGCGGTAACAGAGCCCCTTCTGTAGAGTCTTCCTCTGATAGAACCTCAGAAGTTCATTATGACGCGTAACTTATACAATTATGGAGACTTCGCAAGTTATTGTTTGCAATAACCGAGTGGGAAATGACAGATTGGTTAACTTTGCCATTCAGGCTTGTGGGAGAGAAGGAAAGTTGCTAAGGATCCGTATGGGGAATGTATTGTTATAAATCCATTCTCCCTGGAAGGGTTCATGCGTTTAGAGCGTTCTAATTCAATCAGAGCCGTCCCAGCACTCTCCGCTTCCCGGTGCACCGGCCCAGGTGGACTTGGTCCTGCTTGATGGCACCTGGAAGGCGGATAAGGGACCTTCAGGGATGTCACTGTTTACCTGCAGTACGGAGGCCTTTTGAAGATTATTCAACTAATGGACCTCTTAACCAGTGTGTTCCCTTTTGTCGGTCTTTGTAGTTTTATCGTTTCGATATCTGGTTGGAGCGTATAGTGTGATGGTCCCAGCGCCGTGTTCTACAGGTTGGCTTCATGCCCTGTAGAAAACCACTGGCACAAAAGAGAGATTCAGAAAGATTTGTCGGACAAAGCGTGTGACACAAACAGCAAAGACAAAAGGCAAACACATGCAAAAGCTCTGACTGACGGCTTTTGGGTACATGTGCTCTGAATTTATTACACTGTGTCCCTCAATTCGTGACCAAACGAATACAAACAGTATTTCACCAGCCAATATATAAAGCGTTTTTTTTTTGCCAATAAATCATTGCTTTTAGAGCAAAATCTGCCCACTAAACTGCATTTGCCGCCATGATGCATTCGCCTCATGTGCCCGTGTATTATTGGAAGAATGATCTGCTGTCTTCTATCATTTTCTCATCGATATCTGGGATCCAGGGACACAATTCTGCATTAAACTGCGCTACTGCCCAGACAGCTTGCATGCGAGAGAAAGTGACACTCCAGCCATTATAGATAAGTGGCCCGTCCATTTCTTTGTGTGGACCCCCTTGCATTTGCCCCTATTCTGCCCCTCCAGGTTCTTGGCTTGCTGGATATACGCCTCTGCCCGTGTGGCGTGCTCCAGCGCTTGCTTGGCGGGGTTTGCAGGCTGGGAGGTCTAATAAGACCCCGTTGAGCTGTATGGCAGCGCTGTCCTGCCGCTGATCGCTGGGAAATGTCTTCTTCTTTCGCGGAATTCAAGTCTATTCTCTGCACGGTATTTGCTCGTTTTCACACTTTACCAAATGTGTTTCTCTCTTAGATTCCAGCTGAAAGTTCAGAATGGGTGAAAAGCCGATTTGGGAGCAGATTGGATCGAGTTTTGTGCAACATTACTATCAATTGTTTGACACCGACAGGTGCCAGTTAGCTGCAATATATGTGAGCAGTCTCTCCTTTTTATTTATTTATTTGATTTTCTAAGAAGTTGTATAAATGTTGCTCTTTTTACTTGCTTTACTAATCTGTTTCTGTTTTGAAACAAAATGTTTTGTGACTCTTGGTATGTAATCCCGGTGTGCAGCAAACAGTAATGTAACAGATCTACAGCCATTATAGGAATATAAATGTGTGTGCTGTTCCCTAATCCCTCGCTCTGAAACATAAACACCCCGCGGGAGCCATGGGCCAGGCTACAGAAGATGCCCCTTCCAGCTTTAACTGTAATTTCCTTATTATTAGGTGATCTTAGTAACGCAAGTGTAAAGCCTGCATTATGTCATGTTTTGTGTCCTGAATGTTGCCCTAACACCAGGATGATTTAATGGAAAAGGAATAATCATTCATATATGGAAGGAGCAAATTCTGATAGCATGTTTTATATGTTTTGCAGATTTTTTTTGTTTTGTAAAATCTCAATAACCTGGTTGCCATGACTCCTAGATGCTCCTGGTTCCGGACTCTACGTTTGCATCTATTTATACACCTTTTCCTGGCTACTAAAAATTTCAGTCTCCCGAGTCAATTCTGTAATCGCTAGCATTGTCTCCAAAATGTATTAAAATGTAAATGTATTAAAATGGCGCTAATGTTAACATATTATTGCATGTCTAGATTGACGCTTCATGCCTTACCTGGGAAGGACAGCAGTATCATGGCAAAGCTGCGATTGTTGAGAAAATTTCCGTAAGTATTAAATCTGCTTTAGTGAAAGTGTACCTCTTTGTCAACTAAAATTGCACTACAAGCATTCTTGATGGTATAGTAAATAACTAGGATTACTGCATGTCTTTGGGGGTCTATTCACTAAAGGGAGACTTGACGGAAGAGATGTGGTTGTATTTTTATTCTTGTTTTACAGTCGCTCCCGTTTACGAAAATCCAACATAGCATCACCTCTCAAGATCATCAACCTACGCCAGACAGCTGCATAGTCAGTATGGTTGTTGGTCAGCTAAAGGTACAACCCCCCCCCCCATTTTTTTATATTTTAAATTTATTTATTTGTTATTTTATCTTTTTACCAAGATGGCCAATATGCATAAACCTTATGAGTGTGTGTGTGTGTGTTTTTTATTAACGTATTTTTTTTCTGTGCTATTGGTATGGAGATATAAAAGTGGGACCTCTGTTGGACAGTGCAAGCTTCAGCTTCTAAGTTCTGAGCTTGTAACGCCCTGCTGCACTTTTATATGTAAAACGCAGTTCTGGGGGAATATTTGAAAAGAGAAGCAATCATCAAAGCAGCCGGGGGGAAAATGTACCCTAAATACCACCAACGGGATTACTGGTTCCGCATTACTCACTCTATACAGTTCTATGATGCTGCCAGCATTGAAGCCAACGCTGTCTGTCTATCTCTAACCCGATTTAAACTTTTACCAGACAGGAATAAACTGACTTGTACCATCCATGTATGGGTAGTGTTTTTCCTGAGCCCAAGAATACAGATCCACGGTTGTGTATTGTACCACTTTTTTCTGTTGTGTTACAGGCAGACGATGACCAAGTAATAGGATTTCACCAAGTATTTCTACTAAAGAACATTCAAGATGCCTGGGTCTGTACAAATGACATGTTCCGGCTAGCACTGCATAACTTTGGTTGATTTCTTCCCAGCGAAGAGCCAATAAACTGTTCCTCTGTTATTCTTTATTTTTGTGTTTGTAAGGCAGTTTCCTATCCCCTGAACATTACAAACCTCATACACTGTTTATATAGTCCGAAGAAGCCATTTACACTTAGGTGAGTTTTAAGCCTGCTGCTATGGCGAGTGTTTTAGCAGTTTACAATTCGACTATCGACTGGTTAGCGTTTCAGATGTGTATGATTTTTGGAAATGTTTTGCATTTAACACAATGTACAAGCATGCCTTTGGACAAAATTAAAAGGATTGCTTTTTTATGTAAACAATTACTCTAGTAATCCAAAGAAAACGAGTAATAAAAAAAAAGCATTATAATAGGCTTTAGAGGTTCTGTTTTTCTCCATATATATGAGTGAAGGTTATGCCGATTTTATTTCTAAAATACACTTGGTAAACGTACGATTTGTTCTCAATCCTCTTGGTGTGCGTTTTTTCTTTGCGTTCAATTTCTGTGCCCCCGCTACGAGAGTGCCTGCGTCCCGCTGAAAGACGGAAACTGAGTAAGAGCCAATGGTCTACGCTGTTTTATTCTTGTTGAAAAAGTATTTTTGGAACCTTGCATTTATTTCTTTTTAATTTAATGAATAAGGACAATCGAGTGTTGTACTTTCAGCAATTACAATGGTTGCAGACGGGAAAAAAACCACCGCACGATATTAGTAACCACTTATACCACTAGCATATGTTGCTTTTAATGTTTGTAAATCAATGTATATTTATTGATCTCTTGTGCATGCCCATTAGCATTAGAGATCCTATAGTCGCATTTGTGGGAAACCATGGCATAACCCCCCCCCCAGCCATCATGTGCCCGTTAACGTACGTGATAGTTCTGCAGCCCCCTTGCGAACGGCGGGATGCCGCAGAACTGGCAATTTATTTTCATTGAGATATTTGCCTGGATATGGACCGCTAGTCCGCTCCAGCGCTGGCTCAGACAATGCTTTGGGTGGGATACTGTAATGACCCTTAACGGCGGAAGGCTTTTTTCCCCTGTTACTGAGGACTGCTGCAGCTTATACCTCAGGTAAGTGTTTAATATGCATTCTTCTTTAGTGTTGCTGTTGGGAACATTCTCCACCGAGCCCGAGCAGCATGAGGGAGAGGTCCCACGAGTAGGTGCAGAGGTCCCACACACCCCACAGTATGGTGCTTTGAATTATAAAACCAAAATGTCCTATTCTGCTGCATTTATTATACACCTATCTTAGCCCCTTGAAATCCGCTTCTTCGGGGTATGCGGTAGCATGACTTACTGAAGACTGACTTTCCTGACTACAAGCACCTGGATTGTTTTGGCAGAGAATGACACTCATGGGCTACCCTCATCCCTTAACTGTGTGATTTACACTAGCTTGCCAAAATCCCTGATCCCTGCTGCGTGTGGATTGGCCAAGACAGACCTTCGACTGGACCAGGTCTCAATTTATTGTCCCAGTGGCAGATTGTTCTGCGTTGTGATGTCACGCTCACATTGCACATGTGCAGAGCTGGTTCTGGTGAGTTGGTCCTGGTTGCCAAGCATGCAGCCGTAACACTGACGCACACGTTTCACCAGCGACACAGGCTTTATAAGTAATTTTTACACTTTACCATACTTAATCAACAGATCACGCTGGTGGGTAGGTTGGTGTATGTTTTCTATGTCCCTAAGTGTCACAGTAAAGCGTATAGAAACAAAGTATGTTTAGAAAGTGACTAAATAACCATTCAGCTTCTGAGCGATATAATCAATTACACAGCTTGTGTTACATTATAAAGACACGGCCCTCAAGCCGTTATACTGCTGCTTATGGTTGCCAGGTGGCCATTATTTAATTGGCTTTAATGTATGAAAAAGGTCAAGTTGGTTGGTTACTGGAAGGATACCCTCGCCTACTGTACCATAACTCCCAACAGTCCTGCTTCTCAGGCACTTTCTCTGGTAACTGCTGCTCTTTTCCATGGAGTAGAGATCATGGGCTAGTTGAGGAGGTCCCTCTGATCACCCTTGTCTGGCCCAGTGGGGCAGTGAAATCCATGGAGGTTAGTGCAGGTAGAGCACAGACTTCCATTGCAGCTCCCACGTGGGCATACTTGTGACGGTCTGAAATGGCACGATATGGTGGCCCCTCCTGAAAGGCAGACATATCCAGACTCCCTTCCAGGGCTGTCTCTACCCATTTCCGGCACATTTCCTGCTGTTCCCCTCTAGCACAGGTGTCCTGAATTGTTGGGGTGTGTGGCACCCAGTGTTGTAGTCTGGCCTAGGGGTGGCAGCCCTTCAGCCACACAACACTGAGCCAACTGCCTTCTTGGGTGAGAAGGCATCCTGTAAGGCAATGGCTCTGTGGGATTGAAAGGAGCTCAGTGACCTTCGCCACTAGCCCATGACCAGCCTACATGGTTCGTTTTCTCCGGGCGCCATGCATCCATGAAAGGCGGAGCCACATAGCAGGTAATGGCGTCATATCCCGGCACTCAACATGATGGCAGCGGGTGGTGGTGCATTGGGCAGTTCCAATGGCAGACATGGCACTGGTGGCACCACCACAGCTATGGGTGTCACAGATGGCCTAGGAAGGGAAGTTGTGCTTTATGGTTTGGGGCGGGGCTTTATAGTGACTCCTTCAGTAACTTTCTGACCTGTTGGATAGCTATTGGGGTGACATTTAGAAAAAGAATAGAGTATTTTTCTGTAAAAACATTCATAAACTCTATACATTCATATCGACCAAATATCCAGAGCTTTTAAACAGGGACAATTGGGTGCTATGGGCCGTTCTCTCGGACGGGGCTTTCCGCGTAACCATGGTGTTTGGAGGCCTGCTCCGACTTCCGCCTCCTGTGGGACCCAGACGCCCTTAGGAACGCTAGTACGCTGTCTTTTGTTTCCAGGTGGGAACAGGAAAGCGATAGTTCTGAGGGAGCGGAAGTACGGATTCAGTGCTCTGCGATTACCGGTGGACAGAGTTACCAGGGCGGGAGTGGCTGGTGATATCAGGAAATGGCTTCGGCTTCCAGTATTGATTTAAACGCGACGCAGCATCTACGGGACATCTTAAAACTGGACAGACCCGGGGGTAAGAGCCAGAGGGGACATGCGGGAGAGTCGGTAACCAGGAGCGGTCATGCGGTTAGGGGGCGGAGGAGGAGAACAAGGGGGTACAAGAAACACGGGCCTTAGACATATAACTGGAGACCACAGCATAGCCAACGACGCAAAGCGAACCGTATAGCTCCGAAAAACACTTCTAATGATAAGGAGAAAATGCGATCGGTAAATGAGGTTAAGTTTAGCTCGTGGGAGTGGAAACCGGGCACGAGAAGTGCGTGATCAGAGGCGTGGGCCCCCCACAGCTACTGTGTGATATACATGATATGGGGGGGGGTCACATTTAAGTGATACATATTGACTGGTTTTGAGATGTATGTTTATGAATAGAGCTCTTAGATTCATATAATAAGTAACATCGTGTACAAAAACAGCATGCATAAATCAGGAAAGGAGGTCCCTGGCCCACAGAGCTTGCATTTTATTCCCCCTTCTGGCCAGTGTAAAGCCATGTCTACTGAATCCAGAGTGACAGATGCCCCTGTTGGGGGTACTTAAAGGTGAAAGTGCTTTCTGACAGATGTCATCGCACAAGCACCGCTGCCCTTCTTTCCGAGAGGGGCAGAAAGACCCTTTTATTACGTAGGATAATCTTCACTTTAGGTACCAGTAAGCACTATTCTTTTCCTTGTTCCTTTCGTGAATTTCTGCACACACAGTTAGATTAGTTTATTATAGTTCATTTATATAGCACCGACAGTTTACACAGCGCAGTACATACGTTCAAAGTGTCAAACAAAACTAGAATAGACCCCCTTAGGTAAAGGGGGTCCTGCTCACAAGCTGAGCATCCAGAGGATGTCACAAATGGGTTAAATTTGATTAATCTAACATAACCATTTATATTTACACTTTACTTTTACCCCCAAAACGCAAACTGACATCAGTCCTGAACTGATATGACATCATTTTATTAAACACATTTCTATAAGATGACAAAAGATTATGGGTTTTCAAAATGATGTCATCATGTTGGTTAGAATTTTTGGTATGTTGTTGCGACATCACAGCGTTACTTTGTATAACATGTAACAAGCAACACTTTGTATCTAGTTAAATCAAAACATTTCTTACTGTAATACAGATTCAGGAACTGCAGATTTTTAATGATTTTGTTAACTGGAAACAATGTAGTTGTGGCTTTTAAATTAGGTTTCGGTCAGTTTCGTTTGGCATTTTAAATGGGGGGCAGCAACATAGAAACCAAAAGGCACAGAACAGTATCTAATGTACATTCATTAAAGGCATTAGAACGTCAGTTGGAGTGACTTCAAAACCCACAAAGGTGGCCGTGTGTTAAAAACATAAAAAAAAAAAAAAAATTACAAAAATTTTGATCAAAAAGTTATATCAAACTTTTTTGGATGAAATGTTTTTTTTGTGTGAAAGGGACCATAAAAAGGGCATCACTGTGTACCCTGATTGAGTAGTAAAAAAAAAAATATATATATATAAAAATCACTTTTAAGTCTATAGAATATATCAACAGCTTGTTTATATGTTGCCACAATGTACAGCGCTACACAATATGATGGAGCTATATAACAATATATAATAATGCCTTGTCCGTTAAAATAACAATACAACAGTAATTAATAGAGATGAATGAATACCATTTGAGTAACAAGTGTTTGATTTACTTTATATATGCTGTAGTTTCTCCAAGGTGTCATTCTAACGATGACATCACATCAAAGCATAATGCGCTTCTAACAATGATGTCAGTCTCTTTGCAAGAAAGCAGTACTATCCAATGCCAAACTTCATTAAAATGGATTTGTCACAAATGATATATTTTACAGTTCTATACGCTGCTTGAATCGAGTTCTGTCTAGACTAATATAGTAAGGGGATTTAAACATGCATGGGGCAGGGCTGTGCGGCTCCTGAATCCCAGACGAGACGAGAGTCCTGATTACATCAGGAGAAACGGGCCGAATAAAAGAGCCGAGTGGGGTCTGATCTGCCATCAGATGTAATGTTTTATAGTTTCCATGTCAGATACCCTAAATTATCCTTCATCTTACTGAGGTTACCTTTAACTTTTGGTGACTTTGCTGCCAAGGTTCGCTGCTCTGCGTAGTCATCGCTGTTAATAATTAATACTGATTTAATTCGGAGTTTTTCAACTACTGGCCAGCAGCAAAATGGGGAAAACAAAAAATCTACATACATTAAACAAAAATGATAATAATAAGCTTATCGCAAAACATATAATTGCACGTATATTTAATATGGTTCAGTACTGTTAAAAAAAAAAGCTGTTTACTCCCAAGGCCCTTTATCATGAACGTTTTAATAACTTTTAAACGGAGAGAACCCACAGGGACAGAAAAAAAGGAAAGAAGTTAAGGAACATCTGGAGTGACTCCCTTTTTTTTCCACTAAAAATGGATAAAGCTTTGGGCTGCATTTAAAAGACAAATAACGCATTTTTGATATTATATTGAATATTGATATAAATATATACTTTATATTTGATTACTTGACAGCGGAATGTTAGAATTGCTTTGTAGACGTTATGTTGAGCAGGTAAAACCAGAATCATCATCCGCCTTATGTTACTATTGTCAAAATTCTGTGTATTCAGATTCAGTGACTGAAAGCAAGAGGAAGTCGAGCTCCTTCAACGGTGATCTAAATGGTCTTCTTGTTCCAGACCCCCTCGAAACGGAGAACGCCTCATTGCCTGAACCCCCTCTCCAAAATGCTGCCATGGTGAACGTAGCAGACAAACAAGTCGTGTGAGTTGCCGTTTTTTTTTATCTGAAAAATGTGAAATTCTAATTATGAGATGGACTTGAGTCCTTCAAGCAATTAACTAAGTTCTGATTGTAGAACGAAATAGGTTTTCACTTAGTGGAATTGATTTGTCATTTTCTTTTAGGGTATAGAAACAACTCAATGGTGTTTTAAAGGTGCTGTTCCACTTTTAACATTCATTGAGCTTGTACAATCTTCTCTAAAAAGATCTTATCACATAGAAAGCAAAATAAAGACCTCTGTTTGACTTAAAGGGTAGTAAACTGTTATAAAAGAATTTGGGCCAGGTACAGAACCAATGACAAGCTTAAACTTGGGAAACGTGTTGCTATATTAGTGCAGGAAATTACAAAACCAACAAAACTAGAGACTAGATCATTCTTATTTTTGGGTCCTCTTCTTGCACTTGCAAGAAATCTATATAGTGCGCTGGTATAAGCCACGGTGACACATGACAACCCAGCAGACTTGAAGCATAGGTGCGCGTGTATACGGGGCATTAAGGATACTATTGCCTATCCTATATGTAGGATTTTGAGTTGAACTATTAGGCATCTTATCTATGTATGTCTCTGTTCTTTCATAGCTGCTTGTCCGGAGACGACAGCTCTTCCTCCATCGAGATCAAAGGAAAAGATGTGGAAATTGTAGCCAGCAATGACTCTAATATTTGCAGCAAAGCCAGAGGCAGCAACAAGGTAAAGTTTCGGGTCTCTTGTACGTTCAGGTCATGCCGCTAATAGCCGATAATCACTTGGACTTATATATATATAGCCACATTATTTGTGGTTACTTTAGGTGAATGCTAAAATAAGATACTTTTGGCCTTAAACATTTTAACACTTGCAACTTGTTTTTTTTCTTCTGCAGGTCAAAATACAGCCGGTAGCTAAATATGACTGGGAACAAAAATATTACTATGGGAACTTAATAGCCGTTTCAAACGCCTATCTTGCTTATGCTACAAGAGGTACGACGTTGTATGGTTTTTATGAAGAATTAAATATTCTTTTGTTTCAAAGAGGTTTACCGCGTGCGTTCTTCGTTCTTTCGAGTTGGTCCTCCGTAAGACATAGTTAATCAAGAAATCTTCCCACGTTGACTATGTAGGCTGGCCTTTCCCTTGAGATGACTTAGCTATGCCTTTTTGTATCTTGAAAAGTTGCAAATATTAAATCGGTGTCTTATTCGCTTGCTGCTGAATCAGTCTCTGTATACGCCCCGATGTATTTGGATCATTACCAACTAAACAAACAATAGCATAAGTGATCGTCTGTGCCGAGTTGAGTAATGTGGTGTTTTTGCTCTTTCCATCCAGTTTAGATGCTTTCAGTTGGATGTGGGATCAACTGGAAACCAATCCAACATTCCCACCAAGCTCTGTAACTGAAACCCATTAAGGCCCCCAGAATAAACTTCATCTGCTGCTGTTAAATGATCACAACTATTTTAATGTGGAATAAACACAGAATATCCATCAAAACAGCATATACCTTACTCGTTTACTGATAAACTCGTTTACAGCATATACCTTACTCGTTGACAGCTACAACATGAATTTAGGCAATATGATTTGTATATAGAGGCGCATAAAAGTGATTGAGTAGCTGATTTTACTATGCATATGCAATATATATATATTGGAAATTGATGCTTTCTATTTTAAACAATTCATTAAAACCAATTAACTTGGGTCAAAGCTAATGGTCTATTTCGCTCTTACTAGGGGCCAACGGGTCGGCAATGGTCCGCGTTTTAAGCGTCACAACAGCAGAAAGGATCCTGTTGAAAGGCATAACAGGAGGCGTCGCGGACTTGGCATTCGCTCATCTTAACTCTAACCAGCTTGCTTGTTTGGATGAAGCCGGAAGCCTCTTTGTTTGGCGACTTACAATGGAGAACGGGAAGATACAGTATCCTTTCCTACTCGATACTAGGTCTGGAGTGTCTCTACAAAAAGTGAGGCTTTTACTTTGTTAACCATATTGTGAATAATTATTAATCCTATGAGTTTATGTGTGAGACGTCTACGATCTCCCACATAAAGGGCTGAGTTCATTATGAATTATTCAGGGCCAACTCTGTCCTTGTAGGTGAAGCTAGCTAGAGTTGGCTTTTTGTGATGCAAAATGAAGCCCGTGATTTCCAGTTTAATAAAACTCTGTTCCAAAAGTTTCATGGACCTTCTTTGGGCTTGAAACGTCGTGCTCGTGTGCTCTCCTTGACTTTAAATTAAGAGATGAGATTGTAGTGCACATACGGAGACCAGACAACACTTCGCTAAATAACCTGCGCAGAATAATTTGGTGTCCGTACATCCCCGATGAAAACGAGGATAACTCCGATGATGCGAGCCAAACGGTCGCTCTGCTGCACGAAGACCGGGTAAGATTTCTATAGTATTGCTTGTACGTTGTGTACTTTTGTGCTACATTCAAGTTACACAATTGATTGGATAATTCAGTTCTTATTTTCTTAATGAATGTGCTTAAAAAAACTATTTTATTGAAATATGTTATTTGCAGTAAGTGAACGTGTAAATAACCTAGATGGTGGTGTATTCCTGAACCCAGACCTACACACACAACGCAGATTTTTACACCAATTGAACCACTTGTTATTGCTTCGTTTGTTGCTTAATTATCATCACCCCCCCCCCCCCCCTTATCATTTTTAGGCTGAGGTGTGGGATCTGGAGATCGTGAGAGCAAACCACAGTTCATGGCCAGTAGACGTGACTGACATCAAAGAAGGATTTATAATTGTGAAAGGGCATTCTGGGGTATGTTCTCGTGCCTTATACCTGTGTAGTTAACCTTGTTTTCCCATTTTGCCTAATAGTAGACCCCGTCTGAATATTGTATGTGTATACGTGTTTTATGCGCACATACGTTCATCTTCAGACACACCGAAGATGGTATTGATTTGCATGCAGGCTTATAATAATAGTCCAGTTTCTATTAAGCTTGAGAAAGTGTAACGACCGACCCAGCATTATCAGAACGACATTTCCTCTTTAATTATCGCCGTGAAAGCTGCAGTAGGAATTTCTGGATAATCATCCCGTCCATTAAGAGGCAAACAAGTTGGGGTGAACAAGTTACGACTGTGGATTCTGTTTCTATTCTATCTTAAAGATCTGTATTGAGCTCGCTAAGCAACTTTCTTCATTTTTAAGATGTTAGACTCTCAACAGTGGAGATCTCTGCTGTGGGGCTCCAAAGATGCTGTCCGCTTGGCATGGTTAAAATGAAGGCGCTTGACATGCTTCGAGCAGCAAAAGCAAACTCGATTATGAGACACGTGTAATAAGATGATGCTCTTAATTATCTTTCAAAGCAACCTTCTTCTTATTGTTTCAGCGTATGAGTGAAGGGGCTCTCTCGCCAGATGGAACTGTTTTGGCCACTGCTAGCCATGACGGCTATGTGAAGTTTTGGCAGATTTACATTGAAGGACAGGATCAGCCGAGGTATGCAGCCCAACAGAATCTGTCAACTTTTGTGCATTCGTGTTTTTTTTTTGTCTATTCAAAATTCAAGAACTGGCCTTTTTATTATCCTGATATAACCTTCTATATTTGGAGACCCCGTCCTGAAGGGGAAATGGCACCAGGTTACTCTATGTACTTTTATAAACGGCTGAGGAAAAATCCAGCAATGTGAAACGCAATCACACCTCGTTTATTAAACTGTTAATTTTCAGCAACATGCACTGCATTCTGGGCATAAATCCAAATGTCTCTTTGTTTGTCTATGAAGATGTGTGGAGACGGTTATGTCAGATGACATCTGCGCCATTGAAAATAAATTTGAATGCCCGGGGAAAAGTGTATTTGGTTATTATGATTCATCTGTTTTAGGATATAGATATACAAACATCGAACCTTTTAGTGCTTAGGGCTTAAAACCTAAAATGACGCTTATCCCTATTTAACACAAGACAATAGATATGATACGCCCTCTACCTGTGCTGATGGCTTTAATGGTTCCATACGGTAAATAGATGGCAGAATCATATAGACACCTGATGTAATGTTCAAATATTAAGAATATAAGTCTATTGTTGGCGATTATCATCTTTTTTTTTTTTTCTGAGAGAAATAGAAAAATAGAAGAAATGATTTATTTGTGTTTTCTTTCTCTTTAGATGTCTTCATGAGTGGAAGCCACACAACGGAAGACCCCTGTCATGCTTACTCTTCTGTGACAATCACAAGAAACAAGACCCAGAGTAAGCCGTCTATGTATAAGATGTCTAAGTTTAACATATGACATTAGCAAATCTCACAAAGGGGCCTCGGAGGTCTCCATTTTTTTTTTTAACACGCCATCTTGCATGAATGTCGATCTCCTAAAATGATCACAAACCTCTTTGAACGAACCAATATGGTAATGTCAGTATTGATTTTTGGACTAGATGGACACGTACAGGCATTTAAAGGGAATGTCAATGGCAACGGATCGGGTAGATGGGATGATTTGCCTACTTTGGAAACAATCCTTGTCTGTAGTAATGTGATTTGACTCTTTTGCAGAGTTCCCTTTTGGAGATTCCTTATTACCGGAGCAGATCAGAACAGAGAGCTTAAGATGTGGTGTACCGTCTCCTGGACATGCCTTCAGACAATTCGGTGGGACCTTGTTTAGAACAAAAAAATATATATATGTTATATGAGGTGGGATCCATTGCTTAAAACAACATTGGGTACATTTACTGGTCTGGGTAAATACACTGATCGTTCTAACTGTGCACTTTTAAGACATAGTGGAAATTATACCTGAGTAAATGCATGATTAACTTTGCAAACAAGGCTTTTAAAGCAATTTATTTGCATAAGATAAGTTTTACTCTTTTGGTATTAAACATGTAATGTTAATTATCATGGCTTTTTGTTTTGCCCTTTTTCACAATAAAATCTCTTGTATTTATACCACATTTTTCTTTTTCATTTTAACTTGTTCCATCTACGATCTACAGATTTTCTCCAGACCCATTTAGTTCCAGTGTCTTGCCAGAGTTGAAGGTTTCTTTGGATCTCTCCTCTGAATTTCTAATACTCACAGATGTTCAACGAAAAGTAAGTGGGCAAGTGTTCACCCTCAGATAAACGCAATAGAGTGGGAAATATATATAGGAACGCATGCACAAGGGCACCTCTTATGGCCATAATGAAGACATTGATTTAAGGGAGAAATACAAATATTACAGTATTCCCTTGTGCTGGAATAGAACGCGGGGAACAATTAAATAGATCACTAGGAAATGGATATACAGTAAGTGACCTTTCGAACAGGGAAATAATATGCAGCATATAGAACTGATCCAATGCATCATGCAATAATTAAAACTTTTGGTGAATTTAAAAGCTGCTGACGGGTGGAAAAAGATTAAAAAACATGAAATTATATCCTGGAAGCATCGTAATGATATTGTTTCCATTGGCACCTTTCATTTTAGGTGCTGTATGTGATGGAGCTGTTACAGAATCAAGATGACGGGAAAGCTTCCTTCACCTCCATTTCTGAGTTCCTGCTCACACACCCCGTGCTAAGTTTCGGCATCCAGGATGTTAGTCGCTGCCGTCTGCGGCACACAGAGGTTCTCCCTTCGGAAGAAGAAACTGGCAACAACAATACAGGTCAGTGAAGTTGCCAAGTGTACTAAAAGAGCGTCCTGTTCTTGGGAACTTACAATCTATTAGTTATATGTTTTATATGCATACATGTGATAAGGTAGAATTAAAAACATCATTTTTGATCACCTTTTCCAACTTTTCCTGTTTTGCAGAAGAATCGATGGAGCCTGAAAACTTGGAATCTGCAAACGGCGTGCTTATCAAACTCTTCTGTGTTCACACAAAGTAAGTGATAAGGAAGTTTTACTTAAGGGCAGTAGGTAAGGGGAACTGCCTCCCGACAGAAGCGATAGATGTTAATAGTGAGTGATTCAAAACATGCATAGGATGGACATCAAGCTATCCTGTGACCAAGGACCGATTTCAGGTTTGAGTCTTTACATCAGGGAAAACAGGCAGACTAGATGGACTGAATGTCAAGTTCTATGTTTCTGTGATGTTGGACATTCCTACATCGGCTTCGTATTTCAATAGTTTTCTCAACTGCGACTTGCTTGAATCCATATGGTATATATCCATGTGGTAATACCAGATCGTACAATTTCATTTAAAAGAAATAATGCAGAAATCCATATCTTTTTTCCTTTAGAAGTGTCTGGGGTAACAAACATTTTTGTCTATGGAAGCTTGATATTTTGTATGTGTCCATGGAAAATATTCTCTGCTGTTTGTACTCATATTGGAAATTATTCTGTGTGGAAACAGGGCCCTGCAGGATGTACAGATCTGGTTTCAGCCGCTGCAGAACTTGGAATCCGGCGCACTAGCTTCCCAGCGCTCAAATGAAGATTTTGGTAGGTGGCTTGAACCTGGGCTTAAAAAAAAACATGTAATCAGAGTAATTGTTTTTTTTTTATTTATTGATGACTTTTTTCCCCCTTTAGGAGGCAGGTATTTAGGAGGGGGTAAAACACTCTCATATTGCTCAGTCTGTTGGGTTTAAATTCTCTAATATTTAATTCTGCCAAGCACCGATTCAGAATGATTTCTTTGCAGCTGTTAATGATCATGGGGCAGACACGGACCCAGAAACACCGGCCATTTCTCAGAGCGCTCGTCAAGATTCTCAGCCAGATCTTCATAGGATGACTGCGGATTTCCTGATGCTTTCCACAGACTCTAAGCCAGTGCTTATGACCCCTGATGCCTTCATGACACCTAGTACATCCTTTCAGCAGGTAATACCTCTCTGGGGGTGATATATAATGGCGCAGTGAGCATGTGACGAGTTATGTGGATTGTAGTTACAATTAACCTGTTTGTCACCACTTAACATCTGCATTCTAGTATTTCGTTATTAATAGCTTACCGTTGGCGTGTAATGTTATGTTTTTGGCAGGCTGCATCTTCTCCTAGTGGTAGCAGCACCACCACCTTCACGGTTGTTACACCTATTAGCAGCGCCTCCATCAGCGACATAGGCGCTTCCAGGTAACTTTTTACATTTTAAGTGAAAAATCCACTTTATTTTGTTTATCATCAGTAAAAAAAAAATTAATGTTTTATTAAGTACTTTAAGAGCTTTTAGTGGGCCAACTTTCATACAGCAAAAACTAGAGTTAAGTAAGCCTTGCATCTAAAGAAAGAACCTCTGGGACTCCAAAAGCTTATGAGACGCCATGTCTTGGCCAACGAGCACTGGTCTTCTGGAAGGTATTGCAGACCTTTCTTTAGACTAGTATGGTAATGTACATCTACCATCTACCATTCATTATTTGGTTTGCTTAAAAATGTAAAGCATCCTACAGTGATGAATGGTCAGATCTGAACTAAGAATATGTGCTAGATAAATCTCCAGCCGATTAAGTCCTTAGCGATCATTTAAAGACCTTACTTATTAACGAATGTGGACATCGTTCTCCTTTTTATTCAGACCTTCAGAAGATTTGACTTTAAGCCCGAAACTTCAGCTAGACAGCAGCATTGCTCTAAGTAGTCCTTCCAGCAGCACAAGCATTCAAACCAGTTCACGAAATTCTGCTGTGCTCATCCCAGGACTTTCAGAGAAACTCACACCCAAAGCGGGGGTCCAGGTAAAGCTTCCACCGTCAATGAATCGGCCAGTTTTGCAATGCGTAGACATACCTGCCATAGTATAGAGATGAACAAATACATATTAAAACAGATTTTGAGAATCCTGTGCAAGATATGACAATGTGGACGTTCACTTGTATTTGTCAGGTTACTCCATCCAGTCTTCCATTGGAGCTGCAGAATTTGGAAACCATGGGTGTTCCTCAAGCTTCTCCCACACGTGAGCGTTCCCCTGATGTAATCTCTAGTGCTTCCACTGCAATTTCCCAGGGTATGCCTGAAATTGCCTCAGAAACATTGCAGCGAAGCTACCCTACTCAGTTGTCCTCGGGTCTTGTCCCTGAGGGATCTGTAGCGGCCAATAACCCAGACAGCATGAGCTCTGCTGCTTCTGCCCTGCACCTGCTCTCGCCCCGTAACTGTCCTACGTCAGAACATATCCTCCGGCCTCTGGATATCAGATCTTTTGGCGCTGAAAATGAGCGCATGGCCGTGCCAACGCTAATGGAGAAGACGGCAACTCAAGATATTGTGGATGGTCCTGTGTCTCAACCATGGCCGGCGGCTCCAGATATCACCAGGGAGACCAGAAATAGCTTGGCAGATAGGTACGTGAAGGTCTTGAGGTTTTAGAGCCACATAAATCAGTGTATGTAGCCATGCCACTAAATCACCTTCACTTGGAAGTGAATGAACTCTGACTGATAGTGACAGTGGTGGTCCTTGGAGAACATGAATATGCATTGATTGTGTAATACTATCGATCCGCTACTAGAAGGAACGGGAATCCCAGGGCAAACAAAACACCTCCCAAGAGGGTACATGTATCCAAGTGGATTGTGGGACAGGGCAGATTAGAAAATTTTTGAAAAAAAGTTTAAAATGGTGAGGTTGGAAAAGAATGGAACCAAGAGAGAGGGAAAAGTAGGATGCAGGTCAGGAATATAAAAAGGGAGCGTAGGGAGGAGGATGAAGCAACGAGCATGTCATGGGGTTAGGATGCAGGGGATAGGAATAAAAGCTAGGAATGTTGGCAGGGGTAAAAGGAAAAAGGGAGCATACCTAGGATGGGAGATGCAGGGAGCTGCTATATATCTCCTTTTTATTTGAGGAATAAAGCACAAAAAATACATTGTTCAAAACAGAAAAAAAAAATAACGAAACTGCAAAAAGCATTTTCTCAATTGGAAGACAAATCAATCGTAAATATTGCACATACAGTAACTTCCCTGCTTTGAAAAATAAAACAAGTGTTCAGTGGATGCTTTTTAATGCAATTTATTACTGTTTTAATTAACTCTTCTCTACTGATTAGCACTCGTGATGACCAAGACCGAGCAAACTCTTCGTTTCATAGACACAGCTATCACTTAATGCAGCAACATGACAGTCAAGACGCCAGTGCAGAGCAAAGGTGAGTTGGTGTTTCCGATGGCTGCTGTCAAGCTGCTGTTCCACTTAGACAAGATATGAATTAAAGTACCACATATACCCAACATTTTAGAAGTTTTTGTATGAGAGCAACCTATCCAGGGCATATTTCGCATGACAAGTAGTGTTATATTTAGTTACGATTGCGTTTTGTAAATTTCATAGCCATAGTAAAAGATCAAATATGAAATCCCTGGGAAGAGATTTTGAAAAGTCAGTTGTTATACTATGTTTTAATCTAGAATTAGGTTACTTTTTTCCCCCACGATAACGTTATTAAAATGGTTATTGTGCGGAAGGTGCAGTGTTGGTTCGGTATAAAACGCTGTTCTGATGAAAGTGGAAAAGAATACAGAAGGTTCCTGCTGGTTGCTCCACTTTGCTTCAAATTCTTTATACATGACCCCCAATGTTTGTATGTAAATTATAACATGTCATCTTTGTATAAAATATGCTGTTGCTGTTTTTCAGCGATCACGATGACGAAGTGGCCAGTTTGGCACCTACTTCGGTCAATTTTGGCATGAAAGGAGCAGGGCAACGGCTCCCTGTCAAGGATTGGAAAACCAAAGTGTCTCCTCGTTCCTCTCCAAAGCTACGCAGGAAAGCCAAAAAAGATGATCCGTAAGTTAAATGTTAATTCTTGCTCTTTTGGGTCCCCAATACCTGCTTCCCTTTTATAATGGGGAGTGAGGACTGTGCATTTAAGCAGTTAAGGCTTTTAGCAAAGGATTTATTTAAATTAAAAAGTTGAGCGAGTTCATAACCCCAAAGAATGGGCACATATCAGCTTCTTTTATGTGTATGTTCACATTAGTTACTTCTCCTATGTGCTATGAAGCTACTTGTGTTTATCTTTACAGAGACTTGTCCCTGTCCCCAAGAATATCTGACGGTCAGGTGAGTGGCTTGTAGAAGATGATACTCTTGAAGTTGGCTTGTTTGGGTTAAAATTTCAAAATTCTCCACTCTCTGCTTACAAAAACTCCAAACGGAGATGCAGTAAAAATGCGAAATCTCAATGTTCAGTAAATCGTCACTTGCATCCTAATTGTATGTATCAAAACAGAATCGACAGCAGCTCAGTCATTTGGCCCATCTAGTCTGCCCTTCAGACCTGAGTAACTAGTCACTTCCGTGTTCTGGGCTAACTTCACTCTGCTTTATCCCCTCTTTTTTAAGAAAGCCAACCCTATCACCGTCCTACAAACAGCAGGAATATTCACACAGGTCCCCTGAAGCTTAAAAGACAGGATAGGCTGGGCACGCTACTAGTAACATACAAAAAAATAAATCGCTAAGCATCGTAAGCCTGTTGACCCAGACCTAGGGGGTCACCAGAATACAGAAACGCAATGAAGAAACAGATCCCATAAAACATCATGCTGCATGGCGTGTGGACGTCACCATCTACAAAGCGGAACGGGCTATCCTTTTACTTTTTACGGTAATCATGTTAATTTTCTAGGTGAGTTCGGAGCAGCAGGGGGAATTGATTATGCTTCTGCGCAGCCAGCAAAGGGAACTGGCGGAGCTACGCCAGAACCAGCTGGAGCTTATACAGAGGCTGACGGACCATATGGACGCTGCACAGAGCTCCATCATGGGCCACGTGGAACGTGTGATCGATACCCAGCAAGAACAAGAGCGTATCCTTTTAAACCCTGTCTCCATATTGTTTATCTTCACTACTAAACTGGTCCCTTATGCATAAGAATGTGAATCGGTGGTATGGTTAACGTGTGCTGTAGCAGAATTTCACAGAAAAGGTGGTTGAAAATATTGGGTTTCTAGTGTCTTTTAATTCTTTTAAATTCATTTTGTTATTCCCAGTACAAAATATTAAAAACACCGTTGTACTGCTAAATATAATATACAATAACTTATTATATAATATTGAACCGCATCTGCAGTTCATGACATCAAATACTAGCTTGATGTTTCACTGCCTATATCATGAATAATATGTATTTTCTTGCAACATTTATATTTTTCTCTTTTCATATGATATTTGTGATGTAAATAAAAACTAACCTGTGTTCGGAAGAATCCTTAACTTATATGCTTTCTCAGAACGAAGGTTGGATAGGATTTTAAGCGACGGCCAGCAGCGAAACGGCCAAATGCAAGAATATCTTTCTCAGCAGCTCTCTCACTCTCTCTCCGGGGCTCTTTGTAATCGACTGGACAAAACCGTAAGGGAAGAAATCAAAAAGACCGTTCCTCAGTGTAAGTGGAAAGAGATCTTGACTTTGTAGGTAGTTGTCATATCTGAAATCAAAACGATATTGCGTGTCGACGTAATGGAAACAAATTGCCCTGGCTGTTAAGGAGGGGTGTGTTTTGGAATAATTAATTTCATTTCTCTTCCCGTCTGACCTAAAGGTATCTCGAAAAGCTTGGAACCGGTGACCGGGCAGCTGAGCAGTACAATAGCAGCAAAAATGACCGCTGTAGAGGGGACCTTGAAGGAGAATGTCACAAAGATGGTGAAGTCAAAGGTAAATATTGAGCCAATACATTTTGTTTTGTTGTTGAGTCTCAGAGAGGAGAAAGTAGGCTGCTGACTCGGGTATCCCAATATGTTTTCTGATACATGAATTATAGTAGTTGAAATACCACCAAGTGTCGAATATTGTGCCTTTTAAGGACATTTTATCTTATTTTATTAAAATGTAGAAGCACCCAGCCTCCTAAACACTCTCCTTTGCTGGCATCATACACTTATAAGCCGTTTCTGTTCTCGGCCATATCCAACTCTTGTTTCTTTAGAATATCAGCGATGCTATTGGCAGAGCTGCCGCGGATGCCCTCCAAGTACAGATCCAGTCCACGTATAAAGAAGCTTTTCAAGGTACCGTGCTGCCCGCCTTTGAGAAAGGCTGTCAGTCCATGTTCCAACAGATTAACGGCAGCTTCAAGCAAGGAACCCAAGAATGTAAGTAGACAGGTATTTTATGTACTCCTCTGCTACAGATGGATAAAAAGTCATTCCTGGTGTGATGCTTCCTCACGTTAAGTCGGGCGTCTCCCAGATACCTGTCAAAAATAAATTATTCTTATGGATGATAATATTTTTTTTTAATTCCTCAACACATTTCAGACTTGCAACAAATGGAGAACCATCTGAAAAACAAAATGACGCAGGAACACGAGACTCATGATCCTCTTGTGATGCAGCTTCAGCAGTTAATCGATTGTCTCCAAACCACTACAGAGCAGCTGTCGACCAACCTGACCAGCAGCGTGCGGTCTGAGGTCCAGCATCAGCTACACGTAGCGGTTGGCAAGTATGTCTCCTTAAAGCTCTATGGGGTTCATTGGTTGATAATTTGCCCACTACAAGATAACCCAACATGCCCAGCTGGATTCATTTAATAACCCTTGGGAATTAGTGGGCCTATTGAAGTGAGATATATCAAGCAGTTATTAAGCAGTCACACATTGTCTTGGCTCTTCTCTCCCACTCTCTTGTATGTGCAGCATGCAGGACTCCATCCTGACTCAGGTACAACGGATCATAAAGGAGGAGGTTAGCCATGCCATGAAAGAGCAACAAGCGGCCGTTACTTCCAGCATCATGCAAGCTATGAGGTCTGCTGCAGGGACGCCTATTCCGTCTTCTCACCTGGACTTCCAGACACAGCAGGCCCATATCCTTCAGCTGATGCAGCAAGGTCACATCAACCAGGCTTTCCAGCAGGTACAATTCTTCAGCCAGCTGGTGCTGTGGTTCCCAACCCAGTCTTCATAACTACTATTCTATTCTAGTAGGGGGAGGTTTGTAAATGCCCCGCGGATTGGGTTGGGAACCACTGATTTAGTAATGTTACAAAAAACAAATGAACGTACGTACAGATATAGCTAGACCTGGTTGACTCACACAAACGTTTTTATTTAGCGTGGTAATGTGGACTTTCTGCAGAAATAAATTTACCCAAGCAGTTAGTCTATGGCTGATTCAATGGAAATCATTGTCAATCTGAAATTTATGGTTCAATGTTTTCACATTAGTTTCACTTGTTTCACTTTGACTAAAGACTAATAAAAAGTTATTATAATATTAATGAAGAATAATGTTTTATGTGGAATTATTTTATAGAAGCCCCGGGCAGACCATTTTAAAGATGAAACTGCCCCTGAACGCTTTTACAGTGAAAACCTAGTCTATCTGTGTGTATATATGGGTATTTTAATTTTCTTTTTTTTTTTTTTTTTTTTTGCAGGCGTTGACTGCTTCGGACCTGAATCTTATTATCTACGCGTGTGATACAGTGGATCCCCAGCAAGTGTTTGGACAGCACCCCTGCCCACTCACCCAACCTGTTCTGCTTTCTCTCATCCAACAGCTTTCATTTGATCTTGGTACCCGTACCGATCTCAAACTAAAGTAAGTTTCCCGCTGCAGGGGATGTTCATTACAAAGTGTATAGATTTTCCAAAGTCGTACGAAACAAGATGAAGTATCTGTAATCCCCATATGAGCCCATAAATTATTCTATTAGATCGGGGGAAACGGGACTCTATATAAAACATACATTTCTTCTTTAAATTCGGGGGGGGGGCTGAGATAAATGGAGTCGCTGTGCAGGATTCACGGGGGGGGGATATAAACTCATAAAAAAGACGGTTTGTTAAAAGTAAATACAATGTCTTGTTATGATAAATATCACTTTAAACTATTAAAAATGTAAAGATACTTGTTAATTGTTTTTTCTATAATAGTTTGCTTAGTTGTTATCAGCCAGTGATGGTTTCCATAAGGTCCCTGTAGTTCGAATAGTTAAGCTGTCACTGTGTCTTCTTTTAAAGACCTTTAAAAAAATCATTTAAAATATATTTTTGAATCATGACTCCAAAATGAATACATATGTGTATATATATTTTTGTTTTGTCAGTTACTTAGAAGAAGCAGTGATGCATCTGGACCACAGCGACCCTGTGACCAGAGACCACATGGGAACGGTCATGAATCAAGTACAGCAGAAGCTTTTCCAGTTTTTACAAGCAGAACCTCACAACCCTTTAAACAGGCTCGCCCGACGCCTCGTGATAATGCTGAAGGGGCTGGTGACCCCCAGTATGAGCTTAACGCCCCGTATAAAATAATTTTTTTTTTTCTTTCTTTGCGTGTGACCTTAGACCGAGCACACTGCTTTCCGTTTCATTTGGCTGCAAAGCTAATTAACACCATTGCTGTTGTACCTGTAATGTATACTACAATCTGTTCTTTTTTTGTACTGAGAAGCTAAAATATTTTTTTTCTCTGATCTTAAAACTGCTTGTTTTTTGACATTCAGCATATACATATAATGCATTTTTTTTTTTCGCATTTGCATGGGGTTTTATTTATTCATATATATATATATATCCTTTCTTTTGTGCCTGTGTTGCCTTATCCAGCCAGATAAATACCCCAGTAAATGGCAATTATCTACTTGCCGATCCCTTTATCTAACATTGGGATTTCCTGCTGGTCCGTTAAAGAGGAAGAAAAAATAAGAAAGGGGTTCAACATAAAATAAAAAAGGGTTTCAAGGATTATATAACTTTGTATATCTTTTTGTCAGGGTTTTTTTTATGGAGTTGGGGCTGAGATTTATTCCCCCGCGGCAAAAAAGAAAAAGCAATAAATGTGGATTTTTTTTTTCCTTTTTTATGTAATAACACATTATCAGATTTGTGAAGTTGGATAAGAAAGTCATTGGGAATTTCTGAAAGCTGTCTTATGACACATAAGTACTTACCTAAAATCCTTGACTATTTTTCTTTTATATGTAATTTGTCTCGTCTTTAGAAAAAAATTAAAGTTTCATATTACCATTTTTTTTTATTCCTATGAAAATAATATTATCGAAAATAAACGCTTATCTAGAACCATATCTTGTTGTGGGGGGTTTTTCGTAGAAGAAGACCCACAAGAAGTGATGATTTTAGATAAATGTTTATAATAATAAAAATAAAAGCGAAAGGAGCAAAAATATGTGATTACAAACTAAAACTTCAGATAAGTTTATAGGTTTGTTTTAGGAGACATCAGCAAGCAGAACGTCATGGCCAAAGACTTTGGGGTATCTATCCTCTTAAAGAGCAATTCCGGGGCAAATTCCGTCACGTTTATCCCTTTGTTTACTGTTTTTATTTTTAAAGGGTGAAAAAGCACACAACCAATCCACACTACTGCAAGCTCTAGTAGGAAAGCAAACGATAAATGTTTGTGTGATAAACTAACGTTGTGTCGTCACAATGCCCTGGTGTGAAATGCTGTGCGTGTATGTGATAAGATGCGTTTCTGCAGGGGGGGGGCACTGGATGCAGTGAGCTTGCATTTTCAGGACGTTCTGTTCATGTGTGTGATTCAGCAATGAAGGATTTGGCAACATTCAGCCAAAAGGGACAGGTCCAACCAAGCCACCGGTGAAGTCCTGCTTGACATATGCTTGAGTATAGAAATAGTCCTTGTTATGCTGGACATCCAGGTGGATGTATCATCCTCCAGCAGCTTCCAAGCTGGTTTACTTAGTTGACTTTATATTCTACCAGCATGGTGGAGTCTAATCGACAGTTTTGTGAGACTCTGAACTCTGTTCATTGAAAAATGGTTTCCGTAGATTCGTTTTCCACATGAATGGCGCTTTGGCTTCCTCTGTGTTTTCAATCTGACCCTAATCATTTCAAGAGTATCTAGAAAAGAAGGTTCTGGACATCTTATTTACAGTAGTTCAGCCAAGAAGGGTTTGTTACATGGACTTGTTCAGTCAGGCTTCTTATGATACCTGGACAGAAGAAAGCTTCTCACGTAGAGATCCTTCCTGCACCATATTGTTAGAACTAGTGGCCTGGATGTTAAGCGACTCGTGCAAAATGCTTATCTAACAAATTCAACTGAAACCATACGGATTAGCAGAACGCACATAACTTTTTTAAAGATCTCCTTACCTTCTGTAAGGTCATTTCTGGCCAGTAATAATGCTGATCCTTGGTTGCCTCTAATGCCAACCTCCCAAAAATTCTAGATCTCCAAATCTAGTTGGGTTTGATGCGCCCAACCACATTCAGGATGCAGACCCCTCTGCATTTTATAGGTTAAGATCTGCTTCCCATTTCTCTTTGTTGAGAATATCAATCTCCTCTTGAACTGGTTTTAAGGAAGGTCTATCCGTAAAGTTTCTAGAAAGCTCCATTACCTAATCTTTAAAAAATTAGTTAAAGTCCACGCCTTCTGAAGATCAATGTTTGAGCTGCAACAATGATGCAGTCATCTCAAAGTTTCTTTCAACGTTTCCTGCACACGGTCTTCCCTTATCTTCATCTGCCACCTAACTTGCATCGATTCATTAATATAATGAATGAATATTCACCTTATAAAACGGAGTCTTTGTCCAGTAAAGATTCTGCAATACGAGAGTTCTTCAATATCTTGTTCTGTGACTCAACGCTTTTTTCTTCTTACTTACCGCATAACTCCTTTTCATGCCATCGGAAAAGCCAAAGCCCATTCCTATTTTCCTTCTCCATTGACGCTCCCAATAAAATAAGTTTATGTTGCATAAATTTTCCAGTAAGACTTAGTTTATCCCGTGTGGGTTTAGAGATGTATAATTATGCCCTAGCTAGATCAGAACAGCCTTCTTCTTCTACTGGGAAATCCCACAAAGAATTTTCAGGTAATTATGGATATTATCAAAGGGCAAGAATAAAGTAATATTTCTGTATATCTTTGTGACCCTTATTATTCCAGGTATTTTATTAGATCAATCAGAACTCAAAATGCAGTAAACACGGTTCATAATGCAAACTCTACAATTCATCCAGTAAAAATATTCTGGTGGTAACCTGCATTTTAAACTGGCTGTTTAGAAGAAAAAAAAAGTTTTACACAATAACTCTTTATTCTTAAATACATGAGAATAGAAAGTGGTTAGGCTTATGAAAAATCCTTATGTAAAACAGATTTGTACAAATGGATGTGTTTAACCCCAAAAGCAGTACCAGGAATTTCAAATGACAATTTTTATTTTCTAAAGAAGGTTGGTCGCTCAAGGAATCTGGTGATGCGTACATGTGGTCATTGCCTTCTTCTCAATATTCCCCTTACATTCGTCCTATGGCTACCAGGACCACAGGTTGTGTAGAAAATGCATTACGGCAGGGGTGTCCAACCTGCGGCCCTCCAGCTGCTGCAGGACTACATCTCCCACAATGCTCTTTCAGCTAAGGGGCTGGCTGAGGCGTATGGGAGATGTAGTCGTGCAACAGCTGGAGGGCCGCAGGTTGGACACCCCTGCAATAGGGCATAACAAAACTAAGGGTAGGGAGGCAAACTAACTATTTTATACTCGATATTGGTTATGGAGCCTATACAAGCTTTTCACTATAATTGTTCTATATGATCTGATATATACAGGTGGGCAGAAAAGTAATACCCGATATGTCTGTTGGAAAGCCCTGGCGAATCTGATGGGGCCGTATTAATAAGAACGTTAATTTACCATTCAGCTGAGATAACGATTCCCATATAGATTAGTGAACGAGAGAATATGAAGGTTTACCAATACTATTGATGGTGAGCTTAGTCTACTAAGTGGTGAGCATCGGTCTTTCCGACAGGACAGTTTCATTAACTTTCCCAATAGTCAACCTCGGATAAAATGATACGTTTAAGAACAACGGCATACCGGCTAATCAGTCACTGAACCCTTACACAAAATGTATATACCGCGTCAAGATCCAGTATAATGTATCTCATTTATTCTAGTGACCGCTCACGGTTTTAAGTCTAGTTACACTTTTAGCCAGATGAGTGTAAAAGTTATATCGTAATGGATAAAAAAAAACCCGAAAAACAATCTAAACGTTAAACAATGGCAAAACCAAAATGACTTCCAATATGTATTGTCTCCATCGGCTATTAATTTGGTTATTTTGGTTACCAACACACAACGCAATTCTTGACCACAGACTTGACCCAAATAACATATTTTTTGATTGGCTACAATTGTAGAAAGTCATGTTCTTGCAACCCCCCCCAACGCCCCCACCTTTTGGGGGAACACACAAAAAAAAACAGGTTTATAAAATATAAAGTTTCTTTTTTCCTTTGCCTCGTGTTTGTGCATACATATTAAAGTCTGTTCAATGGAGACAAAAAAAAGTCAATCGGCAAAGACTGAACTCTTGAATTCTTTCATCAACTATCTATAGCCCAATTTGTTTAACTCCAATCCTATAAATGTCCCTCTGTTTTTTTCTTGGCCGCCGCCATAGACAGGACTTTGTCTTTCTGGCGTATCTCCTCCCTTAGCTTGACCTCGGTGATGCGCAGATGCCTGATGTTGGACTTCATCTCCTTCATCTTGACCTCCATTAGCGCTATGATGTCCCTCTGCTCGTTGAGCTTTCTCAGAAGCTCCTCTGTGGTGGTTCCGGAAGACATAGAGTAGGAATGGTCTGTGAAGAGGGGAGAAGGGCAACAATCTGGGATGGGGTAGGTCTCCTCTCCAACCACCACCACCTGGATCTGCTGGTGGGAATCCTGGGGGTTTGGGGAAGAGAAGTGGGTGCCTAGTCCTTCTCCAGCATCTAACTTGACCGTGAGGTTAACTGGATTTGGTTCGGCTGCCACCGTTCCTCCACCTCCTTGAGCTGCCCCCATGGCATCCATGGCATCCCCCATCACAGCTGATGCCCCAACCCCAGACATGGTTGCCCCCATGCCAGCTGTTGCCCCAAGCAAAACCATCTCAGCACTTCCAGCTGTCAACTCCAGCACCTCCTGCTCGTCCTGCCCGGGCAGTCCCGTCACAAGCACGGTGGTGGCAGACGACGAATAATGGGGCTGCTGCCTCTTCTTGCCCCTGTCCCCTGCATTGCTTCTGCGCACCTTCCTCTCGTTCACCCCTCTCAGCGGGAAAATGGTGGGCACCTTGATGCTGTAGGACTTGCGCCCTCCATGAAAGTGAAGGCTGCAAACCCGATGCCCGTTCGTGGGCTGGAAAGTGTTGAAGCAGCCCGTGACACCGGCCCTGGACACATTCTTCAGCCACAACCGTCTAAGTTCCGGATCCTTCGGGAACGTGTAAAAGTGCAAGCCTTTGTCTCGGTGCGAGTTACTGTAACACCCCGGGACGCAGCAGGTGAAGCCGGGCATGATTACACGCGCAAAATAAAGCTATCGGACCTCTAAGATGCGAGATGCTAGCCGCGGAAAGCGGGCAGCGGAAACTACATGTCCCATAATGCAGCTGACTTCCGTCAGGAGAATAGGGCGTCTCCGATGAAAGAAAGAAAAAAAAAGGACTGTGTTTCCCGACAGCCTCCTTTTCCTCTAAGGGTGTTCTCGCGAGACTTGGCCTCCGTCGTTGAGCGGGATTGGTTTGAAGGGTTTGGAGTGTTATGGTTCAGAACTGCCTTTGAGGGGTGAGTAAATTTTGGAGACAATATACGATATAACTGGCACAAAAATAACAGTAGCAATGTACGCAGTTATATATTTCAGTTTAATTACACTTTCGATATACTGTAAAGTCTTATCTATTTTTATTATATAGCACCACCATAGTCTGCAGTGCTGTACAACATATCAGCCTAGTTGGAAGCTTTACAAATGAGCTGAGATCGAGACAAGTATTCACTCTTTAATAGGTTCTGTTAACGCTTTTAACTAATGGTGGCAACTAAAGTTTCCGAAAAGCCTCTCCTCAAAAGAACGTTGTTTTATGCATTTATTCCCTCAACAGATTATTGAAGCCTCCGTCCTCCCCGTGTTGCTTGATGGTAAATTAGCCGATCTAGCTGGAGGTCGTAATGTCCGTCATCGTGATCGTTGAAGTCGGGGAGGTGGTCACTACAGAAAGAAACTAATCTTAATTGTGTTCCCTCCTTTAAAAGTTTTTATTTTGTTAAATTTGGGGGATTAAATTAGTAAAATATTAATGTATGATTGATATAGCTGGATTATACTGTAGTTTTAAACTATGTGCGATATATATATACACATCTTCAGTTTGTAGATCTTACCGTTTGAATCTTTACAGATCAGATAAAATGGATGATCCTTTTGAAGACAACCTAACTACACGTTCCTTGCTAAAGGGGATCCTGGCAAGTGAAGCTGCCCGATCGGCTGTAAAGCACCACCCTGAGCCAAGGTATGGAGTTCAGACAGGAGTAATTGTACGTAACAGAAAAATACTTGCCTTTATAACTCACAGCTTCGCCCCTTCATTATGAACGGCATCTCCTCCAGAGCTGATCTGGCTCTGCATAATGAATGGTCCAAGTGATTTCACTATGAATTAAAATAAAATTGTAATTAAAATACAACATTCAACATACAATTCATTGCCGGAGATGCATACCTTTTGTAATGCATCCTGAAGTCCAGCTTTGCCTACACCTACAACTTCAGTGAATAGATCAAAAAGTTTTTAATATGTAGTATTTAAAATATTTCTCAAACAATCCTACCTTTTTAGAATGCCTCGCTTATACCCATAGTTCCTATTTTGGATCTTATTTAAAACTTAAACTGGATTAGGAAATGCCAGCACACTTTAGACTTCTATGTAGCCTTAACAGTGTGTTTTGGGGAGGAAAAAAAAGAAAATGTGTAGATTTGAATCACTCTTTTAATTTGTCATTTTGTATAATTACTCATTGCTTTATTCCTATTTTAGGGTTTTAAGATCTGGTAGGGGCCTGTCTCCTGGCGCTTCTCCATACAGAATTAAAAATAATGACCTTTCAACACCATCAATGAATTTACGCAGCAAAATGAAGGCACGAGTAAGAGATTCTGTTGGCACCATGGTATGTTACCGTTGATTTTCTTTTATTACAATTTAATGTGGCGTATGTAAGTATTTTTATCTGTAAAGAAATTTCATTTGTGTCTGACTTACACGATGGTCCTTTCTGCTGGAGGTGTTATATATATTTTAATATTTTTTACATAGCAAACAGGGCAAGTAGACTGTAAATACAGAGATATATGAAATGTGACACAGTCTTCTAAATTGTGATAAATGGCTACATATTATAATGCTGACGCTGCAAAAATGACTGCATATATTTCAGGTTTCATCAGGTTCAACTAGGAAAAGAAATTCACAGAGCAGTGCAAAGATCAAGCAAAATAATAAAAAAAGAAGACATTCCAATGTGGAAGACTTTGACAATGTGACCCCAAGAACCCTCTTAAGAAAGATCATTCAGAATGGTAAGTCTTTATTGCCACAATTGTAGTCATTAATATGTCTTGTGTAGCACCATCATATTCCGCAACGCTCTAAAAGGAGGACAATAAGCAGTGTCTGCACTCCTTGAGTGGTGCTTATCAGTTTGTGCTGTATTAAAAAAAACACATTGTAATGCTTTTCTATAACAGAGCCTGAAGTCTCCATGATTGTGTCACAGAGGACTGATAATATAGTGTCTGAAAACATGGAACATGATGCCCCTTCACAAACCTCTACTAGTAGGTAAGTAGCTTCTAATATAAGGATACACTGTAGAATAATGGTTTATATAGTGTTTATGTATGTGTGTATATGTATATGTGTGTGTGTGTGTGTATGTATGTTTGATTTTTCTGCTGATTAGTGCAGGGCATTAGCTTAGCGAATAAACCTCCATGGTTGTACCGGAGCGTTTTAGTTGTTGGTAAATAGTATAAAATGTGTTGATTTTATTTTAAAGGCATGAATATGTATGCACTAAATGTAATGTTCACTTGTGTTGAATGACTTTTTATTACTTGATGTTCTGTTTGATTTGGGGAATTGAGATGTTTCCTGTTTCCAAATTCTAGTTGTCCTAACATTCATTTTTGCCGTTATTTAAAATTTTGCAGTATAAGCAAAATAGACATGAGTCTGCCGGAACCACATGGCGATGACTATACAACGGTGTTTGGAAATGCACGTAAGAAAAAACGGGTGAGCGTCACACAGTTTGAAAAAGCAGTTGAGGAAAGACTGCCCCCCTCTCAAGGTACGGTCTCTTAGACTTGCTCGCTTTTCCTATAAGTCTATAATGACACCAATTCTGGGTGCTTATTAGAGAAGGTCATTGTTGCTGATATTATTCAGATGAGTGTGTGTTTGTATACATGGAGAGTGACAGAGAACAGGCTCCCATTTACATAGTATTTGACCACAGAGTAATTACATTGGAGACTTAGTATTACATGTAAACTATTGCCATACAAAACAAAACCATACTTGTCATGTTGCAGAAAAAAGCAAAGTGGAAGAAAGTATTGGAGATCTATCTGCATTGGTACAGCTGTCTGGGATACCAAGGTAATTAATACATTTTCTGGAATTACTTTAATTTAACTTTCCGCGTCACCCTCATGGATTGTAAAATAGGAATCTGTACTCTAATGTCCACGCCTGTAAGCAAAATGTCTTATATATGTTATACAAAAGACAGCTCTAAAATAACTCAATGCCACAATATAAAAATGTTATTCGATATATATGATGTATATATTAAAATAAATCAAGATCACTAAGCTATTATGATATTGTTAGTGCATAGGCACCAATATAAATATTTGAAGGTGTTTCATATATTGTAAAAAAAAACACCTCAAAATTCTATACAATATAAAATATAGTAAATCAAAACACAATAAAGATCAGGAGAAAAAAAAAAAGAAAGATAACCCTCTTTCTCTGGTGTTGTCCAACTGACCAGGATAAACAGGCATAAATAAAGAAGCCTCACAGCTTATATCTGTTGCTTATATACAGTTTGTTAGATTTAAAGCTATATATAATATATGTAAAATAGTTAGTTAAGTTGATCTCATCACTCGTTAGTTTCCAGCACAATTTCCGTGACAATTGCAAAGCATTTTGGTCTTATTTCAGGTCTCTTCGAACTAATAAGGGTACTCCCAACACAACAGGACCCATACAGAAAGGAGGTTTGGTACGTAGGCCGAAAAAATTCCACTTGGTTTCCTTAGAAGACTTTGAGCAAGGAGTGGAAAACAACTACCAGCAATTAAAAGGTTATTACCTGGTCCAAATATATTTCCTGCAGTAAAATATTAGTATACGTATAACATATAAAATGTAGTGTTTACATGTAAGAGGGAATTTGATCACCTCTATCGCAGTTTTAAATGGTGTACTGGCATTCCAACGAAAATTCCAGATCCCCAGTGTTTAAATGTTCAGATGATGCTCCCATGGTATATTGATCAATCAGTAGAAAAAGTTGTTTAATCCATTATTTGTTTAATCCATCGTTATTTATGCTGTGCTTTAAACAGGTTCCCAAGACTGCTTTGTAGAATCAACAGAAGAAGAATCGGATACTTCTTCTAATGACATGGCTAGGAACAACACAGAATTGTACGCACATCCTGTTCAGAATAACAAAAGCATTAGCAGGTTGCACCCACTAGAAGAAGTTCCTATGGAAAGTGAGGATGGGGAGAAAGAAGAAGACAATGCGGTTGGTGTATCTAAGGTTGGTGTATCACAACTACAAGTTTCATTTGTTCCTGAACACAAAGAGCATCAAAAAATCGCCACAGATCATCGAGGCATAACAAGAGATGTTGAATCGCATACGATAGGAGACCAGCTTTCCAGCCATGAACTTCGAGAGACTTATAGTAATGTGGCTGATAATACCGCCCAACCGGCTTGTACAGCAAGCCCACCACAGATGTCTAACAATGATCTTGGTGAAGGGGCAGACATGAGTGACGCTCCAGATTTACAAACACCAGTGCTTAAGAGAGGAAATAGGTCTTCTTTAAATGACATCTTGAAAAGCCAACGGTCTTCATCAACCTCAAAAGGACAGGGAGTTCATTATGAGCCTACAAAGAATCTCTCTCTGGAAAAGCACCCTCTAACAAGTGTTGTGGACAGTGGTAAGTAATTACAATATCTACAATGTTTACAAAGGCTCCCTGAACCTGCCATCAAGGGCCATGTTATGTCAGACTTAGGTCAGTGGTACATTTTTAATTACAGCAAATCCATTACGTACCATTGTATGAAGCAGAGCATTCAACCCATGCATGACAATTCTTCCTCAACATTAAGTTAATTCAAACAATACTTTTTTTTTTTTCTTTGGGTCTTTCTGAACAGTTTCTTCCGAGCCTTTCACTCCCACCTCAACTCCCAAAGGTGAAAAGCCCCTCAGGTATTCGGCAAAGTTACAGAAAGTGAATGTTTTGACTGTAAATGAAACCCTACACGAAGCCACCAACAACCTGGTAGCCCCGGATCACAGTGATGGCAATGAGCTGATTCAGCAGGAGCAAAGTGGAGAGCAATCTTTTAATGATGGTGGGTACCGGTGACATGAGTAACTCGTAAGATACCAAATATGTTATAGTCTGCTGTATCGCTAACTGGTGAAGTTGATCGTTACTTAATTAGCACAATAACTCCTTTAGATAATTACATTTTTGCATTTAAAACAAAAAGTATGTGCTGGAGCAGTAAAGCACAACTAAAGATAATCTGAATGTAAGGCGGAATGTAAAGTGTGATACAAACTCACGGAAACACTCGCATAATATTTATTTCCCGATAAGTAAACTCAAATAATAATTTTATTATTTTTTTTCCATTTATTTAACAGCTTCTTCTGTGTCCCTAACTCCCAAGGGCAAGAGTCCCCTCCGTCATTCAGCTAAATTAACGAAACTGAATGTTCAGCCTGGGAAAGACGCAGGAAGGGAAAACACAGAGGAGCTGGAAGACCCAGATCACAGTGATGGCGAAGAGCTGATTTCACAGGACTCAAACGGAGAGGAGTCTTTAAATGATGGTGGGTGCTGGTGATGTGAGTAGCTCTGCTAGAGTGCTAAATATATTGGTGTATCAAGTAGGGCTGAAACAACTAATCGATAATGAAAATTGTTGACAACGATTTTCATTATCGATTAGTCTAATCGATTTTTATCGATTATAAAAAGAGGTTTTTTTTCCAGAGCAAATGCTCTGAAAAACTCCTCTCCTTATATAATCCGACCTCAACAGGGATCGGATTATAACACTAGAATCCAGATCCCCCGCAGCGCTGCAGGGGACCTGGATTCCCCTCACTGTCAGCCACTTCCGCAGGGGCTTCTACGAAGCAGCGCCAGCATCACATTATGTAGAAGCCCCAGCGGAAGTGCAGGGGAGTAACGGAGGCTGTCTGTGCGCATCGTGCAGACCCCCGCCGGCTGACAAAGAATCCAGGTTTCCTGCAGAGGATCATCCTCTCTGTCAGCTGGTGGGGGTCTGCACGATGCGCACAGACAGCCTCCGTTACTCCCCTTCGCTTACGCTGAGGCTTCTGTGAAGCTGCAGTGAAAGTCAGCAACGGAGTTTCGCAAAACACCAGGGAGTCGGGAGAGAGGCAGAGTGGTGTATGGTAGGGGGGAGGAGGAAGAGGGGTGTACGGGAGCCACCCTCCGTTGCTGACAGGAGGCAGAGTGGTGTATGGGAGGGGGGAGAGAGGCAGAGTGGTGTATGGGAGGGGGGAGAGAGGCAGAGTGGTGTATGGGAGGGGGGAGAGAGGCAGAGTGGTGTATGGGGGTGTAATGAATTTCAGGGAGGCAGAGTGGCATATCTGGGGGAGTTAGAGTGGTGTATAGGGGGAGGTAGAGTGGTGTATGGGGGTATAATGAATTTCAGAGTAGCATATCTGGAGGAGGCAGAGTGGTGAATCAGGGAGTATAATGAATTTCAGGGTGGTGCAGGGCATTTATGGGGGGCGGAGTGGCATATCAGGGTGCACAGTGGCATATAGGGAGGTATAAGGCATAAATGGGGGCGAGTGGCATATTGGAAGTTATAAGGCATATCAGGGGGCACAGTGGCATATAGGGGGTATAGGGCATATCAATATTAGGCATATCAGGGGGGGCATAAGACATATCTGGGGGTAAAAGGTATATCAGGGGGCTCAGTTGCATATCACTGGCATATAAGGAGTATAAGGCATATCAGGGGGCACAGTGGAATCTCTGGCATATAGGAGGTATAAGGCATATCTGGGGCAGAGTGGCAAGCTGGGGGTCAGATGTGCATAACTGGGGGGGCAGTTTGGTAAATAAAAGAAAAATATAAACAAGGCTTTTTTTTAAAAATATGAAAAATAAAAAAAAATATAAAAAAAAAATTAAATATGAAAAATGGTTAACATATGAATTCATATTTACTAATAACTTTGTATTAAAATGTAGTTTGAGAAACACTGTGTTTTGGCTTCTTGTAGCTTTTATTATTATGTCAGTAAAATAAGAAGGTGAATAGAGAAATGCCACTGCGATAAAGAGATGAAAGTGTAAATTGTAAGTTTTTTTTTTTTTATTACATTATTTTAAATAAAAAATAAAAAATTGCATTTTTTTTTATCCGATTAATCGAAAAAAATAATTGGCCAACTAATCGATTATTAAAATAATCGTTAGTTGCAGCCCTAGTATAAAGGTCAGCTGCATTCAGCTTAATGAAACAAAATGTAGTGTAAGTTGTAAACAATAAAAAAGGAGACATAATATTATGTGTGTATATATATTTATATATATTTTTTTGTATATAGAGAAGTCTGTGGCGTATGACCCAAAGAAGTCAAACAAGCCAGCCAAGCTCTCTCCACTGCCGAACACACCAGATTTCATAAGGAATGCTCGAATGAAGTATGTATGTTTTTATTTAGGCTTTACTTTCTACATAATTCTTATATAGTCCAATGTAGAGATTAGAAGAGTACATGAAGAGGCTATTGTTAATTTTTAGATTTTTTTTTTTTTTTTTTTTTTTTTTAAGGGTCATCAAAAAACCTCCAGCGGATAAACCGATACAAAAGAAGAAAACCACAAGAAACACAGCAAAAGAGCACGTATTGCCTAACAGTTTTATAAAGCAGATGTTTAGCCATTATGCTAAATTACGGGTATCAAAGGAATCCTATAAGGAAGTGGCCAAGTGGTAAGCCTCAAATCTTTTGTTGGAATGTATACTGAACGTGGTTCTCAGACCACAAGAGGACTACATACATTTTATTTGAATTTGACACTAATACAGTGTAAACAAAAACATCTAAAAAGACCATCTAAATATGGATTGTAAATTTGAATGCGTAATTACGTTTGATTATGTCCCGATTCATGTGTAAATAAAATGTATGCAGTACTGTACGCTTAATGCAGCATAATGGATTTAGATGTATGATATACTTAATATTTTTGGATGTTTTCATTATTCTTAAAGCAAATGTGTATAAGCTTGTAAATGTTTAGTAGTGGCCCGCTACTTCTTTGGAATATGGGGAAACAGGTGTTGCGCCATCACCTTGGTCCATTGTAAGACCTTTCTGAAGAAAAGAGGGGATGTGACATCTTTATCATATTTTACTTTTTCATGCAATGTGTTCTTTTTGCAGTATGGAAATCTACTTTGGACAGCTGAGTAATGACCTGGCAGCATATACTGCTCATGCCAACAGGAAGACCATAACCCGCGCTGACATTGAGCTCCTGATGAGAAGGTACATTTCCTGTCATATTTAATTGTACAATGAAATAGTACAGTTATTAAATTTCTTACCCCTCATTCGAGTGAAATAATAAAAAAAAAAAACTGCAATGTTGATCCAGCTCAGATAGGATCCAATACGCCTTTGGCTTTGAAAGCCTCACGAAGCCTGATCGAAATCGTTAGACTTAAGAGGTATTCCCTAATGATGATCTGTGTAGCTCCTTCTGTAATGAGATTCATCGTAACCATAATGGGTCGGAACTATACTTCGCCTTTGTTATCCAGTAGTTGCCAGGAGAACGGCAACTGATTAGTGCTGTGGAAGAAATAGTTGCTTGCCCCTTCACCAGAATGCATCTATGACTGACTGATGAGGGGGGGGGAATAAAAAATGTCTTTCATTTGTTATGTGATCCCCTTTTTTTTTTTTTTTCTCATTTATAGACACGGCCTGGTAACAGACACGATTCCTCTCAATGTCCTCATCGAGAAACATTTACCGTTGGAATATAGAAAGCTCCTTATTCCTTGTGCAACAAGTGGAAATAAAGTGTTTCCTACTTTGTAAGGTCCTTTGTTATGCGTAGTTCACGTATGTATATTTTTCACACCTCTATTGTGAAAGCACTCGTAAGAACTGTCTAGCTTATACATCAAAAAGGGTTTTAAAATTTGTATTGTTAAAGAAAAGAAATAGCTACATGCAAATTCTCAAAGGGGAAAGAACAGAGAGAGATTCTATTGGACAAACTTCCTTTTACAAATAGTGATGGAAACGTTATACAGGACCATGGGCTTTGTAGATCTATCAAGCGATACTTAAAATAATATTATGCCTGGCTCTCTACCCTTGTAGCGGACCACCTTTAACTCGTATCTCAATTTTAAAGCTTATTTTTGACTTTTGCCGTCTTCACATGGGACATTTAACTAACAAAGTGCTCAACATTAGTTGCCTTTATGAATGACACCCTGTGGCTGTGGCATCACATTTTCAGTGTGAATGTCTGAGACCCTTGCTGAAAAAGTGATATCCTATATGTAGGATTTTTTTTAAATCTACATTCCCTTCTGGGGCCACAAGCTTTCGCGAAAGGGGATTGACACTGTGGATGTAATTGGTTTGCTTTTGTGTAAGATGAACATTCTTATGTCTACACGCCGTGGAAGCAAATGTAAATATAACTTATGTTCCTCTGATGTTTAGCTTCCAAGGAGGGATGGATAGATAAGCCTCTTTGTATCGACATCTTAAAGGTACAAGCATAGGCGGTTTCATCTGTACATTTTGCTAGCAAAGTGAAAAGCTCCAAATATGGGCAAAGCTTTCTTATGTAAATTGTTGCCTTTTAGGCTATGGGCGCCATTGTCTGGCATCATTAAGCTTATTTAACAATTTAAGTGTAAGCACTTTATAGACTGCGATAGTCGGTCGTTTTGGGTTTGCTTCATTTTGGTCAAGTATGGCATTGGTGAAACAGACAACTGTTTTGTGACTTATATGATTCAAGAAATAATAAAAAAAAAACGTTTTCTACTAATTCTATCTTATTGTTGTTGAATACAATGCTTATGACGAGTGCCGCTCACATAATGAAGAAATAATGTGTGACAGTGAAACATTCCCATGGGTCTTTCAAATTTTTACATGCGATATAACGGATGCAAAACGATGGCTTTATATTTTTGCCAGCAATCAAAACAACCAATTCACAATAGGAAAGAGAATTTAGCGGGGAGGAATAATCATGCCTATCCCAAAATCAAGATGTGTTGCTTCCCTTTTAAGCAGATCTGGGGCGTTTTCTGCACGTGCAGAGCAATCAGCAAAAGTGGTTATGGTTTCTTATGCCACATTTCATGGGGGGGGGGCATGCTTCGGGAGTATGGATATGTTAGCATGTCTTTGCCTCTGGGTATGTTCGTGTGTGTGGTAGTGTTAGAGTGTCTGGATGTGGGTGTAAGTGCCAGGGTGTGGGTTAGTGTGAGTGCCCCTTCTGAGGTCAGGCTCTGGACCTGCCCTTGTTGCAGAGACTTATGTTGCACATGGCAAGTTCCAGACCTAATTTCCCACGTTGGGGACAATTTGTAGGGTGACATTTGCAAGCCCGTTAGTGGTGGCGATGTATCTCGATTATGCTCAGGTGTAGAGGGTCAACCACATTTAATCACAGCTGCTTACTAATGACTTTTGTTCAAAACTTACTTGTGTGTTTGTTAATAAAGTTTCTTGAGGGGAAAAAAGCGCTGTGGTGTCTGGTTGTCGCGTGTCAATAAAGTTTTTTTTCTATGCTCCAACTTCCTGTGAGAAATCATGGGGAAGAGCCGTGCTCGTAAGTTCAAGCCTCCCGGTTTCTCTCCAGCGCCGTTGGTTAAACAGCCAGCAGAACCCGAAGCTCAGGAGAACGGGGAGAAATTACAGACCGAGGACCTGTTACAAAAAGTATGTGTGAAGGGGAGTCCGAGCGCGTGGGGGGGGGGGGAATGGAGCCGTCGTGGAGAGCGTGGCTACAAGGAAATGCTGTGTGTCTGTCTGGGTAACACTTACTGACACTGGAAACACAGGTGTCTGTAAAGAAGCTGCACATTATATGATGTCCATTCTATATTATAGGAATACCTTAAATAAGCGCGTATATATATATATATATATATATATATATATATATATATATAATATGTTTTGTGTAAGTAAAATTATGTTATGTACTACTTGTTACATCCTCTATACCCATTGTACAGCGCTACAGAATTTGATGGCACTATATAAAACAATAACTAATACAATATAGAACGAGAGTAGACTGTATGAAACGGGTTGTGTAAGGGAGAAGCCATGTGTCTGAGGTGGCCTTCCGTAAAGGGAGCATGTTTTCAAAAAAAGAAACTCCAATAACCCCCCCATATCTACTTTAATATCTAACTAATCTCTGACATGCATCTCTCGTCTACCATTATTACTGCTTCCCACTTAACCCATGCTGCACCACATCCCTGAAATACCGTACCCTGTTGTGATTCAGATTGTCTCCTGCTTAATGTGATGCATTTTTCTATACCCATATGTTTAACGTGTGTTAATGTTATAACTTTGTTATTGTCTTTGTTAATTCCCCCCCCCCGTCCTCTGTTGTAACAGTGCTCTGGTATCTGCTGGTGCTATATAAATAAATGTAATAAGCTGCAGTCTGCTCAAGTGCCGCAGGTCAGATAACCAAGTCGCCTGTCAAAAGTTATCCTGTGGTAAAATGTTAAGAAAATAAGCAAAAAAAATGTTTTAAATTATCAAAGAATTGCTTTTTTGTAGATATTGACCATGCTCAATGATATCCGTTGGACTTGTTCTTTTTGCTCAGCTCCAAAGTCCATGCCCGGAAGTAAGGGAATTTGCCTGTGCCAGCATCTCTACGCTCGTGCAGCAGAAACAGGTTATCCCATCCTTCCTGCAGAAAGATGCCGTCCGATGCCTCGGACCGCTGCTGCTTGATAAATGCCTGTCTGTCCGTGAAACAGCCGCCGGTGCCTTACGGTAAATGTTACCCTTTGGGAAGGTCTGCTCTGTTAACCTGCAAGTTTACGGAGTCTGTATCTGCATTTCTTTTTCAGGAACCTGAGCACCTGTGGAGGGTTTGAAGTGTGTGATGACATGGTAACAAGAGATATCATGACACCGTTGGTGGCTTTATTAAGAGAGGTTTGTAATGTTTTTGTTCAGGGTTTTTTTTTTTGTTTTAACCCTATATGTCAAGCTCCTTCAGTTTTTAGAAAACAAATCACATGGGTGCTTTAGTATGTTTAGATCTAATATTGGCCCATTTTACAACAATTGTACACATAACCGATTATTTACTTAAGAAGGCAACTCCCTCCATATTGTTCAGCTAAAATTTTAAATGACCTTGTTCTTTAGTATCCCAAAATTCATTATGATAGAGTTTATGCTGGTCGTATATTTTAGCTGTCATTTGGACATTTGTGAATTTACAAAAAAAAGGAACAATTAGTGATCTAGGATTAATGGTGAGGCAAAGTAATAGATTTACCCAAGGAACTATTGCATTACAAAATAAAAAACAAAACCTAAAACATTTGACACATTAACTTCTACATGCTGGGGAGTTCTTCGAATTTATTGGTGATGCTGATGCAGTGCAAATACTTTTAAATATACACTTTGCTTTTATTGAAATATGAAATTAGTGACGTGTGTTAAGCTTAAGAATATGGCATTTGTTAAATGATATTTAGCTTGTCATACTGATTTCATTGGGTGTATGTGAATTGATCACAAACGAAGATTAATAATGTTTTATCATCCTAACTGCAGTGTACCACAGGGCTGGATGCAAATATGGAGCAGTCAATGGTGGACAATAAATTGGCAAAGAATCGCGTAGAAGATATTGCAAACCAGGCCATTAATGTGCTGTGGAATGTATGGTAAGGGTTAACTGTTTGTCCCCATTAAAGTGAGTGCTGACCTTTAACAAAGAGTAACAAGCTTAGTTTGACATTCGCTGCACAATATTATCTATGGAAGGGTAAGTAGATCATAATATTTTTTTTGTTTTAGGTTCTTAGCAACGGCTTAAAACCAAAGATAGTTCAATATACCCTAGGAGTCTTGTTTGTGCTCCTAGTCGCATTTTATTGAATATGGCATTCCATGTTCTAAAAACCTTATGAAAATCAATGCATGCTTACCCATAGAGTAAATAAAAGTGTATTGCTTTAGGCAGCATCTGCTGTCTGCTATACACGACAAATTTGTGTTTGTGATGTTCTTTAGCCATGTGTTTTGATTGGACCCCTGTTTTGATTTTTTTGTAGTGAAAGCAGTAGTAAAGCATTGTCGATTTTCAACAAAGAAAGCTGTGTGGACATCGTTCTGCAGTGCCTGAACATGTTTTCAAAAAACATAGAACTGGCCATTTCAGCAGGTGAGCTATTATTGCAACAGAACAAAAAGACAACCACGTGACCTCGTTTGTTAAATAGTTACATGTATTGTTAAAAGAGGGGCTAAGCGTGCATAAAAACACGAATAGGTAAATCGTAAAATATATGGTGTTCCTCTGCATCTTCATCGCTTTTCCTAGCACCACGCAATATAAACATCTAACGTGAATCAAACAAGGCACATTGGTTGCTGGGTTGGCTCTGCTTGCCACAATCCTCTATTTAGTGCCCAGAATTTCCTGTATATACACCGGTTTGTGCATTGTATCTATAAACTGTTAGACCTTGACATACACATACATGCAAATTACATCCCACTTCAACGTAATCAGAGGCTTTTAACAATGTTCTGCTGTATAGAACTGTGAAACACAGTAGAACTATGTAAATTATAAGTAATCAACAAAGTGTTTTTGTACTGTTATCCTTTCATCATGTCTTGCGATTGAATGTTGCATACCCAAAAATATATTGATTGGTTTATATGGAGGTTGTCGGGGATGCCTGCGTTTTTCTTTGATCACTTTAACTTTGTGTTTTATTCCACAGCATACTGTCTGCAAACAGTCACAGAGGATAACCCAGATCTGCTGGCCTCTTTGGATGCTTCTTGTCTACAGGCGCTGGAGTCTGTGATAATGGCCCCTGCTACCAGCATGGAAACCAGACACTTACAGACATTGGTAGCAGGTAAGCATCCAAAGTTATTGGTACAATGTGTGTGTTTTTATAGTTAATAGCTCCAATGATGGCTGTTGTTTCTAGCACTTGTAAGTTCAGATAGTAACCACCAGACAGATATTACATCACCAACGCAAACTAGGGCCATTGTTTGCAGCCGTACTATTTGCTCACATCAGTGCACTCCGAGGCTAGTTCCTCTTTTGCCTTCATTGAATATTGCTTTCATACAGTGGAAGAGGGTAGGTCTTGGTAACCATATTTTGTTTTACTAGGTGCCCTGTGGAACCTGAAGGAGAGGATTCCGTCCTCCAGTCAGGCTAACACAATAAATGCCATTTTACGGATCCTTGCTGAGGTTCTGTCTGTGGATGCGGGACAATTCATAGCTCAAATGAAAGATGCAGAAACCCAGCGTTTAAAAGCAGCTGCATCTGAGGCCGAAACTGAAGAAGCTGTGGAGATCTTGGAAGAAGCTACACTAAGTGAAGAAAATGGAATGGTAGATGGTGTACCCAAAGAAAAGAAAGTTAAAGATATTTCTGACTTTATTCCAGTGAGTAGGGAGTGGTCTTTTTGTGAGGCACTGTATATTCCACATGTTTGAAACCAGAAATGTATGCTTTCCTTTTAGTCACAAGCCCATTGTATCCATATCGATTTATATATTTACTGTTCAGTTACATTTTCTGCGTTTCACAAAACAAATATGTTTGATTTTTTTTTTTATTATGAAATAAAGAATGTTATTACATATATAGTCTTGCCATCTGCATGCAGCGTATCAAAATCTGTTGTCAGAAAATCATACTTTCAATCCTGCATATGATAGCCGTAGATGGGCATTGATGTGAGTGATGACTACTGCACATCATTCAATATGGTTAATTAGTGTTAGGAACTCACCCTTTCTCCTCTTTCATATATATTTATTTAAGGCTTCTAATGAAGAGTTGAGACGGGCAGCCGCGTTGCTGGTGGCACAGAAGACTGCCTTGGAACTCATTGTCAACCTATGCTGTAGCGATGGTGTGTATAAAGCTAAACCAGACTGCCTTTTGATGATATTCAATAATTCCGTAAACATGACTAAAATGGCAACTTTTGGTGAGGTGGGGGTCATATTGCAATATCTTTGGGACTGTATGAAAATTCATATGTCGGAAAAAACATACAGAGCTTCCGCACGGTGCTTAAATATGCACTCGTCTGAAGTACTGAATGATGTTTGTAGTGTTTGTAAACTAAATATTGCATCAAAGGCACAGGAGGGACTATTGTTAAGGGAGTCGTGAATTTTGTTGTGTTATTACACTTAGATCCATCAGATAATGAATGGGAAGAACTATCAAGCAGTGACGAGAGTGAGATGTGCTTAGAAAAGTCAGTGGACAACGGGGGAGGACAACTGCTAACACCATTATGTCTGTCTGCTGAAGTTCAGACTGCTCTTCAAAACCATCTCATTCCGAAGAAGGTACTGTCTCCGCGTCTCAGGGATAAACATCCTGCCCTTTGTGCCGGTTAGTAAATGTAGCCCTAAGCTATGGTTACCTGTCAGCCACATACTATATAATGAAAAACAGAGCTGTTTAGGTTTTGGGCGTTTGAAGTGGACTGATTTGCCTAAATCATAATCGCACAGTTCAATAAGATATACTTACGTTTAAAATTAAATATATATTCTTGTGTTCTAGGTTTTTGAAAAGACAAACTTCCCCAGTAGTTCCGCGTTGGAGATCTGCAAACAAGCTTTGGCGTGGAAAACATTAATAGTAAAGTAATAATTGATTTTACTTAAAACATTTTATTTAATACACCTTCATTTCCATTTATCTTCATTATGTATGTTTTATATATGGCTGTTCAGACATGTAAAAAAAGACAAATTTATGTCATAGAGCTGGTATTACTTTTTTTTATCAGGCTGTGGCCTGGGCAGCTTATGCTAAATATGCATTTATCATGATTTTTTTTTAAAACCGATCTCTATTACATCTATCATGAATTAGGTGCTTTGCAAAGCACTGCGGCTCCAACTTGGATTCAATATTGTTTTCATTATAAAGTTATAGTAAGTTATTATATATATATATATATATATATTATTTCTTCCAAGGAGAATAAACGGAATGGCGTAGACTGAATAGGAGATTCTGGTGGTACTGTTTAAGCAGTTCTTACTAAAAACTAAAGGCATATATTATTGTTTTTCAGGATGTACACTGTCCAGTATCGAGCTCTAACCTGCCTTCACAACATTCTGTCTGTGCTGGACATCGAGGACCTGGGAGGAGCCGCTGCATTGCAAGAGCTGGCCCAGCACCTCTCCAACATAGTATTTCTGCAGACAGGTAAGTGGCTTCTCTTGGTTTCAGGGACTGTAAATACTACTATTACTAGTCACTAAATTGGGTAATACAACCCCGAGGTCCTTTAGTTTGTGTCGATAATTATTTTTAATAATTTATTCTTTCCTTCTCTACAGGTTTTTTTATTATAGAAAAATGTAGAACTTTATCGATTTTAAGTTACATTTCAGGAATACAAAACATATATATACAAATCATATTGTGTTGGACGTATTCTGTGCTCGTAGAAATACGCACTGGCTATCTCTTCTTTCTGCCTAGAACATTAAGCAATTTATAGAAAAACAAACCGGCAAAAAAAAAAAACGCAAGGCCACGTTACGATCAGCAGCTGTTCAGGTGTCCCAAAATCTCAAGCTTTGGACAAGCTCTTTTAGGCTTTAATAAAACTGGATAACAAAGTAGGTTATAGAACATTTTTTTTAAACCTCTAAGTTCCAGTGATCTGATACAACCATTGCTCTGCTGTCAAAAAAATAAAAAAAACAACTTTAAATGTATCCAAGTGATTTTTATAATTTAAATCATATGAAAGGAATTAGACTTAAACACAACCATGGTATCTTTTTCACGTCACTTAAGGTTAATTCCTCTATAAAATAGCTTATGGGTCAAATATATAAGTATAATAGCGTATACTTGATGTATTTTTTTTCTAAATCTTTAGGAGACTAACGCCCTTATAACTTCAGGCATAATAATAAACTATGACCCTAGCCTTCGAGGAGTTAATTCTTTGACTATGAATTTAGCATACTTTTTAAGTCTGTTTCCATTTGTTTTAGATGTTCCGAAAAGGGATGAATTTTTAGAGGCAGCAAGCAGCGCTGTTCGAGCGTTGCTGCAGACTATGGCATCCAAAGGAATACCACAGGTATACGTGAATTTCATTTGGGGTTAATATTAAATAAGTCCACTCTCTAAGGCTAACAATAGATTGAGTTTTGCTGTAACAATCTGAACGCCTGTTTGTGTCTGGCCGGGCACGCACTGATTACGCTGTTTTCCTTCATTCACTCTAGTGTATGACGCCAGAACAGATAATGAGCCTTGGTGAAGCTTGTGCCCAAAGTAGTAACATAAGCGCAAGGGTGAACGCTGTCAGTATTATTGGTATCACCGGTAGTGTGCTGGCAAAGGCTGAGAACACCGCGGACACGCTGAAGGTAAATCAACGCTGCTTCTGAATGCTGGATACAAAACTGGATGACATGTATGAATATTCTGCTAATGCAAACCCTGAACTCTTATATTGGCAATACATATTCTTATAAACAGCACTAATCTCATAGATAAAAAGATGTTGGTTTACATTTTGTATTACGGAGCAACGAACCAAATCACGTAAAAGCTACTGCATTACATAAGTCTCCATTACTCTATACATTCTTTTGAAAGATTGTTTGATAGTATATTAATTTTTAAAGAGCTGTTATGTTCCTTATAAAGCTAGATCCACATTTTATTCTGAAAGATTTGCATAAACGAAAGAAAGGCTTCTGTTTCCTTCAGTTAATCGGAACCTTCCTCCTCGGAGTTGCCACCAATGACCCGTCTCTGGTTGTGTCCGGTGCTGCGCTGGATGCTATTTTTGATGTGTTCGCTGATGGTGAAGAAGCAGAGAAGGCTGCGGTAGAAGTCAAATTGCTACAGCATCTGAAGAAAATACAACCAGCCTTTAAAACAAAGGTACCCTCTCCACTTCTACATGGATTCTATCCTTATGCTAGAGATTGTTTCCTTTGCCTGCGCTAGCGTTCTAATTGAAGTTCCCATTAAACCTTCATCAGCAGTCCCGTTCCTCTTATCATAGCAGTCCGTGCTGTGGTTCTGTCATGACGTTCGCTGTCTCTTGTAACCGCTTTATGTAGCGTTTGCTTTTTTATGAGAGAGAAAATAACGATCTGCACGGATGATTTAAACGCTTATATGAAGACTCCCTAGTGGTGTGCCTTGCAGGTAGTAACAACCTCTGCCTAGCTCCAGGTTGAGCATGCTAGGAGTTGCAGTATAATTCTAGAGGAATACTGTTTATCTATTTTGGGTCCTCCCCACCTCTCGAGGAGCCATCATTGTTCTAACTCATATAGAAGATGCTTCTAGGTGTTTGTCATAGACCAATGACCCGTCTTCAGATTCACCAGTAAACTCGTAGTCTCATTGCCTACACCTTGATCATACTTCTTATTTTTTAGTTCTTACTTCTCTCTTCAACAGATACGAAAAGAAGGAAAAGAAAAATATAGCACGGACCAGCTGTGTGTCCTGGACAACGTGAGGACAAATCTCAGGCGCTTTATATCTTACCTGGAAAGCGTAGAGAAAAAGAAATAAGTCTTGAAGTAGGCTGATAATTCTTCCTATTAATATATTTTTTCACAGTATTCAAACTTATTTCAATTGTGAAGCCCCAGAACGCTATTTTGTCATGGCAACCAGTTTAGCGCTCTATCTGTTCGAAGGGAGCCACTGATCCGTTGAAGACAACTGCACTATCAATCTTTGGACAAATCTGCATTTTTAATTATTAAAGGGCATCCAAGGTCAATGAGCACAAATTTAAATCATTCTCTTATAACCATCATTCAAAAATGAAAAGAACCGGATAGGGGAATTGGTGCTTTGAAATTGCTTGCACTGTACTGGCAATGGCGCAAGCAGCGGGTTACCTAGAAGCAACTTGATATTCAGCAGGAAGAATGTATTTGACTTGCCAGAGCTTTTCAGGTGTGTTTCTGAAATATTAGGGTTGTTGCAATATGAATAATAAGAAAAAAGACCATGAAAACCTAATATGAAATAAACGTTTTATTTGCAGTTTGATGTTGCGAGGGTCTGAATTGTCGCAGTTACATAAGAGTCTGAGGTCGGGATGCTATCTGATAGGGCGAAGTTTGTTTAAAAAAAAAAAAAAAAAAAAAATTAGTCCTGGTTTCCAGAAACCCGGATATGAAACTGTTTACCGTTTGATGCTTCGTCTGTTAGTGAATAGGTCAGCTGAATGTCAACCCCCAACAGAAGGGAGAATATATGGTGTCCTGCATGGTAGGAGCCTTCCCAGGGTGTTACGATATGAATATTTCATGCATGTACCCGAGATTAAGAGTATGTGGCGTTCGGCGTGCAGCATCCCCTATTAGTTATATTTGTTAAAGTGTAAGTGGTTGTGAGTGCGTTCCTACGCAGAAGAATTGCATCAATTCATTACCAATGGAGCTTTCTGGTCTGTTTATTAAAGGTGGGTATGCTGCTGAAGGAGTGCGATCATCCTGCATCCCCCATATAAACCGCCTACTAGAAAATGCTCTCTGGTTCCATATGTAGCTGCAGGGACTTGGCTCTGTCTACTGAGAAGGAAATCCTAAGCATCCTGAATTATGAACCCGCTCCAGAAATGTGTTTATACGTGAGATCTGTCGCATCAGGTGCCTTTATTATCCCATCAGAGCAAAAATGATACTAGATACGAGTCTAAGACTGTTCATACCCAAGTGGGTGCCGGCCGCCAACAAGATAATAGTTTAGTGTTTTGCCTCATTCTATCCGTTTCATGAGAAAAAAAAAAACCTAAATGAAAACGTACAGATTACTACTTTTTGCGCTGGCCAAAAAGGTCCTAGCTGTCTCCCCATCTTGTGCATCCTGGAGCATTTCTACCAAACCAATCAATAATAAATTTAAATATTCTCTTTACCTGTACATGTGTTAGCAAAGGGGGTATCACCATGTATTTTACATTAACAGATCGGATGAGGATGGCACATACTGTCCGATGGCTTTTGTTATTTCGTGTACATTGTTTTAGGTACCAGATGCATTGGCTGAAGTATCTGTCACCAGCTCCATGCACACATCTACTGCACAGATATAGGTGTATAGGTATATATAGGTAGGGATAGGTATATAGATACATATACATAGATTATAAGCAAATCGGTAATGGGACATGCAAGCGTTTCGTTATGTGGTCTCCATGGAGGTGCTATGCGGACAGCTTTACGACGTGCTGGGATGCGGCGACCTTTGCCCTTTGAGATTGCGAGCCCTTGCAACGCGCGTTGCCATTGGCTTTCTGGCTCGCTCGCGCTGTTATTGGCTGGGCGCACGCATAAACGTCCATGTCCTCCGCACGGCTCCGTTCGGGTAACTCCCCTTTTGGGTGGAGCTCAGCTGGGACGGCAGAGCATGCGCAGTCAGAGCGAAGGAGGGAGGAACCGCCATTACTTTGGCCGGTGTGACAGAGAGAGGGATGAGGGCGGGCATGGGACCGCTACACACGATCGGCCTTTAACTTACGGTGCTAGGAGTGCTGTCGCGAGACTTGGAAGCTGCGGGAGTAACCGCTTTCTAATCGTTTTTAATCTATCGGAGGGGTGAACACGGACGGCCGAGAAAAGGTGGCGGGTCACCTAGTGAATGAGAGTAGGTGAGGGAAGATAAGGGGAAGAGGGGTGTGGGAGGGCTAACAGGGATATTTAATTGGGGGGTAGAGCTTAAGAAGGGAGGGCCTTCACGTTAGATAACGCGCTAACCTGGTGTCGTTGAGCTTGATTATTGCAAGGGCAGCGGGTAAGAGTCGGCAGGGAACGGCCAAGGGCTTTGCTAACGGGCTCACCGCCTCAGAAGAAGGGCTAAATCCGTTTGAAGTCTTCTGTGTTATGCAGGCCAGGCATAGGGGTTATTAGACGTTCAGAGTGGGGTAACTGCCACTGGGTTAGGGTTGGGGGCAATTAGTATAGTAAAACCAGTGAGTATTAGCTGCACGGTGGGCAGCCCCGGGGGAGGGGGGGTTAGCACAGGGAGCCCAGGCTCCGTTTGATGGATCCAAGGATCGCCTGGTTTCAGCCAGAGCAGCTCGGCCCCTCTAACAGCCTGTGGATGCAGATCTGGCAGACCGCACAAGGCAACCAAAACAGCCCGGCCTCCCCCGCACACAGCGGATCTTCCAATAGCTCTTTGGGGTGTGAGGCCACCATGTACCGGGACGGTGCGTCAGCTCAGGCCTCCTCCATCAACGCCGCTCAGTCGCTGGCACAACAAGGGGACTTCCTACCCTTGGAGACCACCAACAACAACAATAACCAGTTGCTGAGCCAAAGCCCAGGGAGGTGGCGGAAGGGACACGATCACATCAACCGGAATAAGAGGAAGCGGGACAAGGCCAGCACGTTTGGACTCAATTACAGTCTCCTGCAAGGTCCAGCTGGCAACAATGTAGCCGGGGGCTTGTACAGTGGGACCCCGTGGAAGACCAGGAACTACAGCGACGAGGTCGTTGGGTGAGTAGCGTCGCGAGCCGACCTCGTCCAGGTCACGCTTGGTGGGCTTAAGCAATATTAACCATTTTGTGTTCTTGTCCGCGTGAGGCAATCCTTATCGAACGCCTACGGTGTCTTCCATGTGTCAGTTGCTTTTCAGGTAGGACAGGTGCACAAGCTATGGTTTCGAGGAACTCATTGGAGCCGTTTTTCTCCCAATAAAGTAACTTTCGCTTCATCAAACAGCTGTGACCAGACCTTCTGTCCACGTCAGATCAGATTCATCATGGCAACAACGCAAAATGTTACGTTCAGAGACAACCTACGTATAGGTTACTGTAGAGAATATATATATTATATGTTAATGTAGAGAGTTGGTCTTTAAGTGCTTGGAAAGCCAGCTTTTCAAGAATATGTGTAAAGCGCTGACAGATTTACTTAGCACTTTACAGTATAACGGGGCGGTAACGGTTACACAGTAAGAACCATAGGGCAGGTACCTTTTTTTTTTCCCCCCAGATGTATTCATACCTCTTGTACCCCATAAATATATATAAATATATATGTGTGTGTGTATATATATAGACCCTGCTTAAGATATATAAAAGTCTATGATGTTTATGGTGGGGGAAGCATTTTCTATTTGCACAGTTTAGTCCTGCCTGTTGAACTTCCTGTCTCTGGAGAGAGATGTACAACTGCAAATGTGCCCCCCCACGCATTATTTACACAGATGGTTTTCATCTTAGGCACGTTATTCATGTCGGGGAGAAGTGAGAGCGTATGGCCCGTCGTACTGTTACTATGGCTGCTGTGAACGTTGATGTGATATAGTAAGCGGATGCGCCGGGGGTCTGGAAGCGGCAGCACGTTGCCCGTGTGTATTCTGTTGTAACATATTGTCGGCTAGCGCACAGTCTCTTATCACAGGCGGCAGAACGTTGGCTTTCGTCGTAGACATACGTGTAGCTGCTTGGAGTCACAAGAAAGTCAGGTGGAGCGTCCCCTGAAGGTAGTGGGCCGCTCTAGATGAGAAATGAATATTTTATATAGCTTATACATATGGTAACGGGTATTAAAATGATTACTTTTTTTATACACTATGAAATACCATAAAACTGGGAGAAATAACTGTTACGAACTTCCTCATGTGCTCGTGAGTAACTTGCGCATGAAGGCTGCTGACAGGCTGTATCACTGGGCTCCAAGCCTATCCTTATTCTTTCAGCTATTAAATTGTATGCGTGCGTATATCATGGAAGCTATCCGTCTTTACTTTCTTTTCCCCTGGATCTGCATGGTTATTCCTCCCCGTTGGCATGTCAGAAAGCACAATTGTTGTCTTAGTAGAACAGAGCCTATGGTGAAGTTGCTTGTTGTGGTATATTGGACACCTTGGGCTTTAGGGAGCAAATTAAGAGGCGTTTGTGCTTCGGTCTCGTAGTTTTTGGAACCGCAGGACGCTGACTTTGTGTAGAAATCTATAAAGTAGGCTTTGAATGACGAGGCTTGAGATGCTTTAAACAAATTGACCAATCTGTTTATTGCGAATAAGAGTTGAGACTCTAATTCCATCTTACTGGTTTCTTTTTGCTATCGCCCTGCAGTTATAAGAAATAGTGTAACTGTGTGGCAAAAAGTCACACATAAAATAGTTACTTTCTAATAGGTTTCTCGCCTGCCCAGGATCCTCTCCTTTGACCTGTTGGCCTCTTGTAGGTTGGAAAGCGGCACTCAATGGTGATCATTTTAAATGTTGACCCTTGTCATGAAAGAAATTGGCCATAAACGGCGCCAAATGCCTTTAAGCAAGCCACATATTGTAGCAAAACACGCCTGCTTCTAGTCCGCCCGGGCCACCTAATGGCGCCTGGATTTCTGCAGCGCTGCCGCCATCAATCTGTCGCGTTGTGACCCTGCTGGATGCCTCATTGCTCTCGCCTCACAGACCCCCCCCCCCCGGCTTGGAAGCAAAGGGTGCCGGATTCACAATGGCAGAAGATGGTCAACGGCATAGCTGATTTCCACGAGCTGGAGAGTGGAGAGTAGAGCCGGTCCATGCTTGTGTATGAGTATGGTGCTAATGTGTATGGCAGTAGCATGAGTGTTTATTAGTGTATGGTGTTAGCATGTGTGTATGTGAGCGTAGAATGTCAACATGTTAGCGTTTGTGGGCATGGATGGGGTAAAAAAAAAAGCTGGCTCCTAGATCCAAACCAAATTTGGAATACCCAATGGAAGTTTTTCTGCTTCCATAAGTGGGAATTCCCCTTTAACTAGTGCGTCGCGTGGCACGTATGTGTTGCTCGCTGGCATCAGTGCTTACGATAGACTGAATTGCACTCCATCATACTCTGCATCTGCATCAGGAACGCCAGGGGCCGCCGTCTGTCACTCGCCGTTCTTATTACTTGGCAAATATTTGTTAATTCAGCTGTAAGATGTCTACATCCGCCGGGACTGTACCGCATGGACTTTAACCAATTTCTCATCAGAAGTCTGTATATTAAAGGGGAGCTCCGTCACTATATACAGATTAATGCTTATGATAGCTGCGAGGTCCTTTTTAAATTTGCACGCTGTCCCACTTGTATATAAGATTCTCAGACATTGCTTTCCCTTTAAGTAATTACACGACAGTACCGTATTTGCTCGATTATAAGACGACCCCGATTATAAGACGACCCCCCAAAATCAAAATATTAATTTAGGAAAAAAACAAAAAGCCTGAATATAAGACTACCCTATAGGGAAAAAGTTTTACCAGTAAATATTAATGTAAATTATTTTCATGTTTAATAAAAGCTATGATTGAGAAAAATATATTTTTTAAATTTCCTTTTATTTGCCAACCTGCCCCCCCCAGTTATGCCACTCTGCCCCCAGAAATGCTTTATACCCCCCTATTTGCCACTCTGCCCCATGATATGCCTTATACCCCTGTATGCCACTCTGGCATATAGGGGGTTAAAAGGCATATCATGGGGCTGAGTGGCATATAGGGGGGTATAAAGCATTTCTGGAGGTATATAGGCATATCATAGGGCTGAGTGGCATATAGGGGGTTAAAATGCATTTCTGGAGGTCCAGAAATGCATTTTAACCCCCTATATGCCACTCAGCCCCATGATATGCCTTTTAACCCAGCATGTACTGGCTGCCTTGGCTTGATAGGAGTGTGATTGCGGTTAGCAGTTTGATATATATATATATATATATATATCAAACTGCTAACAGCAATCACACTCCTATCAAGCCAAGGCAGCCAGTACATGCTGGAACCTGGGGATGATAGCAGTGGGATTACAGCCTCCATATGCCATGCTACAACCCCCACCCCCTTACACATCCATGCTATCACACACACACTCACACTCATTCACAAACATTTAAATACTCATTCATTCCCTTAATCACACACACTTCACACATACTCAAAAACCCTCCCCCACCCCCTCACCTGAACTGCAGATCTCCCACTCGCAGACTTCTGCAGGGGACCGGCTGTAGCAACTTCTCTGGCCCCGCCCTCAGAGGAGGGAGGGGGGAGATAGAGTTCTGTGAGGACGCTGCAAGCTTCCTGCCCTGCTTCTAACAGAAGAGACGCTGCTCGCGACCGGTAAGCAGCATGGCGCCAGCATTTTTTTGGGGTCTGATTAGAAGACGACCCCGATTATAAGACGAGGGGTATTTTTCAGAGCATTTGCTCTGGAAAAAACCTCGTCTTATAATCGAGCAAATACGGTACTTTTCAACCTCTGCAACAACATAGTGGCAAAGATTTTTACTTTATCCAGCCAAACGTCAACTTGAGTGAAGCCTAGAAATCCACACGTAACCGCAGCGTGGTGATTAAAAGCTCTTTATATGGAAAGGTATTTGCTCCATAGACTGGCAATTCTGTTATTTCGCTGCCTACAAAGCATCTATTTTATAAGCAAGAGAAAAAAAAAGTTTCCTAGCAGTTTATCCTGATGGATTAAAGCCTTGACGGGCTTCAGCCTCTGAATGAGACTTCTGCGCTTGTGACCTCTACCGTTGGAGAGAGAGAGACATCGTTTACACCATGGAGTATATTTAATTTCTTTAGTTTAAGACTCCTTTTTATTTATTTAATTTTTTGTTCTGCGTCTATGGCTGTTGGATTGCAGTCCTCACTGAAGTTGAATGCAGTGTGATGCGGCTTATTGTAGCGTGTGCACATGTTTGGGCACACGGCATTCTGTAGTGTCAACTGAACAGACAAGGTTACAATAGACAGATGGATAACTGGCTTGTATGTTTCATGCCTGCCCCCCATCCCTATTGATCCAGATGAGGCCGTAACACATACAGTATTTTTTAATGTCCGGAGCATCCCTGTATTATGATTAAAGGGACCCTGAAGCAGTCCTATGCAATGCATATAGCTGTGTCCCCCTTAAATGTTCATATGTCCTCCTTGTAAATCTTGGATGGCTGCTGCAGACCCCCTCCATATCTTTGTGCCCCCAAATACTAGGCTGTGTTCGGTTTAACGCATCTGCTGTCCGCCAGTAGAGTTCTTCCCAGTTAATTTTTATTTTTGGCGTTAATTCAGTGGTGCAAAAGATGGGACCGCAGAGGGGTCTCCTAAAGGTATCTACAGAGTACTTTGACATGCGTTGCTTTATGGGTGCTCATGTCCCTTTAAACACAATGTCATTGTACTAGGGTACTGTTTGATCATAAGTGTTTGCTTTAGGAAGAGTTTAGCCGTTTGTTTAAATATTTGGTAACTTGATTGTTCCAAAAAGCCTCTAACATGCTAAATAGCAGAGCGGTATAATCTGGGTGACTCTTCTCGATAGTCTAGGCCATATGTGAAGGATTGTTTCGTACATAAATATCTTCTGGAATTTGCTCTCAGCCTCGAACCTACAGGTCCTCTGGGCTTCCGGAGAACAATCATTTTGAGAAGTTGTGATTACTGGTGACGTAGTTGAGATGGCAAAGAAACAAATCTGCAAGAACAATGGCATGAAAAAGAATAAGGTGCAGTCACATTCTTCAATCATGTCTTGGGACGAAGGCTAATATGCTGACGTTGGGCCAAGACGCGGTCTTTGAGCTGTAGGCTTCTCCCTTAGATTAGCTTTTAATAAATGTGTGGTCAGTGACTTGCCTCCAAAAGCAGCTTTGAGGTAAAACTCCATACCGTGACCACTTACCGTGTCTACGTCATGGATGTTGCTAGGTATTGGCTTCTGCCCCCCCCCCCCCATTTCTTTGCTTTGGGAAAACTGTTCGATTAAAGTTCCAGTTCGGTCTTCTTTCAGGCTAGATCACCATGAATGAATCTAGCTGTCTGGCATGGGGTTGGATTTATAGACGCGGATGCTGCTTTCCTTCCATGTCTTCACACCACCCCTTGGGCTCCTGCCAAAACAAAGTTCAGCAAGAAGGTGCATGCCATTCGAAGACGCACGTGTTCTGATTTTATTCATGACGTCTCTATTCTTACATTCCTAAATTGGCTTGTAAAACGTGTGCCGGTAGTATGTGTTGATATCTTAAACCTCAAAGGTGTATTTCTTTCTGTTGCGTCTCCTGATCCCTAGGTAGGCACAACTTCAGTCTGCTCGATGGTGGGCCGCGGATCAGTGGATATGTAACTTATTGAGAGCTTGGAGGTCTACCAACTGGGAGAGAAGTTTCATCACGTAACTTAATGTGATGTGTCAGTAGTTCTCAAACGGTGGAAAGAAGCTCAATCCAAAAGCCAAATATATTAATTTATGGGTATTTTTTTAAAAGGCAGGGAATAGTGCATGAATGAAAATTTTTGAAAATAGTCAACTTACTGGGGCAAAAGTAGCAGAAAGGATACCTTGTCACCAAGTTGTCTCAACTTAAATCTTCCCTCCACATAAGAGGTAGGTGTCAAGTGCCCCCATTAAGGTCTATTATAATAAATCCCCCTACAGCAGAGCTTGGCCGGTGGAAGAAGGCTGTCTTTTGTACCTATGGAAACCTTACTACAGTTATATATTTGGTGGTTGCCTATTTATATACTCTTCCTGCTTGTAGCTTCTCATGTCCTACAAATCCAGACTGCTTTTTGAGGCGGGTCTTGTAAATATTTGTAAATCTCTCTAGTGCTGCCCTCTCAAAGTCCACAGGCGTGGAAAAAAATAGCTTTCGATTCCTGCAAAAAGGAAACTGCTGTGATTCTTCAAACGGCACGCGTGACTCACGCCGTCGGTATTTGGGTGACTCGCTAGTGTACGTTCCGCACGTTAGGACGAGCAGGATCCCCCGTGGCGTCTGGACGGAGTAGAGAGGATTCTCCCCGGCACGGCTTGCAATCAGATTTCATTTATACATGTGGATATCTATAAGCGTGTGTGTATGCATGAGAGAAAATGCGCTCTCCCACCTATCCACCTGCTGAAATTCTTTGGACCAGGTCAGCCGTCTTGCTGAAGGATCAGTTTTAAAAATAGTCTGCTGCACGCTTGGGAATTCCTCTGCGTGGAACAGCTGTCGGCTCCGTTATGTCACCGCAATTTTATTGGGCTATTTTTACCCTTTGTAGAGCCCGCTTGTGGCAAGAGGGTACGGTAGGAAATGCATAGTCAACCATGATCCAGATCGTATGTTATCTGATCTGTATCATAAACACGCTTGTTCTATGTAAATAGCATTGAGCGCGGAGTAGTAGTGTAAAGGTGATCACATAGGTATGTCGGCTTATTATCGCGGTCATAATGCATTAGCTGAACATCGTGGCAGTCCACGTGAGGTGTGTACGCCTCGTACCCCAAAAAGTGCGTATCTGAATATCTTAATGAAACTGCGTGATCCTCCCACCTCAAAGATTACTTTGTGTGTTCTGTCTTTTTAGCCTCCATGAAGAGATCATCGATTTTTACAAGTACATGTCCCCTCGGCCGGAAGAAGAGAAGATGCGGATGGAGGTTGTGAATCGAATCGAAAGTGTCATCAAGGAGCTGTGGCCTAATGCAGATGTAGGTATCGTCTGGGCGCGTCCCCGGATAACGTGTGTATCGCTTGCCGTAACGTCATAACTTTCATACATCATCCATGGTGTGTCTGCTTCAAGTTGGGTATCTCTCTGTTTGTGGGAATTATTTCTAAGGGGTCATATCAGATCTTTATAGGAAGCCGGGAGCATTTATTTCAGGGTAGAAGCTCTAATATGTAAAGTAAAGGTCAGATGACTTCCATTTTATTTGGCCTTTAATGCAACAACCCAAATTGCTTGTCTGTCTCTGGAAGACTTTGTATTTTGGCTTTCCAAAAAGGTAACCCCTGAGCTTAAAGGGTGAGCTGGGGTGAATTGGCTTCTGTATATTGACAAAGTAATTTTACAAGCAACAAATAAACTTTCCGGTGCTCAAAACTTTATCCGCAAAACGGCATGAAAATAGGTACGAGTGCCCTTGGATTACTCTAACAGCTTTCTTGATTTTATTTGTAGGTGCAAATATTTGGAAGCTTCAAAACAGGACTTTATCTTCCTACTAGGTAAGGATTTAATGGATCTCCTCTGTATTACTGTACTTTTGTACATTGTGCCCCCCCCAGCTGAGTCACTGCTTGTATCAGTGAGTGACACTCGGGTGAAGAACCAACCTCTTCATCATGAGGCATGTTGGGCCAAATTAAATGTGGAGGTTAGCATACTGCTCAAATCAGACTGGTTTTAATTAAGGGTGCAATGCATCAATAAGCAAGAGTGTGTGTGTGTGTGTGTGTATGTATACATAGTTTGTGTGTGTGTGTGTGTATACACAAACACACACTTTATTTATTCGTATGAACTTTGTTCAGAGCTGTCAGTCCAGTCCCTCGTTTTCCTACTTGCTCTATGCTCCTTTACCTTGTAAGTAAAAACGAAAATAGTTCTATTATCAAAGCAGTTTTATTCTCCATGTTATGGATTTCCCTTTTTTTTTTTTGTGTAGTGATATCGACCTTGTGGTTTTTGGGAAGTGGGAAAATTTACCCCTTTGGACTCTGGAAGAAGCACTTCGGAAGCACAAAGTAGCGGATGAGAACACAGTTAAAGTTCTTGACAAAGCCACCGTGAGTTTAATTGTGTCTTTATTGAGCGCTTCTGGATATTTAGATTTATTTAGTAAAATCTTGCTCTTGATCAGTTGCTATTAGAAATGTGCAGTGTTGGGAACCACACTGTTTTTCATAAAATTCAAATTCTGGTTTCCAAACTTTCGTAAGAACTTACAAAGCAAAGCCCGGAATCCACATTAATGCCATTGCAGAGATTAAGTACTGAGCATAAAGGTTCTCGCAGTGGATTCAGTTATTAACAGCTGTTCATCCAAATAAGTCCTATTGTTTCATGTACGGGCATGCAGATGTTCTCCCTGCCCTTGGGGCACAAACAGCCTACAGGTGCCACCAGTGAGAGCTTCTCTGGCACATATGTCACATGCTCTCTTGCAATGCTGAACAGAAAAGAGAGCTGGTATATTATATCAATGGCTTACACAGCAGTCACCAGAGGGCTCAAGGTACATACATACGTCCCGGAGGCTGAGCTCTCAGCACTATTGTGTGCAGCTATCTACTACTATGTAATATGCGTGCCTTTTCCTTTAGCGAAGTTTCCTTATATAGACCAGGGTCCTTTTCTCTTCCTGCACCAGCATGTCTTAATGTGGGGAAATTAATGAGATTCGATAGGATTAACCCCAAAAAACGTAACATAAAAATGCCTTTTGCTTTTAGGTGCCGATCATTAAGCTGACTGATTCTTTCACTGAAGTTAAAGTAGACATCAGTTTTAATGTGCAGAATGGAGTTAAAGCAGCTCAGCTCATCAGGGATTTTATCAAGGTTGGTATTCTCAAATCCAGTTTCTTTATCACGCAGTATAGTCCGTGGCTTATGGTGTTTTATTTATTCACATTTTTATGTGTTTATCATCATGAATCATTTTGAGAGATGTCGCTGCCATTGTTTGTATCATGGAACTAAAGCGATCCGTTTGGCTTCTTGTTCGTGGAGGCTGTCTATTCCTATTGTGAAGTGGTAAAATAGTAAGGGGGGCTTTGCCTTATCCGACTCTGCGCTTGTAGAATACTCCTACTAAAGCGTTTTTTTCTTGCCTTCGTTGCAGAAATATCCGGTCCTTCCTTACTTGGTACTGGTTTTAAAGCAGTTCTTGTTACAGAGAGATCTCAATGAAGTGTTTACTGGTGGAATAGGTTCTTACAGTCTCTTTTTAATGGCTGTCAGCTTCCTACAGGTGAGACGAGCTTTCCTTGCGGCTATTTCAAATAATTTAGGGTGGGCTGGTTGCTTTGGTGAGAGACGGGCACAAACCATCGCTTTTATGGCAATAACCCGTTTGTCTTGCTGTTCTGCAGTTGCACCCACGAGAGGATGCCTGTAGTCCTGATGCCAACTACGGAGTCTTGCTCATAGAGTTCTTTGAGTTGTACGGAAGGCATTTTAACTATCTGAAAACTGGCATACGAATAAAAGACGGGGGATCTTACGTAGCCAAGGATGAAGTTCAGAAGAGCATGTTGGATGGTTACAGGCCGTCCATGCTGTACATCGAAGATCCTCTGCAGCCTGGTATGTTGCGTGAAGAAAGTTATTCATTTTCTGTTATTTGTTGATCTATTTATTTGGCTTTTTTTATTGCAAAACCACATGATTTGTTTTGCTTTGAAACCAAAATAATTCATATGACAAGGATATCCTCACTAGTGAGTTTTTTTTCTTTTTCTTCTCACCATCCGCATTACATCAACCAGGTGAGCTTAGTTTCTAGGAAAATCTTGCTTGGCCCTGGATAATGCATAGTTAAATTACAAGTCTCCTCACTCGTAGTTCTAATGCATTATACAGGACCAGCTTAGCCCGTCTTGCAGGATACACTTACCAGCCGTGGCCCTTCATAATGTATAGTGATGGTGACAATTCTCCTGCAAGCTCCCTTTTCAGTTAATAAACCTGTCTTAATATTGTTTCCCCGTCCACCGTGGCTGTTTCTAGTTCTGATGCAGGTGTCAATCATGCAAAGGTTTAATCGTATTATGCATAGAGTCTGGAACTAAGTGGCTTTTCCGTTTTGTCTTTAAGGCAATGATGTGGGCCGGAGCTCGTATGGAGCCATGCAAGTGAAGCAGGCCTTTGACTACGCTTATGTTGTTTTAAGCCATGCTGTTTCACCCATTGCCAAGTACTATCCCAACAACGAGTCCGAAAGGTAAGCAAACGCTTTTCACTGTGATAAGAAGCCTTTAACATATTAACGGCCCGATAGCCGTCCAGTACATTACGATTGCCACTGCCGTGGCACTTGAGCACATGGCTTTAACGGGTCCCTATGTTCTGCACATTGCACAAAATCCACTTGCTCTTTTATTTGATATGTGTGTTCGGTGTAAATGGTAATAAGTTATTGCCAGTCCTATGGTAAGCTGTCTGCGAACGTAGCATTTCCCGTGTCCATATTACAGTAACTGCTTGTCTGGGTGCCGGTAACTCCATGCTCAGTGTGCATAACTAATGCTTTCTAAGGGTTTGCAGAATTGCATTTTGTGTGATCAGTATAGTAATACCGGGCAGTACTGTGCCCCATATTTACTTTTGCTGGTAAAATATAGAATTATAGAAAAATAGAATTTTCCGAACTCCGACAATGCAGTATCCTAAAGAGAGCTGACATTCTATATAGAAAGATTATGAAACTAAAAAAGGTGAATTTAGTGAGTTATTTTTAGTATTGGGCTTATTTTGAAACAGTAACTCATTGGGTCTTCGCAGTACGATGCTCGCGGCTGTGATTTCTTAATTTTCCGTTTCTTACTCTTAGTTGTAAACAGCTGCTTCCATCTTGTAACTGTTGTCTGTCTGTTCAGATGGTGAAGGTAATGAATGCTTCATTTTGTTTCTTACAGCATCTTGGGACGGATTATTCGAGTGACTCAGGAAGTGGTCGCTTACAGAGACTGGATATCCAAACAGTGGGGACAACACAATCGCTCTGAGCCAGCATATAACGGTAAGAATCCTCTTACACACTAAACGTTTGTGAAAAACACTTGTTGGCTTCCCTGGTTATGGAAGCCGATATACGTTGCCAAGTCTACTCCTGGGTTTGATGCCACTTATCTTAGAAAGCAAAGCCGACATATGCAGTTTTCTTATTTGATGGCAAGCAAATGCATGCCTAGGGGGCGCTAGAAACCCTAGGCTTCACCATGCTCTTCGAAGTGCCCCATATGCTCAGCGACACCTTATTTCCCAGGGTTGTAAGCGGTACAGTTTTTGTTCTAAGTCTTGTTTTTAGAAGTCCTCTTTATTGCTGGACCCCACCATACCTCCTTGTCCACTAGGAGGTGTAAGACCAACACCTGCTTGTAAAGAACTATTCAAACCTCTAAACACATCCAAAGCTTCTGTTAAGATTCCTATATTAGCATTCTCTAAAGCGTGATTCTCACAGGGAGCCTGGAAAGGGAGACAGTAGCACTCAAAGATTGATTTCTGTCCTAGTAAAGCTTGGTCTTGGTGGATTTATGGAGTTTGATTTGCTTATTCTCTCCTGCCAGGAAACGAAGTGACGTTTATCGTGGATGTTCACCACCATTTGGACAAGTGTAACAATAATGTGTCCGAACAGAGAGCTTCTGTAGGGCAAGCCAAAAATAAGAGCTCCGAAACCCTCAGCAAACACTCCAATTCATCTGGTCCGCTCTCCTCCTGCTCCTCCACCCTTTCCAGCTCCAGTGACGCGGTGAGTCCACTTTCATCCAGCTATTAAGAAATGCTATAGAGCCTTTTTGATTACATTGGCATCACTTTCTCTACTACCACTTCAATTACCATAATTACAATGAATCATAAGTTTTATATTGTTTGCACCTTAAGATCAGCTGGAATCCGCAATGCCTTTTAATTTATCGTCAGACTCCTCAGGTTTTGAATAACTGAGTTTATATTTGTAAGATAATTAAAAGGCATGTCGCGGTGGGTTTTTGTATGTGTATTGTGTGCCTGCCGCTGTGCAGCCAGCGGTGACCGCTTATCTTGCATGAAACGTGTCTCCCCGTAGAAGAAAGTCATTAAACGTCTGTGCATTCAGGACTCAGACGGAACTCCGGTCAAGACCCCGAAGCAGCCGAGCTTCAGGCAAACCAGCGATAGCCGAACATGTTCTCAGGAGCCCTGCGTCAACTCGTCGCAGCCCGGCGGCAAACTGCAAGTCGGCCAGAGCATCAGTTCTTCAAACAGTGGCAACAAAGCCCAGGTAAGGAGACTTTGCTCTTCTGGAAACAAAACCATCTCACCAGGGCTGGTTTTTAACCGCAGGCTTCCCTAGGCACAAAGCTTCTTTGTTCTAATAAAAAGAAAGCATTGTGCAGGGATCCATGCATAAGATCTTTTTTTTATTTTTTTTTGACTATTGAAGACTGGGATGGCCGGCTTGTAAGTTTTGTCACCTACATACTGTAGCTTAGGACCTGCTGTCCCCCCACCTGCCTGGCCCCTCTTTTCAGTGAAGTAATCGCATGATTAGTGTTCAGTGAAAACAAATGACCCTCATTGCGTGCCATAGATTGGCACTATCAGTCTATTTAGCCAAATAGTGCTAGTCTCTGTAGGTGAGTGGTCTGCATGTGCCCATCTACCACGCAACAGCCATATGTGTGAAGTATCTTTATTCTATGAGTGCTGGTTGGTAAAACGGCTGTAAAATAGTTATCCTAAAAAAAATAAGGATAGCATTTATTAAAGAAGGTGAAAATTGAGCTACAAATATTCACGAGGTAGAGCAAGATATTCGAAAGGAGACACTACATACATACCCTTTCGTTAAAGACAATTTACAGCAATCAGAAGTGAAGTCTCCATATGCCACACGCTAAAAATGTCAACCCTGGCTTTTGGTAAAAGTTACGTTAAAATAGAAGTAATGTGATATAAGTGCTTTGAAGTGATTACAACGCTTCCTTCAAGGGCACAAAAATCTCAACTGCGGCCACCGGGTACAACTCTAGATAAGGGACTGACATATATGTATAACACCTTCTCATCGATGGCACACAGACATTTGTGGGACAGAATGTTGAAATGTGTTAATAAAAAATAAACAAAAAAAAATCCCACTTTCTATGTCAGCCCTGTTTTTGTAATTTTACTTTGTAGTTTGACGCCAGCATATGGAGAGGTTGTTTCATGCATTTTGAAATTTGTAAATGTTTGCTTAATTTTTAATATAGGTATAGTAGGCAACCCACATAACCGTATCTGTACGCACGTTTACCAGTGAATTGTGTGCCGAGGTCATAAATGTCTTCTACATCAATATCGCCGTCAATGTGTGTTTCTGTTCTTCCCTGCAGTACGGTACCCCCCGATTATTCCGTTCCTCCTCTGCCAGCAAAAACTTTCAGAGTCAGCCCAACACGAGTCAAGGCTCGTCTGCCCCGAGCAGGCATCCGCAGGCTGGCAAAGCACAACACCAGCACTACCACAGCAAGAAACGGAAGCACAAGCGGGAGACTGACTTGTGCCGATAGCTGATCCGGGACTCGCTGGGACTCTCCCTGCGTTGTGTTTTGCAACCTAACACTTCCAGAGCCACAAGCAGGGTTTTAACTCTCCCAAAAGCATCGGAACTTGCTGGTTTTTTTTCCTTTTCGTTTTCCCAGCTGGCCATGGAATGGATCATGAAGATTTGCAACCACAAGAAAAAAAAAATTTACAAAAAAATCTAAATAAATAAAAAAAAAAAGCTGCTCATTTTGATTAAAAACAAAAAAACAAAAAAAAAAAACATATATAGGAAAGTTAAATATTTGCACTTCTTGATCAGCTTCCGGAAGCTGATGTGTTGAACTTTCAATCAAAAACAGAAAAAAAAAATGAAAAAAAATTGAAAGGTGGTGCAATTTGCAGAAAATTGCCAAGATTTCATGGAAACTTTTCTGCATGTTTTTTTTTTTTGTGTTTTTTTAATGTTTCAATATTCTATTTTATTGTGCATTCAACGAAAGATGAAACTGCACTTTTCTAACAGTGCATTTGCTTTTTACATCTACAAACTGTAAAAAAAAAAAAAAATTGTAATTGGACTTTGGAGTTTGTGTATTAACCCCTTCCTTGTTAAAGAAATTAGTTGTAGGCCCTGATCGAAGAGTTTGTGCCACGTCCTATACGAGCTGTTGCAATAGAAACCTACTTTTTTTTATGACAAATTTGTCATTTAATGTGACGAATATGAAATATCTAACAGCTTGCGTTAACGTGCATTTATGGACGGTACATGAATGTGTACACGTGTGAAATACCACGGCTACACATGTGTTTAAAAACATTCACGTGGAATCCATAGTTGGGCAGCAAAAGAGGGAGTGCTTTCTTCTGATTAACATCTTGGGTAATATTATGGACGGTCACACTCCTGTTATCAATGTCAACGTTCAATTTAAGAGGCAGGACACATCAGAAATATCTGCTTCCAGCTTTGATAAATAGCCGGAGAAGACTTGGCGCGTATACAAAAAAAATATATATTTTTATTTAATAAAAAAAAGTATTGACCACCATGTGACAACTGTGTGGTTCTACAAATTCCATCACGTTAAGCCAGCTCATATCTATGTACCAACAGGCCACTGATGTGCCCCATTCAGTGGCCAAGTAATTGCCCCCACCCCTGTCTATGGTGTTTTATACCCCTGTGTAATTTTGTAGTTACCATTGGCTGTTTCTCTTTTATTACTGTTACCAGGGCAGTAATTCACTCACCGTTCACCTCTCTGGATAGGACACCCCTGGTCTTCCATGTAAATATTTTTATTTGCTTTTGGTTTTTCACCCCAAAAGTCTGACTTGAAACTTTTAGCTTTCCGTGTTCGAGAATTGGCTGCCTCCCTCTTTTGCGTCCTCTAAGAACCGATCTGTTTTTAAAGTGACGGTAGAACTCTCTTGGGGCCGTGTACATATAGATATTTTACGATCTGCTTTAGCAACTCCAGATTTACATTTTGTAGACTTACAACATGGTTTACTATATTTTTTGTAACTAAGCAGGAAATGTAGTTTCTAGAAAGCAGTAGATTTGTATTAAAGGTGTAGTTTCCCTTTTGCCAGAAATTGTAATTTTTTTTCTGCTGCGTATACATATGTCATTGCAACTGTTTTGTTTATTTTGCTATGTTATACACTCTAATCTAGGACCCCTTATAATCAATCCTTATTGGTCGTATAAGAGCAAGATATAAAGCCTCTACCAGGTATCTTTCTTTTTTAACCAACCCAGGAACAGATTGTAAAGCATCTATATGTACATTATCTTGTTTTTAAGAACGTTTAATTTTAATTTATTTCGCTATCCGAAGACCTACAAGTATGTTGCTCTGACACTGGCATCTCATAATTTGTATTTCATTTTTTTTAAACACTGAGCATTGGCTGCCTTTTTGTATACCTCTATTAAATCCTTTGTAGGTTTTCCGTGCCTTTTTGTATCTTTTATAATTTTTTTTTATAGAAATACAGCCAAAATGATACTCGTGGCCTACTGTGTATTAGGTAGGAACTAATCCAAGTGGGATATGTATTGCCTAAAACCAGTAAGTGGATAAGGCTATGTGATGTACCTTATGGGGTACCAGAGCCTATTTCTTAATGGTTTGGAAGTGATGTTTTACATACTGGGACCATCAAGGTTAACCTTTTAGCATCAGGACATTAAGCTGTAATGGTTCCCCTTAAAACCCAAATCAATTGTTCATAGGAAGGCTTAAATATGATCATATTTTGTTAAGAAAATGTGTCTAGCATTATGCCTATTGTACACAAACGTTTATTGGCACTGTAAATTTGTAGTGTCAACAGCTTATTTTATTAACGGGGCCTCAAATACTTTTTTTTATTTTGGTCATTAACAAAAAATTTTTTTTACACGTTTTAGGACTGTGTATAAAGAGATTTGATGTGAAGTGGATCAAAGGATGCAGTCACCATAGCAACCGATGGCATCTTGCCGATGTACTCTCTGCCTACCACTTCGCACCAAATTTGATCTCCATGCATAACTTACATTAAAAAAAAAATAACGGCAATGAATTTCCGTAATGTGTAAACCACCATTATACCTGGCTTTAGGATTTCCTTAACGGCCAGTCTTGGGGGTAAATTAAATGTATTATCTGGGAAATCATTAATATGCAAGGAAATGTTGCTGATCCCATCTATTTGCTTACAGCTCCTAACACAAGATACAGATATGACCTTTTCTGTCTCCTTAGGCATTCTGGAGACTGGTTAACATTTATACAAAATCTCGGGGCTTTGAGGCAAGGAAAACTGTTGCCATTAAGTGGGAAATAATTAAACGATTTATCTCGGTGTCAATTAGTAACCGACGCTCTGTTTATCTTAACAGTATGCGCAGATTTACTGCTTTTAGATCAATCAGTGTTAGCTGCGATGTCTGTTTTTTTTGGCGGAAAAAGGATATTATATATAATAGTCCCACTTTACCTTGAGTAACCTTTTTATATTGCAATATAACCTTTCTGTTCAAGCTGGCCAGGTTAAAATTTTACTTTATATATTATTTATTTATTACCCCCCCACACTACCAAATAAACAAACAAACAATAGCATTCTAGATAAATATAGTTTTGTGAGATTGCACCTTCTACTAAATTGTATTGTTTTTATTGCACAGAGTTGCCAGAAGCAAGTCTTAAAAAAGAGGTCAACCATCTTCTTTCTGTTTAGGCAGTGGTATTTGTCGGGAGATTATCTTGATTCCGTTGGGATCTCCGGTTCGCCTCGTATGTTATGGTTTTCATACATTTAGCAGGAGAAATAGATTTTTCCTGGATAACATAAAATCACGGAGGTAAACTCTGGTGAGAAAAAAATATATACATTATATACTATATATATATCTATAAATACGTCTAGAGGTGTGTAACAACATTTTATTTCTTTAACCACTTTCCTCTTGGTGCTTTTAGGTGCAATGGGGATAAAGATTTAAATAAAAGTTTTGTATCTTATTTTATTACAGGAAAAAAAGCAAAAAAAAATTGCAAATTTTACTGCTCTGATACTGTTATTGTACATTTCATCCCTGTATCTTTTTTCCTTTTTTTATGTTTGACATACTTTTGTGGGGACAAAATGTGAATTCTCATGGGGTGGGAGGTAAATGGGGGGGAATAAATGTTTTATTTAACCATTGTCTCGGTGTCCTTTTTTTCCTCCCCCTTTCCAAAGTATTATTTTAGTTATTTCGTATCTAAAAGAAACCTTTTCCTAAACACTTGTTAGCCATGAAGAACTCTTTAACATACTTAATGTCTAATAAAAACGGTTGTTGAATGGATAGCAGGAGCGTGGTGGTTGGATGGTAGCTAATCAGAAGAATGCTTCACAAATGGTGTGGGGTCTTATTAATTACACTTGGACTAGGCCAATGTAATGTGTTTATCACTCCCACTATTATATGACCTGGATAAATAAGGAGAGAAGTTAACTTAACTTTACAATTACCACAGAGTTACACAGGAAAACGCAGGTGTTTGGTGATGAAAGAATCAATAACTGTATACCAGTTATGATCAAAAGGTGGCATCAGGATCCTATCTTGTTGGTTAGGAAGTGCAGAGTCTCTTAACATCAGTTTTCCCTAATGGCCGGGTTAAGCACTGTACCTTGTGAGAACGTTTACAGCATTTGTTACGTGACAAACTTTACGCTTTTTTTTTATATATATTTTAAGTAATTATACTTTGTCATAGGTCCTAATATGAGTGAAGGACCTTCTTTTCCTTCGGTACCGCAATGTCTTAAAGAATGTTAATTTTATATATTGTCCATTTTAATGTTGTTGTGTGAATAGTGTAACGGTGGATGCCTTAAAAATGAACCTACTAGTTCGAACACAAGTTTTTGCTGGATTTGTTAATGAAGAAGGAAATTATACGATGATGAGGCATGTCTCTAATCAAGTGACAACAGCATGTTTAGGAGAAGGTTTTTTTAATTACTTTCCTATTTATAGGAGCCCTGTGAATATGCTCTTTTCTCGGTCATAACCCCTAAGGGAGCTAAATAATGGTGCCACCAGGAGGGGAGATACCTGCGTTGTTATGGTAGTGATCTTAATGCTCTGTGGGTGGTTTACTACAGTATGTCTATAGTCTTCATGGTGATTATGCCGTTACAGCAGGGCACATGAGAAGGGATTCATTGGTGCTTCAGGGGATCTTTGGGTGTCAGGGTTATCTTTGTTCCTGAATCATGGAAGCCATGTAGTCTCTAGAGCAGCTGTGACTTTTCGAAACAAAGGTACCAGGTCATCCGATTTAGGGTTTGTGCTCATTGTGTGTCTTGCAAGAAGACGTGTGGGACGCCAACTTGTCAGACATACAGATAATGCTACTGTACAAGACAATGAATGCGATGCTTGGGGCGATCACCAACTTATGGGTACCCAGTAAAAGGTAGAAGAGACATATACAAGTACAGTGTGTTTATCAAAAATATATTAAAATGCAAACATCTATACTGTGTTCCCTAATTTGTAGTTATAGTAAGTTGCCATACACATGGATAGGGAGGAGTTCGTACAAACACAGCAATCTTTTTCTGCAACTGTCCCCCTAAAACACCGTAAAATGAACCTACTCATCCTCGGCACTGCTGAAAATGTCATCGTTAACAGGCGTTCCTACTTGTATAAGCAGATTTTCCCCATGCTTTGGTGTCCTACATTGGTTGTTACATTACATTTATATAGCGCCAGCAGATTCCGTAGAGTCAGAATAACTTAAAATCACAAACAATCAAAAGCTGGTGCAAAAGGAGAAGAGCGCCTTGTTCTTGCGAGCTTAAAATCGGGTCGGTGGAACAGTACAAGAGGACTTCTTGCATGGGGATAAATTGCCCGCTCCGAAGACTTGATTAGGATGCTGGCTGAGAGCGTTAGGAAGATAGGTTGGACACTTCTCCAAAAAATTGAGTTTTCAGAGAGCTTTTGAAAGTTGCGAATCAGGGAGAAACGGGTACATCATGGGTGAAATCCTGAATACGGGAGTGGGAAGAGGTAATAATGGTAAAAGAGAGACCCAGGTGGTAAGAGGAACAAAGAGGGCGGTTAGGTGTATTTGGAAAGTAGGGTAGAGATATAGAGGATGCGGACTTGTTAAGGACTCTGTAGGTCAGGGTGAGGAGTTTGAATCTGATATTGGAGGGTTTGGGAAGCCAATGGAGCGAGTGGCACAGTGGGGCAGCAGATGGGGAACGTGTTAATTTCAATGCATTCACTCCGTGCCTTGTGTTAATGTTCCCACGACCAATACTTCACAGATGTGATTTTATCTGCATTCCCAAATTAAACGCATGATTTCCTTCCATTAATATGATCTCTTCTGCACCAAATCACATGTAGGAACAAAGTCGATGACAATAGTGCCAAACTTTCCACTACCAACCCAATACAACGTGACAGAACGTCAGCATATTAGATGCAGAATACTGAGAATATCTACTTTTAATATCGCCATTACGTTCTCTTTAAATTCTTCTATTACCGTGAGCCAATGACCCTGGACCTGTTATGGAAACACGCAATTAAGATATCTTCCTTGTGTACTTTGCACTGATCCTGCCCCATGTCTCAAGACGGTTAAAGCTGTAAATAGTGTTTCTTATTATGGGACAAAGACCCAGTATTATCATAAGTGGGTGGATTAGCTGCTGATATCTTTTTCCAAGGAAGGACCTTGTTCTGCTAAAGTCGGCTGGGTTCAAATAATGTGCAACTTGAGTGTTAAAAAAAGAGCAATAAGAAGATTGAGATGGAACGGCAGAGCAGCAGGGTAAGTTATAAAGAGGGTATGTTTCCCTCACCCCCCCTCCCATTGTGAGCCCACATGTTGAGTGCAGACAGGTACACACCTCCCGGCCGGGGCGGGCTCTTCTTGCACACATTGTGGGGACAGTGGACAGCTCAGGACAATGGGTGCACTGGGAGCCAATAACCCGGTGATGGGACGGGTTGATAATAACTAATTATCCCTTTATACGGAGCCAACATGTTCCGCAGAGCAGTACAATGCTGCAAAGTAGCAGAAAGATCCCACTGACCGCAGCAGCTCGTCTCTGCATCTGGAGCCCTGATCCATAATAGCTGTTCATTCAAATCGTAAATAAACCGCATGAATTAAATGAGCTAAAAATATGAAATTCAATTCTAGATCTCAGAAGAAGATTGTTCCTTCCTCAGTGCGGATCAGCCGGTAATGTCACGGATTCACAGGTTATCCTGTCGCTCCGTGATTCCATTTAGTTAAAGAATAACTATACTTTATTTCAAATGATTATGTACATAATAACCATGTGTGTCCGTCCCAGATGTACAGCGCCGTGTATAACAAGTAACATAAGAGTATGACAATGTATCGAGGGATGTTTATATTTACGCATGCTGTTTATTTGCTGTGTATCGCGTTACCAGTTTATGAAAAGATACATCTTTAATAATATATCCACGTCTGAACTGTTGGATCACCTTGATAATCCCTCTTGAAACTCACATGTAGTCCTTTAGGCATGATGGGGGGGGGCAGATTGTCTTAGATGGTCCGTTCACCTCATTAGCCTCTCTGATACGATGGTGGATGCGGAGATGCGCAAGTTACGCAAAGAAGTGTCTTATTGTAGAGTTCTGAGCTGTCACAGATCTTTACACCGGGCTACGCTGCCTGCCACCAACCCTGACTTGAGCTCTCTATGGCAGGTGGGAATGGGCCGGGGGCCACTAGAGGAGACTTGCACAGGGCCACTTTATCATTAAAGATGGCAGATGGCAGTGGGCGTCACAACTGTACAACACCTTCAAGGTTGTGCTAGTTGGGGGGGACCCTAATCTTTGGGAAAGGTGATCACCTCAAATAGACAGTCTGTCTTCAAGAACAACAAAGGCAAGGGGTTATTCCTGTAGGTATTTTAGGCATAATGCGACGTGGGACAAACTGTCACCGACGTATATATATATTATACACGGCCAGAATCTCATAGATGTTGCTCTTCATAATGTATAGCGAAGTCACAGAGCTGAAACCCTAGCTCTCCTGCAAACTCTCCCTTTAGTGAAGGGGAAGCTCTGACCACAAGGCAAATTCATGGACGTTCCATGTTCTATATGCTAAAATGTTCGCAAAGCCAAGAAAGCACCACATTCTCTCTTGTTACAAGTGTTAGGAAATGAATGAATGTTTGTAGAAGGCACATTATACACATTCCTGTCTCATGATGGAATACGTAATGATAAGATAGTTGTGTGTATGCGTGTATCAGGCATGCGTGTGCGGTATCAGTTTAAATGCACAAGGCTATTTCCCGGTTTGCGAGAATAATGACTTTGTCAGTTTCCTCCCTGCTTCATTGAGAATAAAGATCATCGTAACCTCAGTCCGGTGAGTTTCTAGTAGTAGATCCCTGCTGGAGATGCCTTTGGGACACCTAACCTCCTGCGGTGCAGTGTTATTAGGAGTCAGCTTTTTGCCTCTGGGCAATGATTGGGGGGTCATTAGTAAATCTGATGCCTCTCTAGCAAGGTGTACGCGTGACCACCTTGTTTCTGAGTGATTTACAAGCTATTCTGGGGCAGGGCTTAACCAGAAACTCTTTATGTGACTTTATGACCTATAGACAGTTATTTATGTGGGTAAATCACTTACAACATTAGGAAAATATTTACCTAAGAAGGCAAATGTTTATTCCCCGCTGTTGAAACGTATAGTATTGTTAGTGTTAGTGGATTTACGCCTCTGTGATACGGTCATTCATCAAAAACAAACTTCTGGGCTTCTGGATAGAAAATGACGCAACAAGGGTTCAGTTTCTAAAGAGCAGGTATCCAGAAGAAGAGTCCTAGTCTATTCTTTGTCACTGGTGATCATGTAATACCCAAGTTCTTCTTTCCCACAATGAGTTTTGGATGACTGCCCTTCCTGAGTTACGTACATCAGTACGGAACAAAGGTGGACAAGGTGCCCCTGAGTAATAGGGCCACAGTGAATCCCAATCTTCTCCTTTTGGCCTTCATTGTCCTTCATTCCCTCCCTGACCAAGGAAAGGCCAGATCTTCTAAGACCTCCATGAATGATATCTAGGCAGAGCTATGCAGTGGGTTACTTATGCTTTATGTGATGCGTTTCCACAATTTAGAAGTTCTTTCCGTCTTCATCATTGTAATTTGTGACATTTGCCAGTACAAGGACTTCTTGTGGTATGCCTGGTTAGTGAGATTCAGATAAAGTGGTCGTGTCTTCTTCATACTTTCTTGGATCTGGTTGTAATTATCACGGTACTTAGAGCAGACTTCCTTTTTTCATTAAATGAAGATTATAAAGAGACATATAGTTCTCACCTATAATTAATCTCTGTCTACCTAATTCTAATTAACAGCTACAGCATTTTGTGTGATTTGTGAGCAGGGTCTATGAAAAAGATCATCTTGTAAAAAAAACAGGCATTCTTAGCAAATGTTTACTGAAGACAAGGCTTCTATTCTTGATGTCCAATGTGTTGAAGTCTAAGTACTGGTCTTTCTAGACCCGACTTTCTCTATGGAGACCAGCATAGTCTGTACCTAAGTGCTTTGGTATTCATGGGTACATTATTTGGGTGTTGGGGTCATTGTTTACCAGACATGACCTACAGTAGGTACCACTGAGGACATTCATGGATAATTCAAATTGGCTGACACCTCTAGTGGCTCCTCTGATGCTCTCTTTGTCTGTTGTCTTTTTTTTCTGATAGTGTCCACTTCTCCACAAAGGGTCTGCAAAAATATCCTTTGATCTATTAAATTTAGAGGCAATTGTGAAAATTGTGTCCCGTATGGTCAAATTTGATGTACAAGTTTAATGAACAAAAGCTCCATCTGTCAAACTCCTCTAAGAGTGTAGGGCAACTGGGCAAATACTTGGCCGATTGATCACGGAAGTATGTTTCTTGGCACAGTGGAGCTGAAATATAACAATATACATGTTTTGGACAGTTTTATGAATGTAGGTTTGTTGATTTTTTTAGTCATTGAGTAAATAAAGCAGTCGTTCATCCGTGGTGTGGAAAATTAGCAGTGTTGTTGTCTGAGAACACCCTGTTCATCTGCATTTAGATTTCAGGGTAGGGTAGACTGGAAATGCCGAGGTGGCCCTATAACCATAATGCTGATCTTTAGAAGTTCAAGATGGCTGCTGCCATGGTGTCCATATGAACAGTTCTGGGTATGTGGGTAGTTATTGCTTAATTGACAGATTCATCTCAAATGCTCCCGCTGTTCTGACAAGGTAGTCAGAAAACACCTAACCATTTTATTGTCGTTAAAGTCCGTAAATGTACCGTGATTTGTTTAAATTGTTAGAAAATGACAGCCCTGTAGCAAATGCGACTATTTTATTTTTTCCCCCGTTCCCCCGACAGCAAGCTCAGTTTTTTAAGGAAAAAAAAAATTCTAGTTGTTTAAATATTTGACTAAGCGTCAGGACGGGAGCAGCGTTTATGGCGTAGATTTACGAGGGTGTGATTGGAAATGCTGGAGTGTTTTGGATTTGTTTGTCTTGAAACAATAAAATCGCGTTTACAAATCCAGCGCGTGTAAACAGATCTGTGCCTGAAAGTAATGGATGGTGGAGAAACGGCTGTGACAATCCGCCTTCATCATTTCTTTTCGGTCTTTATTATTATTTTTTCAGTTTGTATTTAACCCTTTAATGCAACCTCTAGAAATATTAACATAAGGGTCCCGAGGGGCCCTAAAGTGATGCAGATGCCTCTTGTTCCTGGCATACATAATATTCATTGAGTGATGACACGTCAGAGGAATCCCGGACTTCTCATGGGAGGGAGATGGCGTGTGAGTGATGTGTCATGGGTACCATATTGCGACGTGCTGTGAGATGAGTGGATCGGTGCTCTTCTAATAGAGGCATTATTGGAGATGTAGCATCTCTGTATTTCTGTCGGCAGCGCACACAACTTGGTATATACACCACCATTCAAAAGTTTGGGGTCACTTGTCCTTGTTGGGGGGGGTTGTCCATTAAAATAACACCAAATGGATCAGAAATTTAGCGCAGATATTGTTAATGTTGTAAATGTAGCTGGAAACTACTGATTTTTTATGGATTAGGTTCGTAGGCGTACAAAGGCCCTTTATCACTCCCATCACTCCTGTATTCCAATGGCACGTTGTCTTTCCCAGATCCTTTCTGATTTTCCTGTCCATGCTTCTCCTCCCCAGTATCCAGACCTCTCAACCCCCTCCTTCCTTCAGTGTTTACCTCCTTCCCCACCTCCGTGTCCATACCCCTCGGCCTTCCTTCTCACTTCAGAAGCCATCTTCCTCCCCACCTCTACTGTCCATACCCCTCTGGTTCCATACCCTTCCACCTCCCTGCCTCCCATAAATATACTTCTACCACCCACTCCATGTCCATATCCTTCTATTTCTACCCTTATATTCTTTATTTTGTTCAGTTATCCCCTTTGTTGCTTGTGTTAAACATGGCGCCCTGACAGAGCCTCCCTGTCCATATTTAACACCACTTATAATAAATATATATATTTTTAGTGTGTGTGTGTGTATGTTGACCATGGTTCATGTAATACAGACAGGGAAATCTGAAATAATGCATTTTAAGTGCCTCTAAAACATTGAGTGGATGTGTTAATGGTAGGAGAGAATTGTTTGGTCGCCAGCATCTTGGTGTACAATGAGCCACTTTATCTGAAATTTGAGAGTGACCCGGTAGCACAATATTATTCATAGTAAGTATCTACGCCAGGGGCCGACAGACTTAGTTTGGATCTAGGAGCCAGCCAGCTTTTTTTCCTCCCCAATCATGTTTTTATTTTCATATATTACCCCCTGGTCTGCAGTTAAAGGATGTTTATTCGCGCATGTATTAAGTCCCAAAAGGGTTTTATGTGGCCGCTTTACACTCTTACTTGTTTTGACATTTTCTCCAAAAAAAAAAAAACTGGGTGTGCAGAGGAAGTTCTGCAAATCGAGAAGATGAAACTGATAATGTTCCTCCGGCAGCTATCGGTGGGACCTTAAAGTCACCGGCTTGTTTTCTTTCTGAGGAATCATTTATTTTATTTTTTTGTTTTTTTTTGTACTATAAACCAGGTTGAAAATATAAAGCCCAAGACAAGCAACTTACTCATAGGTGAGTAATATATATATAACATTATTTTTGTCTTAACCTAAATACTTAATCCTAGCAGCACATCTGAGATCCTCATACTTCAAAGAACATGTTGATACCCCGAACATGCATATATGGTCTTAATACAGTATCAGAGGGTGTAACGCTTTGAGTGCCAGAGGCTATTGTTACTCATCTGATGCTTAGAGGTTTAACATCTGATTTACATGCCGGGAGGTGAAACTTGAGCTTTAGTTCTGACCCTGCGAAAAAAACCTAAAATTGTTCACGTAACTGAAAGGTATTAATTGTCCCCCGACCCATTTTAATCTTGCAATTGTTATAATGTATTGTGCTTGCAGAAGTTATTCCAGTGATTGCGTTAAGTAGAGATTGGGGAAGTTAATAGCGGAACAAGGATGAAGCTGCAGCTTGGGTTATGTTGCTAAATCAGCTAAAATTGTGCCCTTTACCAACTTGTGGACGGAGTAATATAGTTAAAAAGAATTTCTCATCTCTTTTCCTTTATCCCTTTTTTATGGCACAAAAATAAATAAATATATCTCAAACCCTTCAAAGTCTCCAACCTGGTAAAGGGTTAAATCTGTACAGTCCTTTTTCGACCTTGTCTTATTTTGGCAGCTAAATGGTTAAGCCCAGCCTTCGACCTGTAACATATACTGGGATGGCGTCATTGTGTGTTTCCGTTTGATTGTGTTGTGTCCTTGTGTGTGTGATTCATTGAGTCGTTCAGGAACACCGCGTGTGTCTCGTATTCACAAGGTGCGCCTTGTTCCAAGCCATGACACCAAACACCTCTCCTAGCATCCCTCCCTCCTAGCTCTATTCTCTCCGAGCGAATCGCGTCGGCCGTCCCGAAAAAAAAGGGAACACAAATTAATCCCCTGGTATTGACACAATGCCCAAAAAGGTGATTTATACACACAGGGGTTATTTTAAGAACAAGTGATGCTGGTGGGAGGTGCGTTAAGACAACATTGATTTATCGGATTCACCGTATTATACATCTGTCATGGCTTGTCTTCTGTCTATTGAAATTATGACTTTGGCCTCCAGTAGCCAATATTTTTGGACAATTCTTTAGCTTGTACAAGTGTTGGTACAATGAGATAATGTTTACCCAATGCAACGGGCGTGACGGCGTTAATTTTGATGAATCCGTGTATATCTTGGGCAGGTATTTGTAAATACCGGTTTATTACCTTTCCAGTGTAAAGTGATATGTTTTTTTAAGAGAGATGTAGCACTTTGTGTGTACAGCGATACATTTTTAAAAGGAACATATGCGGAAAAACATATATATAAACAAAAATGTATCTAAAAATGAACTTCAATACAGGTTTCTAGAATGAGGAAGGTTTGGTATAGTTCTGCGTGGCTGGCAGTACGTCAAATTACAAATTGTCTTTATTTTTTAATATACCAAATGTCGAATTGACCTGAAATGTATCATTCAATGAAATGAATTAATGTTGAGTATCCTTGCCAGGACCCTCTTTACCTAATGAATCGGTTCGTCTTAGCCTCTCCGTTCTGGTTTGGTGAGACGCTTTGAATGTATGTGATGTAAGAAGCGCTGCAGAATGTTTTGCCGCAGTATAAATAAAAGGTAGTAATAAGTCGGCTATGACTCTAATAGATTGACTCTAAAACCACAGCTTCACCAGAGTAGTGTGACCCCTTCTTCTTGTCTCCTCGTACCGGTTCAAAATAGTTTAGAAAGGGCCCTTCCGCACCGATCAAGGTCGGAAGGGCCCTTTCTATACTATTTTGAACTGGCACGGGGAGAAAGGAGCCAATCGGCGGTCACATGAGGTCATGTGACCCTGCGGTGAAACCGAGGCTGCCCGCATGGTGTGTCAGCAGCTGCACAGAAAGCTGAGGGAGCGGTGAGAGGTAAGCGGGGGCTTGAGGTGGGATGTATGTATGTGTGTTTGTGTGTACGTGTGTGGGCATGGATGTCTAAGTAGGGTGAGATAGAGCGTGTGTTAGTGAGTATGAGTAAGTGTGTGTAATTTGTGTATTTACATATGTTTTATGTTGGAAGGAGGGGCAAGGGGCAAAGAAGCCGCAGACTAGTTGGGGGGAATTTTCGCATCAGGGTCCCGTGGCTTCTATTTACGCCCTTGCACAGCTTAGTGACGCAAAAGGAGATGGAAACATAGAATTTGATGGTCGATAAGAACATTCAGCCCATCTAGTCGCTTTTTTCTGTTTTAGACACCCTTAATCGGTCCTTGGTCTTGTCTTCGATTCAGGGTAGCCATATACCTCTCTCTCATGCGTGTTTAAATTCCCTTACTGTATGTTATTCCTTAAATTTAAGCTTACCTCCGGTTAAGTATTACGTATTGTACGCTGCTTGTGACTGCAAGGAGAGGCTAGATAGAGAAAAAGAAGGTTTTGTACACAAGAAGCGATTTAGTGTGGGGCATAAAAAGTGAATCTTCTAAAAATATATATGTGGATCCTTCTGTGTTTGTGTACGCAAATGACACATTTAAAATACAGAGCCTTGCACAATGGCAAAAGAACATCGTTCAGTTCCTTTGCAAGCTGAGTGAAATGTATCTCTTGCCTGAAAACCACTTCCTTGAGAACAAACATTTTCTGTAACCTCCCAACAATGTACTTCTCTGCCTGGGTTAACTCTATAAAACTTTTCTAACAACTTTTCATCTCTGTGCAAATCTGCATGATGTACACTATTTAATTTTTTTCCTGGCATGTGCAAAACCCAGCTTATGAGTGGGGTGGACCAGGCAGGGGTCAATTGCCCTGTACGTCGCCTCCAATACTTTGCCTCCTAGCGGCTGGGTTGAGGGTGATAGGTCTAATGTAAAGGAATAGTCAGAACAAAACAATATTTTAGCATAAAAATTTCTGTTGAGTTTTGCTGATCCTGCGATTCCTCGAGGCAGTCACATGGAATATCAAACAACTCTTCTGGATTAAATTTGAAATAAACGGGGAATTCTTTCGCTGAAACATCTGTTTTCGTCTTTAGGTTCACGAGATGGTCTGGAAAGTAGACTTATGTAATAAAACCGCATAAGCTGCAAATTGGAGGTTAACTAACATTACAAGAATGCACAGACTTGACAACTTTCTGAAACTGCCGATCTGGTGTAATTATTGCTTTTTTCCCCTTAGTTAAAGCTTTATTTGTTTAGTATAAGTAGATATGTTACTGAGTGTTCCCCGTTGAGTGAAGCAAGTCATATTAGCGGCTCCATAAATTGCTGGTTGTCTCTGTTTGGCAAACCCAAGGTCAAGGTCATCTAACCCATTGGATGCCTGCGAACAAACATGGGTTTGCCTGGCTGCGTGACGCACTTCTGGAATCCACTGGGAAGCAGAGCTAAGTATTTGAATGTTGACACATTTGCTTCTTTACCTTGAATGATGACGCCGCTACGTATGTTATTTTAAACAGTAAGTGGTACTTCATCTTAAAAAGGGGAGAGTGAAAGAAAGAATCTTTTCTGATAGAGAGACTGAAGTTTGTTTTCTTAGCACTGGTATAAGGTATGGACAAATAGCTTGTACCAGATATTGGCCAACATTTCTCCTCATTGGCTCTACATTGCCACCTATAATAGTGTTTTGATCAGACCCATGTATCATAGCGAGTTCCAGGTTGCATCCGTGCTTTGGAAGAGGTCATTGGTATGCTCTTGTGTTAGTGTCATCTTTTGCATGTCATATTTCACTATTTTACTGGTCGGCCACGTTCAATCTACCATCCATTTTCCCTTATTTAATTGATTGATCAGTAGATATGTCACATGGATCGTTATTGTAAATTAATTTCAGGTTACTTAACAGCTGACATTGTGGTTACGTGTCATGCTCTGGCGTAATTATATCATGCCTGTACGTGCCGATCATAATTAATGTGTATGGTCTCTTGGCTGCTAAAAGACTTTGTCATTAGATCATAGTAATTAATAAGAGGTTAACTAAAGGAATGCCAGCACCTATAAGTCAGATGGTTGATTTATACGCGTTTAACTTGCATGCTGCCATAGGATATGAGTAATAAACTGATATGCATAGTGATAATGAAATGCTACCATGTCATATGAAGCAACAAGGAACTTCCCACAGCAATTTCTTCCTTGTGCAAGTGGAAACTACTCCATTTTGCTACAAAATAAAGTACAGCAGATATACCCAAACTTCCTTCCGAGAGCCATCCATGTTATTGCAAAAACAAAAAGGGGTTGAAGAAGTTTTAGGAAAAAAAATATTATGATTATTCCTTTAATGAGACATGTTCACTAAATGGTGAATTGCTGTAGAACTTCGCTCCTCTTCCTTAATGTATCTTGCATGAAGCATGTATGCTAAATGCACATACATTCTTTACATATATGTAGCCGGCAGACAATAGAAATAACTAGAGGACACACGAGCCGCGTGCATTTACTCTGCCGTTTTAGGTCATATGTTTCTAACTCATCAATCAATTCTAAGATATTTTCTTTAAAGAAAGATAAACTATTTTTTTGTAGCCGCTGATAATGTTCTTAACGTGAAATGTCTTCTCCAGAATTAATTGTTTGGCAAGACTCTTACAGCGTCATGTTCCTTAGCTTATAACAATTCCATTACCCCGTTATCTTTGGTGGTCATCTCGTACCGGCGTGTGGTTTTCACACAACACAAAAACTTTCTCTTTTTTGGACTTTATTAAGTATTTGTCATCTAGATGTTCTTGAGACTGCTTCTTCGGTTGTAAGCGTCATAGGAGCCGTGTTCCAAAAATTACTGGACAGCAACTGATTCATATCTCCTTCTTGGATGTGCTTTGCATAGGTTGTTGGACAGAGTTCAACAATCAAATGTCTTCAAGAAAATTGCTGTCTGGGTCAAGTTGTGCACATGGTGTTGACCCACTGTCTGACCGTTTATCAGATTATATTGATCTGAGATTATCATTTCCAAATGTGACCATCTCTAAAGTAATTGTGGATCAGCTGAAAGGTGAAAGCCATTGAAGGTTCTTTTCGGGGTTCTCAGCTCCCTGTCCTAGGCCAGTGGATTTAATGGCACAAACGCTGATTTTTGGAAAGCAAGGTTTATTATGAAATAGTAAAAAGAGTTGAATCATCTGAGCAAGAAACAAGACTCCAGATCTTTCTATCTAAGATCCAGCAGCCTACTACATAGCGGAGTCATTAGTATTGACGACAAGCCTGGACATTGGAGTGGGACAAAGTCCTGATTATTAAGGTTATCATTAGGAGACCAATATCTTGCCTTATCCATTTTAATTGCACAGGTCTCAGGGCATGTATTTGCAATAAACTCCCAGTCCTGGAGTGCCTATAAGGTCTACTGCCCTATGACATCATTCTGTTATTGCCATGCAGGGTAATGCGTTCATGGCATTACATGGCAAGCATCATATGGAGGTACATGGGAAACGCATCAAAGATTTGAAGGTGTAGATTTCCTTCATCTCTAAACAAGGTCGACTTGTAGGTCTCTCTCGTTCATAAGGCTGGTTAAAGGATCTCAATGTCCACTAATGCTTGCCAAGCATTGCTGCAGGGCTAAATTTAGGAAGGGAGGAAAAACATGTCAAATTCGAGGATAAACACCAAAAAATGAGTCTTATTGCATATTGAAATAAATACTATATGACCTTATCCAATATCTCTTTAAAATCTATAACTTTAGAACAATCTGCTTGTTGATTGAAACGTCTGTTCATTTAGCTTCCTGCTCCCAAACTCGTTGTTAAAACAATTAGCAATCGGAGGCAGTATTTCGTATGTTTGTTTGTTTAATCTGCGTTGCAGTTCCAAGTTTATTAGTTATTACATTGTTAAAGCAAATGCAATTTTCTCGTTCTTCAGATCCTGGATACAGGTTGCTAATACCATTGAGCCCAGCCTCTTCTTCCTGAAACTGTTAATCATTATACAAGTTAAAAATACACTATTCTCCTGTAAAATGAAATATACCAGATTAATAAAGGGAATATACAAGGGAAGATAAGATTTATTATTTTTCAAAGAGCCGCATATGCCCCCTGGATTATTCATTCTTTTTTCTGCTTTGTCCCCCTTGATCTCGGAGTAGCCTGAAAAGGTATATATATATATTTGTAGTTATATTCCAAAAATATTTTTTGTTCAAAAGGCCAAATTCTGCTTTAATATCTTTTAGCATATTTATTTTTTTTTTTAAATTGTCCAATTCGGTTTCTTTTTTTTTTATTTTTGCAAAAGCCTTTTTTTGGTGTGATATAGGTTTTACAGGTTTTATTCCCACATGTTGACATCTGATTGAACGTTCCAAGCCGTCACCGTCTCAGCATTACCTATATAATCTCTCTGATTAGGATGAGTAAACATTTAGTACGTTTTTTTATCCTATAGTATAACAACGGCTTAAACAGCTGAGCCATGAGTTCATTTGATTAACATAATAACCATGTTCTGTTTTGCTTCATGATGTGTATGAGCTGTCGGGGCCTCATGGTCTAATTACATATATGCTGGCGGCGAACATGTTTTCCGTGTTAGGTGTGCGTTATCAAAACATGTCAGTCTAGGCATGTAATTGATAAGACGCTACCAGCGCGGTGCCAGCCCATATCTGTCCTGCTCATATGTTGGATATGCAAGAACATAACATTTATCTCCTATGACGAAACTTTTCTAAACTATAACATTCTTTAGGTTTTTTTTTATTTTAAATATGTGACTTTTTTTTCCATAATTGACTGGAAAAGGACTTTGATCACTTAACTCAAGTTCTAGAAGGAAGTGAGTGTTTTCTTACTTAAGCCAGTCTTCACATAGCAGCAGGATGGAGTCTTATGGAATTATATGATGGAAATAAATATAAATAAATATAAATATATCGTAGGGATTATGTGTAAAAAGTGTTTATGGTGCAAAGTTCAAAAATTGGTCTTATCACCGTAGCAACCATTGGAATGGTACTTCCACAGAACCATTCCAGTGGTTGCTAGGGAGACATCAAGACCACTTTTTCTAACTCTGCACCAGAACCATTTTTTGTACCGCAGTGAGAGGAGTGGTGACTTTTGTTATCAGTTAATTTCTAGGTTTTTGGGGTTTTTTTTTAGCCAACAGCCTTGGGAGGGAATGGGTTAACACCCTGTCTTTGCCAATCCTTTGTGCAATGAACTCTCCGTGGTTGCCATGGAGGGAGGAAAAGCTGCTTAGAAAGAGAGGTAGTCTGACTTCTTTGTTCGAGTCTGTGGCTCGTCTACACAGCTCTTTAGAGCGGACTATGTATCTCCGCATTGCTCCCTTTTCCGGGACCCCTTACATTCTGCCTCCCTTTCATTGTGTTAAAGTGACCCTCTTTTTTTTTTAACAAAATCTCTCTTTTCTGCACATTTTCCCCTCCTTTGCCGGTCCATCTATCGCTCTCTATAGCACACGCTGCCTTTACCATGAAAGCATGTGGCGTAGATCTCCTCCCAGAAATCTCTACGTTCTCACATTGTGTCTCCAGAAGGAGAACTTAGTTACATTGTTTTAGTGTTTACTTTCCCCTGTGTTGTTACACCTTTCAACGTAACAAAGTGTTAATGTATTTTAATCTGTCTCCTTGCTGTTTCCCTTGTAGTTATTTTGTAACGTAACATTTGTATCCATGCCTGTATCATAATTTGCCCAAAGTTTCTTTTTTCCCTCTCCTTTTTGTCTTGTTAAGTTGAATCCAGAAAGGACTTTATAAAACCAGTTTGACTCTGGTTGAAGTTGGAATTTGCTTTGAATAGACCCAGCGGAACCTAATAACCCAAATTCTGCTCTACAATCGGCGTCCATACATAAGCTCCTGTATCCAGATTTAACACTAGGAGAAGGCTATAAGCTCCTAACACTCATTTTAAAATACTAATCTGGATTTTTCCAGAAAAAAATTCTATACGATTAATTACATTGCCTTCTGTAAATCATACTTATGTGAATACTTCCTCATTCCACAAATAAGGGGTCTGTTTGTATTGCTCTAGAACCCCAGAGTTAACCCCTTGATTATAAAGGAGGGGTAAACTCTTTGAAACCCCTCCACTGCGAGGTACACCTTGTAGCACAGTGGATATAAAAGCACTTCTCCGCCAACCTCCCTCTCTTGACATTGTAGGAGTTCATGTAAAAACACATTCTGTTCCTGGTAATGAAAAGTGATTTATTATGTATAGAGTGAGTTTCCTTAGTTATGAATATCAAGTCTTAGAAGGGTAAGTCACAATCCTTCCAGTGGGTAAAATTCTCTGTATGTGGGGAAGAAACAACTAGAAACGTATAATTTGGCAGCATTTAAGAACCATTCGGCCCATCTAGTCTGCCCATTTCGTCCTTGGCATCGCCTTAGACTCAGGATAGCTTTATGCCCATTCTAAGCATGTTTAAATTCCTTTACAGTACTAGCCTCTACGACGTCTGATGAGAGGCTGTTCCATGTATCTAACAGCCTCTCAGTAAAGTAAAACTTCCCAACGTTACATCTAAGCCTCTGTGGTTTTAGATGGTGACTTCTTGTTTTAACGTTTCTTCTACTTTGAGATAAACTTCCCTTCTCTACTTGTTAAACATTTAAATGTTTCTACCATATCTCCTGTCTCTCTATAACTGTTGAGGTCACTTAGTCTTTTGTGTATCTTAATCCTGCAAACCATTCAGCTAATGGTGATCTGTCAGTAATAGGCAGGGCTAGGTAAAGAATGTTTAAGAGGTGATCCTGCCTCGAATGACAAACCTGAATTACATTGTTAGACGAACAGAGAGGAAGTGGGTTGCTTCATCTTTATGAGCTGTCTCTTGTGTCCTGAGTCACTCCAGCTCTCACACACCTCTTCTAAGTGCTGCATCTGTAACTTCAACAACGTTTCTCCGGTACATTTAAGTATTCGTATACCTATCATCGAACTGTAAGCTCTTGGGGCTCAGAATTTACTTCCCCTGTATACCTTGCTGTTATACCTTGCCGGACGTTTAACTGTTTATTTTTTATTACGAAACATGGAGACATTTACGGAGCAACTTGACTTATTCACCAGATACAAAGCCGGAATGTTAAAAATGATTCCAGATCACACATGTTCTGTTCTATTCATTTCTCTCCTTTTTTTCCTAACCACATTTGCATTGCTTTTTGCGGATGGGAAAGGGGAGGTGGGGAGGGGACGACGATTTCAGTTCTGAAACATTTTCCTAAATCTGTCTTTTTTTTCTGTGTTGGTTCGCAGCTCTTCCAGAAAGCAAAGGAGTCAACGAGGGGTAAAACCGTGACATGGTGTCTGACGAAAAGCTGTTCTCCTGCTGTAGACTGACAGGCTATCACCCGGCCTCAGCAGTGCCTGTCTGCAACCCTAGATAAGCTGCACACGCTTTTTGGGAGGAGGGACCTGGGCTTCTTACCTTACCCCAGCTGCAGACTTCTCACGGCGGATACAGGCTTACAATGTGAATGAGCCAGGCGAAGCCACAGCAGCCAGGGACTCGACAAGCTTGGATCTGTGAAAATCTGGGAGATCAGGAAAGGAAAAGCCAGACTGGATTAAAATGCCATCCAAGGGGAAGTATTTTATTAACGATAACGAAGACTGGATTATTACACATTCACTTTATGAGAAGTACCAGTGCATCAGCCAGCACTACCCGCTTCTGCTCATCCTACTCTTTGTGGTCGTAACCGCTTGTGTAACTCTCATCGCCCTCTTCTTCGCATCCGACCAAGTGAGTAAAACTTTCTACCCCGGCTCTTGTATTTACATGGCTCAGTAGAAAGGTGGCTGTAACTGTTTCACTGCCACAGATACCTAAAAAGCCCCTAATTGCAGCAAAATGGCTAGGCATGCAAACCAGAACTGCCATGGATATATCTTCGTACTGAGTTCTAGATATTTTAGATCCGAGTTTTACGTTCGAGCTTCATATTCTTTAGAACTCCATTCTTTTGTTGTGTTGTGCTTGATAGCAGTGTCTCTTTGTGGGTTACATCTTTATGTGGCCTGAATGTTAATTTATAGTTCATTAAGGAAGCCTGTACTTCTATAGTGTCCGAAAGACACTCAGTAAAAGTAGATGAGGACCCTTTTCACTAGGGAGCCATAGTCTAATGAAAGCAATTGTGATGGTGGGGGGTTGATAAGAGCTGTAAAAGCCTCATTGTTCAGGGTGGGCTGGCTGACGGATAATTGCTTTTCCTTTCCTCATGCTCAGTGAGCACTTGGGGGTGATGGAAGTTTTGTGATGGATAATTGATGCCACCTTTGATGTCCTTAGAAAACTTTGTGCCGAAAGCTTCTTCAATATCTGATATTTGGGACGACGTTCTAAATACTATATGCTGGTATTCCTTCATTCTACCTTTAGGAGACTTTTCTGAAGATCTGTTGACCTTTCCAATACGCAAATTGCCTTTAAAATGGATGTCCTATCATGCCCTTTTAAATGATTAGGAAATATAAAACTGATTTATCCAATTCCATTAGTTCTTAGGATTTAACATTAAAAGCCAAGCGTAACTACATTTGTTTTCATGAAAAAACATATTCATTCTATATATAATTCATTCATTCATTCATTCATTCATTCATGCTTCCTACTGGAAAAAATACTCTTCCTTTTTCTATGGAACTCTAAACTTAAACCACAGACAATAGTATTAGGATCTTCAGTGGCATACAGGTTCTCTCAATAACCGGTTTACAGTTTCACTTTCACCGCTGGTACCTTTGGCAGGAAATATCTTCATTAACATATTACAAGCAGCAGGCCAAGCTGCCATACCTCTGCTAAAGTGGACCCCTAATCCTGAAAGATTACCCACTTCAGATAAGCAGTTGTGTAGATCACACTCGGTTTGTGTCAGTGGAGTGGGTTTCATCAGTTTTCATCCTGGGGTTGTGAACACTCTGGGGTTATGTATAAAAGTAAGGTATCAAAAAGTGTCAGTATTTTTGGGACGTGGGGGCAAAGGTCTCGGTTAAAATGTGTACTGCTCATCAGTGATTTATAAGCATACCTAATACAAAGGGACCTCTGGTTGCCTTGCTAGTAAAAGTATTATACTCTTGAGCAACTATCATTCAAATATTCAGATAATATTAAATCAATGACCTCATACAGTGGGAGCAATGGTTACATAAAATGGACAACTTTGATGTTGTTCATAGAGAAGTAAGCCTACAGTAGCCTTATGTACATAGAGAAGATGCATTGTAACACAGTCAATGCAAAACTGACTCCACACCCAAACTAACTATACATCTAAATGTCATTCCATTAAAAGAAAGTGATCATCATATCATAACCTTTATGAATAATGGTCGTAGTTTGAATCATAACATGACATGTTCCTGATTAGACAATAAATACTGCTTTAGATGCATCAAGTATGCTTTTCATGTACATGATGAAGGCATCATTCAAGCTTTGGTCTTCTTACTGACAATAATTGGAAAGCATATTGGCGCTCTATTAGTGCCAATAAATCTGCAGGACTATGCAGCCTCTTGTATGGTTTCTATACTAATTGAATTTAAACAAACATAGTCTTTACATCAGGAAAAATGGGCAGTCTAGGTGGGGGGTATGGGTCTTATCTGTTGTCAGATTCTATGTTTCTATGTTTCCTGACAGACTACGCAGAGGGATTCTTTAACACCTGTTGGGATGTGTAGTGTCATTAAACACATAGGCCATTAGAGCATATGGAGGAATTTCATGGTTTATATTGGCAGAAAATGTAGCCTTTCGATGTAACAGAAATCTATTATGTTTACATTTTAGGATTCTTACCATCCTACGATTCTTTAAACTGAAATCTGTCTCCTAGCATGTAATTATTTTCGAATGATATCCTTTTTAGGGGTAGAGCTCCAGTCCTCATCAGATTCATATACTGCAACATTTCCCTAACTACTACATATACTGGGAACCATTACTGTCTACCCAAATGGTGCATCTCATATTTGTTTTGTGTAAATAGGCTACTGGGTTCAATACAATTTTAAATGTTTGTTCTTGCCAAGGAACCTCTTTCTTTTTTTTTTGGTGCTACCCCCTACTTGAGACATCGCTGTCTACTTTAGGACATTGTTAGTATTTCTCCCGTTTTTTTCTGTAAAATCTAGAGTATTTTGTTTGTTTTTATTTATCTTACCTTAACACTAGGTTTTGCCTCATTCTAGTTGAAGAAGAAAGAGATTTATGAATGTAAAGATTCTGCAACATCTTGGCTCCATTTGTAAAACATATGGAAATTTTGAAGCCGCTGTGCTGTTCTGTATGAGACAAACCACCTTTTTGTGTCTCTTGGGAAGCATTTAAACCCCCTTTATAGGTTTATATGCACAGATGGACAATTCCTAGAAACCTGACCTAGTGCTAGAACCCTACAGCATATGGAGATATATGTTTAGTAAAAATATGTGGTTAAGGCTTTCTGCATGCAGTTTGACCATTTCATGCAGACAGCTCACATATGGTTTTGTTGACGTCTAATAAAAGTATAATTGACCCGGTCTGGTGATACCAGTTAGTATTGGCAGTGATATGAAACACACTGAAGTTACGTTTAAATTTAACATATTAGAGAACAAGTTGAACACATTTTCCACACCCATATAATCAGTGAGATCTTAGCTGAACTTGTATATCCTGCTTTTGGAGCCTTTAGTCAAAGCTGATAACATTCTTATAGCCATCATAGAAAAGGATATGACAAGAGCTTTAAGGACCTCAAGAGGTCCATTCTTCAAACATATTGGTCTTGACTGAAGAAGACACCCCTGAGATTCTGAAAGCTTATGTGTGTCTTCACATTTTAGTGTGTTCTCCTAATCTCAAGATTGTAAACTCTTGCGAGCAGGGCTCTCTCCACCTAATGTATCGGTTAGTCTTAGTCTGTCAATTCTCGTCTTGTCATACCCCTTGAATATATGTATTATGTTAAGCACTGCATAGATTGTTGGTGCTATATAAATAAAAGATAACAATAATGAATGGTAATATCTATTCACCTAATTATATGTAACTTGTATACTGCTGATTTATCGATAAATTATAGTGCCAAAAAAAAGGCAACAATGGCAACGTAGATTGACATGCTTTTATAAAATGCAATCTGAGGGGTTAATCCACTAAACAGAATTGTGGTATGTTTACACATCTCCAAATCCCAGTGAGAAAAAAAGACATAATGGCCCTTTGTAATCTATAAATAAATTGGAGAGGTTTCTTGGGTCATCTCTCCAAGGATTCTATGTGTTACCCAATTAAGCCTTCTTGCAAAAGAAGCACATCATGGTTGGCGTTCCATAACATATAGTATATTTGGTGCGTTAGTATGTTTTAACTCACCCGCACTTATATGATTTCAGCATTAAAATGATCGTGTAAGGTGCACTTGGCCACTTCTGAAACACGATAAAATCAACAATAGGCACACAGACTCGATGTGGTCTCAGACTGTAACATAATTAAGTCTCTTTTAGGTTGGCCACATGTTAAATGCTCCATTAAGTAAACATTCTGTTAGTCTCACTAGAAATCCATTATGTAACACTCAGCGAGACAGACAGAGGACATGCCAAACAGCTGGAAATGCTGACTCAGATGGTTTTATTACTCCAAAATCCAACCATAGCAAGAAGAGGGTTTCAGGCATTGGCAGCAGCTCTTGGGTGGTAAAGGAACTTATTTGAGTTGTTGGTTTGTTTTAAGGTGCGTATGCACTTTTATGCAGATTCTTCGTTTTTTAAAACACTCTTTTAACGACGTATCACAACTGTTTGTAGGCGAAAATGAAAATATGTTACGTAAAGCTATGTCAACCTTCTTACTATTCTTAGTAATATTTTTTAATAAAATTATTATATTTTCATGATAAAACATATATGTTTATATAAAGTTTCATTGAATGATAAAAAAAATCAGTGTTTCGCTTAAAAGAGTCTGTGATTCCGGTCTGTGCTCAGCTTATGAATTTATAATTCTACAAACTCCATTCTGTGTAGATTAAAAATATAGATACTAATAGAGTCAAACTACTTTCTAGCGTTATAAATATGTTGTATGTTTTAAATGATTTTGCTTCTTCCGAGTATTTAAAGCTCAGGTGTCTTCATGTTACCAAGATAAATGGCGTGGAAGGTGTTTTCTGTTGTAGAAGTCTTTTACATCACGTCTAGCTCCTCTTTCTGGTGCCTTCTCATATTACACAGCAAGCAAATCAAGTCTGGCCGCTCTCTTAGTACTTCATACTCTCTCCGATTCATATTCCATGGATTTTCTTGTTCCATGTTCCATGTATCCATGTTGATGACATAGAAGCCACACTTTCCCCTTCCATTTCTTTTACATCTTTTGTTTGTCAGATACCCTTTGAGTATGCTAAATGAATGCCACTTTGGTAAAAGTTGGATTATAGGAGTTAATTTGTATCATTGGGGTCTGTTTTGTTATTGTGGTACTTGGAAGAATCTTTTTACAGTATAGCCCACCAGTTCAATCAGCATGAAAACAAACAAAATACGTCGAAAATTATTTTATACCCAGGGAATGCGGTTCGTATTTTGTAATGGGATTCCGCGGTGCGACGGACTGTTTTTCCCACGGCTTCTCACTTACATATTGCCAAATTGTAAATCCGATACTAGCTGTAGCCAAATCCCAACTTGGGCTGCCAGCCTGCTTGAACTTGGGTTCAACCTTTAGATTTTTGACTTTCCTCAGGGTGGGTCAAGTTGAACTCAAAGCGACTCTCATGAATAGTTTAGTTGAGAACTTTCAACTGATAAACATAAATTGAGGTTTGGTGGACAAACTCTGGACCAGAAAATGTTTCCTGTGTTAAAGCCCTGAGAAGCACTTTTGTTTACATAGTACAGAGCTGCACAATATATTGACACAATCAATATATCAAATATACCAGTGAGTGACCTGATTTTGTCTCATGATATATTATATACCAATTCTTTCTAACTAAAGACTTCATTTTGGAGCACTGTAGTGACCATCTCCTATTTTCTTGTTCCCCAGGAGCCTACAGAACACCTTGCTTTATTAATTACAGTGTTTTTGGCACTGGTGATATTCTGCGCCCTCTACGTGCTGGTATACACAGAACTGTTTGCGCAGAAATGGCTGAGAGTGTTTTCGCTGGTGATCTACATCTGCCTCTTGACCATCGGTTACGTCTTGATTTACGACCCAATCGTAGTTCACACATGGGACCAGGTACGAGCTTTCTGCTGTTGTTTGTGCAAACGTTATTATTTAAAATAATCTAAATAATCTGTATCCAATAACATCTCAAGGCTGTGTTATTTTAATTTGGATGATTTAGGTTGAAGAGCTCCAGTCTGCGGTGCAACAATATCTGCAGCTGGGTCATACCATTAAGAGTGAAACCAAACACTGTTTTCTAATAGAGCTGGTTCTCGTTTACAGTTTATTTCTATATGTACAGGTTTCACTTTGTTCTGTTTCCTGTTGTGTAAAAACAAGTATGCAGAGTGAAATAGATGTTCCCAGCACCGACGTTTAGTGGAAAAGGAAACATTTTTTTGCTGTAACAAATAAGACTTTTTTGCAGTTTAAGAAGAAATGATAGAAAATGTGGAAAAGTGGCTAGCAATAATAAAAACATAATCTTTTGAGGATCTGTTGTAAGAAAAGGGAAAGGAGAAAAGGCTTTAATTCCCATCCCTGTAAAGCAACCTGAATATGAATAAAAATCCCAAGAACGGGTGTAAATTCATCTCCCAAAATACAAAATCATTGTCGAGAGGCACTTAAAAAAGTTTAAGACTAAATGCACCTGAACATTTTTTATGTGGATCCAACAGAACATCTGGAGAGTAATGTAAATATCAAAAGTGTTTGAACCGGTGTAAATGTGCTCTGCTGTGCAAGAAATATTACATCAGATTTTTTTTTTTAAATTATCGGAGGGACTAGATCAGTATGAATAGGCAGAATGAGGAGCTTTGGCAATAATTCATTGGGTTATTCATGGCATGGTGGAACTGATGCCTGCATTGGTAATCCAAGTTGGGTTAATCATGCCATGGTGGAACTGATGCCTGTATTGGTAGTCCAAGGGTCATCGACTATAGTCTGTAGACTATAGCAAATTACATATTGAGTATTAGGTTGTGTGATATTCAGAGAAATAGAAAGCTATGGCACTGTGCCCTGAGTCTGCTTTTTCTGTCCATTATCTGCTACTCTGTGCATCAGCTGGGTCTCCTATACAATAACTGTAACACATCTGTACCTATGCATAGAGTATTAGGGTGGTGAAAGTGTGCGGAATGACTGTACAAGATCAATCCTTTCAATGCTGTGGGAAAATGGGCTAATGAAACAGGTGTGTGGGTCGTTCATTCAGATGTCTGTACGGGATACGCAAGGGATGCAGCTGCACCTCTTTCGTACAAAAGTGCCTAGTGTATAATGACTGCTTTTATAGCAAAGTATATATGAGAGCTTCTCACAGCAGTCTGTAAACTGCAGCAAACCACTGTGAAAATTTGAGCTTTAATGGAGTTTTTAAAATGTATTTTATTTGCTGACGTGAAAGGGAATTCCACTGTCGGTAAATGGTTCACTCCGGCAGCCTAAGTTTGTAACCCGAGAGGTAAAATCTTTTTAGTGCTTTTGTGAGCAGGTATCCGCAGACTTTGCCAAGCTAGCGCTAGAGCTGACTGGTGGTAGGTATATCATGTGCAAGGATAGGTTTGGACAAAAAATAGGAATAATAGGTGGGGATGGCCAAGGAGGCAAATGTTCGTGCAGAATTCCCCCATGCAAGGGGGGCACCATGTGAATTTGCATCAAAGTGCATATGATGGCTGCCGTGTCCCTTTAACGTGTCCGCCATTGGCGCCCACAATATAAGCAGCATATTTCTACAAAAATATAACTACCATAAAATCTTGGGTATAATGCATACAATTTACCCCATTTTCAATAGTCCTGATTTTATGGCAATCACCCCCAGCAAGCTTCTAGTGTAAGAAGTCCTGAGCCGGGCCTGCATCATACATTTTTTTAGATGACTTTAAAGATATCTTCCCACATTAGCCATGTATTATGCTGGGCCATTGCATAGATAATGTGGGAAGATTTATTGAAAGTTATCACAGATTGAATGAGACACATTCTTATTATAATGTTTTATTCATTTTAATACATGACGGAGGGAACTTGGCTTCATCTTGCTCAAGTATGTGGGTATACACTGCCTTCCCAATGTCTGTAGGGGAGTGGGAAAGCTACGTGTATATATTTATATGTTTACGTAACATGTTCATGTTTTGATTTGATAAAACAAAAGAAAAACAGGTAGGAAGCTGAGAGAAAAAAGTAAAATTAATCAATCTTCTCCATTCCATTCCCATACACAAAATATAAAATATGTGCTTTTTGAGTTTTGAGAGCTTTTTGGGTAAACATAGCGACAGAAATGATATTAAGCGTTTGAACCCTTTGTTCAAATGGTTGTCTGGTAGTCAGACCATAGCATTGTCCAGCTCCAGGTCTTCAGCCAAACGTCTGTCACTCCCCGCGGACTCCGTAAGATGCTTAATAGGTATCAGGATAACAAGTGACTGGCACGGCTCCCGGTTCCCATGGAACAGCTGCTAATTATCCGGGATGTTCACGGTTAGAATGGCAGGGTTAGCGTGTCATTCTCTGTGAACTCTCTCCAGGGCTTTTCCAGTATCACTGCTTCACCCGTCCAAAGTTTTATGCACAGCTGCAAGGGTTTAAATTTCAAGAAAGTAAGACTTGGAAGCCACTCACAAATGATGTCCCCCCCGGTCCCAGACTGCATTTCCAAATGCTTCTGTTTTTCATTTATTTAAGTGTTCCGCATCCCCTGCATGCAGTCAGCTTTTCCCGTTTGACAAAACAAAATACTGCAAACACCTTATTGCGGTAACATGTCACTAGGAACACAATTTAATGGAGACTGGCGACTTTAGGCAGAGCAAATGATTGTGTCTTCAAATAAGGAGGTCCTGTATCTGATTTTCCACAATTTCCATGTAAATTGAATTTTAAAATTGAAATATCACTGGGTTTCCAAGGTGATAAAAGAAGTGCATATTTAGTCTTAAGAAAGAAATTAAATTATTTTGTCCTTAAAAATGGATTATGATTTGTGTGTGCATATAATGATTTTTTTTAGCATCTTGGTTTGGTAAGTGGGGATTTGTTGACTTTTACATGCTGATAATCAATAATGAGATGTACTGTATAAAGATATGAAATTAAATATGTGAACATAATATAATATACATGTTCTATGTTATGATAGTGTGCCTTTGAATGTATTTGACCCTGTGCTTGTGAAATACTTTTTGTCATGAACCAGCACCCATCATATTTTGGAATCATAGTGAAATACTTATGGCATTTATCTGTACACACGTGTTACATGTTATCACTTTTATTTTAGGTGCCGTTTTTCCTGTTCATTACCTTCTCTGTGTACACGATGCTGCCCCTGGGGACGCGCGCATGTATGATTATCAGTATCATGTCGGGAACCTCCCACCTCATCGTCATTAGTATCACTGTCATACTGTCCAACAAAACCCATGATTCCATTGCCTTTCAGGTAATGCCACAGAATTTAGTAACTCAGATCACTAACTTTTTAACGTGTTGTGCATTTGTGATGACAAAACCATTATGGAACTCCTGACTCAAAGTGGTAGATAGATCTTAACGATATGTGAATCGTCACCTGATTACTAATGAGGAGTAAAGTGGACCCAACACCAAAAAAGAAAAAGCTGCTGTCATCAAATAGCATAAAAACCACACTTAGGGCTCGGGCCAGGCTGAATTACTCAGTAGCCCGGAGTTCCAGAGATGTGATGGCCTGCTACAAATAATGAAAGGTTGACTTTGACATCTAAAGGGCTGGCATAGAATAAGGCACACAAAAGAAAGGATTATATGAATGAAATTCATGGAGGAATGAACACGGAATATGAGCTAAAAGGTGGGGGTTAGGTCCTTGTATCGCAGTGCGGGCCTCTACTTGGATATGGATAGCAATGGCGGGTCATTAGCCAGTTTATTACATATATGTCAAAGGCTTTTGCAAATGGGAAGATAATAAAAATATATTAAAAAGGGTTGTATTAAAGCCAGTATATTTAATTTCTATACTGATGTTAAATGGAATCTGTCCTCAGAATAAAACTGGGCCAGTGAAGCGCTTTCCGTAGCAGAAGCTAAACGGGGAAAGGCTTACTCGGCCGCAGGAGTAGAGCTCTGTACCGAGCTTTAGCGTGCATACAGTGCAGTCATTTTAGGATTTGTCCTCTGACGACCCAGAAAAGTGAGACAACCAAAAGATAACCCAGATCCGCAGAATTTAGGTCCCAAATTGGGACAGTCGCTGAGATGCTATTACATTATTAGCTCGACATCACTGAACCGTTTAAAGAATGAAACACAACCTTCGAATAATACTTGTGATAGATGGCTACTGTAAGAAAGATGTTTTTTATTAAAACATATGTTCCGCCCTGATTTTTGTTAAATGAGTACAAAGGCAGACCCTCAGCTTGTCAGTTTCTACAGTTTCCCGCAGCATTCCTGGGGATTAACCTGTTTGTTGCTAGAGAGACCTGCAATTCATTGTTTTACCATGTCTTCCACACAGTCCTGGCAGCCTTGATGTTAAGCTTAATGTAGACTCAAGCTGTGACTCAGGCACCCGAAATGTTTCTCCATGACTTCATATCCTTCTCTGCAGACAGGCCACTTGTGCGGCAGTGTAGTGCTCAACCTTCACACATCTACACCCAGTGCGTTGAGACGTCTGGCAAAAATTGTATGAAACGTGATATGGGGGTTGCTGAGAAACAGGTCTCCTTTAAAGTACATATGGTCTTGGAAACATCCTTGAAAAGGGTCCTTGTTTGGGTGGGTTTAGGAAACCACTGGGACCTGACCTGACCGTCTTATGGAATATATTTTATGTATAGCAGTGTTAAATAGTGTTTGGTTCACTTAGAATACCAGTCCGTTACCCCTGATCCAAAGCTGTGTGATCATTACATGTTTCGGTCCTATGCTGAAAATCCCAGCTGGGAATGTCAGGTTCCTCACATAGAAATTCTTCCATCCGCAGTATAGAACTATAGGATACAAAGTATTAGTAGTTTTTTCTTTGTTCATGTGTGGAATGTAACACATGTGAAATAAATGTGAGGCTTACAGAAGTTATTAGTAATTAGGTGCTGGTTTTATAGTTCAGTCTATGCAGTGATTTATAAACCTCCGGGAGGGTTTGAGGGAGGACATTAATAAAAGCTCATATTGGAAACTGAAATTCCAGCACTGATTTCTCTTCTTTTTCATTATTATTTGTGTCCCAAACATACAATAGAAAACACTGAAAAAAGTATCATGTATTAAACAAAATAAATGTAATTTATTGTTTCATTGTCTTTTAATTTAATTAAAATCAAATAATAATACTGGTGATGCCGACCGTCGGATTTTTGATATTCACACATTACCGACCCATCACAAATATTCTTGTAGCAATCTATTAATGGTGACAACCAATTGGTTCTGGTAGCAGTCCTTCAATGGAAATGGAATGTGTCGGGATGTAATAATTTACCAAATTAAGTCACCCACATTTAAGTAGACGTTTCCTCCATAATGTACTAGTAAGAAAAGTGCACTAAAAGCAGAGTAGAATAAAAATGTATTAAAGGGATTCATAAACTCGAAAATGTACCTAGTTGCCCAAGAATCAGAATTTTATTTACAAATGCATCCGAATTTAAGAGTGCTGCTGGCTGATTGCGAAGTAGAAAGATTTGGACCTTGGTTAATGATCCATTAGGGTGTTTGCTGAAGCTTGTTTAAACATCACAATGGGTTCATATATCGGCTAGCCAAAAATCAACAGAAAAATACCTTACTTTGTTCTGTTTTTCATGACTCTGGTGGTCAGATCCCTTCTACATAGCAAATAAAACATTATATACCAGCAGTGTTAGTAACTGTCCAGAACTGGACATTCATCTTATCACGCACTAAATCTTTGAATTTAGAATCTCTTGCTCTTCTGGTAGTCATCTGAAGAATAAAGTTTTATTATATATCTATTTCAGAAATGGTTTCCCTTTGTTATTCAATATCCTGTGTTATATGTTCTCCCTCCTAGATAATTGCCAATGCTATTATCTTCCTCTGTGGGAATCTCATGGGCGCCTTCCACAAGTATCATATGCAGGATGCTTCGCGGGATCTGTACAGTTACACGGTGAAATGTATCCGGACAAAAATGAAACTGGAGTTGAAAAAAAGGCAGCAGGTAAGGGCAGCGCAGCTTGGAAATAGTTTCTGCTTTGGAGTAGTAGATTAGATACATTCATTGATTTGTTCCTCCATTATCAATTGTATAGAATCTCAATGGTGTCTTATATTTGCTAGGAGGTCTTGTGCGCCTTCTCTTTTCCTTACACATTGTATGGATGCCAGGCTACATTTGTTAATGATGGTGCCTCGTTATGCTGGCTTTGGATGGTGGATTTACCAAGCAGACCATTCTTTGTCCCTCATGATGTTCACTCTTGAGTTGATAAACTATTAGATTATCAGCAAGAAAGCGTCTTCCTCACCTCATGTAAACCCTACGTCTGAAGTCCACACTGTGCATCTCAAAGTCTATCAGTACTGTTGTTACGGACTAAACTCTGCTAAACTAAATAGATATGTGCTGCTTGTTGATAGATCCTGGGCCATTCACAAAGTAATGGCAGACTACAATTTCCTGAACCATAATCAATATTAACGCCTTCCTGTCATCCTAGGAGAGTCTTCTGCTGTCTGTGCTCCCTGTCTATATCTCCATGGAGATGAAATTGGCAATTCAGGACAGACTTAAGGAAAGCAATGACAACCGGCAACCGGACAAAAACTTCCACAGCTTGTATGTCAAGCGGCACCAAAATGTCAGGTGGGTGAACACAATACGGTAGCAGCAGAAACATAGAAGAGTTACCTACCTCATACACACAGGAAGTATGGGAAAGGACAGAGACATGTTAACTAGGGTTCTGGCCATAAAACCATTACAAATCTTCACACAAGATGCTCAGTCCTATAAATTTTACAAGTTCTCAGATTGTTTTTTCTGTGACTGTATGGGCTTACAATGTCTGGCTCTTAGATCTCTACTCATCTTTTTTCTTGCAGTATTCTGTATGCGGATATTGTAGGTTTTACACGGCTGGCTAGTGACTGCTCACCCAAGGAACTAGTGGTCATGCTGAATGAGCTGTTTGGCAAGTTTGACCAGATTGCAAAGGTAACTATAATGCCAGTCTAGATACGAGAAGATTGACTTCTTTGTGATTTTATAAATGTATAATACATTTATTATGTATAGAAGTATCAATGTGTGATGCGCATATCTGTAACAGATCCAAAAATCAAATCATACACTTGTTTCAGTATGTCACAATTATGTACAGTCGTGGCCAAAAGTTTTGATAATGACACAAATCTGAACTTTCACTTTTCAAGACTGCTGCCTTAGTTTAGATGATGGCAATTTGCATATACTCCAGATGTTATAAAGAGTGATCAGATGAATTGCAATTGATTTCCAAGTCCCTCTTTGCCATGAAAATGAAATGAATCCCCAAAAACATTTCCACTGCATTTCAGCCCTGCCCCAAAAGGACCAGCTGACATCATGTCAGTGATTCTCTCATTAACACAGGTGAGAGTGTTGACGTGGACAAGGCTGGAGATCACTCTGTTATGCTGGTTGAGTTAGAATAACAGACTGGGAGATCTAAAAGGAGGATGGTGTTTGACATTGTTGTTCTTTCTCTGGTAACCATGGTTACCTGCAAGGAAACACGTGCTGTCATCATTGCTTTGCACAAAAAGGGCTTCACAGGCAAGGGTATTGCTACTAGTAAGAGTGCACCCAAATCAACCATTTATAGGAAGAATGTGTGAAGAATGTGAAGAATGTGTCAGGTAGGTTGACCACATCGGCCATGTTTTCCAGGACACAAACGTTTTACATACTGCTGACCAGCCCACATAAGATGCCAACCTGCAGTATGGTGGAGCTATAGACATATGGAAAGGAACCAATTAATCAGTCATACTTCCCCCATACTGCAGGGCAGCATTTTATTAGGGCTTGTGAGCAATATGTAAAAGGTGTGAGTGCCTCTGTACACACAATGAGGCGAAGACTTTTGGAGGATGGTCTGGTGTCAAGAAGAGTAGCAAAGAAGCCACTTCTCTCTAGGAAAAACATCAGGGACAGAGTGACATTCTGCAAAAGATACTCTGATGAATCCCCTTTCCGATTGTTTAGGGCATCCGGAAAAAATCTTATTAGGAGAAGACAAGGTGAGTGCTACCATCAGTTGAGTGTCATGGCAACAGTAAAGCATCCTGAGACAATTCATGTGTGGGGTTGCTTCTCAGCCAAGGGGGTGGGCTCACTCACGATTTTGCCTATGGACATGAATAAAGAATGGTACCAACACATCCTTCAAGAGCAACGTCTCCCAACCATCCAAGAACAGTTTGGTGACCAGCAATGCCTTTTCCAGCATGATGGAGCACCTTAAAATAAGGCAAACCTAAGTGGGTGGGGGAACAAAATATCGAAATTTTGGGTCCATGGTCAGGAAACTCTTTAGACCTTAATCCTATTGAGAACTTGTGGTCAATCCTCAAGAGGTGGGTGGACAAACAAAAACCCACAAATTCTGACAAACTCCAAGCATTGATTATGCAAGAATGGACTGCCATCAGTCAAGATGTGGCCCATACGTTAATTGACAGCATGCCAGGGCGGATTGCAGAGGACTTGACCAAGGGGTCAACACTACAAATATTGACTCTTTGCATAAACTTTATGTAATTGTCAATAAAAGACTTTGAAATACTTGTAATGTTACTTCAGTATACCATAGTAACATCTGATAAAAATATCTAAGAACACTGAAGCTGCAAACTTTGTGAAGACCAATACTTGTGTCCTTCTCAAAACTTTTGGCCATGACTGTATATGTACCTAGCAGAATCGGTCTTCACTATTGGAATATATATTATTTATGCAATAGTTATACTAGGGATATACAGTAAGGTATTCCTTACACTATAGTGCCTATTCCTGATAAGAAATACCTCTGTAATCAACCTGTAATACACAGTTCGATGAATTATAATATTTCCAGTTACGTTCTTGTCACTAATCCAATTAATTTTGTCACCTGCTGCAGTCATTGATCAATCAACAGGATTCTCAGACCACGTTACACTGTGTTTCCGTGTAGAGAGAATAATACATTTTTGAAATTAGGTTTTAACGTAACGGTTTGCTCATTCAGTGGTTTGTCTCCTGGCCTTGCAGGAAAACGAATGCATGCGGATTAAAATTTTGGGTGACTGCTATTACTGCGTATCAGGCCTCCCTGTGTCCTTACCCAACAACGCCAAGAACTGTGTTAAGATGGGGCTTGATATGTGTGAAGCAATAAAGTAAGTACTGCTTGCATCCACACTGTGTGAAGGAATGCTATGAAAATGCTTTCACAACTTTAAACACAAAACAACATTATATAGCCACCTATACACTATAATGCAACAATGGTCTCCCGCTCATGGTACTAGACTTTGCTATTATAACACAAGAAACTCTGATCAGGATCTTATGCATTCATGTTTTGTCTGTTTAACTTAGTATGTGGTTGTTTTTTTTAACACTGGTATGATAATTAAATGATCTTGACCTTGGTAAAACTATCCCAAACAAAGGTATGTTGTACAGCTGCAAGTGTACTCATATTAAAGGCTTTGTTTCAAGAACTCAAGTAATATTATTGGATCTGTTCTAGTTAAAAAGTGCAACCATTTGATCTTCAGTTTACATTTTTTCAAAATGTATTATCTGTCTGTTAGAAAAGTGAGAGAAGCCACTGGAGCCGATATCAACATGAGGGTAGGGGTACATTCTGGAAATGTACTCTGTGGGGTAATCGGGCTGAGAAAGTGGCAGTTCGATGTCTGGTCTCATGATGTCTCTTTGGCCAATCGCATGGAATCTGCGGGAGTTCCAGGGTAAGATTCTGTTGCAATTAATAGAGTAAATACCTAGCAGTCAGTAACTTCCTCTACTTACTCATTGGCAGGGCAAACAAACCATTAAGGTTTGTCCCATATGTTGAATGATCTGGTAACAACGTTAGCGTAGTCCCAGGAGGTTTGGTTCTCATGCATGGCTCCCTCTCTTCTTCTGTGTTTGTAGGCTAACTTACCTGCCTAGTACAATGCCAGGAGAAAACAAAATGTGTCCTGTACTTATAATTGCTCTTTTAAGCTTGTTGAATCTTATTACTTCTAATGTATAATTACATTAAGTTTTAAAGTATATAATCCCTGTATTATATTACTGTTGGATAACTGATACCTGTTTTCCCATCCAGTCGTGTTCACATCACAGAAGCAACATTGAAACATCTGAATGGAGCTTACAAAGTGGAGGATGGACATGGAGAGCTAAGAGACCCCTACCTTAAAGAAATGAACATCAAGACTTACTTGGTCATTGATCCGAGGGTGAGTGAATAGGAAGAAGAAAAATGTAATTTTGGCATACGGTACATAGCCACTAACAATGTCTTTTTAATGCTTTGTTTATGGTGATAATTGCCACGTTGTTACAATTTTGTTTTCCTATTTTCTGTAGGCCAAGCAACGTCATGCCCAAAACAATCACATCTCCAAGCCAAGAGTTAATGATGGCCTTAAAGTCCGACCCTCTGTTAGGATGACCCGGTATCTGGAATCTTGGGGTGCAGCCAGACCCTTCTCCCATTTTGACCACAATGAGACCCCCAGTACTGGTACATTGGTCCCTAATGGAAAACCGAAACCGGTAAGAGATTAATTAAGGGCTACGATGCTCTTCAAATACTTAGTAAATGCTTTTGCCTCAAAGTGTATATTATAAATAATTTCTATGGAAGCAAATCAAAGAAAGAAAGGCCCATTCATGTAATCTGTTAATGTGGAGACTCAGTTGAGAACTAGATAAGAGGGGCACCAGATAGAAACATTGCTTGTATTGTAAACAAAGTAATACAAATTTACAAAATGTTTTATAATGGAAACATGCCACTTACACATAGGGGTTCATGATTCTACTATGTATTTAATTATTCAAGATGCTGTGTTTGAGTGGATTTTAAAGAAACTTTTTGCTTAAATTTAAATTCTGCTTCAGTCATGGTGCAGAGATGATATTAAGTTGTATATTTTTATTATTGCCCTTTTGATATAGTTACTCATGATAATGTTTGGCAGGTTCCCCGTTATAGACTATAGCCGGTATACACAGACAGTGTCTCTGTGTCTTTTAAACATTTCTAAAAAGCAAACATAATAAAAGAAAAGAGAGGTAAGGAGACAGAAGGCAGGTGGCAAATGATAGAAAGGGGGAAAAAAAGATCAGATATGGTGAAATGAGTCAGGAGGAAATCATAAATATTGAGTAATTGTGGACATGAGTATAAAATCTCAATTCCTTTTCATCAGACGAACAACAGCTTGTAATGCAGAGTAAAAATGTCACAAGACATTTCAATCATGCTTCTCAAATATAATCCCCAGTAGGCATCAACAATAGATGTGTGGCTTGGAAATTCCCAAGCTAATGTTCCCTTCTTTTATGTAGTTCAGCATGTTTGTATAATAATGAATGCATTATATTTACACAGCGTGATAAATGTGCTATATAAAATTAATGTATCATCGTCAATATTGTGTAAGGTCTCCTAAAAGTAAAAAATGGGTAGCCGTTACACTATGTCATTATTACAGAAGGCTTGTGGGGACAGACAAAGTCAGGAATCTTTTAGCCCTATCTGCATACCTTCATTGCAACATCTCCTATAAACCTGGTTTAAGGGAAAATATCACTGTCAAAGCTATTTTTGATACAGTTCTAGCTCATGGCCACTGGACTGTTACAGTTGTTGGTCCAAACCTCCGATCCCCATATTGTCATGTATCGGGACTTCTGAATTTCCTATTAGGCAATGTGGCCCAAACGAGAAAGAATGTATCTGACATTTGACCTCTTTATAGGAAATCCCACTCCAGGGTGTTGGACGGCCAGCCAATACAGACAGGTATGTTGGATGTTGTTTTGACACAGACCCCTGTGCATACTTTTCACACACACAATACATTTGTTTTCTTTGCTTTGATATTATACAATTCTATGCATCTTGGGTATTTGTTTTCTTAGTCTTGTCTGTTATTGGTAGTAAAATGCTAATATTTCACCAGGAGTGGCTCACAGAAGAAGAACCAGGAGGAAGAACTCCATGAGCGGATGATGGACACAATCGATGGACTCAGCTCTGCTAAGTACGTTGGTTAAACATACAATATGCGTGCTGCTTAGGACAGCGATGCTGCTCTATTCGACTCTGTAACTGAATGAGTTGAAGCCCCATGAGTTACAATTTCAAAAAAAACCAGACTATTTATATAGAAAAAACTTTCAAATGAATATGAAACAGCCTATATCACCTATTACTCAAAATACATTTGGTTTTTGCATTACCATTTTGTTAATTGCAGAACCTCTATGTTTTTTTTTTATGATTCCAGACCTTGGTTTGGGAAATCTGATGACTTCTATGTGTTCCTGCTCTTTTTCACTGCTGATGGACTGGAAAAAGAGGTAGGGGGCATTTTGACTAATTGCACTTATTTAAAATAGTGTTTGTATTTGGAAACACTTATCTTGCTGTAGTTTAACCCCTTAAGGACAATGGGCGGTCCCTAAACCCATTGAAAACAATGCAATTTGAGCCCGTACATGTCATTAAGGGGTTAAGCCGTAGAATGGATATTGCATGCAACAATGTCTCAAATTAAAGAAGAGCCATGGAACAAAGGTCTTTTGACTGTTATTTAGTCTCAACGAAGGTAGAGCGTCATCTGTCTTTTGGACCTTGGTGGGTTATAGTAGACATTTAGTGAAATTTCCTTTGTAAAATCTATTGCTGCTTTCCTCCGCCATTACAAAAAAATGAAGGCAGAACTTTGCTTGTATATACTTGAACTTCACATTTAAAGGTTTTTTGGATCCCTTCAAAGTACAAATGTGATTTTGGCTGCCTACGATGGAAAACAATCCCACAAAAACTGTAGGCCGAACTGGAAGTACAGGTTGAAAAAATACCTTTTTACAAATAAAAATATTTTTGAGCCACAAGATGATTTTTTGGCATCTGGTAAATCATCTAACTGTGCACAGGGTTACTACATGGGTGGAAACCTTTATGCAAACCTGAATGCAGTCATCAGTAGAATGCAGGTTCAAGTATAAAAACGGAGTTTCTGGATCCTTCAGGGTGTCCGTTCTCCTTTACAGATACCTTTGGCGTCATGAATGAACTCTCGTAGAGAACTGTATTTGAAGTTTTTTTTTCTTGTTTATGATGGGTGACTGTTTATCTTGGTTCTACAGTACCGCACCATTAGAATCCCAAAGATCCGCAATTATTTCCTATGTGTGGCGATGGTCTTCCTGTGTATATTTCTGATCCAGATACTGGTAATGCCCAGGTCAGTTTGCCAGACTGTAAAGCGTACAAAAAATTATATTCCATTGGAAGTCTAATGATTGCTGTAATATATGTTTATTTTACTCTAAATACATACTACAGTAGGGTACTACCCAATAGTAGGGTACTACTTTATATCTGATGCGGACCCCAATAGTAATATTTTGTATAGTTCTAGTACACCCCGTTATGAACGCCTCTCTTTATTTGACCGCTGTGTTTACATATTCATGGGTAATATAATTTTAGAATGGAGAGTTGGTTAATTAGAATGGAGTGGAGCGCCAATATCCTGGACCCAAAGCACATCTCTGACGTAGTCTGCTCCAAAAAGGTTAATGCTTACTGGCCAGTTTTGGTCAAAACACACATTCAGGTACTAAAAGTTTATACATATTCCGTGGTAAGGATAAAGTGATCTTAAAATCGAATTATGAAACAAAAGGAGGAGAAGGTAACACTTTTTCTTCCTTCAATCATTCAATCTTTCCAATATTTCAAACAACAGAAATTGTGACCCCTAAAACATAACATGTATTTGAAAATATTTGCTAATATGGTCATGGAGAAATAAAGATAGAATAGAAAAACCCAATCCCAAATAAATTTACCCTGACACCACTAAAGCAACTGTAGGGCAAAGGACATAAAGATAAATCAATAATGCGGATACTAAACAAAAGCACCAAGCCCTACAGTTATAAGCCCCCCCCCGCCCTGGGCTCCGAGTATGCGGGAAGCCAGGGGAGGAGATAACGCTAGCTGGTATCTGAGTGTATAATTGAGTGTATAATTGCTATATCCTATATATATATATATACTAAAACTACAGGGCGCCCTTACCTGTTCCTTTAATTCTGTTTCAGGAGCACAAAGCTGGGAGTTTCCTTCGGAGTGGTGTCTCTGCTTGTGATCTTTGTTCTACTTATATGTTATGCGGACAAGTGTGCTGTAAGTAGAGGGGAAGAAGTTTCAGATTAATCTGGGAGCAGGAGATACATTTGGCATAAATGTTACATAGAACCATAGAAACATACACTCATTGGCCACTTTATTATGTACCCCTTGCTAGTACCGGGTTGAACCCCCTCTTGCCTTCAGAACTGCCTTCATTCTTCGTGGCATACGTTCTACAAGAGACTGGAAACATTCCTCAGAGATTTTGGTCCATATGGACATGATCTGCAGATTTGTCGGCTGCACATCCATGATGGCAATCTCCCGTTACACCACATCCCAAAGGTGCTCTATTGGATTGAGATCTGGTGACTGTGGAGGCCGTTGGAGTTCAGTGAGCTCATTGTCATGTTCAAGAAACCAGTTTGAGATGATGTGAGCTTTGTGACATGGTGCTGGAAGTAGCCATCAGGAGATGGGTACACTGTGGTCATAAAGTGTGCCCCACACCATTACACCACCACAACCAGCCTGAACCATTGATACAAGGCAGGATGGATCCATGCTTTCATCTGGAATCGAGACTTATGAGACCAGGAAATGTTCTTACAGTCTTCCATTGTCCAATTTTAGTGAGCCTGAGTTTTCTGTTCTTAGCTGACAGGAGCGGCACCCGGTTTGGTCTTCTGCTGCTATAGCCCATCTGCTTCAAGGTTCGACGTGTTGTGCGTTCAGAGATGGTATTCTGCATACCTTGGTTGTAACAAGAGGTTATTTGGGTTACTGTTGCCTTTCTGTTGTCTCAAACCAGTCTGCTCATTCTACTCCGACCTCTGACATCAACAAGACATTTTCATCCACACAACTGCCACTCACTGGATATTTGCTCTTTTTCAGACCATTCTCTGTAAATACTCAGACCAACCAATCTGAAACCAACAACCATGCCACGTTCAAATTCACTTAAATCCCCTTTTCTTGCCCACTCTGATGCTCGGTTTGAACTTCAGTAAGTTGTCTTGACCATGTCTACGTGCCTAAGTTGCCTCCATGTGATTGGCTGATTTGCTCTTTGTGTTAACAGCAGGTGTACCTAATAAAGTGGACAGTGAGTGTACATGATCTTTGTTTCTATATGCAGTGTTCTCTTTGGTTGGGTTGATGCAATCAGTGTGTATATGCAACATATTGAATGCTACAGATGCCACATATATGGGTTAGATAAGAAGCTGAACTAACTCCAGAGCTATGTACAGAAAATAAGGCATCTCACTCCACCTGCAACCCTGCAAAATGTGTATTTAAGTTTCGGTCTCGGTTTACGACAATACTACTATAAAATATGGGGTAATTTGGAGTTCATAAATATTGTATGATGCTTTATGAGTAAATCATAGTAATATGTGATGATTCCACTTGACAGCGCTTTTGTAATGAGGGTGCATCCATCTCACGTGCAATGCGTTCGCTAGTGGAGAAGGTGGAGACACAGCCATTACTAAGGGTCCCACTGGCTGCCCTGACTATTGGAGCTCTTTTGGTTATCGCCATCATCAATTTGGTGAGTTTGTGGCTTCCTTTTTTTGTAAAAAGTCTTACCGGCAGGCTAATGATAGTTCTGCAACTCACCATTATCTTTTCATTGCAGCCTCTTGATCAGACACTTTTATCATGCAATAGCTCCAGTCTTGAGACAGATGCCAGGTGCCAGAGTATACCCGTAAGTAATGTTTCTCAATTGGAGCTGGGACTAAAGTACCCATATGATCCAGATATATCTGATTACTAACATTACTCAACACAGAAGTGATAATGTGGCTAACATCTGGTGTCATCTGGTATCATCTGGTGTAATGATGAAGTCAAATATGTGCCATCAGAGGCCAGTAGGAGGGCTGCCGTTGATACAAAGAATTTCTGCCTCTGGGACCTTTTAACCATGAGAATTTTAATGAAAATCATTTAATAATATTTTTCTTCTCTCTTCTTCTCTCACTTAGACAAATAAAGCAAATAAACTTTAGTGCGACATTTAAGCATTCCTTGAAATATTATGAACAAGACAAACGTTATCCCTGAGAAAGGGATTGGACGTTCAACAGTTTTAGCAATGATGTTTCTTGTGCTGCATTTCTTGATAACCATCAGATCAAGCAGATTACTGATTCCCTTTAAAATGATACATCTGTGCTTATTATAGCTATTTTGTTCTTACACATTAGCTACGGATACACTTAATTGTGACAGATTGGCAAAATCCTAAATCTTGATTACTTTTTTTGTTTCCTACGTTGCAGTATTACATTTACTCTTGTATTCTGGCCTTCATCGCATGCTCTGTTTTCCTGCGAATGAGTTTTGAGCTGAAGGTTATTCTTTTGTTGGCTGCTTTTACCGCGTACAATGTCATCATCTTCAATACGCATTCTGGCCTTTTCAGAAGTGAGTTGGAACCAAACAGCAAGTAAGTTGTCCCCCTGGATCTAAATTTGTCATAATGTTGTAAAAAGGCTCCAAATAATGTTAAATAAATAAATTGAATATTTAGTATTGCACTTTATGGATAAATTACATTGCATTATCTAAATAAGGGGATTAAGGTTTCTACTTCCTGATACCAGCGTTTGGTCTTGAGTACAGACTTTCAAGATACATATATGGAGGAGATGGGGGTAAACATATTCCCCAAGGGAGTACAATGTTGCTTCCTGCCCACCCACTGAGGCATATTTCCACATCCCTTACAACTGTTCCAAAAATGTAAAAATACTTTGCAGTTGACAAATATCAGTAAAAATAGAGATAGCCGGTTATTGAAAGTAAGGTAGGCTTTTGATACAAAATGGGTATGATGGCATTGAGCCGGTCTGTTGTTTACTTTCATGCCTGTCTTATAGGAGATATGGTTCTGTTGTGTGTCCCAGTCCACGTATTGCTCTACTGCTTTCCTATTATGTATTATTTTATTAGCTGGATAACCCAAGATTACAATATAATAGACAATGTATTCTTCATTGAATCCTTTCTCAGTTTCCCATTTAACGGTGCTCTTTTAATTTCAGCACAACTGGAATCCTGGAAGATCTTCAGAGGATGTCCTGCTTTTACCTCTCACTCTTCTTTTTAACATTGGTTTTATTGGCAAGACAGGTAAGTGAAAGTAAGTGCAAATATGTACAGATCTGCATATGTTTGACTGTGATATCCCTCGTTTTGAATTTTCTAGTGATAATCGGGAAGCCAGAATGTATATACAAAATATATGCCAGACTAAGAATTAAAACCATTTTTGCACATGGTGGGTTATGGCCCCAATATGCATTTGTTCAGAATAGGTGCAAACCATTGTGCTGAATTAGGAAGAGCAGTGTTAAATGGGAAACTAAGAAAGGATTCAATGAAGAATACATTGTCTATTATATTCTAAATTTGGGTTATCCAACTAATAAAATAGTGTGAATTAGGAAAGCAGCAGAGCAGGTGCCCAGATATAACAGATCTGAAAAACACATTAGTCAAAAGTAAGATACATATTGAAACGCATCGTTTCTAATATCACTGTGGCTATGGGTTGAGACCAACTAAGGGAGCTGAAAAATGCAAAAATGCATTTCAAGTATAAAATGATCAATTTTTAAAGAAGTTGCTGTTTAGTCAAGGCGATGTTGAACCAGTCAAGAAGACGCCTGACTTTTATGTCAATATGTAGAAACACCATGAATCAAACCAGCAACCTTGTGTATAATACCTAACCATTAAACCACAAGATTACAACATGGTTGAGATCCTCATGGACGTAAAATGACTGCCTATTACTGGGTGTATATGAGTGGGAAGTAGGCAAGCATCATATATCCCTGGGGCAGAAACAACACCAGCTGTCTCATGGCGTGGAGGTTAGGCGAAGCACCTCCAGTATAGAAGGTAACTGGTTCGATTCCCCTGGGTGGCATGGTGGTGTTATGTGCCATATAAAACGTTGCTAGTTTGAATCCCGTGAGCTGTTGCAGTGGTGCGGCTGGGTGATGGTATGTTTGGATATGTCAGCATTTGTGGGAAATTGAATCACAAGATGAAACACCTCTTTTTATGCCATTATGTAAAAATATTTTGAGCTTAAAAACTGTAAGACAGAAGCCATGCACAAGAATCAGGCTCATATTTACACAGATAACCCCTACAGGTGGCACCTGTGATCAAACCAGCAACCTTGCGCATCTTAGGAACCCAACCCAACCACTACACCACAAGATTGTCGCATGTTGTCCTCCCCATAGACATATAAAGCCTGACTGTTTCCGTGAATATGTGAGTGGGGAGCAGGCAAGGGTCATATATCCATGTGGTGGGAGCATGTCCAACTGCCAGGTGGTGCGCAGGTTAGGTGAAGAACCTCCGATACTAAAGGTTGCTGGTTCGATCCCCATGAATGCCTGCGTGTATTATTATAGTTTCTTTATATATAGACATGTATAGAGAGGTTGAATTAAAAGATATGATTACCAAAAAAGCTTTGCATGCTTGGCCACGCGGGTGGCACAATGGCCAGGTGTCTTATGCACCATACAAAAGGTTGCTGGTTCAATTCCCATGAGCCCTAATGTAGTTCACGTTGTCCGTGGTGGTGGTGTCGGCCTTAGTGAGTGCTTGAGTCGGTGTGGTTGTGTATGGGTATGTTTCTGTTTGTGTGTGACGGCGTACTTGTGTTAGGACTCATGGGAAAAGAATCACGAGATAAGGCACCTGTTTTTAATGTCGCTATATATAAATATTTTGCGCTTAAAAAAAAAAATAAGATACATGTGCACTGTATTTTTTATATATTAGTGCAGCTGTGTATATATACACAGGCACATTATAGAAACACTGCCAGGGATTGAACCAGCAAACTTGTGCTTCATAGGCATCAAACCTAACCGCTAGGCCACCAAGATCTTACATCTGATGTCTCCCCCAAGGACATGTAATGCCTGCCTGATCCTGAGTATATGTGAGAGAGGAGCAGACAAGCCTCATATATCCATGGGGCAGGACAGAGCCCAGGCGTCTGGGTGGTATAAAGACTGAAATAGAGATTTGATTTGATTGAAAATATTGGTTTGATTTCCGAAGACGCCTGTTATATGTTCAGGCAGTCACTATAAGTAAGTTTTGTAAGTGGGTGCATATGAGTATACATGGAGCAGGCAAGAATCATATATCCACAGGGAGAAGGAAAGTGGTCTTGTTATGCGTAGAACCTCCAATACAGGTTACTGGTTTGATCTCCGAAGACGCCTGTTATATGTTCAGGCAAGCGCTATAAGTAAGTTTTGTAAGTAGGTGCATATGAGTATACATGGAGCAGGCAAGAATCGTATATCCACAGGTAGGAAGAAAGTAGTCTGGTTATGTGTAGAACCTCCAATACAGGTCATGGAGTAGGTGCATATACATTGGGAGCAGGCAAGCAATATATATCTATGGGGAAGAAACAAGTCTAGTCGCCTCATTGCATAAATGTTAGGTGTAGAACCTCCACTACAAATGGAGTTTGCTACTCTTTTATTTGACTTCGTTGGTACTATTTTGGAGACACCTTACATACTCCAAGAACTCTGCAGGACCCAAACAGGCTTCGGAATCCAATTTTTCCAACGCCCTCAACCAGACCGTAAACCAGATTTACCCGTTTCATCGTCATACCCTCTCCTAAGCACTTTCCCACATATGTTAGTGGATGGCCAACCTCAACACCGGCATCAGTGGAGACAAATTTCCCAGTATGCGAGTCCAGCCCTGTTCATATGTCATTGTGAATCTCTATTTCAGTCTTTATACCACACATTTGTAACTCATGTTCTGTCCAAATGTCTTCTTCATCCTTAAAGGGGAAGTCCCATTGCTGTCAGACACGGTATTCTGGATGTCTTTTTCTAATGAAGTCTGTTCCTCCATTTTTATTTTATTAGTCACAATGTTCAGCTGGGCATTAAGACTGAGCAATTCTATTGTTTACCACATGCAGTATAAAAAAGAGTCCAGATTGTTAAATAGATTAAGGTAAGGTAGCTAGAACACATAAAAATAGTCAATGTAAAATTTTTTCAAAACATTAAACTAGAACTGTTTAAAAACAAATCAGCACAATATTTTAGAAAACATTTTTTTTTATTTGATACAAAAGCAAATTGAGAATCGTCAACAGGGAGGATAATACAATTAAATTACACCATTTTTTGGGGGGTCATTATTTATTGTTTTACATAAAGCGGGGGTTTATGGCATTAAGCAAGGATTGTATTTACATCTTGTTCCATATTTTAATAATTGTTATTATAGTCTTAACTGTAATACTTGTGATAAACCACAATCCATTATTCGATAATTGTCTGCCATCTTATTTCAGGTAGACTATTATTCCAGGCTGGACTGCTTGTGGAAGAAAAAATTCCGGGAGGAAGACGAGGAAATCGAAACAATGGAAAATCTAAACCGCCTTCTCTTGGAGAATGTCCTCCCTGCACACGTAGCGGCATATTTCATTGGCGACAACAAGTTAAATGAGGTGTGGATTCTTGCAGCTCCAACAATAAGATAAACGCAAATCTAAAAAAAAAAAAAAAAGAAAGATAGGGTGGACAATTTTAACCCCGTTCACTCTTAATAAGAATAAATGTTTTTATTTGAGATCTGGTCAAACAGAATGTAAAATAACATTTCTGATGTCTATGAAACTATGGGATTTGATATAATATCAGGTTACATAAAGAAGCTTGGCAAATTCACCACCTACATCCGTGAATCTCGGTAGGTTAATAGATTTAAATGAAAAGTCTTCATTTACATATGATAGTGATGGCATTTTGGGCCAATCACAACGCAGGAAATGCAATACACCAGGGATGTCCAAGCTGTGGCCCTCCAGCTGCTGCAGGACTACATCTCCCATAATGCTCAGCGAAGGGGATGGCTGAGGAGTATGGGAGATATATAGTCCTGCAGCAGCTGGAGGGCCGCAGCTTGGACACCCCTGCAATACACATTACACTGTGCCTATAAGTGCCACATAGTGATTGTTTTGATTAAATACTGTAATTAGCCTAATGCTCTTCATTGTACTGGCGATGGGCTGATGTAACTTACCCGGTGAACTGATTCACATAAACTGTATCGCTTTGTCTCCTGTCTTTCCAGGACTTGTACCATCAGTCATATGACTGCGTCTGTGTGATGTTTGCCTCTGTACCTGAGTTTAAGGTCTTTTACACAGAGTGTGACGTCAACAAGGAGGGCCTTGAGTGTCTGCGACTCTTGAACGAGATAATAGCCGACTTTGACGAGGTATCCCCTTGTCTTTTCTCCAAATGAAGCGTTGTCTTGCTTAGCTTGTCAGATAAGGGCTCATTTTCTGGATCTTCTGTTAAAACAGCTTTTAATGAAACCCAAATTCAGTGGTGTGGAGAAAATTAAGACCATTGGAAGCACGTACATGGCAGCAGCTGGACTCACTGTCACTCCCGGACAGGAGAATAATCAGGTAAACATTATCTATAGCCGGGGTTCATGTCCCAATGAGTTTTTGCTTTAAACACATACAAAATACAGCTATATCTACAGCACATACCTTAATGTTAGGTTACCGGTTACCTTATTTTTTTTCACCGATTGGCTGGAAGTTTTTGTTTAACACGTTTTCTGTACCTCGCAGGATCAGGAAAGGCAAAACGCTCAGATAGGAATCATTGTAGAATATGCTATGGCCCTCATGCTGAAACTGGATGGCATCAACCGGCATTCATTCAATAACTTCCGCCTGCGTGTTGGTGAGTTACTATGGCAATTTATAATGTACAAATAGCAGATGTATTGGATACAACAAATTGTGTTGAAAAGGTGTTGATGGGGTGTAGGCTATAATTGGGTGGAAAATGTTCAATATTTTGTAAGTGCGCTGAGCGTGAAAGGGGCTGCGTAACAAATGCTGTAATGCTGTATGTGCAAAAGGCCCCATTTGCACTACACACTACCAGCAAGACAGTAGGTGCCTCCGCTTGCCCAGGCTGCATTACTAATTGCCTGTCCTGTGAGTGTCCACTGCCAAGTCCAAGTCTGACTGCATATACTCTTTAGGCATAAACCACGGGCCAGTTATTGCCGGGGTAATTGGAGCGAAGAAACCCCAATATGACATCTGGGGGAATACAGTGAACGTGGCCAGCCGGATGGAGACCACAGGCGAACTTGGGAAGATACAGGTAATTTGTTACGCTAATATTTCTCACATTAAGAGGTTAACTGTGATTCCAAGAGCATGTGTGGTAGTGTAAAATACCCCTCAGTGCTCACACATCTGTAATTTCCCACAGTTGCAGAGACTTTAAGTGCCCCTTAACCCTTTACTCCTACCGCCTATTGATTTCCTGTGCGCAGTTTCACAGGTTCCCATGTTTGGTTCTGCAGTAATGACTCTTATTTCCTCCTGCCCTGCCTTCCACGGGGCTTCCTTTGAAGTCAGTAGGGGTTTAAACACCCAACCTGCAGAAATGATATGCCATAAATGTGAAAAGAACTTTTCTCTACAGCTGGGAGAATTCCACAGGGCAGTAGGAAGGGCCCAGCTGCGAGGGGGGAGCACAGCCGCAGCAGCCTGCAGGACTGGTTAGGGAGATCCCAATCTCCCTCTAACCGGGCCAACATTAGAGAGCATTGGGTCAGTCACTTCAAACCTCGCCTTCCGTGCTCCCTAATCACTACGCCAGCTATGCGTCATCCCTGCGCTCTGCATCATTAGCTGGCGCATAGCTGGTGTGTGTATGTGCATATGGGTGTGTATAGGCAGGGGTGTGTAAGGGCAGTGTATGTGTATATGTGTGTTTATGGGCAGGTGTGTGTAATGGCAGTATTTGTGTATGTGGGTGTGTGTGTGTGTGTGTGTGTGTGAAAAGGGCACTGTTTATAAACAGGTGTGTATAAGAGCTGTGTGTGGGCAGTCGTGTGTAAGGGCAGTGTATGTGCATATGTGTGTTTATGGGCAGGTGTGTGTGTAATGGCAGTATATGTGTGTGTATGTATGTGTGTGAAAAGGCACTGTATGTGTATATGAGTGTTTATAAACAGGTGTGTATAAGAGCTGTGTGTGGGCAGTCATATGTAAGGGCAGTGTATGTGTATGGGCATGTATGTGTAAAGGCATTGTGCGTGGGCAGTGTGTGTATATGCGGGCTTATGGGCAGGTATGTGTAAAAGCAGTGTGTATGGGCAGGTGTGTGTCTGTAAGGGCAGTGTATGTGCATATGTGTGTTTATGGGCAGGTGTGTGTAAGGGCAATAAATGTGTATGTGTGTGTGTGCAAGAACACTGTATGTGTATATGTGTGTTTATGGGCAGTCGTGTGCAGAGCCGGCCTTAGGCGTTGTGGCGCCCTGTGCGGACTACTCCTCTGGCGCCCCTCCTCACTACCCCCCCTCTCTGCCCCTTCAAACTACCCGCCCTCTCTGCCCCTTTAAACTACCCCCCCTCAAACTACCCCTCCCCTCTACCCCTTCAAACTACCCCTCCCCTCTGCCCCTTCAAACTACCCCCCCTCTGCCCCTTCAAACTTCCCCCCCTCTGCCCCTTCAAACTACCCCCCCTCTGCCCCTTCAAACTACCCCCCCCCCCACTTACCTTGTTGCCGGAGTCCTGCGGTAAGAGCGGGAGGCATCCGTCTTCTCGCTCTGCCGGCATTTCATGTTGAGCGCCGGTATAGTCCGGCGCTCAACATGAGATGCTGGCACCGCGACGGAGTCACGGAGAGTAAGGGGCGCCGAGCGGTTGCCAAGAACTTCACGAGCAACCGCTCGGCGCCCCTGACCGGGACTTAGATTAAAGCATCGGTTTTTTTTTTAAACTTTATTTAACATCAATGATGTTAAATAAAGTTTAAAAAAAAAACAAAAAAAAAAAAACGATGCTTTAATCTAAGTCCCGGTCAGGCGCCCTTGCAACCATGGCGCCCTGTGCGGTCGCACAGGTCGCACACCCCTAAGGCCGGCCCTGGTCGTGTGTAAGGGCAATTTATGTGTATGTGTGTGTAAAGGTAGGTGTGTGTGGGCAGTTGTGTGTAAGGGCAGCGTATGTGTATATGTGTGTTCATGGGCAGGTATTTGTAAAGGCATTGTGTGTGGGCAGGTGTGTGTAAGGGCAGTGTATGTGTATATGTGTGTTTATGGGCTGATGTGTGTAAAGGCAGCGTATGTGTATGTGTGTGCTTACGGGCAGGTGTGTATAAAGGCAGTGTATATGGGCAGGTTTGTGTAAGGGCAGTGTATGTGTATATGCATGTTAATGGGCAGGTGTGTGTAAGGGCCAACATTAGGGAGTGCGAGGTCAGTTACTTCAAACCTCGGCTTCCGTGCTTCCTAAATGTGTATGTGTGTGTGCAAGGGCACCGTATGTGTATATGTGTGTTTATGGGCAGGTATGTATAAAGGCAGTTGTGTGTAAGGGCAGTGTATGTGTATATGCGTGTTTATGGGCAGTCGTGCGAAAAGCCAGTGTATGAGTATATGCGTGGTAATGGGCACGTGTGTGTAAAGGCAGTGTGTAGGTATGGGTAGGTGTGTGTAAGGGCAGTGTATGTGTATATGTGTGTTTATGGGCAGTCGTGTCTAAGGGCAATGTATGTGTATATGTGTGTATGTAAAGGCAGGTGTGTGTAAGGGAAGTATATGTGTATGAGTAAGGGCAGTATATGTGTGTTTATGGGCAGGTGTGTGGGCATTGGTGTGTAAGGGCATCGTATGTGTATGTGTGTGTTCATGGGCAGGTATTTGTAAAGGCATTGCGTGGGTGCAGGTGCGTGTAAGGGCGGTGTATCTCTATATGGGTGTTTATGGGCAGGTGTGTAAAGGCAGGGGTGTGTAAGGGCAGTATATGTGTATGTGTGTGTTTATGGGCAAGTGTGTGTAATGGCAGTATATGTGTATGTGTGTGAAAGGGCACTGTATGTGTATATGTGTGTTTATAAACAGGTGTGTATAAGAGCTGTGTGTGGGCAGTCGTATGTAAGGGCAGTGTATGTGTATGTGTGTGTTTATAGGCAGTCGTGTCTAAGGGCAATGTATGCTTATATGTGTGTATGTAACGGCAGGTGTGTTTAAGGGAAGTATATATGTATGTGCAAGGGCAGTGTATGTGTATATGTGTGTTTATGGGCATGTGTGTGGGCAGTCGTGTGTAAGGGCAGCGTATGTGTATATGTGTATATGTGTTCATGGGCAGGTATTTGTAAAGGTGTGTGTAAGGGCGGTGTATGTGTATATGGGTGTTTATGGGCAGGTGTGTGTGTAAGGGCAGTGTATGTGTATGTGTGTGTTTATGGGCAGGTGTGTATAAAGGCAGTGTGTATGGGCAGGCGTTTGTAAGGGCAGTGTATGTGTATATGCATGTTAATGGGCAGGTGTGTGTAAGGGCCAACATTAGGAAGCGCGAGGTCAGTTACTTCAAACCTCGGTTTCAGTGCTTCATAATCACTATGCTTCGGCAATAGATGCAGAGCGCTGGGATATGAAGTCATCCCTAAGGGGCAGGTGTGTTTTAGGGCAGGGTATGTGTATATGCGTGTTAATGGACAGGTGTGTAAAGGCAGGGGTGTGTAAGGGCAGTGTATATGTGTGTTTATGGGCAGGTGTGTGTAAGAACAGTAAATGTGTATGTGTGTGTGCAAGAACACTGTATGTGTATATGTGTGTTTATAGGCAGTAGTGTAAGGGCAATTTATGTGTATGTGTGTGTAAAGGTAGGTGTGTGTAAGGGCAGTATGTGTGTATCTGTAAGGGCAGCATATGTGTATGCTTATGGGCAGGTGTGTATAAAGGCAGCGTGTATGGGAAGCTTTGTGTAAGGGCCAACATTAGGGAGTGCGAGGTCAGTTACTTCAAACTTCGGCTTCCATGCTTCCTAATCACTATGCTCCGGCAATAGATGCCAAGCGCTGGGAAATGAAGTCTTCCCTGCGCTCTGCATCAATAGCTGGTGTGTATGGGCAGTCGTGTGTAAAGGCGGCATATGTGTAAACGTGTTTTCATGGGCAGGTATTTGTAAAGGCATTGTGTGGGGGCAGGTGTGTGTGTATATGGGTGTTTATGAGCAGGTGTGTGTGTAAGGGCAGTGTATGTGTATATGTATGTTTATGGGCTGATGTATGTAAAGGCAGTGTGTGTGTATGTGTGTGTTTATGGGCAGGTGTGTATAAAGGCAGTGTGTATGGGCAGGCGTTTGTAAGGGTAGTGTATTTGTATATGCATGTTAATGGCCAGGTGTGTGTAACATTAGGAAGCGCAAGGTCAGTTACTTCAAACATCGGCTTCCGTGCTTCCCAATCACTACGCTCCGGCAATAGATGCAGAGCGCTGGGATATGAAGTCATCCTTGCGGGGCAGGTGTGTTTAAGGGCAAGGTATGTGTATATGTGTGTTTATGGGCAGGTGTGTGTAATGGCAGTATACGTGTATGTGTGTGTGAAAGGGCACTGTATGTGTATATGTGTGTTTCTAAACAGGTGTGTATAAGAGCTGTGTGTTGGCAGTCGTATGTAAGGGCAGTGTATGTGTATGTGTGTGTTTATGGGCTGATGTGTGTAAAGGCAGTGTGTGTGTATGTGTGTGAATGTAAAGGCAGGTGTGTGTAAGGGAAGTATATGTGTATGTGCAAGGGCAGCGTATGTGTATATGTGTGTTCATGGGCAGGTATTTGTAAAGGCATTGTGTGGGGGAGGTGTGTGTAAGGGCGTTGTATGTGTATATGGGTGTTTATGGGCAGATGTGTGTGTGTGTGTAAGGGCAGTGTATGTGTATATGTGTGTTTATGGGCTGATGTGTGTAAAGGCAGTGTGTGTGTGTTTATGGGCAGGCGTGTATGGGCAGGCGTTTGTAAGGGCAGTGTATTTGTATATGCATGTTAATGGGCAGCTGTGTGTAAGGGCCAACATTAGGGAGGTAAGTTACTTCAAACCTCGGCTTCCGTGCTTCCTAATCACTATGCTCTGGAAATAGATGCTGAGCACTGGGAAATGAAGTCTTCCCTGCGCTATGCATCAATAGCTGGTGCGTAGTGATGAGGAAGCAGTAAAGCAGAGCCTGAGTGACAGACCTCACACTCCCAAAATTGGATGGAAGATGAGAAAGGTAAGAGATGGGGAGAAAGGGGTGGAAGGGCAGTGTATGTGTATATATGTGTGTGTTTGCAAGCTTGTGTGTGTGTATGGGCAGGTGTATGTAAGAGCAGAATAGGTATTAGTGTGTTTGTAAGATGGTGTGTGTATGTGCATATGGGTGTGTAAAGGCAGGGGTGTGTAAGGGCAGTGTATGTGCAAATGTGTGTTTATGGGCAGGTGTGTGTAACGGCAGTAAGTGTGTGTGTGCGCAAGGGCACTCTATGTGTATATGTGTGTTTATTGGCAGGTGTGTATAAAAGCAGTTGTGTGTAAGGGCAGTGTATGTGTAAAGGCATTGTGTGTGGGCAGGTGTGTATTTAAGGGCAGGGTATGTGCATATGCGTGTTTATGGGCAGTCGTGTGTAAAGCCAGTGTATGAGTATATGCGTGGTAATGGGCACGTGTGTGTAAGGGCAGTGTATGTGTATAGGTGTTTTTATGGGCAGGTGTGTATAAAGGCAGTGTGTGTGGGCAGTCGTGTGTAGGGGCGGTGTATGTGTATATGGGTGTTTATGGGCAGGTGTGTGTGGAAGGGCAGTGTATGTGTATATGTGTGTTTATGGGCTGATGTGTGTAAAGGCAGTGTATGTGTATATGCATGTTAATGGGCAGGTGTGTGTAAGGGCCAACATTAGGAAGCGCGAGGTCAGTTATTTCAAACCTCGGCTTCCGTGCTTCCTAATCACTACGCTCCCGCAACAGATGCAGAGCGCTTGGATATGAAGTCATCCCAGCGCTCTGCATCAATAGCTGGCGCAAAGCGATGAGGGAGCAATAAAGCAGAGCCTGAGTGACAGACCTCACACTCCCAATATTGGATGGAGGATGGAAGATGAGAAAAGTAAGAGATGGGGAGAAAGGGGTGGAAAGGCAGTGTATGCGTATAAATGTGTGTTTGCAAGCTTGTGTGTGTGTATGGGCAGGTGTGTGTAACAGCAGTATAGGTATTACTGTGTTGGTAAGCTGGTGTGTGTATGTGCATATGGGTGTGTAAAGGCAGGGTGTATAAGGGTAGTGTATGTGTGTGTTTATGGGCAGTTGTGTGTAAGGGCTGTCTATGTGTGTTTGTGTGTGTAAAGGCAGTGTATGTGTGTGTGTGTTTATGGGCAGGTGTGTATAAAGGCAGTGTTTACGGGCAGGCATGTGCGTAAGGGCAGTGTATGTGTATATGCGTGTTTATGGGCAGGTGTGTGTAAAGGCATTGTGTGTTGGTAGGTGTGTGTAAGGGCAGTGTATATGCGTGCTTATGGGCAGGTGTGCATAAAGAGACTGTGTATGGGCAGGTGTGTGTTTATGGGCTGGTGTGTATGGGCAGGTGTGTGTAAGGGCAGTATATATGTATGTTTTTGGTCAGGTGTATATAAAAGCAGTGTGTCAGGGCAGTGTATGTGTATATGCATGTTAATGGGCAGGTGTGTGTAAGGTCAGTGTATGTGTGTTAATGGGCAGATGTGTGTAAAGGCAGCACGTACGGGCAGGTGTGTTTGAGGGAAGTGTATGTGTATGTGTGTGTTTATGGGCAGTTGTGTGTAAGGGCAATTTATGTGTATGTGTAAAGGCAGGTGTGTGTAAGGGCAGTATATGTGTATCTGTAAGGGGAGTGTATGTGTATATGTGTGTTTATGGGCAGTTATGTATAAAGGCAGTGTGTGTGGGCAGCGTATATTTGTGTTCATGGGCAGGTATTTGTAAAGGGCAGTGTGTGTGTAAGGGCAGTGTGTGTGTAAGGGCAGTGTATGTGTATTTGCGTGTTTATGGGCGGGTGTGTGTGTAAGGCCAGTGTATGTGTATGTGTGTGTAAAGGCAGTGTATGTGTATGCTTATGGGCAGGTGTGTATAAAGGCAGTGTGTATGGGCAGGTTTGTGTTAGGGCAATGTATGTGTATATGTGTGTTAATGGGCAGGTGTGTTAAGGCAGTGTATGTGTATATGTGTGTTTATGGACGTTGTGTAAGGGCAGTGTATGTGAATATGTGTGTTTATGGGCAGATGTGTGTATAAAGACAGTGTATGTGTATATGTGTGTTTATGGGCAGGTATGTGTAAAGGCATTGTGTGTGGGCAGGTGTGTGTGTAAGGGCAGCATATGTGTATATGCGTGTTCATGGGTAGGTATGTGTAAAAGCAGTGTGTAGGGCAGGTGTGTGTAAGGGCAGTATGTATATATGTGTGTTTATGGACAGTCGTGTGTGTGTGTAAAGGCAGTGTATGTGTGTGTTTAAGGGCAAGTGTGTATAAGGGCAGTTTATGTGTATGCGTGTGTTTATGGGCAGGTGTGTATTAAGGCATTGTGTGTGGGCAGTTGTGTGTAAGGGCAGTGTATGTGTATGTGTGTGTTTATAGGCAGTCGTGTGTAAGGGCAGTGTATGTGTATGTTTATTGGCCAGTGTGTGTAAAGACATTGTGTGTTGGCAGGTGTGTGTAAGGGCAGTGTATGTGTATATGCGTGTTAATTGACAGGTGTGCATAAAGGCAGTGTGTATGGGCAGGTGTGTGTAAGGGCAGTGTATGTGCCCTTACACTGTGTGTTTATAGGCAGGTATTTGTAAAAGGCAGTGTATATGGGCAGTCGTGTATTAGGGTAATGTATGTGTATAAGCGTGTTTATGGGCAGGTATGTGTAAAGGCGGGGTGTGTCAGGTGTGTTAAGGAAGTGTATGTGTATATGTGCGTTTATGGGCATCATGTAAGGGCAGTGTATGTGTATATATGTGTTTATGGGCATGGGGTGTGTAAGGGCAGTGTAAATAAAATAGCCTCTGTAGAAAAATAGCTGGGGGGCACAATTTTCCATTCTTGCCTCAGGCGCAAAAGGAGCTAGCTATGGCTCTGGAATTCCAATGTGGTGCAGAAACCATCTTAGTGTTAATAAGTAATAATACTTATGTTGGGCCTGAAAATCACAAAGCAATATATATATTAGCATTACATGTAAAGTTTTTCCTAGACGTCAGGGAGAGGATATAAATGCATATTATTAACAGACATTAGGAAGAACACTTAACCAAACTGCCCCTGCTCAGTTCCCCCACAGGTTCTTCTCGACCTACTGTGCTGTGTAGTATAGAAAAGAAAAGAAAAAGGTTTTACGCAGACTGACAACAAAAATAATATACCTTTAGTCTATACAACAAAAAAGGGAAAGTACAATAATAACCCCTAATTTTGAATTATATTGCAGACAACAGAAGAAACGTGTCGCATTTTGGAAAGCCTGGGGTATTCCTGTGAGTGCCGAGGGCTTATTAACGTCAAAGGGAAAGGAGAGCTGAGGACTTACTTTGTGAGCACAGACATGGCCAAATCTCAGAGCATTGCCATGAACTAACTCTGCCTGGTTTTATCTGAAGAAGACGCGGCCGTGGGAAATCATCCAGGTTAAATAGTATTTATCCTGGGGGAGTTTATCCTTACACAGGATCATCCAAAATCACGCACAGGGTACATAGGAGTGACGCCACGAGTGACCTCTGTCTTATGCCAAACAGACAGTATTTCTGAATGGAGTCAAATAATGAATCCTGGACAGTGTTGGAAACGCAGCGTTGTGTGATTTTGTGCAGCTGTTAACACAACCTTATTGATGCAAAAGGAGGAAAGCGTGTTTAGCAGCTGCGTTTGGATTGCTGCCTACTGTAGCATAACCCTATGGGATATTGAATCCCTTAATGACAAAAGCCCATGTTTTCAATGGGTGTAGGGACCGCCCATTGTCCTTAAGGGGTTAATGGGAAATCATCACTGATCAGTTATATCAGACTATATATGATTTGGGAGACACGAGGTGTAATAATAGTTATTGGGTAAATAACAGCAGAGAGGTTCTCTGATGCTGTAGCATTACAAGACAGCTGTCTGCAAAGTGTGTCTTTAACTTTTGCAAAAATAAGGCTTCGCTTGCCATGCGGAGGAGAGTTACTAAGTAGCAACTTTCACAAGCAAAACATGTTTCCGGCAGAAAGGTTTCCACCAAGTGGACACCGCAAACCACTGCCAGAAGCATCAATATAGGTACGCCATTTTACCTGATTTTACAGTGTTTTGGGTTTTCCTGAGTGTTGTGTGTTCTACCCAGCCATTACAAAGTGTTTTATTAGGATTTTAAATTCTCCATATACTTCACATTGCTCTAGTTTAATATCTCTGCTAATAAAACGACACGCCTGCTGTTAAAGCACGGATTGACGTGTAGCAGCACCTTCCCCGAAAATGTCATTATTGTTTTGAATAGTTACGTGCCTTAATTTTAATATGTTGATATAAGATGTCTGAATGGTACCCTTGGCTTTCAGACTATTTTTAGTGCGTTGTGGTGTTGATTCACTTGGTGTCTCGTTTGCCAACTAATGCTGTGTTTTCCTTAGTAATTACTATGTAATGTAAGCATATAAATGCCATTGTTCTCTTAGAGGGAACTAATCCCTTCGTTTATTTGGGTGTGGAGGTAAACGTGTTTCCTGTGGGTGCGTTTTTAGAGAAATATGTATTTTATGCACACACACCTCTCTCTTTTTTTAGTTTCTGAAGTTATGTATTAGTTACCAGTAAAGTTCTGCCTATATGTTTAACAATGTTTAATTCCAGTAGTGTCTGTTTTTCAAGAGGGGCAATTTAAATAAAAGTGAATTATAAAAAAGTTAACCCTTTGTCTGCTGATTAATGCAGTTTTGTTTTTGCCGTCAGTCTCGCTCTAAGAAACACACTGGCTGGCTCAGTGTGCGTACAAGTCGGATAATGTGGATGTATAGAATGGATTGAATAAAAAAAGGATTTTGTAGCAAAAGGTTTAGAAGTGGTCTTATCACCATGGCCACCACTAAACAGGACCATACTCTTGGTTGCTATGGCGATAAGACTACTTGTAAGAGTTTGCTACAGAGTCCCAAACTGATTAAGTTGTCTACCGATGGTTGTTTTAACAGCACACTCAATACTAATGCTTGAACATGTACGATATGACTTTATAGAATATTGGATGATATTGCATTGGTCCTTCTGTATAATCATCCACAGTAAACAAGCTCAGATCTGACGAACATTCAGATTTATTGTCTATTTATAACTTCATCTGGTTTATAACATCTAGATATAACACCCTAGCAATAATTCTAACAGCAGCTTTTTTGTAACATAATAGATTGCTGCTGCTTTTCAAATGAAGTCTACGATAAACAAGTAATTTAACAGACAGTAATCTGTAATTACAACAATTTTTGTATTTGGCATAAAAATTAGACACTTTCCAATTTCTACAACCTCCGTAAGAATGTGGGGATCTCATATTCGGAATGAGACAAGGACCTGTCTCATATGTTAAAAAGCATCTTACCTCCAAAAAGAGACATTTTGGATGCAAATATACCGTTATTTCACATTCGCATTGAGTCCAAGAGAAAGCTTGGAAAGATTCTGCATTTGGTTTCTTTGCAAGAAAAACAACACTTTGGGTTTATGAAAAACACAATCCTCTGGTTTATTGTCATTAAAAGATTTTTTCGTATATTCATTTACAAGTCACGGGGTTGCATTTGTCTACGCTGAGACTGGTTGGCATTCTTTTCGGTTTCTAGGGAATGTTTCATTTTCTTGTGTATCTGTTAAGAATACAGAGGCGGGGGTAAATGACAAGACGGAGATTTACATTACACTCTAAAAAGCCTGGTTTTACACACTGCTACCTCTGGAAGCGTGCAGATTCATGGGCTACTGCAAAAATTACCATTTAAAGGGGCCACTGGTCCATTTGCTTTCCATAAAGAAGGGAACATACCTGTTGTCAAATCCATCATGGAGTCTTCTGCTCCCGAGAGAAGGTCAGAGATCCCCATAGCTTTCCGGATACCTGCAACGCTCACAATATCTCCTGGTTGCACTTGCTGTGCCAGTTCTTTCAGGTTCTCGTTTACGCGATCCGCTACAAGTAAAAGCCAAGAGTAAGTATCCTGCCTCAACGTCTAACATGAGTATGCTTGCAATTCTGTGGACCCATTTTAACAAGACAACCTTAATTATTGCAATTTTTAAATTACATTAAATTTGTGAGTATTTTAGTATTTCAGCTTCCGGTCTGCCATGCTCTGCTGTATCTTGAGCTACTTTCCTTGTCCTGTTTTTGTTGTCCTCTCTGGCAATTCCTGGCTCTCCAAAACCTACAACCGCAACTCCCATCACGCTTAGTTAGAGAATAACAGGACTTGCAGTTTACAGCTAGTGGAATGCCAGAAATATGGCATTTCACCATAAGGATAGTTTTAGTCCACAACAACAGCAACCTTGTATTTGTTGCCAGTATCTCATTACTGACTGCAAGACAGCACACCTTAGGGTCTATTCATTAAAGCAAGAGTTGATAGGTGAGTTTAGGTTTCAATTACTTGTCTTCACAATACCTTATGAAAAGCCAACTTCTGTATAATGCACAGTGAAATCAGTGAGATTTATCCACTCCTTACCCAATGCATTATACTTCTTGCTGGAGAAGCATGTTAACGTTGGCCCCAACTCTTTGCAAAATGTTCCTTTAGCAAATAAACCCCATTGTCTTAAACTAGCTGCCTCTATATATAGATGCCAGAGGGATAACAGAGCACCCAACACACCCTGTTCTTCTGTATCATAGACCACACGAAATACATGTATGTATGATCACAGATGTTACAGTAGAACCATATTTAAAAGGCTGACCAATCTGTGTGGTTTCACCAGCATCTACATTTAGTTTCAGGAAGAGCTGATGCCTGACATACCAAGCTGTGTTTCCCGGGCAGACGGGGCAAGAAGGCAGACTGTGTTTGGAGGAGGTTTGGTGCTTAGCCTTTCGCTCTGTACTTCCTGGAGTTCTCTGAGAAGACCGGTGGTTTCATCAAGCTTCTTTTGGAACCGTTCTGCTTCTGCAATGTTTAAAGTTAAATAATAAATATACATAATTCCTACTTGTTGACTCCAGTCTCTGTTTTACTTGAGCATGCTGTACCTTTACATTGATCATTTTACATTTAACACATGAAAAAGGAAAAACGGGATAATGTAATGAAGTGCGTACAGCTCTACTTTACACAAGGAACGGCCATGCAGCGGAAAGACAATACAAAATATTAAACTTGAAACACGTTGTATAGTATAAGATGTATTAACAATTTAAATGAGTTTTTTATAGCATAAACCTTGGTGTAAATACGGAGAAAAATAACTTTAGAAGTGATCAAATTATGTTTTTTATTTATCTATAGCTGATTTGCTCCTGATAAACAATATATTTATTCATATTGAGGCAGGAATATTAACAAAAGCAAATTGTACTCTAAACTCAGATGTCACTTTTTTTGATGAGATGAGATGCCTTACCTACTGAGTCAAAGGTCTCGTCAAACAGTCCCAGACCAAAGACAGATTTCAAATACGCAAACTGGTCAGAGGTACTGATACAGTCTGGCGTGGCTGAACAATCACTGGCTCCTGCGTCCGCCTTTGGAAACAAACATATTGCTGAAGACCGTTGCAGATGTATCCCAAAACTCAAGTTAAAATGATTGTTATACCAGATAATTAAACATGTAGCCATAGTATTTAGTTACCATGTCTTGCTCTCTCTGTACTCTGGAATATTCTCCATCGGTGAATGCATCAAGAATGCAGTCCGCCATCCCATATGGTGGGTCCTGAGTGTTCTCCAAAAACTCCTGGATGCTACGAATATGCAAAGAGTTTAGAATTGTTCAGACACTGATGAACACCATTACATAGTTTTTCATGCTAAGGTTAGTACTCTTACAATAAAGTGGGCTCACATTATTGTTGATTACAAGCTATTGAAGGACGAGGTCTCCATTAATACACCAATTAAAAGCTGTCTCTTATCCCAGCGCTGTATTCTAAACTGTTATGATTGGACGTGACCAGCAAACAAAGACATAATGTCTTTATACAGTTACACCCACAAGGGTCAACGTAAGAAATCAATAGCTACCCGCAGACATTATCTACTCGGTATCCTATTAATTTTGTTAAATATAAATTATTAGTATTATATTCAGCTGACATGGGGATTAAGTGGAGGTAGGCACACATTCATGCTATTACTTACAACCCAACAGAGATTAATTCATTTCATGGGGGAAAAAAAACATGAAAACTAAATATAAGTGTGACCATTAACTACACCAGGGGTAGCAAGGTGCATATCTGACATAAAGCTATCCACCAGCTGCAATAAATATTTTCATTCCGAGTAGACCGTCTGACATTTCTTTTGTTAAGTAAAAGAAAACTCCCTTTACTGAATTATTTAGGCAACGCCTGCTGGTTTCCTTCCACCCGGGCAAAATGACCTTTTGATTTGAGTAATGATGCACACCCATCTATAGGTGGGAGCCAACTGATGTGACCCAACAAAAACAGGAATCCCAGCTGAGCACAGAGGAAACTGGCTAACACGATCCTAGCAGATTTCATTTAAACTATTAGTAATTTACTCTGACCAGCTAGGAGATAATGATGTATGCTGGCGGAACAATAAAAAATAAACCTACATTTGTGTAGGTCTTATGCCCAAAGAAAAATCAGTTTATCTGCAGACCGGGAGATCTTCGTTGTAGGAAGTCATGTGACAGTCGGGAAGTATCCACTACAAATCTCACGTTTCCACATTATCACATGACTGCCTACAAAGCCAACCTCCAGGTTCATACCCCCTTCCAAGAAAAAAATAACATTTATTCCCTTTTAGACTCTGGAAAAGAGAACAAATGGTGTCTAGCCTTCAAATGAATGAGCCTTCTGCTCCAGTGAGTTTATAGGTCAGGGAAATTTCATAAGAAGTAATGTTGTCCTACCTGAAAGATCCCTGAAGACTGGATTCATCTCCATAGGTCGAGTAAATCAGATCAGAGTCATCTTTGCTTACATTTGCAAATGTTGAGTCATAACATGGAGCGTAGGAGGAGAACGGTCCGTAATTCAAGTACAGAACTAAGGACAAATAAGACATTTTATACAACGACCACGGATCTACTTGAACAATGATTCTAAAATTGTCACACTTTCCATTTTTAACATTAAAGAAAATGTATATAGTGGTAAAAATTGAGTCATTAATCAAAAGGTGACACCTTTTAACGGAACATTACAAAAATGATGAAGAGTCGCATAAGTTTCCGGGAGCTTCAGATGGAATAGCCAGAGTTTCTTCTTTTCCTGCTCCCTGCCAGTTAACATGCTGTCACAGAATCAGAGTCATCTGCTGGTCCTTTTAGATTTTGCAAACGTCTAACTGGCAGGAAGCCGGATAAAAAAAAAACCAAAACCCCTTTACTGTTCCAAGGATGGATCTCTGATGTGCCGTAACATACACTTCAACACACAACGTGCAGAGAAAAAAGGATGAAGTGGGAGATATGCAGCAGGGAGGGCCCTTTGAGGTGCAGGGCTCTCTGCCACAATACAATGATTACTCTGTCCAAACATTATGTAGGATTGAGACAAGTGCAACATAAGCTTAACATGCCTTAATAAAAACTTAAGTCTCACTAACCTGGAGTCACCTTGTTACGTTTATCTTCTTTGAAACCTTGCAGTGAATTAACTCCAGACTGAAGCCGGCCCGCTGCGGGACCAAGGATGGCAGAACCAGGTTCTGTATAAATATGAAGCGTTTTTTAGCAAGATGATGCCAAAATGCTAGTATAACAGAGAAATTATTATTATTTTAGCAGCAGAGCAGGTGTACAATGTGACCTGACCAGATATCTGGTCCCACTACTGCACAGTACAATGTCAGACCGGTTACTCAATATTACAGACCCATATCCAGCGAAAGAGCAAGTATTTTACTAGCAGCATACCTCCAGGATATAACTCCCCAGGATTAAGCAGGGCTAGTGTTGTTGTGCCGTCAGCTTTCCTCCTTTCAAACTCGACCTGCAACATTTTTAATGAAGGCTAAATCATAGATATTCATAATATGCACCAGGATCTATATAGTTAACACTTTTACTAAACTCAGTTTGCAGGGGAATGGATGTGAATTTTACTATTTCCGATCATTGCCTTCACCACAGATTACAAAGAGACAATCCTGGCAAATTTCTTCTGCAACAACGGCATTGGCCCTCCGTAATGTATAAATTACTTTTGTGAGATCTACTCAATGTAATATTACTGATCCAACAAGCCTAATAAGTACATTTTAATCCTGTGATCATGTTCCTTTTGAACGAAAGATTGGAAAAGGTATATGTGCAACGTCAAACACACTGCACCCATTGACAGCAAGGAAGAGGGGTCTTCTCACCTGGCTGCTTATCTGTCTCTTTGATAATTTGCCGAGTGAGTCTTTAATTATCTGATCGATCTCCTCCTGCTCCTTTTCAGATGCGACTTCACCGACTTTCTGTTTGTCCTCTAGCTGATCTTTATCCTTCCTGTGAAAGAGTCAATAATCAGACCATACAAGCTCAAATAAAAACAAAGTGTGGATAACCAGTGTAACTAAAACGAAATGGACTGTATACTAAAGGTTTTAATGCTGCTATAAAATACATGCTATACAAAGAATTTGAAGGTTTTTGTCTAAGCATAATGTTAGTCAGATAACATTAATAATGGTTACCTTTTCACATCCCTGCTTGGACTTCTGAGAGCTGTTACTTCACACGTGTCCATTGACTCTTCATTTGTATCTTCTTCTACCTTCTCTCCGTTCCCCAGCAAATCTGTCTTTTCTTTATCTTTCCCATCGTTCTGAAGGTCAGCCATAAACTCGATGCTCTGCTTTAGACTCTGAATTCTCTCCTAAAAGTATATTAAGATATAAAGGATAAAAGGCAATTAATGTTAGCCTGTAGTATCTCTGTTGCTGCTTTGGATCCAAAAAGCTAAAAAGATCCAAACAATGAATAGGAAATGTCTGGCCTCCAAAATGACAAAACTCCATCAACATTATGTATTTTAATGTAATAACTCCCCTTCCAATTCATTGAGTGATAAATGAAGCAACACATCATTAGGCAGCTGGCCTGGGCCCGCTCTACCCCCTAGGCAGTCGGCGTCTGCCTTCTCTTCTACCTAAACACACTACCTGTGCCACCTGTGCCCCTTACGTCTAATAGGGGGCCGAAAACAGCCTAGCTGTTTTATTTTTGCTCCCAAACACTTACACATTAATTTACCCATTGAGAAAAATCAGCGCTGCCATAAATTGCTAGCAAACAGCCGAGCATTTTATAAAGTTAAAGCATTGCAGAAAAGCTATGTCTTACATATATCAAGAGTTTTGCATTGTAATCTTTCAGGTCAAAAGGACACCCCATGCTGTACTGATCCAACATGCAGTAGAAGACACATACTAATGAGAATCGAAGTGGTCTTTTTATATCACATTTCCAGTTACCTTACAGTTAAAAGAATCTGATGTGACAGGAAGATGTTTTATAATTATTTGATTAGGAACACAAACTGTGATTGACATTTTACCTGACTGAGGATTTTCATGCCAGAGTTAAGCAGCTTCTTGGCAGCTTTGTGATATATCGTCCCAGGCTTGTTGTAAATCATGGCATTGTGGCATATCTGCTTGAAGTTTTCCTGTAAAAATCCGTGCATTAGTTATTTGTTAAAAAGAATCCAGATTAATAACACATTACAGAGCAGCAAGATGTCAGAACACTTTAATACCTTCTTAAAGTCAAAGAGACCTTTGCAGACTTTGTTTTACCTTAAGCTCTTCTAGTGATTCATATTCCTTATTCCTGATCTTCTCTTTCATTGTGCTGAAATCCATTGGATTCTTTATAATCATGGAGTAACCAGGAGCAATAAAGTCGGTGACAGGGAAAGAGAAGAAGTTGCTAGGATCCTTCCTATGGATGTAAAAGCACAGATAATTGATGTGACTGCACTCTGATCACATATACACTACATTAAGATATCTTTAGTGACTCTCAGTATATGCGTCTATATTCCTGTGTGGCTATATCCTTCTGTGAACGCCAACAGAGATGTAATATTCAAAAACAGAAAAAGGTTAAAGGGGATGTCATATGAGGACAAAACAATAGCACACCATGCATTATAAAATATTTTGGTCCATATTATATATAGAATGCAGAATGCATTTGTCACCTCATTATAGCGCACGATAGTACTCACCTTTGTAGTTGTCTTACTAGCTGATTCAAAGCTTCTTGAAGTGGAGTTTGCTCTTCTAAAAAGAATGAAAAAGTTATTGTTACTTATATACATCAAATCTGTATTTATAGTTTCTGGTCTTCCATGGCATAGGTAACTGATCAGAGCATAGGAACATTTGAAGAACATGTGATCCTAATCCACTGTTTAAAACGTGGTCCATTACACAAATAATCCATTGGTTGCTATGGTGACTTGCCCAAGTACCCAACTTGGACCAGACGAGTTTACGTCTAAACTTCTAAAAAACCCATCAAAGTAAGCTGGGCCGATATTTTTCCAAAAAGGAAAAGAGCAATATAGCCAGATAGAGGCCCGCATACCAGAAGAGCCCCCAGTTGGTAGGAAGTCTCGGTAATATCTTCAGAAGAATATAACTGATGTTACCTAAAGCGCTGGTACCCACATTAATACTCTTTTTTTCCATATATCTGCCCCAATTTTAACTGCATAAGACAGACCCTTTCAGTGAATGTGTAACTGGGCATTGTCAGTACGAGCACACGATGATAAACTACTTTTACAAGACTACCATACCTGCCTGCATTATCATTCTAATAAAAAGATAAAGATGCACTCTCTTTATTAGCACAGACATCTCTTAATACTCGTCACTGGCCTCACACACAGCACTGGAGTCATTTTTTGTCTCCAACTTTTGTAGATATGAATAGAGTTTACTATACTGGAGTTATACTAGCATGAATAAAAACAGAGAATTAAGGCTACACCAGCTACTGTTAAGATTATTTTTTATTTTAATGAAGCCCCCGTCTTCTTACCTTCTGGCTTTGACAGGGAGGATTCTGGACCAGATCCTGCTGCTATATCTGGTCTCAGTGGAGAATGGTTATCTTGTTCTTTGTCAGCATCATTTGCCTGTTGATTTCGATCTTTCTTCTTTTTATCATCCTGGAATCAAAGATGGTTAAAAAGGCAAAAACTTGTTTCTTAGAAATACACTGCAAAACTAAAGTTGATTTCAATGCAGAAACAAAATATACGCAGACTTTTTCTGGTGGCATTTCATTTGCTAAAGAGGGGAGAAGTGATACGCTGTCCTCCAGCCCGCAAAGAAAAAAAATTGAATTATTTCACTAAATTACCAAAGCAGCAAAAACTGCTGGCTTTCATTAGCAATTGAATAATAATGTAAACCAAAGGTACTTTCACAAGCTAATTTTTTCATCACCGACGTAGGACTATAGCTTTAAGGAAATCTAACACTATGTGCATACATAGTACAATCTCTGCATTCTGAGATGAACACAGACGCAGGAATAAAGGTAAAATTGAGACAGCGCTGGGTGGCTCTATATGCAAATGACTCATGTCAAATAAAATTATTTTTCATGAATCACATGATGATAAAGAGGTGGCGCAAGAAGCTTAATATTCTGTTCTGTATTATCTCATACTTCACAGCAATAGGAACAGAATCAGAACACTTCTTTCCTTGACATATACATTCGCACTTATTTATAACATAACGTTGATCACTTTCATAAACAAAAGATAAACAGTTTCAAAACACAGCAAAGCCCAATGGCAAACACACCTTTTTCTTCTTCTTTTCCTCACTTGGATTTACATCCTTTTCCCCTTTCTTTTTCTTCTTTTTCTTTTTCTCCTTGTGTTTTTCATGGTCAGATTTATCCTCCTGGAAGCCCTGGGGGAGAGCTGCGGCACGAGCAGTGGACAGTTCCTTCACCTCTCCGGTTCCCACTTTCAGAACAAGTTTTAGTGGCTTTTCCACATATTCTAGTTGAGGGAAATAAAGGAATTTTATGAAAACTGATCTCAGACTCCAGCTTCTATAACATAATAATATATATATGAATCTCTATGAATTGTCACAATCCGTGTGTGCGTGTGTATATATATATATATATATATATATATATATATATACACACACACGGATTGTGACAATTCATAGAGATCAATGGTAGTATTTAATGTGTGCGTGTGTGTATATATATATATATATACGTATGACAGAAGAACAAGAGATTAGGACTATGAGTTGAAAGCTGATGATAATAATCATCATAAAAAGAAGCTACTAACAACAAATTCTATCTTCAATATTATTTATTGATTTATATAGCACCATCATATTCTGTAGTGCTGTACAGTAAGTAACACAGTAGTGCATCAATGTACTTCACATATAACATCTATTTCCATGAGGTCAGAAGACACGTTTATTCATACATATAATCTTTGGTTTACATTAATACATTAATAATAATAGATAAGAATATGGCTGCAGACAAACTCCATTGCAGGGGGAATAGGGAAGTGAATTAAGACGCATAGAGCCCATTCAATCGCATACTGTATAGCCTACATGCGGAGGTCATTATGTAGTTTACAGTGTGTATACAGCACGGCCCATGGTACATAATAAACGGGGAGCGTACACACTACGTCAGTAATGAGTATACGGCGAATACGTAAAACGTCTCACCGGCTCCCCGCACGTCTGTTTTTGCCTCATATCCGTGTTTATCCCCTTTGTGTTTCTTGTGTTTTTTGCCCATTTCAGCCGCCGGTCGCTTCAAATTACGTTTCCCCGTTGCGGTAATGACGTCACCTCTCCGCGCCGTCCGCTTTCTTTGTTGTTGTTGTTGCGGGTAGCGGGCGGATGGTACTACGGGCATGCGCACTGGGGTAAGACTCGGCTCTCAGGCCAGCTCGCTCGGTGTGGACACGCAGAGCACCACCTCGCGGCCGGAGTACTACGTTGCACTGTTAACAACAATCATAATTTCATAATAATAAAATAATAACAAAAAACAATAACAATAATAATAATAATAATAGAAAGAAGAAGCAGCAGCAAAGCTACAGGTCATCAGGGGTGAAACTTTAAAGCAAAAGTAACCATCTCTTGTAAAAAATAATAATCACTAGTAGTTCTGCCTTATGACTAATTATTTAGTGTTTTTTATAAAGGCGTCGCAAACACACAGTGGCGTCAATACCTAAAATCAGGCTAATAGTATAAATAAAACTACCAGCCTTTACACATCTAGATTCCATACTGCTGCATAGGATGTGGAGGTTAATTTAGTCTCAGCTTACTTTGCATTAAAAAATATAAATATATATATATTTATAAATTATATGTGCTACATTTTATGGGGTGATTTTGCACCTTTATATTTACAGAAAAAGAAAGAAAGTGCAGCATATCTTTCCAAGCATTCTTTAATTTCATAGAGGGACAGTTTACTGAAATCAACAGGAGCATTTCTGCGCATGCACAGTGTCCGCCAAGCCAGCGCTGAAGCTAGGGTTGGGGAAAGGGGCAAATGCATATGCGGGATTCTGCAGCAGGGGAGCATCATTACAATTATTACATTTTTTTCTAATTATCCTCTATGTATACCACTGGGTCGCAGAGTGTCGCTCCCTCAATGCCTGCATGCTGAGTCTGAGTGCAGAGATATGATATCATTTCCCGGTGCTTAGACATTGGCAGTGTGTGGGGACAGCGGGTGAGCAGAAGAGCTGCTGGTCACTGGACAAAAACATAGTTATGTTGTGCGTGTAAGTATGTTACCGTGTTTTTAAGTATGTTACTGTGCGAGTGTGTTTGTGTGAATGTTATGTTACTGTGTAAATATGTTACTGTGTGTGTTTAAGTATGTTTCTGTGTGTGTATGTAAGTGTGTTTGTGTGAATGTTATTATGTTACTGTGTGTGTTAGTGTGTACATATTTTACTGTGTGTGTGTTTAATTATGTTAGCATGGGTGTGTTTGTTACTGTGTGTGCTTGAATTTTACTGTGTATGTAGAAGGACCCTGGGAGCCCCCAATGTAAGTATTGCAGAGGGGCCAAAGTATTTTCTGTTACACCACTATATCGAAGATTCTGCAAGGTGGGTACCACAAAAATGTAAAGGGACCACATGGACATTATTTGCATTAAAGTGCATATCGTGGCTGGAGTGTCCCTTTAGAGTGGAGCATGCCCATGTTTTTACATGACAAGTTCAGTTTATGTGTATTATTGAAACCAATGGTTTTGATTCACCTTTTTGCTTCTTCATTAACCCCTTCGCGACACTTTACGTGACAGGCATGCTATTGAAATACATACACTCAAATACAACAATATATGTGTGTGTTTGTAAGCTTGTGTGTGTGTATGGGCAGGTGTGTGTAAGAGCAGAGTAGGTATTTGTGTGTTTGGAAGCTGGTGTGTGTATGTGCATATGTGAAAAGGCAGGGGTGTGTAAGGGCAGTGTATGTGTATATGTGTGTTTATGGGCAAGTATGTGTAAAGGCATTGTGTGTGGACAGTCATGTATAAGGTCAGTGTATGTGTATATGCATGTTTATGGGCTGGTGTGTGTAAAGGCAGTGTATGTGTATATGTGTGTTTATGGGCAGGTGTGTGTAAAGGCAGTGTATGTGTATATGTGTGTTTATGGGCAGGTGTGTGTGTAAGGGCAGTGTATGTGTATATGCATGTTAATGGGCAGGTGTGTGTACAGGTAGCATGTATGGACAGGTGTGTGTAAGAGCAGTGTATGTGTATATGCGTGTTTATGGGCAGGTATGTGTAAAGGCAGTTTATATGGACAGTCGTGTGTAAGGGCAGTGTATATGTCTGTTAATGGGCAGTTGTGTGTAAGGGCAGTGTATGTGTGTGTGTTTATGGGCAGGTGTGTGTAAAGGCAGTGTATGTGAATATATGTGTTTATGGGCAGGTGTGTGTAAAGGCAGTGTGTAAGGGCAGTGTAAATTAAATAGCCTCTGTAAAAAAATAGCTAGGGGGCACAATTTTCCATTCTTGCCTCGTGCGCAAAAGGAGCTAGCTACGGCTCTGTTAGAAAAGGATTAACAAATGCTATCTTTGCTCAGCATTGTTGCTGCAATGACTTGATATCATGGGATTCAGCAACATCGAAAAAATATACCAGGGCCAGAAACAGTAAAAAAGTTTGTGTGGATACAGTAAATGAGAATGAATAAAATTACAGCTAAACACAAACACAGCAGATCTTTTAAAACCAGTCATTGTCATAAAGGTACAATTTCCCAAAAATAGTCCCGCCATGAAGGAGTTAAAGCTGCACAGATAGCCGCAGCCACCAAACTCTCCTCGGGTTCACGAAGAAAGCATTTCTGCGAGATAGTAAAAGTGATGTTTAGTTAGGATGAAATTCCAAATGTCACTGCCACTTAATTCTGTTGGGCTAAAGAGTTTCTGCATGAATGTTTGATAGAACAAGATTGTAACCCTCTGAAAGGGACCACGTCAAGATGAATAAACTGACATTTTCCAAAATGTGCCCAAATTGCTTTAATGTGATTAAATCTGGCAGATTATTCATCACTTATTGAAATAGTGTCCACTGACTCGTGTTAATCTGGTCACTACATTTTCCAGTGGAATTTTACTTGAGGTTCGTGACTGATCTGTTTTGCTGGAGGTATAAGCTTTAAATATCATTACTCCATCTCTAATGAAAATATTAGAAATATTTAAACATATGGTACTGTAATCAACTTTTTACTTTATTTCTCATAGAAAAACTCATGGCATCCTTCTAGTACGATGCCTTTTTATCTAACATAGGCTTTGTGAGAGATTTTATGAGAGCCCTAACAGGTGAAAACATGTTTTAAGTAGTGGAAGTGTGCATTAGGCATAGTGCTAAGGTAGATGACACTCCAGCCATCATATGCACTTTAATGCATAGAGTAACTGCATGGTCCCTTTACATTTTCATGGCGTTCATACCTCGACCCTTCTTCAGGGGAAGGGACTTTACAATGGACGGGGTTATCCACACATGGGTGAGGCTAGTCCAAAACACTTTAAATTTGTATGAGGCAAGAGGGAGAATAGAGTGGTGATGTGGTGATAGAGTGCATGTGTATAAACGCTGCTTCCACGACCCAGAGATTGGACTGGAGAAGTGGTGTCTCAACCGAGGAGGTCCTAGGTATGGTGGTGTTCCTTTTCCAAATGCATGCCCATCTTTTTTGCCTGCACGCGATGTGTTCAGCAAAACACAACTCCCTGTACATAATATACTTACCTCCAGTCAACTCCAGCACTGTCTTGGCAAATGTTGTGGGCGAGGGTCTGTTCAGACCCCTGTGTGCATGAGCTGCAAGCGCTCCCATTAATTTCAATGGGATCTCTTTCCTAGAACTGATCTAGAATCATTTGAGCATGAAGTAGGAGGAAGGCAGCTAAAGCACCAGAGCTGCAGCTCCCACCTCAGGCAATTGTTTAATACGTTAATAAGCATTCTTCTTTAGTAAGGTGTCAGGAACATTAAATTACCTCCTTAACTCTATTTTAAACAAACTTAACTCTTGGTATTTATGGTATAACAGGCCACTTACTGGCTTATCCTTTATCCCAAATCCTACATTTTAAAATGATGTACAGTAAATGTACCCATGTGATTGTGTTTACACAATAAAATAAAAAATTGGTAAATATAACTCCCCATTAATTTATCTGACCGGATTGCTGTTTAGGCTGCCAAATGCTGTCACCAATCTCAGCTTCCATAAAGTTAACTTTTATGCTATGTAATGTCACAACAATTACACTTATTCAACGTAAAGCTGTGACGGTAAGAGTTCCTTTTAAATATATATCTCAAAACATCTCTTTATTACAGTCACTAGGGGGCACACTATTCCATACTTCTCACTATTTTCATTAATTGTCGCATTGTACCTTGCAGTATAATTACAGGCAATGTAGTGAATCCACCATTATCATATACAATTAACAAAACAATGTTTATAGAAATCATATTAACTATTTCTAGGCAGATAATTTTAATGGCAACAGTTTGCTACTGAAATATGTAAGATATGCATACAAGAAAGCAAGGAATCGGCGCACAACCAGCAAATGCTTCTTAAAAGCTCAAAACATAAACATAGGATTCAGTCACACTATATGACCATATATTGCTTAGCCCTCCACATCAAAGCCAACATTGGCATTCAATTATTTATCCAGAACCTCTTTGGTGTTAGTTGGTATGTTACAATAGTCAGAAGGATTCTCATGATGTTTCTTGTCTTCTTTTGGATCACTGATGTAGCTACTGGTGGAACACACAAATACAAGAGATTCTAATTTTATCTGACTTCATCTAATATTATCTTGCACTACTTTTCAGAAGATGATGCCTTTGGATGGGGCTGTCAACTCTCAACACAGATGAGGAGGGAAAACACATACATAGGCAATCTATCTGCCCAAAACATCTGCCAAACAGCAAGTGAAGCGTTCAACACATACACAGGACACCACACAATGAACACAGAATGGATCCAGTCTACAACTCAATGCTGCATGAAGCTCTTAATTACTCAAGACAGCCTGCTGGCTCATATCTGAAGTTATGAAAAATGTCTCTATTTATTTCAAGCATAATCATTGTGTTTGCATATAAACAGGACATTTTCAAATTATCTTGTCAATTAGAATTTTGGGTCACAATGTTCTAAGGTTTTATTACAATTCAGCTTTTTGCCCCATTAACTAACTTTTAGTGTAAATAAATCATGTAATTTCAAGTACATGTTTTAGTAGAATGGAAAAAGAATGGTCTTAGGGTGTAAGCTAGTCACACAGAGCTGGACAACACTCAAATGTTTGGTGGATGTGCAGTCAGATTCTAGTGAGATGTTGAAAGCATCACCAGTTGCTCTTGCAAGCATAAACGTGGCTTTGTATAGATCATTCTTCTAGACTGAGGAAGCCACTTAAATTCCAAGAACACCCTCCAATCAAGGCTAAGCTGTTATAGACCTTTGACCCTATGTTCATTGCCTGATTTCTCCTATGCTTTTTTTTGAACTATGGACTTCTGTGACCCTGGCTCATGACTTTGGATAGTTCTGGGTCATGCTATGTACTGTTGCTTTGTCTCTACTACCTTTAGATTTCATAGATTGTGATGACCATACTGTTTGCTAGAAATTTGGTACCAAATTACACTTCCTGGCCTTCAAGTCCCATGTAGGTGAAATTGAAAGCCAAGGTGATTTTGTTGTTGGTCAACAACAAAGCCTGGTCCTTCTGAACAGTCCAATCACAGACATGCCCACTTAAACCAAATTATTATTAATATTATCTTTTATTTATATAGCGCCAACAATTTACGCAGCGCTTAATACAATACATATATTCAAGGGGTATGACAAGACGAGAATTGACAGACTAAGATAAACCGATACATTAGGTGGAGAGAGTCCTGCTCGCAAGCTTACAATCTTGATTATGAAACATATGCTAAGAAAGAAGTATATAAATTATTATTCATATATTCTACACGTATACAACATATAGTCTTTACTATACCATTTCTTTCTGCTGTTTATTTTTAAAGCTGGAACCACATCTGGAGTACATGTCTGTTACTCTGTTCTCCTCTCTTCTGGGCAATATCATTCACACAGCGTGGTACTGTGCTATATCTGGACTGATCTGGTTTGGCACCAGTGTGATACATTGTATACCCATGCACAAAACTCTAAACAGATAACATTAGTTTGGGCAACATATAAGAGCTTCAGAAACAAGAAAAATGGATATTCTAGTGGCAGAATGTGATTCTTGTTCTAATATGTATTACAGTCCATCTGGCAATAGTACAGTATAGCCCACATATTTATTTATTCTATCATTCTTCTAACACATAAGCCTTTAGAAAATTGCTTATCTGTTTACCAAATATTAAAGGTTTTGGGATATTTCCAAAAATAGGAGTAACAGAAAATGTTTCTGATTTGTCCTATAAATAATAACAAACGTCTAGTTTGTGTAAAAAAAATATGGAATGCGTCCACATGCTAACCTATTTCTTAGAAAGAAGAAAAGGTAAAACAATATTTTTCATATTTGTATATGTATATTTGTACCTTTTCATGTGCACAAAAAAAAGCTGTTTACATTTTTTCGATCTATTTGATGTTGCCAGATGGGTACTTTTTTTGAACATTTTTGGCATTGTGTCATGAGAGCTAGAATAGAAATGAGAGAAACTGTTTCTAATTATATAACATAGTGGTGTGGAGCCAAATTTCCAGTCCTTTATATAGGACAATATTATGATATCTCCATTTTACAATAGAACATAAGATGAGCCTTTTGTTACCATAGAAGGAACACAAGAGAAAAGTAATGCTGTATACCAGGCTTAGACTGGCTATCTGACAAACCAGGTAAATGCCCAGTAGGCTGGTGACTGATGGTGCCACACACTTACCTTTGATGCTGTTCGAGTGGCAAATTGTGCCCTTCAATTTTCAGCCACCAGTTGTGAGCCGCAAGTTGTGAGCATTTTGCAGCATTGCTTGTGCCCTTGCATGCCCACCCAGTAGCTCCAAGTACTTCATTCAGCGGTCGCTGGCCTTAAAGTGCCAAAACGCACAGTGACAAGGGTGTAAATCAGTGTTGAAAATCATCAGATAATCATAATTAATCTCAATAATTTAAGAGTTAATGAAAAAAATGTTGTTCTAAAATTCATGTTGTAAAGAAAAATCAATTCGTTTTTTCAACTAGTCAAAATATCCATATTAAAAGCAAACTGCTTAACGATGAACTGTTAAGGTGCTTGAAAAAAATCAATTTAAAATACTTGCTAGTGTCTTTATGGAAGATTAATGTCCACGCTTTTAAGAGCCCTATTTCATTTTTTTTAAAGCATATCTCCTGCACTTGCTAATAATAATCCGTGTCATGCATCCACAGTACCATTGCAATTAGTGAAAGAATGCTTTTTGACCCAAAATGCTCTCTGTTATTCTGTTTGCTTCTTTAAAAAAAATGAAAAGAGATCGTGTACTCAAGATAAAGGTGGGGAATGTTGTAATTTGGTCTTTAGATATGTTTTAAGAAACATAAAGCTTTAAAAAACCTTAATAGCTGTGGATATGTGAAATTATTTTTTCAGGTGAAGCATTCATTTTGTCTGAATACTATTCCCAAAATATTGTTTCATCATAATTATAGAACTTTGTATGAGACGGCATGCCATCACATTTGGACATATTATAAGACCACTTCTTAACTATAAATTGTAACACATTGTTCTAGGCTAGCAACTAGTGAAGACTTTGATCTTCAGCAGAACTTGATAAGGACAAGGCTTATAACTTATTTGCTGCAAGTTCCCATGGAGTTCAGATGAACTCTGTGCTTCTACATTGATGTTGAACTTGACCTGGATCAAACTCTCAAGAGACCCTGCAGAGTTCAAATACTTAGTCCAGGGGAGTTAACATTGAATCCACTTTCCATCGGTTTTGTAGTTTCATCCAACAATTATACTACTGGATATGAATGCACTAAATTTGATTTTAGTGACTATGTAGACCCTTTGAGTGATTTGTTTGATGTTTTTAAGTTTACATTTGAAATGAAGCTCGTTATGTCATGACACTAACACAAATCTGCCAACCTGCCAAATTTTGTCACTACCATTCCTAATTGAAGGTAGTTCTATAGACTGTGTGAAATATATCAATAGTTTTCCCTTTTGATTGAGAAAGAAAATGATCAATGAGGGATGAAACAGAGACACTTTCAGTTAAAGAGAATAAATAAATAGCTTTGAAGTACTTTGTTTCTGGTGACCCTCTCATAGTGATGGGGATATAAGCTGCAGTGGCAGTGGCAGATACAGTCAAATTGGTCTTGACCAATATATATGTTTGGGATAGCAAAATGCCTATCCAATGAATGTTAAAACTCCCTCATTGCATTAGCCTCTACTATTGTTAGGAGGCGATTCTTCTTATCTACCACCCTTCTTAACAATGTATTCTTAACAATACACCTGCTTTATCTTGCTTCTTACTAGAGTAGACATAACACTCATTTTGTCCAGGACACATGTGGTCGGCAACATGTGAAACTGTATGTATCTTGGAAAAGATGGCTGAAACAGCAACCTTTCTGCGGAAAGGCATTTGTTTTTCATTTGTAGTTTAGTCTAAAAGGTGTTATTTTTATGATGCTTTTCCCTCACCTAAAACTGTTACAAAATTAGCAAAATATCTTGTTATAAAGCAGGAGGATCTCCAGCTGTTGCTTAGCTTTGTCTCGTGAGATAATCTTATCCAGGTTTGAGCAGATGACATGAGGTCCAGGAATAGGAGAAGCTTTACCTGATGCCTCCCCCTGCTTTGTATTTCACACAATAAATGCTACCCTGGTATTTGTTGATGTGACAAATGAGAACAACTAGCTAGGAAACTCAAAATATTATCAAACCATGTATAAAATCATTAGCACCTTACAACAGCATTATATATATGATTGAATGTTTATTAACTATTTCTGTTGCAGATTATGTATATAAATAATGTAAACTACAACATTTAGACCACTTCATTACATTTGATTCATTTATAAGCTGCTGTTATCTATGTGTATATAAAGTGCATTGCAAGAATGTAAAGGTAACATTGATGCATCAGTACCTTTTTTGCTTGTGTGTAGAAGCCATTCACATCTTTATAAAGAGCTATAATGGCAAGGAGTCCTTACCTCAGATGAGGAGTCCAAATGCAGGAAGAGACACTGCACACCCGTACAAATGTAAAAACTCTCTCAGTTGGGTGATGATAGAAACACCAGCTGAGAAGGTGAATCTATGCATGAGGGCAACAAATAGTCCAGAGGTGAAGTACAGAAAGGAAATCCAGAGACGAGGTAAGACTGACGCAAAGGGTCAAAGGCAGGTAGCGTAGATTCAAATTTACCATCTGCTATCTACAATAAAGAAATAAGAGAAGAATAAACAAAGGCTTAGAAGTATGAAAAAGTCCAGTAGTCATGTACCATTGTTTTGTGTCTTTATGGTTAGTTACTGATCAGCTAATTTTTGACGCTTTCTATTCTACAAGTCTAAACATATAGTTAACTTCTTTAGGGGACAGCCTAGGGTTAGTGGCCCTAGGTACACTCCAACACGCTCATGCTAACATCACTCACTGGCACCCACCCATACACACATGCTAACACTAAACTAGCTACTGCCACATACTAACACACTAGCACACTCATTATAACACATATAAACACACATTCACTATAACACATTTTATGTGACCACTGAGTGTTTTGGTTACTTGTGCCTTAGCCCACCCCTTGAACCCCTTATTGTCCAGAGAGAAGGACAATCTCTTAAGCCATGGTTCCCCAGAGGTTTCCCCCAGAGGTTCCCCCAGGGGTTTTTCCTCTCTCGAGTGCTGAAGGGTGACCAGAAGTAGCTGTCACTACGGCATACTGGTCTAAATATCAATCTTAGAATAAATAAATATTAATTAAACAAACTAAGTCCTTACTAAATTACTATTTTTCTTGTGTATTTTTTGTGTAACATTAATTCCCTGCTTAATAATGCACACTTTAAATCAAATGCATTTGTGTTAAATACCAGTTACTACAGATAATGTTATTTAATCAGTAATCTGAGAATTCACTCTTTATTCAACAATAACACACTTATGCATCTCCTAGGAATATGAAAATGGTGATTAACAGGATCCTAAGAACCTACAGGAGATCATTGGAAAGTAGCAAAAAAACACCTCACTTATATATGGGGTGATTTATTTTTTTATCTTTATAAATTAAAGATTAGTTTTTATTGTATTTGCTCTTAAGTGTTCCTTGTTCAATCTTATAATATATCAATATGGGGCTTGGTTCTGAAAGGTCACATTTTTGTAAGTGTGCAGTCAAACAAGGAAGGGAAAGAAAAACAAGTACATATAAAATAAAATTGCAGCAGCTTCATAGACGGTAGAGCAGAAATTTATAGATATCTGTCATTAATCATTAGCCACATAATGAGCAACTGCTGAAAAATTGTCTCTAAGTATGGGACAAGTATACAATTGTGGTACTGCATCACCTTGTGCCTATTAGAGATGTTAAATGTAGCAATCCAGTAAGTGTTTGCTTAGGTAAAATGCTGTAAGCAAAACACTTGCAATCAATTCAATATACAGGAGAGAGCTGAAGCTTTCCAGGGATACCTGTGACTCCAACTTCTTTCAAACAGATATAATAAGCCATTGCTCACCACCAAGAGATGTAAATGTAACTTCTTTATTTGTGTTCCATATTCAAAGTGATCCATGCCCGGTGCACCAGAACTGACCAGAAGCATGCTTACCCCTGCTTTAGGCCAGCCATGACACAGCACGTACCTGCCCAGCACCTTCATCAAGTCAAAAGATCTGACATTTCTACCTTTCTGAAAATGTCTTCTTTTTGCATTTGATGTTAGGATGTGCTGACTACAGAGTTCCACATAGATTTGTATTAAGAATGACAAAAGGCATTTTTTCCCTAAATTATCAAGTTCATCTTTAATATAACAAAGCCTTCTAGAGTAAAATATAAAAATAAAAGTTGTGTGAAGTTTTTGGGCCCTAAATGGATGTTTGGTTTCGTTTGGTTTGCTTATCATGTGTCCCCCTCTGCTTTTTGCTCTGTTAGCGCCACATGCATATTTCCTATGCTTCTGATGACTCTGGCTTGTTGATTGCTACTAGCTGTTATTGTAATTGCTTTCTCTGAGAAAGTTTGGGCTTAGCAGTGGGGAGGATCTCTTTCATTATGCGTAATATATACACGAGGCAGGCAGCAGACAAGAAATTCTAGTTTCTTAATGTTCCAGATGTTTAACCCCATCGTTTCCTGAACCCCAAAATAAAACCATTTTCTGTGTACGTTTTGTTAACCTTAAATCTCAAAATATGTATAACCGGGCAATACCGATCTTGATGGATGCTCCTATAGATACTGACACCGATCCAATATACAGAGCATAAAAATGGTGGTTAAGATAGAATAACATGTGAAATGAATCAATATGTTTTCCAAGCAATGCTCATATATACTGAGTAGACATACATTTTTACCTGTTATCCACAGTTGTATCCTTAAAGTTTATATGTGCTAGGTGTCTCACTTGAAATATGGCACCCAACTCCCACAACTCATACTCTGCTAAATATGTGGTTAGGAAGTGGTGCAAATTATTGGATGGAGTTGTTCCTGTTTGATAGGGGCATTACTACTGCGCCCCCAGTAGGATATCAGCATATCCATGTAAAGGAGTAACAAATAAAGATGATATCTCTATTAACACTTCAATTTCTGTAGGGTTAACATGGCAGGTGTTTGCTAGATCGTTCAGGCAAAATGTTAAACTGTTTAATGTACAACAATGAGAAGTCTCCGTGGTGACAAATAGCGGTTTTGTGTTCGCTATAGCTGACTTCTTACTCTGACATCTAATAATACAGCAAAGATATAACTCCAATCAGTCCCCAGTGCGATTGGATAGGTGTTCTTCTAACTTCTGACGGAACACATAAAAGACAAAATCCAAATCAACAAATCTGCTAGCCGGCCATTGAGTCTTTGAAGAAAGTGTTTCAATCACTTTATTTTGTCTTCATGTCAGTTTGCCAGATGGCTCAGCTCTTTCTAAGGTCCCTTTACCAATGGGGGTTACACAGAGATGTTGAAGCTTCAAAGGTGCTTTTTAATCTTCAGGAACATCACAGGAGCTGAGAAAGTGCCTATCTCCCTGAAGACTTTCCTACAAAAGAGTCCATGCAGGTCCTATAATGAAAGCCAGATAAAGGGAGACGGAAAAGAGTGTGTGTGGAAGATGCGGAGGAGGGGAAAGGCCAGAGGCTCCCACTTTTCCTTTTTTCTTATCAGATTTTTTTGTTGCAGAGAAAATCATATTTCAAATCTGGATTGTACTGAAATGTTTAAAACTTTCACAAAGTGCATGCAGTTTGTGGGACATTTTCAAAAAGGGGAGAATCAAATAGAAGCCTGAATATTAATGCCATATTTTTATTATTAATATTATTGCAGAATGACATGCAATGTGATGTTCCGACCTTTATAAAGAATCATGGAGCTGACTTTGGAATTTAAATGCTGAGTTGTATTTTCTAACCGTCTTAGAATTTATTTTGATGCTGTGCCTTTACAGAACATATGGGATAATTTACAATCAGTGTGGCCGTTTGCCCAAACATATGTTGTATGGCATTAGAAGGATGGGTTAGCTGACTGTACTTTATTTATAATTCTACCTGCGCTGGAAAGCAAGCTTTCACAAAATGCATAAGAAACCTCTCCCTCGTAATCATTGCCACTCACTGAAATTGGCTTCTTAAATGGCCATTATGTGACCAGTGCCATGCAGCCAAAATAAGAATTACAATAAAAGAGACACCTGCTTCACATGATGTCACAGTGTGGCTCTAGCCATATTATGTGATGTCATGCTATGCCCAACCACACCTGTGTCATGCATACGCCTTGCCTGGTTTGGGGTATTTACCAGTGGTTTTGGAGTCATGGGTGCTGCGTAGGGCCCTGCAGTTCATATTTGTATAACCCAAATGCACTGATAGAGGAAGTTGCATACTGAGATATACCTTGATCTGTTGGTACAACTATGACACATTCATGGAGATGCACTGTCTATACCAATAGTCCTTGTTGGCCCTTTGGCAGTACCGTCACACTAGCATTGATTATGTCTCAAACTGCTGACTTTCCTAAACCGATGTCATAAAATGTGGTCAACTGAATATGCTTGAAAGAGGTGAAGCTTGGGTGTAGTGAGAGTGTGGTGCATGTTGGTGTCCCAATGAAGAAGTATTTACATTACATTTACTCAATTCAAACAAAGTATCCATAACACCTTCCCATCATTTTACAATGAAATCATTACCCACTAATTTTGTGCTATATATATATATATATATATATAGTGATTTCTTTTGGCTGTTCACAGGTTACGTATATTTTATAGCACCTCAATAGAACGTCTCTCAGGGTTTTTTGAACTTACCTCGGTTCAATAATCAGATTGATAGATCAAAAAGTAAAATACAGAGAAACATCCTCTGTCCTCTGCCTTCTTATCTTCAATGCACCTTTGAAAACTGCTCTCCTTCTTTTATCTCTGAAGCATAAATGGCTTGTAATTGTTCTTTCTTAATTACATTTCCCGTTCAAGAAAGGACAAAATAGGGATCACATAATAGCATCTTGTTAAGTAATTCTCTCCAATTTAAAAGGTTCAATGCCTCTTCTGTCCAAACATTATTAATGACCCCTATGTTTAAGCGGTTAGGCGCCACAAGTGCGTGATAAGTATGTATATATTTCCTATATTTTAGCAGTGTCAACATATGTTTCAATGTGGTAGAGGGTACATAATATACAGGAAGGAGTACAATAATGTAGGTGTTTTCACCTTCTGAGAATAAACAATCTAGGAAAAACTACGAAGGGCAATCATCAAATATCCCACAAGGACCAGTACATACACGAGCCATTGGTACTAAACCCCAGACCAGGTTGGAGGATATACCCACTCCTATACATTACCAGGAGAGGACGAGCTGATTAATTTAAAGGGCTAAGCAATATACTGGTTTCCTCAACCTTGGCAAACACCTACTCAATGCACTCCAGCCAAGGTTCAAGGCACATTCAATAAAAAGTATTGCACAGAAGGGCCATACAAGATCAAAAAAAGGACTAGTCTTTATATAGATGTGAGATTACGTACTCTATAAACTCTAATATATATATATAATTGTGGAGCACCATTGTCAAATCCGAGCAGTCCTCCCCTACACCTAGGCGAAATTGTAATATTTAATAAGTCAAAAATATCATTCACTCCCTGTGAAATATTACTCTTGGGATTCAACACCTCATAACGTTTTTGTAATCTAATTTTCTGAGAAGCGGAAGAGTAGATTTACTATTATCCAATGAACATCAAATGCTTGCCAATAAAGATAATAATTTGCAACATACACGTGGGATACAGTCTCTCAGCAATCACAGTTTTGCCCCCAACTCGCTTTTACTTTTCTTATATACCCATTATCTTGGGTACTTGGCATGACCTTGATAATGTCACTCAATGTTGTTTACGTGAAAGACACCTGCAAAAAACCTGCAAGACCTTCAAGACACTAAGCACAAAGCTTAAATATAGTTAACCGTTGTACTAATTTGGCTGTAGCTAACTGTAATATTTATATATATATTAGTATGCTTATAACTTTATAAATGAAACCTTGATATATATTGCATTAATTTTGAAGAATCTATTATCAGTATATTAACATAAGCCTGTGACAGTGGTGAGCAAAAGATCTTTGATTTAAGGCAGATGTCCTGGGGTTCTATTCCTGTGTTCGCATCAAGAAAAAAGGCTGATCTTGTGATTAAATTCATATTTGTTTTAATCTTCCCCTTTCTGATCTGCAGTTCAAACATTCTAATGAAAAGAGTGACTTGTCTTGCTGTGTATAGACAGGCGGATGTGCTGCACTTCCGAGGCTGAAGTCCGGAATCCAGGCAGTTTAGATGACCAATATGATCACAGTTTCAGAAACCGACTTTGTTCGTTTGGCATTATGTATTCCCTCTGCAGTAACTTTTTTCCTCAGCAAGAAAAGGATATTGTGCGATCTATGAGTATGTCTGATGCCAGGCATAATGTAGCATCAGAAGCAGAAAATGATAAATAGCGTCTGCAGTTGCATGCTAATAATGGTAAAATAACAAAATATTTCACTTTCCTTAGAAAGCATATTTATGAAAAATATTGTATTAGGATGACTGTATGTATAATCAAGAACAGCTCTATAGCGTAAGTACAGTACACAGAATATACTCAACTACAGCACACCTGAGGAAATGACAATATGTCCGCCCTTTTTTACCAGCTACAATGGGTGATTCTAATTCCCTTTACACATTTCTCTGCTGAGGGGCAAAGTGGCTAGTTAGGTGTACCAGGGGCTTGTGTAACCAGAGGCAAGACCCACCCTTTCCTCTGAAGAAACAAGAGGAAGGTTCTTAAAACTTGCATGATGGAAGTCCACAAAGTGAGCTGTAGTAGGGATTTGTTATGTTTATGTTCAAGCTCTCTCCACATTTTGAACCATGGGCCCTTGCAGTTCACTGGTTGTTGCATGGTGTTTGGGAGGTATGATGTATTCTTTGTTTGCCTCCATAATAACTGTCCAAGGGATATACAATGCCAATTCTTGATGATAGCCTTAATAACTGCAAGCAACACTAACTGTGGGTGGAAGGTCAAATAGAAACATGATCATTTGATAGTTACTAATCAAGAATGGCTTAACTGCATGGGCTAATTTCCCATGGGATTGGCTCTTTTTGTAAAGTTGCCATTATTTTCTACAAATATAAGAAACATATTCCCTACCTCTTCACCAAGTTTCAACTCTATATTCCATTTCTATTCTAATCTTCATTATAAATGACATTATGTCTGTTGATAACATGATGAACATCTCCAGGGGTTAGCAGTACCCGTTCTTTCTCCTGAAGCAAAGACAACTGCTCTTTCCTTTGTTATCATACCATAAGATGTCTCTCCCCTGTCTTAAGGGATGGCTTGCTGTGTAATGTATGAAAAAAAAATCAAAACTTTGTCTAGAACATGCCAATCTGATTCATCTTGAAAGAAAACACACCTTTTTATCATCTCCCTGTCATTTCTCCGAAAGCATCATGCTTTCAATTTTAAGATGTTAAGCAGAAACAAAAAAGACATAGAATCATCAAATTTAATTCTGTCGATGACATGCATTGGCCTCTCATAATTCTTATATTGTTACCCAATCTGTATAATCCTAATTATCTTTTACAGAACTACAGAGCCTTTAATTTATTTTGTAGGCTTTGAATGACAGAGAACTGATTTCTGTTTGGTCCAACTTAAAGATAGTATACGTTTTGTAATTTTACAGGCCACTTTGTGGACAAATGTATTATGTATTTAAGTAAAATAGAACAAAAATTACAACATATCACATATTAATGTAAAGTAAATGGCTATATAATAAATTAACTCATAATACTTATTTAATCAGTAATAGGTAGTAAAATACATTTTCAAATCCATTGGAATCTCAAGGAATCCAGGTTGTGGTCGTCTATGCATTTTTATTCAGTAGATAAAAAAGAAGGAATATATTTTTACACTCGCTGAGACGTACTCTCCCATTGGGGAAACACGCCCTTTGCCACCAAAGACCAACATCTTAGTGGTGCACATGACATTTTTGTAGTCACACCTGATCAAGTACTGTTGGCTGCAGAGAACTCATCCTCCTGGGAAAAGGAGATTTAAAATCATGGTGGCTAAAGGGTACCCATGGACTTCACCTCCAAAGGGATCCAACCCATGTCCAGCAATTTGTTACTGGACAATACAAATTTCAGTTAAAACAATTACTTTTTCTTGAGCCATAAAGTACAAAGCATGCATGGTTTCAAGTGTAAAGGTGTTTGCCAAGACTTGCTAAATTGATAGCACATTTTGGGGCCACACGTTCAAGTCTTTTGTTCACTGTGGGAGGTAGATCTTTACAGACCTACTAAAACTCAACTTGGTACACCTGCCTGATAGTAACTTAAACAGAATGTTTAAGTTTATTTTTGCAGATATTTAGACCCACATTCTGCATTTCCCATGATGGGTGTGGAATATTTTTTTATTAACTTTTCTGTAAATACATGCATTCCATTTTTTCCATGAAATAAGAAAGTTAAATGATGAATCAGTGCTTTAAAAAAGAAACCCAGTTTGATAATTAGAACCAGATGATGTTAATATTGGTAATTTATTACGCTTTGCGAATGTAATATATAAACACTGTGTGATTAAGGCCCTTTAAAAACTGAAGCCAAGCATATGGTTGAACAGGTGGGTTGTGGAATGAGCTTTTTAACTGCCTTTCTTACACGCCAATTATCTAAACAGGAAAAAGAAACTAAGATTCACGAGCGAAAAAGGTTCATGACCACCATGGTTCAAACCTTTTGGAGATCAAAGAACAGTGCTCCCGATGATCAGACCTTACTCCAACCAGTATGCCATATCAGAGCAAGTTGTGCCTAGTAGTTCTTTTAAACTTAAACCAATAATCCTTTCCTTAATAATGTTATTGTAGACATGTGTTGTAAGTTCTAAAAAAAGTATTGTAACTGACATTAGTATACTGATCAAAAACAGCAGGTGTAGTGGTATTAGACGGCAGGGCTAATGGTCTAGTATATGTCCCCCCTCATAATGGCAAGATCTGCAAGGCAAACATTCCTGAAGACTAAATTTTAACCATTATCACAATAAAATCATAAGTGATGGAAAGTCCTATATCTGGCTTATTCACAAAAAAAAACTACACATAGAAACTTATTTAAGATCCATATAGAATAATCAGGGCTGTCAATATTTGCTCATTATTTTGACACCATTTTGGATGGTCAACGGTAAATCCAAAATACATTTTTTATACTGGAACCATCCGGAAAGATGTCGCAAACAGCAAGAAATGTTCAGGCTTGCTTTAGACAATTGTGGCAATGTCCTAGTATATTTTTTTTCTGGAGGGCTAAACATTGTATCGTGCTATGCATTAAACCATCCAACCCAGTGAGATTTTCCTCCAAGAATGGCTAAACTGGCCAGGTTAATGTATAGTTTTAAATATGAGTATACTTACACTTATGAGTATACTTACAATTTCCCATTGTCTGTTAATTATGGCGGGTTGGCGTAGTCCTCCTTGCAGGAGAAGCTCACTGGGGTTATCCCTTCATAATGCAAAATGAGGTCAGTGAGTTGAAATGTGTATCTCTCCCACAAGCTGCTAGGTCAGCGAAAACACCCTAGGACGGGTTCTTTGTTATTTTAGTTTCATATGTGAATATGTGTTAAAACTACGGGACTCCCAATCAATAAACCTATCTATTAAAACATTGTGTATCCACTTAAGCCCTTGTGGTGGAACTTAAAGTAATATGAGGGATTCAACAGACCAAAGAATTTGACCAGGGGCAAATTTCTTTGGTCTTTGGATGTGTTTTGGAAATACTTTCTTCTACAGAGTTTATGAGCAATCTATATACCGTATATTGGGATTTTAACTGTGACTGCTGCAGTTCTCGTGTTAAACCCCCCTCCCAATATATATCTATTAAAAAACTTTCCCATATAGAATTATCTCTGGCTCTTAAAGCCGCTTATGATTTCTTGCAGCAGCTAATACTCACACTTCATGTATTCTCCGCCTATGTCATCTTTCATTTTACATCTCAATAGCTAATGCGTCTCTACACAAAAAATACACTTAGATGTATGAATTCATAAACCCCATTTATTTTTTAGCTGCAAAAGCTCATTTGATCATGAGAGTTGGAGCGGCATGCAGATGTAAGAAAGCTCAATCTTCTCTCAGCCAAATCCCCCTCTGATCTTTTAATCCTGAGTTTAGAAGGTTAGAAGATAAGCAAGCGGAACTAAAGTCCTTTTCTTAGTTTATTTTCTGGTTCACCTAATAGTCTATAAACATATATATATATATATATATATATATATATATAACATAAAAGATGTGACAAAAGCAATGGGTATCTGAATATGATGACCCTATTCTCTCCGAGATGCTGTTCATTGGTGATGAAACTTAACATGGGTTAATCAATTTTCTGCACTAATCAGTGATCACTTTATACCCCATTTATGTAATTATTGCTAGGCATATCAAAAAGATATACGAAAATTATGATGTCATATGTCTTTCCTTTCAGTAGGCAATCTTTAGGGCTAACAGAAGTCTCATTTAGGGGCTTTTACCTAAAATCTGATCACCCAGCCATAAAGGATACTATTTAAAACCAAAACACATGTATAATCTTAAATATGTCACTCATGCCACAGCGTTGCTGAACATCATTCATCAACAGAAAGCAAATTAGACACTTATGAGGTTGCCTGTGCAGATCTTATCTGTAGAGATCAAGGAGCTAATGCGGGGACTGCGTGTGGAGCAGGCCTCTGCTACACCGTACCTTTCCAACCATTCTTCGTGATATCAACACCTTTTGCTTTCCCCATTTGGAACCCAAAATTATTTTATTCTAGGCTGCTTTTTATAGCCGATACATGGCACTATCCTCTTCAGTCTCGATTACCACGCATACATCATGTCGTATGTTGATCATAAAAAAGTGTTTACTAAATTCACATGGACGTTTCCAAGATAATACGTGAGAAACCGTCACTTGGCATGTGTTTAAGATTAAGACTAGGTAAAGATGAGCTACGTAGGAGCTTGGTACAGTGAGGTTTTAGTGGGTACTCTGAATGGAGGTTCTCATTGAAAGAACCCAGAATAGCGTTGACCAACTTAGTTAGCCATGCATTTAGACAGCTGTATCTGCTGCACCCAACCCAAACACAAGCTAAATGGCACTCGTTATAACTAAAAAGGACTTACAAGGACATTTACTGGCAAGCCGTCAGGTACTGTAAAATGTGTTCAGCCTATTAAAATGTTGTGGTAGTGGAGCACATGGTGGGTTAAGGCAATACAATAAGAGCAAAGACGTGAAAGTTAAAGTGTAATACAGTAAGGATATTGACACACCATAAAGGATAAAAAGACAGTAGGGAAGGATAGAGATTGACTGTGGTAAAGACAGTCTGCGTGGGATGATTATAATTGATTGACATTTAATAACCAATTTTGATTCTTGTTTGGTTTTCTGTTGTGCTTTGTGTTGTTCTAGCCTGTTGGCCTGTTTTGTCTAGGTTCCTTCCATTTTTGGCTAATGGTAGCATGAGAAGGCTGTAATTATTGTCGGTAGCCCCGGGGTTAGTTCAGAAGGTTTTTGGCTTGTTTAATGTCAGTGTGTAATAACCGTCTGCAGAAACTAAAACACCAAAATCTTTTTCTGTGGAAATGCTTTGCCTGCACAGAGAGGGAGGGCATCCTTTGTTTGAGGAGACTGTGTGTCTGCTGCTTTAAAATAAAGACCTCATCCTTCCCCTGCAGGCTTTTCGTCTGTCTCTGTTAAGAATATTATATCATCCAGTGCCTTGTGAACCATTCAAAATAACAAATTGGTCTCTTTTTTCCCTTTCATACACATTGTAATTTGTCATACGATTTCAAGGGGTAAGTCCTAATAGCAGTGGCGTTCTGTTGAGTGGTTTAATTGAGGGTGACTCGGTGTAACCTATTTTAAGCCAATTATCTTCTTAATTACGTTAATTAGAGAGTGGCTATAAATTTATGACGACGGGAAAGTGTATGCATTTGTGCTTTGAGCAGTAATGAACATGTGCTAACAGATACTGCCACAGATTTTTGCAGCAACCAAAATATTAGGTTTTTTAGGAAGAGAGTCAGCAGTAAATAGATGATTATTTCTAATAGCTTTCAACAATGCAAAGTATAGATGACTTAGTATATAAACAGGGACCAGAAACCACCGGGTTAGCACATAGGCCACGAATATTAAAGAAGTATTTGGAACAGTCATTAGATATGGGTCTTTTAGAATATCTTCTGGTAATAGCTATAAACTGGGCTTTGAGGTTTATGCATGGTTCATCCTGCTGGCTCACAAACCTGTTTGACTACCATTAGGTTCCAATCACCTGAATATCTCCAGAAGCCTTGGGGACATAACCAAAAGAAGGGACTGATGGATTGTTGTCAAGTTCTCTTCTATTTACAGAATAGGGGTGTGAGTCCTTACATCAGGCAAAAAGACTACATATGCCGAATGGTTCTTTTCTGCCACCAAATGCCATGTTTCTATATAAATGTATGCTCTGTTGATCAGAAAAGTCTAAATCAAATATATATATATATTAGTCTCTAGTGCTTTTGATCTAGTGATCATCCACGTGACTCTTCATGATGCTTGAAAAACATGGCACCCAATTAATAATATGGGATGTAGTCAATGAAAAGTCCACAGAGAACCAAATAGTTAAAAAATGTATCCTGGATTGAAATGTGGATACCAAAACTCTTTTTACTTTTGTGGAGAATACCTCCTAAAGAGTTACCATGGAAACACACCTGGGATCTATTTGGAGAATTTAAAACTCCAGGCTTTTTATTACACAGACCGACCGGAGTATGGTCTTGGAAACATATAGAGCCCTCTCTGTATCATATAAACCTGCATCAATTGATGTTAAGTGGCAAATAAAACCGGCATTACAGATGTTCAATGTTTGTTCTTGTTTGTAACAGAAAACCTTGGGGCATTCACATATGGTGAGGGATACAACAATACAGTTTCAGTGCAAATCCAAGAAGTGGATTATAAGAAAATAAATTGGTCTTTGTCATCTGTGGGTAAACAAAATCACTTTAAATTAGGAAGTCTCTGTTAAAGGACAGAAGATGATATATACCTCAAAACACTCGGGGACCTTTTATGAAACTTTGTGATCTATTGCTAGCAATTCAACAAAGTGAGAAATCCAAATAATGAATTTTAATTTTGAAATGTAATTCACATTTCCGTGCTGTTTCTGTACACATTATGGTGATTTTAGGGCTATTGAACATTCTGAGTCCATAGAAAAAAGAGACACCCTTGAAGTGTAACCTTGCGAGCAGGATGTATTGATTTGTCTATCAGTTTTATTTTTTTCTTTGAATGTACCGACTGTAAGAAGAGCTACTTCTTGATTAATAATAAACAGGAGAGGACAAATGGATTTGGATCCCAAGGAGGGACCATCCCTCCAATAGCAAGGTGATAAGCTTCACAAACCATAGTCACGCATTACTACTATTTCTAATGATCACTTATTGAATAAAATGTTATAGGACTGCACTTGTTGACATCATTTTTTAATGACGTCAACATAGAAGACATGTAGAAACTTCTTTAACGTCTATGCTGTACGTCAAGTACCTAGCACACCATTGCTTCAAGGTCCCAGCGTGATGGACACATTTTATATTTTTTACACCACTCCTATGTAATGGAGTCTTCGTGCGCATAAGTAAGACTTAAATTGGGAAAAGCATCTGCTTCCTACATATTCCCTGCAAAAACCTCAGCCTAGAGGAGGCATTTGCTATCTGTTTTTGGTGTGAGCAAGACACTAAAGCCCAAGGTTAACCAGTCTGTGCTGTGTGCTTGACCTTTCTCACTGACCTCTCAATTTGTCTCTGAATCCCATAGAACTTAACAGAAAATACCTGGCTGTTCAACAGAACAGGTGCTGACAGCTTGATCCTTCAGTTAGTGGGCAAACTGGTTGTCATTCTTTGTACTAACCTTTGATGGAAAGACCCTATGTAAGTTTTCCTATCCATCTGTGCTCATCACCAGGATCTAAAAAGGCATTATTTTTTCTGAATACTTATTTTTTTTTACTGGATTTATACTGGAATAACCGCCATAAAACATATTCACAAACTGCCTTGCAAATATGATAGGGTCTATGTATAAAAGATTACATCTTAATGCAAAAAGTGTCCATATCACAATAGTGGAATCCTGCTGATTGGATTATTCAGTTGGTTTTGTATGGTGATAACACAATAGGAAATCACTAAAGCCATGTCTTATGCATAGCCTCAATTATGGTAGATCAGTTAGGTAGTTGGTGCATCTGTAGTTACATCTGTTTGTTTTTTTTACTATCTTTTACAATATGACAAAGTATCTAAACACACGTGTTTCCATTATCATGCCTCGCATTAATTCTGAAATAATGGCTAATTAAGTGCATACTGTATATCACCAGTTTATTCAACTTTGGTACCATTTAACTATTGAACTATTTTAACAAACGTATCTATCTTGACTGTGAAGCAGACACTTTTGCCTAATATCAAATAAATGATATTAACATATGGTTGCCTGCTAATAGCACATTTGGCCCCTGGAGATACACCAGATTATACATGGATTCCTTAGTAAATGCCCAGATTATCAATCAGATCAGTAACAGGGAAGGGTTTCAAATGTGTCAGTTGTTGGAAGAGAAACTGTAAGCAAAGTCAAATGCAAACCGATTATAAAGCACACAAAGAAGAAGGAATTTGAGGGGGCAGATAAAAAGCTGTTGTTTCTGCTTTATTCTGAAACACGCTGTTGGCCACAGAATGTACGTGATGGCCAAACGGGTCGATAAAGAACTTTATGAATTGTGTTATTCAGTAGAAAGAACAGAAAAAAACTGGTTTGCTGTGAACAAAATGATGAACAAAACAACTGATTGAGCTCAAAGCTGTTAATATATAATATAAATATTTAAAATAAAATCAAAACAACTCAAAAACATGCTATAAATACAACAATGGATTCTGTTTGGAAAGCTTTGATGCAGGTTGGGTGCACTTATTATAAATTCAAACGCCATGGACATTGAGGAAAATGGAACCTCTGGTGGATTGGGGTCACACCACCACGTAGTTCCCAGCCAAAAGTAGGAAAAAATGAAACCAGGGTGGCCGTCCATTCATGAAAAGTGATGGATTGAAATATTGTAAAACTAAGAAATCCTCTAAAGCATACTCATTTTTTTTGCTGTGTTAATTAACTTTTTACAATTTGTGCATGACGACTAACTTGTCCATCACTCTCAAAGGAATTTGATACATTATTTTTTCACTTCTAAGTCTTTGGCCTACCAGGTCTAGCCTATGACTTCTTGAACTAGTATCCCTGTTCATTTTGAATACACTTTCCTCCTCGTACTTAATTCGAATCGGAATGTCTCTGAATCTGTAAGAAACATTTTAGGCTATTTGGTGTGTGAATAACCAAGGTTGAGCACAGATATCATACCTTCCTGTTTTTTCACCTATTGGACTGTTGCTGCCACTCCATGCAAAGCTAGTGGATGGAAACTTGAGTTGCCAGATAGTACCAAGCACTTAAATCAAAGCTAATAATATTAAACTCAAAGGAAAAAAACCATGCCTTGGGACAGTTTCCAAATACAGGGCAGGACAATTCAAAGTGGTATCCATTTCAGAACTAAACAACTGAACATCCTAAAGAATATGTCTTTTTTTCACTGCACCTTTAAATATGAGTAAGCGATACTGTTACCATTTTAATCACTAGTATCAGATTAAAATACATTTTCAAAAGCATTGCTTTCTGCTTTTAAAACAGTTCTAGTTTTTGCATAATTATTTCAGATAGCTGCCTATTAGTTATTTGCATGTGTTCTAGTAATGGTCTCTCACTCCAATGTACTAGACAAACAAACTGACTTCTTATCAAACTACTCGTGCTTGAAAAATAGAACGACTCAGTGTTAATCACCCAGTCAGACTAATAAAAGTCTATGGAGCAACAGACTTCATTAGAATTGCCATAAAGAATCAGCTCAGTGTGGTGTTTTAGCAGGAAAAGCCATCCAAGACATCACATGACTGACAACAATGGCAGCCTCTAGGTCTACAGATAAAGGAAGTTTATTGGAGCAAAATGAAATAAAATAAAGTTTTTGTCAATGCCAATCTACATTCCTGTATTTTATGCTTTAAAAAAATATAACTTCACCTTTGGCTGTTCCAGGTCAGGTGAGTTGTATGCAGCACAGTGGGTAGGCTCTGTAGACAGTGGAAAGCAAGGGTGAGTGTAAAAGTTATTGTTTTTTTTCTCATTATTATGGTATAGGTGAGAAATAGAAGGTGTTGACCCTGGGACCGTTATAATGGTATTTGTACCACTCTTTGTTGTTCTTGTATTACAATCTCTCCTCTCATATAAGCTAGTACAACTTCTTTTTCTCACCTTCCTTGATACATTAGGTTTTTCACAGATGAGGTGAAAGCAAATTGCTTTGTTTCAAGTTTTTATTTTTCATCGTCCGCATCGGACAACAAAAGACCCAAAAGCCTGGGGCAAAATTTTGTTGCTTTCCTGTTGTGAAACTCTCTCTTATTCCCAAAGACGATATGCTGACAAACCTATGCTGAGGAAGCTTTTTTTTTTCTTTTTTTGCTTTCAAAGGCAAAACTTCAAATGCGAAACAAATCTTTGTAGAAAACTATTTTCTTTAGAAAATGTTTCAAAGTTTATGTAGAGTCTGTTTCAAAATACATTATTTTTGTGATATAGTACTGATAATTTGGACAAAACTATTCAAAGAACACGTAACATTCACTTGAATAAAAGTATCTTTGCAGTGGGCAACAACAAAGAAATTTACAAAGTCAGGCTTTTTTTACATCAAGTAATACATTATATTGGGTTAATGAAGGAAAGGCAGGCCCTGACTGTCAATCTGGCACATTGGGGAAATGGTGGGTATGTCATGTCCTATATAGCCACATACATGTCAAAACCACCACTCTAATTGGCTCATGGAAGTATCAAGGAAGTATAGAAATGTAACGTGTGATTGTGCTTTACCACCCGACTGCATGTCATTTGGTAAACGGTGGCCTTAAAGTGCAAGAGCCACTAAGTCATGCTCAGTGTGGCTCTGTAGAGAGCCATGTTATCAAAGTATACATGGACCCAAGGTTTTAATGGTTAGACTTTCATCTTGTATAATACCATCCTAATCGTAAAAAGTATCAAAGCAATGCAGAAAATAAATATTAATGAAAGAGCATGCAAAATATCCAGCTAATTCACAATAGTTAGAATTTTATTGGATTATATCTGAACAAGGTAGCCTTTGTTAAGAAAATTACTAACCTCCTCAGCAGATCCCCTGCTGCATATCTGTTACGACCCATGCATAGGTTTGACAGTTTTTTGGGGATTTGGTCATCCTGTGCCCATGCCCAATTTGTGACATCTTTGAATCTGGCCAATTCAATTTACCCTGTCAAACCCCAGAGTATTTCAAATGCTTGTATTTCAACTCTTTCTATGCACTAATTTTACTATTAGCTTTTGTCAAAGTTTGTGGTAGTGTTTTCACACACATTATACTTTATGTATGAATTTACAGCTCCCGATACAATTTGTGTTAAAAAACATCTCATGAGTACTGCGATACCACCCATGCATATGCTTGTTGGGTTGTTTGAGGGCATTTTTCATTTTGGATTTCTGCCATCTGGTCATCCTTTCTCCATATTCTATTTGGGAACAGCTTTTGAAGTCCCCTAATTCGTTTTAACCCCATCAAACATATATTTTTGAACAGTAGACAACCCGGGGTATTCTTAATGCTGGTATTGTATTGTGATGTAGTTGGCTATTAAGGGGTTAAAGACTTTAGTGGGTATGCATGGTATAGCTTCTAAAGTTATTTAAACAGAGCCCTCCTGCCTATTTTCCTGAATACCTCCCTTACCTGTCCTAACCCCTTTTTGCACTGACATCTCAGCTTATACACTGGCCTGTCTCCTGGACTTTGACTCTGTCCCCACTGTCTTGACCCCACTCTGGACTGAATTCCTGCCTCACATCTCGGTTTGTCTCCTGGTCTTCGGCTTCATCTTTGTCCCTGCTTTGTCCCTTCTTGGATTGATCTTCTGGCCCCAGATCTAGGTTTGATTTTGGTTTTGGTTGTCCCTTCAGATTGATTGCCCTTGGCTTCCCTCTGGTGGTGTGTACTACTGCGCCATAACCTTCCTCTTCTTCTACACAGTTTTCATGCTCATCTCAGACCACCCTTCAAAGACTCCTCTACCCTTCAGAGTCATAAATTACATTGTCAAGAACCTCAGCAGACAATTACTAGCCAACATGTTTCCCGCTCCTCTTCTACTATTCACAAAGAACTAAATGTTCAACAGTACATAAAAAATATTTATTACATAGTTCCTGCAATATCCTCCAGGCATCAAACTCAGCAAAAACAATGGATTTTCATGAACTTACTTTGAAGTTGGAACTTTTATGCAGATAGGATAATTAATAGACTAGACAGGTAAATTAAATTCCATCTGCTAGCCAGCTTAACATTTTATGGAGTACAGGTGATGTAATGTTGACATTAACCCACTCAGTTTTATGAACATTTTTCATAAAAATGAAAGACTTTATACGCATCTTTCATCTAGTAGAATAATTAAGTAAAATAATGAGATTATCAACTTCTCTTCCTCCCACCTGTTAAATGGCACATATTTAATATATATTCTTTTAACCTATAAGAAGCATTATATGGGCACTGAATTGTAGAGTATAGTGTAGAATTTAGGAAAAGTGACAGATGTACTTCAATATAGCACCATTTCTTAGAAGAAGGCCTGGCTTAATTTCTGAGCAGTAACTCACAGAACTGTTAAACCAGTATAAAGTGTAATCTGGATTGAGGCACAGAAAATGAGTCTTGTATCACCTCTCATAAAATATATGAGAACCAGTATAGCTAAGGAGTAGAAATGCTAGAAACGGTCATAAAAATAGAGCATCAATGGATTAGTTTTAATATAACAAAGTATTATATTCACTAGCAGAGGCTAATGTATTAGAGGTATAGGCATAAGGCTTGAAAGCAGCACAAAGCCATGGCACTGAAGTAAGAAACTGTCATCATGAGCCAATTCAACCTTTAGTCAACAGACGCCTCTGAAAACAGCATGGATGATAACTGTTTGGCTTAACAATGGTTACTCCCCCCCACAGGGTATCCTGCGGGTAATGCATCCCACATAAAAGAGCACACAAAAGAACAATAACAATTATAACAGATGATTTCATACGGGCATTTTTTTCTTGAAATTGGATGATCTAAGATATTAGTCATCTTATTCGTACATAAAAGTCATTCATACAGTATCACAATGTCACCATTGATATCAGTCCTGTGCTTTCCTCTACAGGAAAACATCCATATGTAACAATATATACTACTATGTCTGGCTGCATGATGTATGACCAAACATCTACAGGATAAAAAACTTTAACATAATTTGAGGTAAACTAGATAATTTTAATAACATTTTACATATTTGTAAAATAAATTAATAATGTGTAAATAGAAGAAAATATATTAATTGGGTGCTTAGTCTTATGCTATTATTTTTCCCTACTGCCTTTTCTGGGTTAACACAATAGAGATGAAGAAGAATTGGATGCGCTGCCATCTTGCCCTCAGTTCAAGGTAGAGGAAATTGACGGTACTTTCAGTGATTTCCTCTCCCCCAATTGGAGGCTCGGGGAAAAGACATCATTGCAGGCGCTACCATTTTAGTGGCAGTTCCAGCCAGGTTATGTCTGCGGAGATAGGGACGAAGATATCAGATTGAAGATTGAAGAGAAGGCAGAAGATAAAAGATATGTGGAAGCGGAAGTGGTCAACAGAAACAGAAGTGGTCGGCAGAGAAGGTAGGGAAACATTTGTAGAGAGTAAGAGAGTGAACAAGAATGAGAAAATTTGCCCTATCACACTGAGGCTCAGGGATAAAACCCTGATAGTTCACAGGTATGCTTAAAGCAAATTTGTGCGGTTTGAAAACAAAGAGATGGGTCACTTTTTCCTCCTGTTCATAAATAAGCAGCGTGCAAATATGTTAAAAAGCCAGTTCTGCTACAGATACAATAATCTTTCATATGAAATAACTTTTATTGGAATTTTTTTATTGTTCCTTTGAATACAGGTTATAAGTTCTTACCCTTGCTCAAGTTACAAATGTCTCATTTAGATGTTATTGGCTAGCATTACATGTTTATTTAAAGAAAAAATTGCATGAAGAATTTTGATTTTGTTTCTCCATATGACAACGATCATTTACTCTAGACCTTGTGTTGTTTTTTTTTTTTAAGAGGAAAAAGTATTTAAAGCATGGTAATAAAAAATGCAATAACATTGATGTGGTGAACTCCATGTTTTTTATTTTAAATCTGTTCTCCACCTGTTCTTGTCATTTATTTATAAGGTGCCAAAATAATTTTGTGCTGCATGTAGACAAAATATTTGACCCCTTACTGCCCATGGAAGTCATTGTGTACAAAGAAGGCTTCGAACGTCAGTTTACATAGCGTTAAAAGTGTTAATATATTCTTGGTTTGGAATGCGAGATGAAAACATTTTTGTGTATTTATTTGGACATTATTTGATTGTTAGAATATTTAGATGCATTATATATATTTCTTTTGGGGGTATGATGCTTTTATTAGAGTTTTTATTATACATCTCAAAGTTAAAAGTCGATACATGGCGTGCTTGCTACACCTTTAACCAAACTCTTTCTACCAAATCCCTTTACAGAGAAGGATTTTGGAATTGTAGATACCATACCACTTCTCTGTGCAGTATATGCCACTATTTACTATTTATGACCCTCTTAGTTTTTTGTCTGCAAATTCTCTACCTTGTTGTTTTAACCCCTGTTTTAACCCTGTATCAGGACATATACTGGTCAGTTTTAAACTGTGTTTTTCACTTGCTTGGTCAGAAATGCTTTTGACTTGATAAAGGGAGGACTCCCGAAAGCTCGTCTATTATTTTAAATACTGTTAGTCCAATAAAAAAGGTATTACAAGATTCTGCAACATTCTGTTTTTTGCATTCGTATACTCTGGACTAATACGGCTACCCCAAACTACAATACCACTTCAACAATAGTTGGCCAACAATAGTTCTGACATTTAGAACCAGCTTTGCCTTCTGATGACCTTGGACTGATTCATCCTTAAGTGTAGCACAGGCATGGAACAGGCATAAAGCTACCCTGAACAGAAGACAAGATCAAGGAGGGATGTAAATTATATGGTTTACATCATACTTCTGCTGTACTAATGACTGATGGCTACTGCATGTAATTATATTTCCTTGTGACTAGAGACATAGTTGCATGTAGCATATGGACTGAGTAACTGGTTTTCCCAGTAAGGGGAGAGGATTGCACCTTTTTATTATTAACCATACAAGTAGTAAGACCACAAAAGACTGTTGACTTCCATCGTAGCACAAAATTATCTCTTACACATCCTGCTTAGCTAATACACAACAGAGCGTGCGTACTAGTCCCAAACTGTTTAACTTTGAGGCTGGCAAGGCTGTATATATATATATATATATATATATATATATATATATATATATACATATACATGTTTTCAGACAACTATAAAAAGTTCCTACAAATGTGTCCTTTTTTGATAGCCAGGCTATTCAAACTTACAATATGCCATCACTGTTTCCAAATCAGGTCTTTGGAAGTCATTGGTTGCAACCGTAACATTTCTGAGAATTATGTAAAACTCTCTGATTCTATCTTTCACAATTTGACATATGATTGTCTTTCTCCCCCAACTTCAAAGCCGAAGGACAACTTTTATTTTCTATTTATATTCTATGTCTTGGATTTCTAGAGATAAGCAATATAGGACACTGCTGGATATTGGATGTGTAAAGCTATTATGTTTGGAAAAGACAATAGGAGCTAATGAAATATTCAAATACTACAACAAATAATGCTTCTTTCCTTTCCTTGGATATTATTCTGCACGGTCGGGGAGCAAATTAATGATGGTGGCATAGCAAGGCACAGGTCGGGGAAAGAAACTTGCAAGTTTGAGATCAAAATTTTCCTTCTTGAGTCTACCTAATGACATGCATCTTAAAAGTTCAGTAAATTCCAAAACAGAACACACACACGGCATCACTTCAAAGCCTAGAGAAAAGATGAAAGTAATAATCTGTCTCTATGGGGATTTTAGTATCATTACTGACATGTCAGGGGTTTGTAGACATATTTTATTTCCGCACGCTTTTGAGATGTGTGGGCGCATTGACCAAACACTATTGTATTACTGGAGCACTGAAGGTCATGAACAAGTTACCGAAGCAGTGACTGTGAAGGGCAAGTGACTCTTATTTTATGTGTCTATTGATGTATTTTTCATAACTAATTTGCAGAAAGAACTTATGTTGCAATGTTTCTTGGCCTGGATGATTAACATCAATATGGAAACTAAAATTGATTTGTTGGCTCAAATCAGATGTGAGGAGGACACACGAGTAATCCAGCTCAATACAAGAGGTTCTATTGAGCTGATGACTATTGAGCCAGGAACACTGAAAAAACAGCCTCAGTGAAATAAATAATATGTTTTAGAATTGCCAAAGGTAACTGGAGATAACATGATGTAAACATGCAGACATTAAATGAATGAGAAGATGGCAGAAATAAAAGTGGAAAACCACAAGTGAAGGACATGGAAAATTACCACCAGATGGGATAAAAATTAGTAAGTGATAGTGATGAAAATGAATGGACTAAAAATCACATGTCCTTGATACCCCAGCTAAACTATGACTTTGGACTATATGTTTATATGTGTATAGGTGTTTAGAAAACAAATAATTATAATCTCTAGTATACTTAACAAGGAAATCATAACTGATCTGCCATTTTCTTCTTTTTTTCTTATGGTTTACTCGTATACAAACATCACAACGTCAGTTTTTATGGCAACAACCTATGAGTGCCCCCTTTTGTGTCACATGGCATTTAAGTATACCCCTGAAGAAATATGAATGATACAAACGTTTAGCTGGTTAAATAATTAGGGAATCATGGAAGTGTTTGGAAATTCTGTTGAAGAATGAAAGTTTCTAATGCTGCATATAGTTTGAAATTCAAGAAGGTAGGCGGAAAAGCATCCTTTTGAAGAAACGTGAATCAACACAGCAAAAGCCGTAAAGTCAAATGAAACAAACAGAAAGCCCAGGGTTAAGTGGTGACATTTCTTCTGTCGGAACCTAAAGAGTTAACTGCTAATAATTAAAACACATGGGTTTATATATTTTTTTATGATTTTTTTTTAAACTTCAGTGGTTTCATTACAGTCTTTGTTGACTTGATGAAAATATCAGTTCAAAGCAGAAATCACAGGATTATGCGAACAGTTTGTCTGCGTTCCCATGGTCACTTCCTGTGACTTTTCTATCATCTGAATATATTTCCTTTGTGCCGGGGAATCAAAGCATTTTGCGTTTTGACTGTTGATTGTTTTTTTTTTTTGAAGCTCCTTAAGAGGAAAGAGAATACGCTATGCACACATGCCTAGCTTGGAGTCTGCACACATCCTGTCCCTTTCAACATTCGAGGACACGTTTCCGTATGCTAAATAACAATAAAGTAAGATCAAAGCTTAAGAACTGAATAATACTCGAGGTACATCCGCATGTACAATATCTCCTTACGGTAAAAATTGGACAGGACTAAAGCTACTTGTGATCTCATTTGTTTTTATGGATCCTTAATGTGCCTACACATTCTACAACTTTTTTTTAAGATGTATATTATTTCAGACAACCGTGGATCTGAATACCTTGCTATGTTACATTGGTGACATCAAAGATGCATAAAAAGCCATGCAATTCCCATGCATTAAATATGCAATTACCATGCATTAAGTATGCAATTGTCATGCATTGCTGAATCTCCTTAGTTCTTAACATCTTAAGACGCGTTTCCAGTGGTCTCTTATCCTTTAGAGTCAGTAGGCACCTGTCTGCTATATCACAAGAGACATGCACATATGACTAAGCATCAGGCCCAGACTGGCAATCACGAGGCAGCACTTGCACTGTAGGCCAGCGACTGCCTGATGATGTAAGTACGGCCGGCGGCTGGATATGCACTGCCGGATTCTACCTTTATACATGTACAGCATGTACAGCAGATGGCCGCATGCGGCAGATCGGATGAGTGTGTGGCATTGTTTGCCGGGCCTGCCAAGTATGTATCTGCCGAAATATTAACATGGCATTCAATGCCATGCCAATATTGTATGTGTTCCTCTTGTTGTGGTGGAAAGGGCACTTGTATTAGGTGTAATTAAAATCACCAGATATCTAAACCTGGGTGGTTCTGATCTAGAATGTGTTCTTGGAGTCTAGACTCACACTCAATATACTGTGCATTCAATAAGTATGTCTAGAAGCTTACACACTGGTATATATGTGTAAATATTTATTCTAGAATAAACATATATTGTAGGGGTGTTTCTAATGCGTTACTCCAGCCAACCCATAAAAACAATTCCAAATGGCTGTAGATGGCACTGTTGGTAGTAGTTATGAATGGGCCCCTTGTGTGCCACCAAAGCCCAAAACAGTTAAGGGTATAACTATAAAGCATTGGTTATTAATGGAGGACCTAACGTTATAGTAATCTTTGTATATATAAATATATATATATATGTTTGAAAACAAGTTTTATAAAATAGCAGCTTACATTTATTGAAGATTTATTATTAATCATAGGGAACTTGGCAATGCATTGCTGGTCTTTCCATATGAACACTGATTTAGTCGATTCGGTTAAATATCCATGTTCTACAAGTTATTTAGGGATAACTGTTTGACAGTCAGAGCTACGGTCCCACTCTAATATGAATTACTTCTGGACAGTGTGCCTAAATATACAATTCATGCTGATACTAAAGCCAGAATAAATAACGTAATGCAGTATAAGTGCTCAGCAACCACTAGATATACATATGGAACTCAACAAAAGATAAGGCCCGCTACTTTGATCTTTGCAGACCACTAGTAGACCAGGGCGGAACCACAGATTTTGAGGCCTACAAACATTTCATGTCTTGTGATCATTAAAAGTTGCAAGACACAGATGTGTACTGTGTACCTACTGAAGTTCCCTTATGTATGCTGGGAAATTACTCAGAAGTTTAAAGAAAGCCGCAGCAGACGTTCTTGGCAACATGGCTTTCTGGCAAAGTGCCCAGAGTTAGCAACATGAGTTTCAAAGAATATGAAAAGGAATCAGGCACAATTCTGCAAAAGAATAAAGACTAAGGGTTATAAATCCTTAAAAAAGTTCATCAACTCCAGGCACAAGCTTGTGGGAGTTTAAAAGGGTCGCTGTGTTAGCAGAAACATAGTTTTTTCTTTGATGCCGAAATATAGTTTGTCACGGACACATTAAAAGTGAGAACATTTCTGGCTAGAAGATTTTTTGGCAATATACTGATGGTGAAATTCCATGTTGATTTCTTTTTGCTTAGACTAACTAATTAGTTTTACATAAACACGCAAAAAAAGATATGTTTATTTTGGGTTTATATCTAATCCTTTTCTGATCTACACCGTGGGGATATCTTATAAAGATTGCAGAAATATTTAGCCCTCTTCAATGTTTTCACTTCTTCTTTTTCAGCGTACACTATGGGTACACTCATATAACACCTTTCTTTGTAAACAATGAACAGGAAATGTATAAATCAGAAGAAACTCATCTAAAATACTTTGAATTAGCTTTGAGAAAGCCGTATGCATTTTCAATAAACTTTCACTGTTAGTAATTACTAACAAGTAGCCTATATATGCGTTGTGTTAGAACTGTGTCCATGAATTGACTCTGAGAACCTCTATATATTTGACGTATTTCAAAGTTAATAAAAGTCAATGTAAGGCTGGAACCTTATAGCCCAGTGATCAGGTAAAGCTCCCAGCATCTTGCCCCTTTTGGTAGCTAACATATGCACCAGCACACAGATTCTCGCTAATACGTATTTACACATACACTCACTAACACACATTTACATATATACACTCACACTTACACATAGGCACTAACACTAAAACATACTCAGTCATATCTACAATCTAAACTACAAGATCCAAGGTATGCAATTAATAATGTAAAGAAAAGCTAGATATTTAGATTTAACTTATGTTCTTTCTGTACTTGCTGTGATTTTTCTTGTTCTTTTTGTTTTGTTAAATGTTTCATGCCATGTAATGTTGCAACATACTGTTTATTGTAACTAAGATACATTGCGATTAAGGATGTAATGGGAGAGAAGTGTGGATGTCTTTTCTGTACAGTTGAGATCTGTTTTCCTTTTTTCACTCTGAATTTCAGGAGGCGGCCCCACTTGGAATCAGTCTGGAAAAAAAAAGGGGGGAAAAGGGAACTAATCTTTGCCACATGTGCTGTTCCTAGCTGTTTCATTGTGATAACAACCATAGAAGATTTACAATCACTATTTAGTTAGTGTAATTTGAGTCAGATGTGAAATCATTTTTGGAAATTAACCCTTGAGTATGCTAAAAGTATTGGCAGTATATTATGTCTATTGTTATTTTAACGATTTTGCTTGCATCTCCTTTCAAACTGTTGCACATCATCATATACTTCTACATCAATGATACAAAGGGACAACTCAACAACTGAACTCGGCATTAGACAGAGCCCCCTCAGGCCTTATTCAGAAGATTTTTCCAGGGTTGACCCACGCTAATGCATAGTGTTGGAGGATTGAAACTGCAGGTGAATTTAAATACATTTTTAGGTATTTATTGGAGTTGCTGCCGTAGACTGCCTTTTCCAGCCCTACCATAGTCCTTAATGTCTGCTGCTGATCTTGTGCAGAAGGACAGGATATGATGCCATATCCAGACATTAATTTACTAGAAAATGATGCCACTGAGTTCTGCCAATACAGTTGGCCTACAAAAAGTTAGTGTCCGCTAGAGATTGGCACATGATGAAGAGGCTCAGGGGCTGCCGCTCCCAGATCTGCCTCTCTAGGTCTAGGCAAAAATATGTTACTGGCTCCTGTGGCGCAGGAGCCCCAGGCTTGGGAGATCGAAGGCTTCTTTTAGCAAAGATTGGCCCTTTGACATATTGAACGATATGCATGGATACATACATGAGAGAAACCTCCTTAACACAGGATGCAGGGGGGGTCCTACATATGTGCTATGCAAGGAGATAGTTGGCCTTTGGAACATATTGTTTATGGACAATTGCATCAATGGACGCCGTTTTTAGATTGTCTCGGTCATGCATCCCTCTTGTCTAGTGATTAAAGTGATTAAAGCCTATGACCCCCCCCTTCAAAACTTAAGTATGCTCTGATGTGGTTCAAAATCTTATTGGTTTTTAAACATAATATACATAATATAAGTGATGAAACAAGCACTAGATGGAATATTTATTATTCTAGAAATAGCATAACACCCAATATCTCCCTGTCCAACTTCACAGAGGTGATCATCAGTTGAATGTTTAAAAGGAACAACTAGAATCGATCTAACTGTGAAGAAGGTGTCTGTAATAATTATCTTTTTGTTTCTTCACAGCTGGAGTAACATTGTGTTGCATCTCATTCCAAAAGGTTTAAAAGATGAGAACAATTTGATCCATGGAACATATTCTGCTGTGTCAGATTCCTACTAGAAAAAAATATATATTTCAAGATATAGAAATGAATTTACAGCAACCTAAAGGATTTTAAATTAAATCAGCTCAAGAAGCTGATTAGCTTCAAGAATGAACTTTTCTGATGATTGAACTGTGAATGGTGAGCAGTCAAAACACGGGAAACATTTAAAATCACATCACGTGTAGAAATGTATTTTCTTCCCCCATACATGCCAGTGCCCAGAACAGCACCAAAGTTGGCCCTTAGTCAACAATGCTCTTTGCCTCCTCCATGTGCTTGTAAATATAGATAATAACCTAAAGGTGGCACCCTCTACCAGGTGAGACCCCTAGGCAGCAGTCTACTTTGTTTAAAAAGTAGGCAGGGCCTGGATATGTTGGGCTTTTATCTCCTGCTTAGTCTCTAGTAGGCACATACCTTACGAGGGATAGAAAGTTTTATGTCCTTGATTCTCAAATCTTCCTAAATGTGATGGTAACAAAAGGCTATGTAGTGGGATAGCAGTCATTTCAAAAGGCCTACAAACCTGTTTTCCTTTTCAACCTGTGACCTATAGTTCCATAGTTGACCACAATGAAGATTCTAGACATAAACCAGTTGTCTTCTACCTAGAGTTTAGTCATATTATAGGTTATTATTGCGACTGGTTCCAGATCACCCCAACTCTTCCTTCATAGCTGATCAGTGGATGTGGACATCTACACATGGTGCTCCACAACCATAAAGATGCATAAAGTGCCCCTACGCCCACAAATGTATAATAATACATCTTGTAATATTGTCATTGATGCAGCCCAAAACAAAGAACCAAGAATCATCGCTTAGAATATTGTGACCAGGTACCCTCTTTACTTAAAAAAAGCAGATCCAGTTGCTAAAATATTCAGATATATTCAAAGGTTGTGGGTGACATATTTAATAAATTAATATGCAATAATATACAAGCATAAAGTACTTGGATACATTTGGCTGTTAAAAGTACCCTTGAAACTAGGCAAATATAGTCAGATGTTTATTAATTCGTTATAATAAGAATGTGCGTTTCTAATATGCTAGTCTATGCAAAATGCTTGGTTCATTCTTTGAAAGTCTTCCAAGACACGTTTTGGCAGACACTTGAAGTTAAATCATAACACAAAGGCCTTTGATAATGAAGGGCTAAACTTTCAAGCGTCATTAAATGCAAATGAGGTACGTTTAGCGGCAAATTATCGTTAATTAGAAGCGGTAGCGGAGAAAAGATGGAGTTTGATTTGTATTCAGTTCTCAAATAGTTGATGTTGCAAAACATCTAACAATGCAACAGAAATTATCAAAAACTACCAGCAAGCAGTGGGAAAACGAATTAACACATTCAGTTGCAGACACGCAAGAGCAAATATAATATTTCCTTTTTCTTTAAAGGAAATGTCACACTATGACACATGCTACCTTTTTGTGTTCTAGAATTTTAAGCTTTGCTATTTCGCTGCACTGTGGCAAAAGTTTCAAATTATATTTATATATGATGATTTATGGTTTAAAATCTATTAGAACATTTTAACTGTGAACGTTTCAGATGAAAACACAATTTCATTCCATGTTAATGCTAGTCAGGGGCCTCTACATTGATAGCAGTATCAGAATTAAAGGAAGGGTCTGGGGTTCTACATGCTATCATTTTTTCTCCCATCCCATGGGATAGGAACTGCTACTTTCTGCTTTTTTTTGGATATGGGCAAAGTGGAACAGCCTTGCAGTAGGGGAAGTAGAGGCTAATACAGTGAGAAAATGTAAACACACTGTTCTGAATCTAAGCCGAGAATAAGGCTTGAGTCTTCTCATCAGGAAAAATGGACGGACCAGAAGGATGGAATGGCTCTTCTCTGTCATCAAATTTTATGTTTCTATTTTTTCCAGGACACACATATATTTCACATATATACTGACAACTGGCACATAAAAGTTGCTGCTCTGCAGTATATACCAGATATGTAATCTCACAGACAGAAAAGAATGAGTAGATCATGTGTCCTCGTCAGCAAAGAAAGACCTAAGATACACTTTGAACATCTCTTGGAGCCACAAGCGATTTTGTAATATATGCAATTCTATTTTATCATTGTGAGAGAATGTTGAGTATCTGGTCCTCATTTCCTTTCTGGCTGTTCTTCTAAAACACTAATTACTATTGAGTTTCAATTGTGTCTCGTTAGAACTTCTGTAAAAACTACTGTCAAGTCAATAGAATCTCCAAAATTCAAGCCAACTAATGCACTTCCAGATGTTTGGGAGATTATACATTATTAATGGTTAAAATAAAAAGAAGGTAGTATATTCTGTCTCAATCTTTAACACTTTAGGAAGTTTGAGTAATCAGTTATGATAATTGACATATACATACAATTTTCAGGTATTATTATTATTTATTGTTTTATATAGCACCATCATATCCTGCAGCGTTGTACAATGGGTAAACAGGACATAACATGTAGTGCATAACATAACAATTCGACTTACAGAAACAAGAGGTAAGGAGGTCAATGACAGTCTTTGATAAAAAAAAAACCCAAAACATTGTATGGGGAAAAAGGATTTTGATGGCCAATTGGGGGAATTCTAAGACTTCTTATAGAGTATTCCTTGGTATATTTAGAACCTACATATCATAAACCATAGAAGGTATAACTACCTCTCAACAGGTTGAAAGAACATCAGTGTCATGTCACAGTGGCCATGTTCATCTCCCATTAGTCGGGCAAAGTGTATCCACTGTCAAGGTTTGAAGATCAAAATAAAAGTGAATTCGAAAAATGTATTCTTTTCATGTTTAACGTAGTAAGAAACAAGAAGGTAAAAATTAAGGATTTATAGAATGTGGCAGGCATCTAATCCAAAAATGTGCACAGATACATATAACTCTGTAAAAGGAATCTGTGAAAGTTAAATTATTGTTTTCACTTCCAAAGTTTCTTTTTGTTTTTGTTTAAACCTTTGCTTGAAATTCTAGACATTTGCTCCTAACCGCTCATTTGCATGTACGCCAACATGTTTAAATGGAATCCAACCTTGGGCAAATTTCAAAGCGAGGCGTAATTCCTCTGAAAGAGGTCCTTTGAATGTTTTATTGTGCCCTTTCTCTTTCTGTTAATCCTGGAGCCCCTTAGTCACGTCAAAGCAATCTTTCTAATGTCACATCTTCCAGACATTAGCATGAAAGGGCTTTAAAAGATGATTTGAGGGAAAAATAAATGTTGAATGAAACATTTATTATAGACCCATTTACAGCATATTTGCATTTTGACTATATTATTGATGTGCGCTGTTTTGGAAACCAGGATCATTTGAAAGTCAATACTCTTAGAACAATATGCTGTACAAGACTATTTACATTGAGCTGCCTCCTTTGTTCATTAATTTGCAGAAATACAATTTATCACACTAAGGCTGATTTGCATTTAGGGGAAACTAATACATTGGTCTTGTTGTTACTTTTACACTCTTAAGGCATTCCTTTTAGACATCATCAAATGTTTCAATTTAAGATGTCCTTCAGAGGGTCGACTATCAGATATGTGTTTTTAATTTTATCTTCAAGTACTTTTCCAGATTCCAAAACCCTTATGGTTTGCTTATCGCAGTTATTTGGATGTATCCTAAGGAACATATTTGCAATTACCATGCAATTGCGTGACCAGGGTTCTCTTTGACTAAGACTAGACAAATCCAAGAAGTCAGGTAGCCATGGCTTCTAAATGCTAAATGTATGTGGTATTTTATGTTAATCTCTATGCACCTCATAAAAGCAAAAGCTGTCTTTTCTCTGGCGTCTAAATTTGACCCAAAATTTGGTATTGCTGGAAGCTAACTTAACTATACGAAAGTTACACCTACTTACATCAGGTGACAAATGCAATTGTCTATGGTACAAAAGGGAGCGCCAAGGTATCCGATTATTTTATGAGCTACAGATACAAAACAAAGAACACAGAGGTCTATTCAGTGGTAGGAGTACACCGGCTACTTGCTATGTAATAAGGCGTAAAAGTATTTTGCCAGCTGTTTGAATAAGCTGTTGATGTGTATATTAGTAGTTTTATAAGTTCCATAATATGTTCCTACCATACAGAGTTGGCATCCTTTATTCCTACATTGTGGTACATTTTATTTACAGCGCCGCCACACATTCTGTAGCACCATTACAAGGGGAAAACATACATTAAAGAGATATTGCTATAGAAGTATAAGAGAGCCAAGCTCTTGAAAGATTATAATCTACAAGGACATTGTCAGGTAGTATTGCACCTGAGGAAAGTTCATTAAAAACCAGCCAACTGAAAGCAAAGTGAACCTACCACGGATCAGGGATGTAGGAGGACAAGAAGAGACGGATAGAAGTTGTCCTTCAACCAAAAGTAGCTGATCTATCAAAGTCAACGACTTCACAAAGCTAGTTAGATACCCTCTTCTTTGCTTCCCCAACATGATGCAGTATATTGGTGTCTGAGATTAACGTATTCAGGCCTCAACATGCCAACAAAACATCTATAAAAGAGGTAACATTTTGTTATCATAAAAATGGGTTAATAGCTTTGCAACACAAAATGAACCTCAGATTAGTTACATCAAAGAATTTGTTTCAATTCCTATATGTCATATAATTCCAGAGCTCTGCTCTCTCGTGGTGTTTTTGCCACATTCAGACCTTTTCTAAAAATGCCCCCCTGGTGTTTTAATAAGAAAATAAAAGCCAAAAGCAAATTAATGTATTCTTAAATGACATTTCCAAGGAGGGTTTGATTCATAAACATGGACAACAGTGAGGAAGAAGAAAAGTCAGACATCAAAGCATTTCATCTCTTTAGAAATCTTTGCTGGAATAATATAAAAAGCGAAAAGATTTGCCTTCTAACAAACTATACTGTTCAAACCGCTTTGAAAGTTTGGTATCCTTTTCTATACAGTTAGAGCTACAAACATAATGAAGACCACAGGTAAAGAAAAAGACAATACCTATAGGCCAATATTTCTGATTTTTTGCTAACTTTGAAGAACGTTACAATCTGACCACATGCTGCGTTCAAAAGGTTTCCTTTGTTGGTTGATCGAAAGATGCCATAACATACGGCAGAAAAGCAAGCGGCGGGAATCTGCCCAATAAGAAAAGATAAAATAACACATCTAGCATTTTTACTCTGTGTGCCGCTCCGTCTTTCATCCAAAGTCTATTTTGGTGTTCCAGACAACGATGGTGGGTGGTGGTGTGATAAAAAAAAGTCTATGGTTTCTAAAAGACATACATCTGCTCCACGTTCCACTGCCAAGAAGCAAACGATTGGTGAAACAAGTTCGGAATTTCTGATACAAATGAAAAAAAAACTAAATAAAAAGTATGGTGCTAAAAAAAATCAGACTAAAGGACATACATGGTTATGTGGTTGGAGAGATTAGGAACTTATGCAGGTAGTCTGCAACTAGCACTGCCCACTAGTAGAAAACACAACTAAGTGGTAGGCCGCACAGGGAGCAGTAACCAGGTAGACAGTAGGGTGCTGAATGCTGGTAGATGGCTGGCAGTCAGGTGGATACTGGACGAAAGGGTACAGGACAGACGGTAGGAACCTAGACACAGGCGGATGAACAAGAAAATGAGCTCAAAAGACAAGCCGCAGTCAAACAAGGAGTGCAAAGAATATTGTGGTTGAGGACGACGTCACAGGAACAGGGTACGAGAGGAAGGCTGGGAAGGAGGCTGGACACAGAAGCAGGTATGGGTACAGGTTAAGGTCTAGGTTCGGGAGGAATCCCAACACCAAGTTGCAGCAGGAACAGCCAAACAACTGAGCATCTCGAGAATATGTGCCAGGTGTTTAAATAGGACAGACCAGCCCCCCAGGTAACATATAAGTTAGGGGAACACAGAGAGATAACCTAGCACAAATAAACATAAATGCAAATAAATATAAACGCAAATATGTCATTCTGTTATGGATGAGTATTTGAGGGCTGCATGATGATATTGCTATCCAGTATGATATTGCAACTACAACACTATGGGTAATTCTGGCTACTGATACACAGGATGCATTTATGGCCATCGTTATTCTCATCAACCTCAAAAAAAAAAAATGAACAAATGAAATATATATATATACATTATTCCTCATTAAAGTGTGTCCCCACCCCAGTTTTGCTAAAACGATCATGGTATTGAAATTCTTCAAATAGTAAACCATTTGGGCCATTTGACATTTTTTCATCTGATTAATGTAAGACATTGTTTAGATGATAAGTCCACTTTAAGAGACAGCTTTTAACAGCAAAGTTCTCCCATCGTACAGGATCCATTAAAGGTCAGGATACCCCATTGCTTTTAAACAGTGAAGAACTAAGTGCTTTTAGGGACAAGGCCAAAAACATGTTTTTTTGTGCCTTTTTCAATGTTATTCTTCACCTAAATATTTAATTAGCTGAGTTTACAGGACAATTATTATTACTCAGCAATAAATAAATATGTCTGCCACAGTTAACTTAACAAACAGTTTTCTCATATTCATTCCCTTTCTAGAGGAACTGCTTTGCAAATGACAGAAACGCAGAGCAGTTCAATAACATGATAAGCTACTTTTCTTTTTGTACTGTTCTTCATCCAAGAACCCCTTGCTGCTCCTCCCAGCATGCAGTGCAGCTCACGCCTTCACATCCAGGAGTAATTAATTGTCTTAGTGTCACAACATTCCCTTTGCTGTCTCTGATCTTGCTGTGCTTTGTTCTGTCTTTAAAGTCGGCTTGCTGGAACCTTTTCCTATCGCCTTTTACATCTGTCCAGTGCACAGGGTACTGTCTCCACACTGTGCCTGAAGTTAAAAGGAACTGGAACAGTCAGATGTCTGCCCCTAAGAGAAACAGAGGGCTCTTTGCTCACCGAAGGAGTTTATGTTGAAATCAGATAGTTAGTGACATACATTTCCTTGCAACAGATTTGTGCCTACAAAATGGCAACATTCATTCTCATTAGTGGTGCTGCCGGACTTGTACAGAAGGGATGCTGATGTTACTGACCGTCAATGACACCAGGGCCAGGTCTACAGAAGGGATGTTTCCTGGGTATAGAAAGACTTTCTATGGCCACGAGCTTGGTTAAGAGCAAGGGTTTATGATCTCAATGCATTAAAGTGCCAAGCCCAACAGCAAGATGTGTGGATCAATTCTTGGTAAAGTTGGGTAGTAAATCTCCATAGTAATAACGCAGAAGACATCTGTGATATCCTTCAGTAAATGCTTATCTTCACTGAGCTAAAAAATCAAGTAATTACTAATACAGCTAATGGAGCTATGCATCAATGGGGGTATTGACTTCTATCAAGCCCATTATTTCCATTTTGAAGTTGTTCTAGTTTTTAATTTAATTCTAACCCAGCAAGTATTGCTCCATTTTACATCCTGGATAAACTACACTCTCTCCCAAGAGGCAGCAGAAGTGATCTGTACCACTTGCACAACTACTACAAAAAGAGCACACTAATAGACCGTGATATTGGTTTCCTATCTACGGGAGGCTGCATTATTCCATTGTGTGCATGTAGTCAGGGATATTAGCTGACACTGATTAGTGCAATCTTAGCTGTTTACATAGCATTCCATTTCACTGACATATGTTTCAAAGCTCACATGCTTCCTAATTAAGCTGTTTTCCAGATTGCTTTCCTTCTAGGCTGACAGCTCTTTTGATTTTAAAAGATCTCGGACGCTCAAAGACTAAATTACACTTGACCTTATTAAAAGATGAAACAGACACATAAAACGATGCATGACAAAAACATTAATGCTATTAGAATATTCCAAAGTACCCAATATGCAACAATTCACTTTGAAGTCTTGGGCTCTTCTACAGACATTGAGTAATTCTACACGCGTATGTGCAGTATATGTATGGTTTAATCTCCCAAGTCAAAAATATACAATGCTGATCTTCTTTGGTTAAAAAAGATCTGGAGATGTTCCAAATGATTACTCAGTAGAAAACTGTCCTCAAATGTCTGAAAGTGTCCTGGTGTAGCAGGATTGTCCTGATATGATCTTGGATTTCTACTTACAATCATAGACTGTGTCTCTTGTGTCCTGGGTCTTCAGGTTACAGAAGAGTTCCTAGCTTTGAAACACACAAGTACGGCTGCATTATGAACAGCTGATGTGTTGTGATAATGGAAAGTGAGCTTGTGCAAAGCGGGCTCACAAAGTCCCCAGGCAATGCAATCGTCCCACATTAAATCTCTGAAGGTTTGGAAAGTATTTTCCGGGGAAGGAGGAACTCCTTTTTGTAGGCTAGGAGAGAATCTAAATAACTTATGGAGACAGGGATGTTTGGGGACTAAACATACAATCTTGGTATTGGTATATTAAATAATAAAATCTAGAGTTTTATATATGGGTCATCTAGATGGTCCAGTGTTTATTATTAGTTGACAAATTCTGTATATTTCAATATCTTATTAAAAGATGATCCATGGGACCAATGGTCCAAGAATCCCAGTTTGAGAACCTCTATGAATAGAAGTATAAAAGCACACTCCACAGTGCAGTTTCTTCTATGCAGTTCAGCTGATAGCAGCAGCATAATTTATAGCACAAAATTCCTGTGTATGATACATTGAGACTACATATCTAAATAACTTGAAGCCCAATAAATTTTGTGTGGAATTTGGGGTCCCAAGTAATAGATTAGCCGTGCACCGCATTTACTAAATGTTTGCTATTCAGATAAGTGTGACATGTGGTGAGTCTTATCTGCTAATAGAAGCCTTGCCTAATGCAAGCAATAGAACCGATAACCTTTATGTGATGTACAGTCCAGGGATCACATTCCGCAATAAATTTTGCTTCTACTAGAAAGAGTTTTGTTAGATTAGCATCCTGTCATCCAGCTTTACAAATCTGTAGAAATGCGTGAAAAAAAAGCCAAACATGTAGAACCAAGCACACATTGTATATGGGGCAAAAAGTGCCTTGTGGGTGTTTGGCTGGCAAGATGTCATTTTGTTCAGCCTACACACAGCTAGTACTATACTGACCCTTGCTCTAAAGCCATGTGCTCTCAGTCCCCACTGGGAGCTATGAAATCAGTTCTCTATTTGCCAGTTTGTCTTCATTTCACAAGTATTAAAACACAGCCCGACAGGCGATGCAAAGTGGCCCTGGTACTTTAAGGCCAAAGGCCCCTAAATGACTTCTGCACAGCCCTCACCTATACAGATGCAGCTGTGCGACACAGACAAGGCCGCCATCAGAGCGGTACAACTAATATAGTTATAAGGAGACTGGCTGTCCTGGGGGGCCTGCTTGGGTTCCTCGTTTTTGTCTAAAAGAAAAAGCTGCAAACCAGGTAAAGCACAAAAAGAGCTTGTGATGCCATAATACCGGGGCACCAATTAGCGGGAACGGAAGGAGGTACAGTCATTGGAAGAGGTGTCGTTAGTCCTGCAATGCTTCAATGATGTTTGCATGCAGGGATCTTACATGATCTTGTGGATGGGATCCACAAGCGGCAGCAAGGTAGTTGAAAAACTGCATTTCAAAAAAGGGAGTGCATTCTGATAACAATTTATACCAAAATGTCTATACCATTTTTGCCTCCAAGCAGCTTGTCTGTTCCATCTTTGTACCAAGAAAGCTTGTCTGTGCCATCTTTGCCCCAGATTGTCTGTGCCATTTTTGCCCCAAAACTGCTTGCCAGTGTCATCTGTGCCCCCAAACAACTTCCCTGTACCATATTTCCCCAAACATCTTGCATGTGCCATCTTGGATCCCAAATAGATAGTCAGTGCCCCAAACAGTGCCTGTGCCTCACACTGATGGTCTAGCAGTAAAGGTAACTGTGGCCTGATTAAAAATTGTGGAATGGTAAGTTTGGAGTTTGGTTACAGTGGCTTTAGCTTTGTAATTTTACAGATATGTAGATAATTTTTATGTATACTTTAGCCATTTCATTAGTTTGTTTGTCTTATTTTTCCAGCTAAAGCGGAATATACTTTTGAGCAAGTGGCAAAAAAATAATTCTGCCATTTTTTCCTAATTTCGTTGAGGGTTTTGTGTGCACGGATTCCAGGACTAAATAACTGGATGTGAAATCATTTTATCACGTTAAACAGAGGGTTACCTTCAGATGAGAAGCATTTTCCCATGGATAAGTGGGCAGCGAAAGGCTGGACCTGAGCCAGATGACATCAGTGTGTCCGTATTATAACAAAAGACTTAAGCTGTGTCCTTTTAACTGCAGAGTGAATTTAACAGCAGGTCTGGGAGAAGGGAAATTGTGGGGTATTGCAATAGCCATTTAACCATTTACTCATTGTAAAGACCTGCAATGGATAAAAAGGAACTACACTGATTAAAAAATGTCTAAATACATATGGTGAGATCATAATGTTCTCACCCTTATCCCTTTTCAAGCTTTACTTCTCCTGTCTTTAAAGAACAGGAGACCCTCCATTTAATCAGATATCTTATGAAAAGGTCAATCGCGGTTTTTAATACAAACCAAATATAATCAAAATGGATTTCTTGACAATTAGCTGAAATGTTTACTGAAGATTCTGTGTTAATCCTGCATTTGCTGCCAAGTATAGAGAGAGAGGCCAACCTTTATTTGTGCCCAGGCAGAGTCAAACTGCCCACCAGGCCATATAGACAGAAGGTCCGTTCACTACAGTGGTCTTGCTGAAGAAACTATAATGTGCCCAATGATGTACATTTTCTGCCAGCTGTTCTAGGTCTTCTTACCTGATTGGTTGCCTTTGCATATTTTGTCACTGGACATTTAAGAATATCAAAGCAAAGGGGGTATGTAGTATGATGTCAGAAAATAAACCATACCATGAGCAAACAGCGTAACCAGATTCCACATTAGAAGGGGCAAATTCTGAGAGACAAGACGTAGGAATCTGCTCTGGCGTCTGTGTCCGATGCCTTTCCTGTTGAGTTTGTAGAATGTGGCTGAAATAACTTCTAGAAGGTTTTCTTATTCTGGAAAGCCTTTATAGTAGGTATGAGTGTACATGTTTACTCTTCTGTGAAGAAGTCTGGCAAGAGGAAGTTTGCCGTTTGAGAAAAAAAAATGTTTTCACTTTGAACATAGCCTGTTTTCCCACTTGGTCGGCTGATGTGGTAATTGCAACCGTGTGTGGGAAAAAACTGTGTGATGAGAAAAGAAAAACCTCCAACAGCAACATATTTTTGTGGGATCTAAAGCTGCCTTTCACAGGCTCTTCATGTGTGCTTCTTGTTATCATCAGCTTGTCATGAAAAGACACTGACCTATTTTGAAGATATCAAATAAAAATGGCCACTAATAAGGCCCTTCCCTGCTAACCTAGAACACTATGCAATAAGTGTGAGTTACAACAAATCAGAATATATCCTTGCACTTTCAAGCTAGATAAATGGACACCAAGCACAACTAAAACGTAAAGTGCCAACTATTATAACTGATGATTAAAAATTAAGGCAAGAAGACATTTTATGATCATATTACAAATCATGACATGGACAGTTAATATCTCCCTGTTCAAATAGAAAATCTGGCTGCACTAAAAACGTTCAATTAATATATTCTCATAATTTTATAATGGCTTAATTTACATTGTTAGCCAACTACCTCAAGTAAATAAGTTTATTTGTGCAAATAATTATTTATAACATTAAAAATTAGTCAGTCGTACCTAGGAGTGTCTGGCCATTAAAATATAATGTAAATTTACTCATTAAAAGTGCATATTAAAAAAGTTTGCTAAGATGAAGGGCTTTAGACTTGAGGTCTGGCAAAGAAGAGCTTCTAAACAGTTTATGGCTGGGGCTTGTTCCGTACCATGAACCACTGAATGTTGAGCAGGTGGGAGGGGGGGGGGTAGCTTGCATGTAATGATATAGGGTCCAGGGAAAATGTATGCTTCTAGACTTACATGTTGTACATGCCAGACATAGGTAGAAACCTATTAGTAGTGAACATTTCCTCACCAGCGTAAACATCTCTCATTTAAAGGTGGTATTTAAAGTGGATCTGTCACGTTTTCCAAGTGCTACATTTAACAGTGCGGTAAACAACACAATATTACATAATGGTACTTATAGGTAAAAATAATTTATACTTATGCATTGAAAACCCAACTTTACCAGTTGAGCAGCCTTCATAACTTCTTAGGCTCTGCATTATTATTACTCATTATCTACTGCCCCTTGCAGTGGACAGTAGATGAAGCTACGTTGCCAACCTTGTGCCACAGATCTCAGTTTGTCTTTTGTATATAATCCTTTATTAAGTATGCTAATATATTTGTAAATGTTTTCACAATTCTGCAGTACATGACACTGTCAACTCTTCCATTGTAAAGGATATATATATATATATATATATATATATATATATATATATATAGCCAGACTACTAATTTAATTTATTGTACCACTACAAGCAATGAACCGCTATTTAAATGTTCTTGCTTGGGGCCCCTTTTGGAATGCCATAACAAATCCACAAATATTATTTTATGAAGCTCGGGTATCAAAGTACTTACTAATCCTCCCAGTCTGATCCCAGCCTGATAAGTATGCACTTCATAATGCAGTAAGAATTAAAGAGCATTTCTAAATGGAGAGTTTTCTCACCACATGATAAATTTAGTCCTTGGTTGGTAACCTAATTCCTGCCCTCTGGGGAACAGGCAAAAACGTAGCACTGATTGGCCAGGTACCTGTGGCTAAGGTCCAAAATAAACCAAGCATACTCAGTTTGGTTATAAAACTGCAGTAGATTATGTTACAGTGAGAATGTACAGCTTACTTGGTCTTCTAGAAAGGAAGTATGTTAAAATAGAATTCCAACTCCACCAAACTGAAGCTTGGGTCTCTTTCTAACCCCATGTTGTTCCCTTGTATCAATGATGGAGATCAAAGTACCAACAAAAGTCCTTATTTCCCCATCTACTGCATTGTATATTGTAATATATTCTTAGTGGTGAAACATTTTGTATGCTGTGCTATTGATTAAAGTGCACAAATCTCTCCATGCATCTACCATGCCATACTTTGTGAATTTTTAGAGCATTTTAAGTTAAAACCAGGATTTTAAAAAAAAACCTTAATGTTGATTTGCGTTTATAGGTGGTCTACAGCACTCATATGTTACACCACTCTTTATTTACTTAAATTAGTGGAAATTTTCATTAGGTTAAATAGCAGTAGTTTACAGTATAATCACGTTTTACAGAAATGTATACTTTTTTATATTTTACTATTTATATAGTACCAACACTGGTGTAGCTGAAGGGACACTGACCTTGTCAAAGACAAGAAGATATAAGGGATCAAAAATACTTTTAAGATTATGGTGTTTTTTTTAAAAAAAAAATCAAGATAATAGTACAAATTTTGTAAAGTTATAGCAAACACTGGAATGGTCCAATCAGCAGAAGCCTTCCCCCGTGGTTACGATGGACACAGATTTATAAACTGCCTTTTTAAACATTATCCCCAATGTAGCTGGCTTAATGATATTCTGAATATTATTCTATACATATTTCTTTACAAATGTCTTGCCCCAATGCAATATGTGGCATTCAATTTATGCGACATAGGCCTATGTGACATAAAACATTAGGATTACCTCGAAGCTAACATAGACTTTCATTAACATAATGTTTCTATGGGTATGGGGGCAATCTATGTTAATTGTAATGTTGAATTGTTGCCACGGCTTCTTCTTTGAGTGATCAGTATGTTGATACATATATTGATACACCCAAAGTAAACACCATTATCCCTTTCATTGTATCACACATAGTCTAAAACAAAGACGTGTTGATATAGTAAGTGGTCCATTTACACATGCATAAATATACACAGTCACTTAGTATTCATTACACACAGACCCAAGCATTTCAAATATGTTTTATGTAGATACACGCATGCAAAAGAGGGCCATAGAAGCCCTGAAATGTTGAATGAGGGGGGATTTGTTTTTCCCATTGTGGGTTTGAAACTATGGTCTTACTATTGTGAAAGAAAATCTGTTAGAAACAATTATTACTGCAACAAAGCAGTAATATTTTATTCCTTAATGGAATATTTTATAAAACAACGTTATTCATGGAATATAGAGTTATTTTTATGCCTCTCACTTAAAAGTCCAGGTAAGCGGTACTAAAGATGATTGTTGGAGAACAACAGAGAAGATGCAGAGAACATTGGCCGATGCATAACATTAAGATTACAGTTTGTATTTCATTTCCTTTAGGCAGTCTGTTCTTTCCGCTCAGATCTCATTATTACTGGGACCAGGTGCTCTGTGAAGCTTTCAACTTCTGGTCCAAAAAAAGGGAAAGAACAAAGAGGATTTGTAGCACGCGTAGTATGGGGAAACATTCACGTAAAAATATCGAGCACATGTAAAGACCATTCCAGCTATTCCTTCAAATGAAGTAGCTAAAACTATTTTATGCAGTAGTCGGATAAATGTCTACTTAAATATCGAGTGGGTTTGCAGTCTGACCAAAGGGCACAATATAACCCTTTAAACATTTTACGTGATCTTACTGGTTGGTTTGTAGACAGTGAGTATTATAATTTATATTATCTGACAAATAGCTCAAGACATTATGAGGAATTGTACAGCATACAGAAATCTTGGATTTAAGATAAATACATTTTTTTCAGGTCAAATATAATCATCAAGTACCATAGTTGGAAATGGTATTCCCATTTCGAATTATATGGGTTAAATATATAGTAAATGTTTGTTATTCTGCATTATTCCAAAACCACAGGATAATTCTTTTTGAATGTAGTATTGATCTGTAATTATTGCTCTGAGAGGTTTGGTTTGCTTAGAGTCATTGCATTGCTTATCTCTTGTGAAAGCACCACACTTGGGATAAAACATTCTCAACACTCAACACTATGAGCTGTAGATAGTGTGTTATCATGCCTTCTTTGCAACACAAATTAAAATGTGAAACTCAAACAAGATTATATTTTGAAAGGGGTAGTAAAGAGATAAGAATTGTACAATCGTTGTATAGGAAACTTTGTCGTAGAGTGAGCATTATGTGTAGAAATCTAAAGAATAAAAAATAATATAAAACGTATTATTATAAAACCAAATTAAAAGTAATTCCAGACCTTATAAAATACAAGAATCCAGAATATCGACCACCTATAAAGTTACAAGGTGTATGGAAAAATGCCAATTGTTTAAAGGACAAATGTTTGCACACAAAAAGAACGATGTCCCAAATAGGGGCCAAGGATGACAAACTCAACATAATACAAAAAAAACCACATATGGCAAAAAAGATGAAATACTCCCAAATAACAATAAAACACAAAGAAAACCGCACCAAACTCCTAATCAGTTGTGTAGATGGTATGACACTGGTCACACGTATGTAAAGTGACTATATTTTCAATGATCAGGCTGTCTGTGTGGCAGTGCGGATGAAGCAAAGAATAATACGAACTTTGTGATAGAGTTTTCTGGAAATTCATTTCAGGCGCATTGGCAGTATTGGAAAAAAACAAACAAAGTTAACCTTCTTACAGGTTCAACCATCAAGGCAACTTTCACTAGTAACATTTGTAACAATTGCTTTTTTTCTTTCAAACCTGTGAAGGTCAAATTTCTAAGGCTATAAATCGGCTACTGGATTACCATTTTGACACAAAAGGTGAAATGGTTGTTATTCAAAGGCCAGTGAATCAGTTGCATGTACTTGTAGCTAGAGTACTGGTCTACCTAAGGGCCAGTAAACCGACTGTCGTAATAATAATGAAGAGATACTGAAGTGTTAGGATGCACAATGGCAATGTCTACCTGCTGTAGGCCAGCAATTCTCAACATTCAAGGTGTGTATTTACTTACTTGGATAAGCATTGTTAGAGTCAAAAACACATTATTTTCATAACAAGAAGAATAAGAAACATAATCAAAAAAAGGGGTGTGCAATGGTATGAGTGGCATACAGTAGTTTTATATAGTAGTCTAGTTCCGATCACAATCTGTAAGAGACAACGTGAACTGTCTGATCACAAGATTACAATCTCTGAATGAGTGAGTGAGATGTAAATCTAACCTCGTATAAAGGCTCCACAAGGAATATATAAAAGGAGGTACCTCTACTCTTAGCGGTGTATAGCACATGGAGAGTCGCAGAGCCGGCCATTCTGCGCATTGGCACAACCACCAGATTCAAATTTCTGCCTTTAGGTTGGAGAGAGAAAGAAAATGATGCTTATAGTCAAATCCAGAAGATTTTCAGGTATGATAACATGCCAGATATGCGATATTAGGGCAAAAAGAAACTAAGTTCTTAAACAAATATGTTATGAATAACATGTTTACAATGTCTATTTCATTATATTATATAATCTGTATGCTGCAGACCTCTAAGGCTTAGGAGAAATTGGTAAATTGTGGTGGTTCCCAATTATTTTTGTTCATTTGCGTTGTAGAAGCTTATCATTAGGTTTTAGGTGGAATTTTTCTAATGCATTCTTGCATGGAGTATGGAATCTTGGCACAAACAGGATTACAACTTTAAATACTCATTTGCCAACCCCGTGTGTACGTGAATTCTTCTGTCGAAAAATATCCTCAGTAAATAAATCTCATTGAAGTGCTTTTGGCAAATAAAGGTTTAATCCTGAAGCATTTACCTATCCTTGTCCTGGCTCATCGTGTTTCTTTGCCGTACGTAATTGTTCATAGACACTTTGATCCTAAACGCTTTTGAACATTTGGAGAAAAAAATAAATATTGTGTTAGATAAAGCCACTTACGCCTCAGGTAGGACAATGAAGATCACTGGTGCGCAAATAATTATCAAACAGGTGCTAAGAACCTCTGACTCGTGCTTTGATGGAAGAAACTGTTTCATTACAAGAATTTAGCACAAAAAAAACCCTGCTGTGTATAATTTTTTTAATGTTTTATTGACTATACAATAAATCACAAAGAACATAGTTGTCAACTAGGATCGCAGACAGGTCTCCAATTTCTCCAATTAACAGCTCCAGTTAACTTTGTTTTCTGTAACACTTTGAGATATTTTTCAAGGGGCAGCCATGCGTACATTTTTATTTCAGGGATCGGTAAGACCGGCTGATTTTAGTGAAACCCTTGAAGTGAAATCTGAGCGGTATTTATGCTCATGTACAGTCTTTGGGAGTGGATGTTCACACCAGTGATGAATCTAGCGTTGCTCAGTCATGCATCCAGGGTGAGCGAAGAAACATAGAAACATAGTGTGCAAGGATACTAGTTGTTATTATTATTAATATATTTTATTTATATAGCAATATACCAACAATTTATGTAGCGCTTCTTACAATACATATATTCAAGGGATCTGACAAGATGAGAATTGACAGACTAAGACAAACCGATACGTTAAGTGGAGAGAGCCCGGCTCGCAAGCTTACAATGTTGACACGAAGTGCCAAAAATAGCTGTAAAATGACTGTTTAATGCGCGTTTTTCCTTAACTTTACAACAGGTCTGCGTAGTAAGATGGGCATTTATATGATTACTGTACAACGGTCTTAGACAGTAAAGTTGATGGCTTTACATTTATTTTTGTAAATAAGGTCAAATCACCTAAATAGAAAGCACTACATGCTGGTTGTGCAACTTCTGACTTTTAATTTTTGCCTAGACTCTTTATCTGCTGATATGTAACTTACACAATACCTTCAGATGCATTGAACTGCTTAGAAGTTATTCCCATGTGGATAAATCTGACTAAATCCATGCTTTTTTAAATAATTTTTCTTGAAAATATTAGTTTTGGGCGTCCAAAAAAAAGAATTTATCAGTTCCCTGCGGATTACGACATATGTTATTAAACCATCACTATATGGCTGATATTTGGAGCGTTAGGTATAGATTTACCCAATAATTGATTGCCCATGTTAACTTATATACACAACGCAGCCCATGCGATGAAAAGATAGGAAATTGTAGGACGTTCTACAGACATGTCTGATATCAGCACTAAAAGGGTTGCTTCAACTGTTAAACCAGCTCTGCTGGTTTGGGACAACATTATTTCACAGCAGAGTATAGGGAAGAGGGGGCTGCCGGACATCTCTGATAACACATAGAACTTCGATGGCCACCGCAGTGATAAAACCCGCAATGCAAGTTTAGGACGGGATCAGATATCAGAAGCACTTAATGACAATTAACAACAGACAGAGCCCATCACAGAACAATGAAGGTGGTCCTTAAGGAGAGGATATTCACCAACGTTCTGTGTGCAACTCTCCAGCAAACAGCATGTTTCGAACTGCAAATGAAATAAAAAGATCAGAGACTTTGAGAGAACGTACTATTATACCTGAAAGGGATGTGAGGCGACACCAATCATATGTAGAAACATGACAGAATATAAGATGAAACACTGGATTTTAATTTCAAGTTATGCACTACATCAGTGGCAAACTGAATTAATTATAACTCAAATAAAATGTAGGTTCTAGAAAGTGTCTGATATAGAACCATAATTTTTAGTAAAGCTAGATGCTGTACAGATATCCATGAAGAAGTCTCTGGCTTCCAGTTGGGCATTATGTTTAAGGATGTTGGGTTCTCCCAGCGATGTATTGACCTTGGGCTCTGTCCCTAGGTCTGACCCAGGCCAGTGGCCTCTAGTGTCCCCTCTACGGCCACCATCTTCTCTGCAGAATGCCAGAGTATGAGGTCATATTCTGGCACTCTGTGACTTAAAGACTTAAAAGGCGCAAAGCAGAGATCTCTCTTGTAACCGGCCCACTCAGCATCAGCACACCAGCAGGCCTCATCACCCAAGAGCGCAATATGCCCCACAGTTTTGCTGCGAGGGGACTGTAGTTGTAGGCTGATAGTTACAGTGATTAATTTATGAAACCGGAGCTAACTTCTTGGACACATGACTAAGCTGGCCCATGTATGAGATAAGACTATCATTAGAGCCCGTTGCTACATACTTACACATAATCTACTTTGCTCAGGTGAGGAGGCATCATCTAGGCTATTAGTGTAGAAGAAAAAACCTTATAGATGTTTCAATCCAAATGAACAATCGCACTCCTTCCCAAAAGCCTCTGACGTTGGAATGTCAACACATGACTCCTTTTGGAGTCATGAGGCTGGTTCTACCACATAGTTCCGGCAACTTATTTTTCTTTTCCCTTTTTGTTTTAGCTACAATGGTTAAAAAAAACAGTTGTCTTGTGTCCAAAAGTGTCTTCGTGGGTGGCCAGAACCCACAAATTATAGTGCCTAATTTAGTATATAGAAAAAGTATTCAATTCCATGGTAATCTGAAGCCACAGAGTATAAAGTGCATAGCCATAATTACAGCCTAAGATTTAGAAACAATAACTTCCAAAGGAATATTGTAGTTTAAGGCAACTATTCTTGGATGAACTGCTTGTAACACAGCACAACTTGTTCGTCGAATACCCTACAAATCTAACACCAGAAAGTACTGATAGGAAAGTATTTTATCTTCCTTAAAAGATAAATAAAGGACTTAGATAAAAGGCCAATCTAAATAGTAAAAGGCCATAGTAAAGTCATCCTTCTGATGATTATATAGAAAGGTAGAACTTTTGAGTATTGGTTTCCTACCAAATAACTGACGTCAGGCTGGCAGATTTAATTGGCTTTTGATTACCACCCACCAATAAAACTGAAGTTAACTCAACAATTGGTGATCTCAAAAAGACATGGAAAATGTTAACACTAACTCTAGTAACAAGCCTGGGGGGCAGTGTAAGGGTGTCTGTTTTCTTACTGGTTTGGGTAACTCATTATTTTTGTTTTATCCTACAACCATTATTTGTTAGTGCTGGTAGGGCATTTTTTCTCTGATGAGTACATCTTATTTTGGAAGATCCTATAGTTACCTAATACTCTGTGTGCGAATGAGTTCTTTGTGGGTAGAGGTTGAGGCCAAAGAGTTGGGACACAATTAATGGTATCCTGCTAAAAACAAGAATAACAGAACCTCTACTAAAAACGTATTCAATCCATGCCACTGAAACCCATTCATGCGTAATCAGCACCGATAATACATACAGTATCTCAACCAGAATGGACACTCCTCATATCCCCCCTTCTTTTTAATCCGCCCTCTAAATATTTTCAGAATGTAGCAGAGTGATAACAAGACCCAGCGACATATGTACAGTCACACCTATCGAGTGTATTCATGAACCAAAAATTGTGTTAAACCTCCTTCGGTTTTGTAGCCAGTATGAATGTGATTATTGGCAGCAGCTACGATGACAGAAAAGGGGATTCGATTCTAGAGTCTTATACTCAAATGCAGCTTGATTTATGCAGCGCTCAGCAAATATGAGTGCGCCCAAGTTATTGTCATCTTTGGCGTGGTCTATTATTGATTGTTTTATTTATGAAATATTTCAAATATGTTCAATGACCAAACCAAAACATAAATGCCAAAAATGGGATTAGCCAAAAACGAAGTGCTCGTTTTATTTGTAAATATTGAAAAATGAATGAATAAAGATAAAACTTAGCCCTTGAGAGATTCAGCCAGTGTTTTAGGATAAATGTACACCATTTTCAAAAATATATTATATATGTATATGGCTCAACAAAGGAGAATTCTGCGAGCCATTTGTGAGTCCAAGGATGATTTTTTTCCCCTTTTTTGGGGAAAGACTAGTGATTTTAAAAAAAGGAAGCAGCAGGGATGTGTGATTGTGTGTCTCTTTTTGCAATGTAACTATGATTTATGTGACTGTTTAAATGTTCCTGACTTACAAAAAAATTCCAATCTTTGCATTGTTTTCAAACTAGAATTTGATATCATTGTATATAGTTCTAGATTCTACAAAAAAAGAGTCATTTGGGTAAGAAATGGTAAGCTAGAGGGTCTCCTCAAGAAGTGTCTGGAAGTTGTACTGTCATCGGGCAATATCTCTACCACCTGTAACCTCAGGGTGAATTGACTGGACATTCGTGGATCAGGATTGCAGTAACACAAGTAGAGTGATTTATGTCTTTAATAATCACGAACCCATATATAATTTGTTGGGATGCTTAATGTGGGTAAAACCAAAATAAGCTTGACCTTAATTACGAGGATATCAAAAGGTAAAGTTGTTTCATTTGTGATGCAGGATGTCATTTTAGCTTAAGAGTCAAAGATATCTTTGATTGGGCCAACACAGAAAAGGATGTAAAGTATGTTTTTATATGTTAGGACATAAGATAGTTGGAAAACCATGAATAGGAGAGTTTAAGGAAATATAAGGTAACAATGTAACACAGTATAAGGGTTGGAAAGTTTAATATGTTAAAGGACAAAGTAAATACATAATGGGGAGAAGTCAAGTTCAATATGTTCTAAGCGGATTGGGGTAATAATATATTAGCCTTCCTTTCTGTCCACATCTCCACATCTCCAAATCTATTCCATCTCCTGCTGTTTCCTTCCTTCCCTGTACTCAAAAAAATAAACTTTGGTACCCAGAGTACTGATGTCTGATGTTATTGATGTTATCGCCAATGGCTTCTATTTCCTCTGAAAATGTAAAACAGTCATGGTATACGTATGTGTGCCCTCTGTTTAGTCCAGTATGCCATCCACAGAAGGGGTGGAAAAGGATTCTGACCACTCCAATCTGAATCTTCCACTGTGACCTTCAACCAAAGCAGTTAAGGATAACAAATGAAATGCTCATTCTATATTCACTAATCCCCACACCACAGCCCTCACAATTTCCACTATTAAGAAACCAGGGAACATATTGAATGCATTATGTTTTTCTTATAGAGCACATTTTGGAACTAGATAGTGCTATAAATCCGGACTCAGGGCTGGGTTTTAATTGAACACTTCTGTGAACACCCATATTGAGTGTAACGCATGCTAACGGCCGCTTATTAGGCATTGTCTTTAGCTAAAAGTGTAATTCAATCAATGGCCCTTTTTAACAAATGTAGGACATGAAATCTTTGGTCACACAGATGTACTTCATGTTGGTCTTTTTCACTGTAATTAGTTCAGCATCATATCGATGTACATTACCAAAAATCATCTTATTTCACTATGTATGGTCAGCTCGAATCTCAAATCGAATCTGGACCAAGAATTCAAATTTGAATCTAACTTTGAATTGAATCTGCCATTAAAAAATTTCATTAAAATATAAGAAAATATAGAATATTGAAGATGTTTCTTTAACATAAGCTCGGACACAGGTCAGCTGTCCCTTTTCCCCTTCGTAAAAAGACTGCTCTGTAGATAGGTGTAGGTTTCTGTTCTTTGTTACTGATTGTGACCCCATGCAGTTTATCTCTTTTCACAAAAGTCTTTCCTCGTCGCTTATCACCTCTTCCTTTTCCCGCTTACAAGACGTCACTCGTGCTGCCCCTTACCTCTAGGACTCGCTTCCACCGATCCCCAGCTTTCAATCTCCCTCTCAATATTCAAGAAAAACCTCAAAACCCACTTCTTCGGAGAAGCCATAAAATCTCTGTAGCTAGAACTTACCGACCCCTAATTCACTAACACTACCTCTCGCCTTCCTCCTACCTTATGTCTCTCCTCACCCCACTCCTACTAGACTGCAAGCTTGAGCAGGACCTTCTTTATCGGTTCGTCTTAGTCTCTCTGTTTTAGTTTTGTCAGACCCCTTGAATGTATGGACATAAATTGTTGAAGCTATATAAACAAAAGAAAATAATACTATTGTATGCACTATGTATATTCTTTCAAAATATCTAGAGGCATATAGGATCTTCTCATTTGGAAGCTCTGCAAAAAAACATCAAGCCATCATTTCTGAAGTCTGTAGACACCCAGGAGTTTGTATTGCAGTGGCATGGACCAAGTTACCAAACCTTCGTAAACTCCACGGAAACAAGTGTGAGATATGCTATCAACTGCACACTTTAGATAGTAAGGGTTTCCATTTACATAGCCTTTTTTGAGGGTGTCTGCATTTCCCATTTGGGATAACGTCAACCCAGACGTTTTGCCTTCCATTACAGTACATATCACATATAATAGTAAAATAAAAAGAAAACTTCTATCCTGGTTCTGTCTTTTTGATCTAACATTTTCTGACACATATTTCAAATCCCTTTAAAAAAAAATCACATTTAATAAAAGCCATGTGTCTGGATATTGTCTTTTATTATATAATTGTTTCTGGCATTGAATTAACATTTGGAGAACAATTGTGTTCCCTTTCATGCAATTAAAAACATGTGCAACTTTTAAAAAGATTAAAACTGCCTGAAATGTTTTACAGCATTAAAACTGCGCCCAACATTCTGTGGCTTGAAAACCGTACACGCTATTTCTTGTAAAACCACATGTGCATCTCTCACTGCGATCCCACATCCCGATCTGGCCTTTTCGTCACAGTATTAAAACGTCTCCTCTCCCTGCTGTTAAAACCTGCTGGGTTTGTGTCTTTATATACCGTGAACGGTAAAAATTTGCTTTTTTTATGATATCAAATGGCATGCAAGCCCAAGGCTGGATTAACGTGCCACAAACCCACAGATTGCAAATGATGTAAAGAGACCAGCGTGGCTATAAAAAGGTGGAACAACTTGCCACAATTTGTTTTTTTCGCGGTATGGGGTGTATACGCGGTACAGCCCTATGCGTAACTTTTTATGGCATTACATTTTTCTCCAGTGTATCCGATTAGTGACTTTTCATGGCGTCAACTTGCATGCAACCTTTCATGGAATTAAAATAACTACAATTCTTACTGGATTAGAGAATTTGTCACGTTTCACAGCGTTCTAAACAGAGCATGCGTGTCTTTTTTTTTACAGGATTAAAACGTGTGTTGTGAATTTAAATATTCCCCTAAGGGATATCGCAAAGATTTTTTTTTTGTAATCCAAATGTACACTGTATCGTACAGCTTCAGAAAAGCCGTGCACGTGAATTAAAAATATTAAATATATTTAATAGTCACTTAAACTTGGATCAGCGAACACAACGTGCCATTGGAACACAGGAGTGATGGGACACAGGAGTGATGGGAGAGACAAAGGACTTCTGTACACCTATGAAGATATTCCTTTAATTCCGTTTCCGGCTACAATAGTCATATATCTATATGGAAATATCTCAGTGGCCCCAAACTTTTGAATGCTGGTGTAACTCGTGTCCAGTTTGGATTCGGCTCAGTCCACAAGGTGTCCTAAATCAAGGAGAATTGGGCCATGGCCGATTCCAGTTCTAGGTGGGACATACTCTTTCAATGTCCTTCTCTTCCTGCTATTAGAACGGCGGTCAGTGTCACAAAGACACCGTTCTTGTAATTTGGTCCGGTAATACTGTGTGGCTTTGCAGGCAGAATCTCCCCGGGGACAGGTTGGAGAACCCTTTGAAGTCCTTTGTGGAAGCTTCCTAATCTACAGGGAAGGATTAAGTCGCTCTGCCAGAAGCACATGACACTTTGGTAATTAATGAGCATCATAAAATTCTCTTTTTCTATTAGATACCCATTAGTAAACCTGCTCTGCTTGTCATTTTAGACAAAACCATGCATATCCTTTTATATTCCTACATGAAAGGGGATCACTATCTGACTCATCCTCGCTGTCCTAATTGCGTTTGCATTTAGCAGTCATGTTAAAGCCATCTTTAGCCCAAAACTCTTGATCTTTCTTAGAAGAAGCAGATAAAATAATTGACCGGCGATGTATATTATTTTAACCCTTTGATTAATAAATAAATAAACCCAAAACACTGCAGATAAGTAGAGGAAGGAGGGTAAACCTTTGGGGATTCTTCATTAGACCAAGAGTTGTAGGTAAGTTGAAACACTGTATCCCACCGTTTTAAATATGCATTACGAAGAGACCGTCTTGAGAGTTTACACTGGTGGCGAGTTATTCAACTGGATTGGTAGAATTATTTAACCAAATAATGTCAGCTCATCTAGAGCCAGAACCTGGGTTTAGCTCATCCAGCTCATTGAGTAACATAGGAGTATGTAGTATGCACGTATGTAGTAAAAAGAATACTAAGGATTAATATAAATCCTCTTTATATTAAAATGGTGCCTCTTTTCTTGGGCCCAACTGGTTTTCTACATCAGCACAAATAAAGCAAAATTAACATAAAACAAAAGTGTTTATTGCAGATTCCTCCACGTTCCTTCGTTATGTCGAACCCTGTTTATATCAATAAAATTAATAATAAAATATTACTAAATTAAAGGGCCCAACATAATATTACCACACAACACAGGGGTGGAAAAACTAGGCACTTAACTGACCTCTCAGCCATTACACTCCATGACTGTCAGCAGCAGGGTACGAGCTCCCGCGCAGCCTGTGACTGGAAACACAAGTCTATTAACAAAATGGCGGGAAAAGAAAGGAACAGCAAATCAGAACACACTCTGTGAGCTAAGTCCCTCCCACAACTTCCTGCCTGGGTCCAGATGGACGCTAGGACAGAGGAGCCGGCTCCTTGTGTCAGTCACGTGGGTTGCTGGGCAACAGCCTTCCTGAAAAATATTGCAGTAAGCATATAGCTATGGTCACAGCTAAAGGTGCTGTTCCACTTATACATTCATTTCACTCTTTTGTATTAACTTGTAAGAATGTTTCCTCTTTCTAGGGCAGCAACCTTACACTGTCTGCTTTTGAGTCACATGACAATTAAGCATTCCTGGTAAAAACACAACGAATGAGGTAATATTTTACAAATTAGGAATAACATATCCGATGATATGCTTAATTACACAATTGTTAAACACAACATTTTAATAATGGGGTTTTTTTTCTCACAGTGGGCTTTCCTTTGGAGCTTTTTGGGGTGAGCAAATTTACCCCTCAGATATGCACCACCCTTAAGGCTGCTTTTGTTTCCACAAAACCACCTTTATACATCTTCCCCGTCGATGTAAACATTGCAACCTGATATAACCATAAAAATATTATTATTTCCTGAGAGAACTGCAATAAAAATGCCCATAAATACATACCTGACTGTGTCTGAATTAATTAAAAAAGCAAATTGTTTCCAAATGCCATATGGTTCAGCACAACTATCCCATAACTACCAAAAAATACTTTACTATTTTGGACCTAAAATGTCATTTCCTAAAGATTAACATTGTAACATCCTAGACCCTTGTTTACAATAATAATAACAATAATAATAATAATATTTCTTAGTACATTTTATTTATTGAATATCAGTAGATTTTGTAGAAATATTGTAGTACACAACATTACCAATAAAATTAAAATGGACAGTATATTATTTAGGAGCAAATATATATATATATATTGTGGTTTCTTTTTTGGAACAGCCTCCCAGCAGAAGAGGTAGAGACTAATACCGTGAGGGAGTTTAAACATGGGATAGACATAAGACAAGACCGATTAAGTTCTCTGCACCAGGAAAAGGGCCAAATGGTTCTTATCTACCATTAAGTTGTGTTTCTATATTTGTTATGTTCTAATGCATGTGGGCACATTTTCATGCAGTAAAGTAGCCCCTGTTACATTGAGGGAGAACACAGCAAGGTCCATCTCACCCATTTTGCCGGAGAAGTTCACTGGGTTTGATGCCATGAGTTGAAATGTTTATCCCACCTGGAAACTCCTGGTTCTCTGAACGGAATTACTGATTTTTTTTTTGTGTTTGGTCCAAGGAGAAATCTGCCTTTTGGAGTCAAGAAAGATTTTTTCTCCCGAGTTGTCAAAATCGGAAAAACAGTTTTTTTTTGCCTTTTGGATCAAAAGCTGGCAGGATGAGTTTAACTTAACAGACTTTCTTCATGTATTACTATGATGCCTCTTGAAAAAGGGGCCAGAATACCCTTAGGCTATATAAACATCAGCAAAAAGCAAAATCATACAAAGTTTCCTTTTGAGTGATTTATTTCCTTTTGAGTGATTTATCATGGACTTTGTCTTAGATTTAACCCCGCCAGCTACCCCATCCTCGTTGCCGTCCTTACTACTGGGCTTCACTGGGTGGAAGAAAACTATGGACTTGGCATGATGTTAATAGGCCAATTGGGGAGATCAAGGATCTCCCTTTTAACTAGCCCATTGAGAAGTGGTATTAGGGCAACTGGCTTCCTATTATGCTGCTGGCCCCTGTATCTGCCACCCTAGGCCTGAATGAGCTACTGTCTTGCGAAATTTTGAGTTTTCTTGGCCAATTAATTGAGTTGAAGGTGCATGGCTACACGTGATGGACGTCTGGCTGTGGCACCGCTGTCATTTCAGAGACATGAGAAGCTAAAGTATAATTTACACTTTGTCTCTGTCACTCATTGATCCAGCACAGCATAAGAAAAAAATAATACGAACGAGGAAAGTTGGCTTGTGATGTGGGGTCACCAGCTGCGTCTTTCCTTTTATCTTTTATTGTTCTGTACGGATATACTGAATATATATATATATATATATATATTTCTAACATCTAAGTGCGCCTGCCCTTTTAAAAAACTGCTATCTTTTTTGTTGTTTTAGAAGCTTTTTAGAGAGAGCGTTTGAATTGGAAAGGTGTGAAACCAGATGATTTTTGAAGAAGCCTCACCCTACAATGAAGGGCTGCTTTTTTAAAATGTGATTCAACGTGGATTTACCGTCTCCTTGTCTAGAATTTCAAAGTTGTTTTGTAAAAGGTCAGTGTGCGAGAGCACATAGTTGAAATCATTACATGTTATGATATATAGGAACATTCTTTGGATAATCTAACAGGAAGCTAACCAGTTCTAGACGTTATCTCTATTAAAGCTGCAGTAATGTTTTTGTTTTATTATTATTTTTTGGAATTTCTTCCCAACACTGTGTGAGTGATTTATTGTTGACCAATGCTATGATTTGTTTTATTTCTAAAGACTGGACTTAAAACCCAGATTAATATGGTCATCAATGCATAATCATTTAGTGACTCTGGCAATATTCAAAGAACTTTTAGCTGTAAGAAAAAAAAATCTTCATAAGATTATGTTCAAGGAAAAGAGTTGGCATGTGGATCAAGTGAGAATAAACCCGTAGAAGTAGCAATGTTTGCAGAGCTCCTTCAACCAATATTTACGTTGAGGGCATGTTAGGCTGTCTACTAGATTATAGTGCCACTGGCATGGGCCGGAGTGGCAGGGTTCAATTCTGGACCATGGTGGCCTGGAGAGAAACCCTAATGCTTTAGCGCCTGTGCAGAGCAGTGTGTGAGCATGGGCAGTACGGCCTGCGATAGGTATAGAAAAAGCGAAAATAAATACCTTTATAGCCTAACTGACCTATGATGGATTGCAAGCTCTCCAGGGCATCAGGGCAGAAACAGTGAATTAAAAGTGGCCTGCAAACCAGATGCTCTGGATGAAGCACGAATGACGATGCCATTGATGTCTTTCAGTAAAGTATGAAAACTATGTTTCAGTCCAGACATATTAGGAAACCTGGGAACTTGAGGGCTCCGGCTGCTTGGGGTATACCCTTGCGGGACGTAGCCAGGACTGCCAACTGATGTCAATGGGCGTTCCCGCTGGCATTAGTGGGCGTTACCACTGATGTCAGTGGGCGTTTCTGCCAATGTCATAGGAAACACCCTCATTTAAAGGTTAAATGGGCGAAGAGCCCGCGAACCGGAGAGTTCCCAGGTATGCTTATAAGTTAGCTCCAAATGCCTAAATTATTATCTTAATTTGAAAAGCTAAAAAAATAACAAACCAACAATTAAAATGTTACCTTTTAGTAATATTCCTAAGCAAGTAAATTTTAGAAAGTAAACTTTCTTTTGGTCAAACAGCACTTTTCATTTGATAATATTTAGGCATTTTATACGATTCTACATAAGCACGCAGCAAGACTATATATAGGCAAAATGAATCTGTAACATATTTGTAGGTCTGATGTGCAGGAAACCTACGGAATCTATTAAGTAATCTCTCTCGCGCACACAGCGAGGGTACATATTCAATTCAAAACTCCAGTATTTAAAGAGTTAAGCATGAGGTTTATATAGTATTTAAGAAATAGCCGACAAACGGGTAGATTTGATGTTTTTTTTTACAGCTCCCCTTGTTAGCGAGCTGGTTTTCTGCTGGAGCAATGTAAATACATTTTTCGCTACTAATTTAAATCCATAATTTAAGATCATTATTAGCTGCCTCTTTATTCTCTTCATTGTAGCCCTAATCTTCAGCATCAAAGGAATTTTTCCCCGTCCCTGCCGTGTGTTAGCCACAGTTTACACAACTGAATGCAGTTTAACGGTTTCCCCCTCTCTCCCTCTTTTTTTTTTGGTTGTCCCTCCTTGGGTTGATTGCCTGCGAGCATTGTTTTTAGATGCAGACATACACAACTTATTAGAACTGAACATCAAAGCCGATATCCCACAGTCTTTGCTGTCAAAGGCTCCATTGTGTTTCTGTGCAGGAAAAAGCTGCTGGAGAAGAAAAACACTCTGTTCAAAGAGACATCCAGAGGGGGCAGGAAGAGGAGTAGATGAGGTGGGGGGCTTCTGTTGGCAGAGGAGGGGTGCTTAACGTGTACCCCTAAACCTGTTTCTAGATCTACTCTAATAAGGAATGCATCACAGCATTCATAAGAGTATTCCTTTCAATTTACACTTACAAAGTGCCACTCATTGCCTTTATTTATGTAACAACCTACTACTTACATTCATTTACATACCCAAAGAACCACTTTGCATTCTTTATTAACTCATTTGATGCCAGTAACCTGGGACCGATCAGGGAAAGAAGTAGAAAAGTATTTATTTTCCCTACTAAGTTTATTTTGAAAGTGAATTTTCGTTACGCTGTTTTGTGTTTATAATATAAATATTGTCGTAAACTAGAGTACGGTACTTTTTGGTTACATTCATAGACGTAAAGTGAACGCTTATTTTTTTAAGGGTGTTGTCTAACTGGCGACCATTGATAAAAGGCTAAAGTCTAAAATGTTAAAACAATAATAAAAAAAATAATAAAGGGCTGACTTGGCTATGCGTGCAATGAGTTAGTTGGGGTACTGGCCACCCAAGACCCCAATGAGTTCCATTGAAAAGCATTTTACTTTATTTTCTCTAAATTCGTTCCCTGATCTTAATCTATGAGAATTGCCCTTCTTATACAGTTGCACTTACTGTATCACCACTTACCTCAAAGCAACTCATGGGACGCTGGATTTAAGTGGCCCCTGTCTACCTCAAAATGTCATAGTTACTGTTTTACGTCACTGATTTCATAGGTGTGATCTATATCTATAGCTATACACCATTTATCTATCAAGTTGTACCATTGCACAGGGTGCCAAATGTCCAGGTGTTAAGTTATACACCAGACAGCAATAGCTAAGAATTATATATATGAGAGAGAGAGAGAGAGAGAGAGAGAGAGAGAGAGAGGAGAGAGAGATAGCACCCATACTTTTTACTCCTCTCTATTATTCATTCTTTTCCCCAACTCCACTGTCTCCACGCTCCTTCTGGATCCCCCACCCCACACACACTTCTGTTACTCTACCCCCTCTCCTCTCTCTCCCCACCCTCTCTGCTCTCCCTGACTCCTCCTCACTCTCCCCAGCCTCTGTGTGTGTGTCTGCTTGTAGCAGTATGAGCTTCTCCTCTCTGTACTGGATATCACAGGGGACTGTCCTCTGTCCATGAGGTGTCACTTTCTCCAGGGATCTCTCTTCTGCTCACCCTGGTCTCTGGATTTCTTTGGGAGGGCACACTCATATACTATACTCGCTAAGGAGGATCTGTGGGGTCACAATCGAATTTATTGGGGTTTACACACATGGAATTTTAAGTAGACACTGGATTGTAATGTATCTCTGATGTCCTGGATCTGGGATCTCCTGCAGAGAGATGGGCAAACTTTATTCCAAACACGGTATGTGTTTTATTCTTCCTCACTATGTTTCTGATCTGTTATTTAGTCATCCTTGTTGGTTGTAATCTAATCATGTTTTTTTTTTCTTTTTCTATACTTTTTGGTTATTTTCTCCTGTCTGGCAGCCGCAGTTTGCAAAACCAGAGAGAGCCCTGAAGGTAGGAAATGAAATCCCTTCCAAACATATTTTCCTAGAACTTTCCTGTGCTGGACTTCTGTCTGGAGAAGTTCTTGTCCCAGTCTGTCTTGTTGTGTCCTGAATATTCCAAGCTCTGGCACATATTCCTACGTCTGTTATAAATATCTGGTTACATGTCCCCAGTGTGTCATGAAGTCTTGGTCCCATCATTCCTGTGTGTCTTATTGATCTCAGTTTCTAGGCTTCCCTTTATTTCCCATGTGTGTTGTGAAGCTTTGGTGACTTTGTCTGATGTCTCATAAACTTTCAAACACTTGATCTCTCTTGTGTGCTTTAAAGCTGTGGACCTCTGATCCTTCCCACCCCCTTTGGCTGTTGTGTCTAATGCACTTAGTGTGTTTTGTGTATGTTATAAAGCTTTGATCACCTTCTGTCACCTGGGAGTGTTATGGAGCTGTAGTCAAAGTTTGCCACCTCTGTGTTTTGATGGTCCTGGTCACTGATTCCCTTGTTTGTTATGAAAATGTGTTCATAGTTTTTTTTTCAGTGTCCAGCTTTGATCACAACCTGTCACCTGTGAATGTTGTGAAACACTGGATTAAGTTTTGTCACCTCTGCGTATGAAGTCATGGGGGTAGTTTTTCACATCTACAGCTAACAAGATGTGATCTCAAAATGTTGCTTTCTCATATGGCGAGCAGAACACATTTTCGGGTCTGTGTTTGGGTAATGTTTTGTGGCATGCTTGCCACAACATGTACTTTCCGAGTTACTAAACCTGGCTCTCTATTGAGTCTACTGTGTTTTCAAAAGTGACATTTGCATATTGGACCATTCATATGCTACCCCCATGGCCACTTTATCAGGGTGTTTTGGGTAACCTTCATCACAACTTATGCGAAGTACAAGACTTCATGGTGTTCTGAAACTTCTTATTCCTTCTTTGGGTTTGTGGAGATGAGATGGGTTTGCATGTTTTTTCTTTTGACGGGAAAGTTTTACCAGCTACACTTAAACTGTGGAGCATTAATGAAATTTAAAAGAAATGTTTTCTATTAGATTTGGATTTCATCTTGTATGTTGGAATGGACCTAGTTGTAGATGTTACATTGTGTCAGGCAGAATGTGAAATCTATTGGTGTATCAATGAATTTAAGAACAAAAAGGGTCCCTGTGCCCTAATTAATATATAAGCTCATATGTGCAGTGCTTTGGTGTAATGGCTGTAAGTTATGGTGATATTCGTAGTAAATTCTGCTTTTAGAAGGTTGCCTTTAGTAATGTTGGTGGGTAATGGAATGGTTTGATGATTGGACAATATTATCTTAATTGATGTTACTAAGATCTGGTTTCTTGTTTGTATAAAGGGAACATTAATTAAATGATGGGATATATTTCATTTTGGTAATATTATTGTGCATTTACATCGTTACCTTGAGATTTTTCTTTCTCAGTTTTACTTTTGATCTACCAAAGTTCCTGATTATACTGTGTCAGTAAAAAAAAAAAATCGGGTACTGATCAGCCATTATCTCCTGATAATGAATATACAAAAATAAGTTGTGTCAAAAAATCATATGTTTTTTTAGCTTGTTTGAGCTGAGAGCCAAAATAACACTTTTATACAAATACCAAAACGATTTTGCTCTGAGTTAATAGTTTCTTTGGTGATAATATCTAGTTGGACCTGCCTGTGACCACTGTTTGATATTGTTGTCAGCATGTCAGCATGCACCAACATGTCTTTTGACTTCAAAGGCTATCAAACTGTTCTGTAAAAAACCCCACAAAATTCATAACCTTACAATTGTTTATGTTGAATTCCATTTGCAATTGAGTAGCTCGTGTTCAAATTCTATGCAAGACCACCTGGAGTCAGCTTGGATTCTGGGAATAATTCAATCCAGTTACTTAGCTACGAAGAACAATTATCTCAGAAACCTTTACATATTTTCTGTGATAATTTCTCCATCAAATATTACATTATCTTTCTCTGAGGAACACCAAATTAACAAAAACACTGTGGATGTTGAAATTGAATAGAGAACGTCATTCAAGCACACATGGGGTCAACATAGAACCCATACTGACATCATTATAGACCAAGAATTTTGTGCAACTAGCAAAGAATAAGACCGTTTTCCTTGGAGTCATGGGTGACTTTCCGTTTGTTCTGAGTGAGTTTAATAGGCTTTATAGGTGAATGGAGACAGAGATATCTTAAGAAGACTGAAAATCATGGATTCATGTCTTTCTTGAAAATCACCTCGTAGCCATTGTGAACTTAATAACTATTTATAAACATTACATTCATATCACAGGCACTGTTGCAGTTGATCTTCTTGGTTTTGTTTGTTTGATGTACAATTGACGTATGTATCTGCGAGTACTGCCAGATTTAGTTGGATAAGAGATATTCCTTGGATTGGGTGACATCTAAACTGGCATTTTTGACTATGGACTCCAAGTTGTTCAACACAAAGTGTACAGTGTTCCTTAGATCTCATGAATATGATGTGCTTCCTTTTTGGGATTCATTGTCATTTAGTATACAAAAGTGGTTTGACTGATATGTAGTAACCCATTGGTTGTCATATTTCAACTAGTGAAAGATGGTTCCCTTTATCTAGTAGTGCCATGCATATGATGTTATGTGACCTTTGTAACAGATGTGGCCGGTGGACCCCCATACAGAAGCGCTCAGGCATCTGTCAGGCTTTGAGTTATGTTTTGTGACCTCTGGTGATCTCCATTTGCACAACCTCACAGCTTGTCTGTCTCTTTTTGTAGGTGACAGCTTTGCAGTCAATGCCTGTTTGGCTCGAAAGGGCATTGAAGACTGGATTGCAAAGCAAAAGTCTCCCACTGCCCCCAATCACAAGGGTGGGTGCAGATTCGCGCAGAGGGTAAGTGACCCGCTCCTCCTTTCACAGTTTTTAGCACCTGCCACATTTGCGCTGGATATATTAATTCATTTCCCCCACAAATATACATGTTAAGGATTTCCACAGGTATAGAATGTACTGCTTTTTGCCCCTTGTGTTGCCCCTTGGCTTGGGAAGCGATAATATTTCTCATATGTGTTACTAATGTTTGGAGATTTCTTGCCGCCTAAGATGTGGGTTTTGGCATAGTTTCCAGTTTTCTGGCAGAAGTCATGTGTTAACCCATTTGTGGCCATATGGGTTACAGGTTTTTTTTTTTTTCTTTCAAACATCAAATCCTGAATCCAGTTTTACTACTTTGTATCTGTTCAGTGTTCAAATATGTGCCACTCTCCTGCGGGAACCTTTATTTCAGCACTTCGGTTACTTCCATTTATCTGCGTGATTAATGACAGGTTTTTAAATACTTTGGAAACCAAAGAAAGAGCAGATACGTTTATATGAGGGCTGGTAAATAGATCAACCGATCAACAAAAGTTTCCAAAGGAAGATTGTAAAACAAAAAATAACCTTTGAAAGTGTTTTTTTTTCTTTTTTCCCCACAGCAAAGTGCTCTCTAAAAACACTCTGCTCTGTTTTCTTTTCTCTGTTTTTTTAAAGGTGTCAGACTATAATTACACGTTGGGATGTATGAATTTCTCCGTTTCATGCAATCGCTCACATTCACTATTTGCAAACTCGACCATCTGTTACATTTCAGTTCACAAGTTTGTCTTGGCGGAGCAAATTACAAATATACCCCTTTTTTTTAACCGCAAATGATAAAGACATTCATTTGGCTGATGTATAGCGCATCATTATGTGATGGTTTATACGAGTGTGTGATCAAGAACTGGGGCGTCCTCAGCCTTTTTTTTAATATTAAAGTCAATCTAAGACGACCTAAGGGATCATCTATTTCTAAAACAGCTAATTACACTTTACTTATTTGTATATGTTTTAAGAAAGCCGGGTCTGTTATGATCAGTGCATTGGGGTTTGAGAACTGTTAGAATGGGCAAGAAGGATGGGAATTCTAACACAGGGGACCCAGATTAAGAATATTTTGGCAGTCCTGTAAATGACAGCTCTGGGATATAGAGTTATGGTGTATAAAAGGCATGTATTCCCAACTGTTACGATGCAAAGGTAAAAAATACCAAGTAGCTATGCAGACCCAAAGGGTTTCATGTTGGGAATACATTGGCCTTTGACTATAGCCTTAAAGGTTAGGAAAAGCTGTATACATAATGGTTAGAGGGGATATCATTGCTAAATCAAACATTTCTAGAGGAGATAGATCATCTGCAATGACTATATAAAGCAGTATCGCAGCAAAAGTATGCACTAAAAGCGTTTACAAACCTGGAATCCTTGGAGGTAATGGCAGGTTTTATCTCTAGAGAGTGATAATGTCACTCAACAATCTATCGATGAGCTACACTGAAATGTGACAGTAAATAGAGGTATATCGATGAGATAACATTAGCAAACGCAGTGAAAAAATGTTGTATTCTATGAAAACATTTCTACAATGCCGCATTGTTTACAAACGTTGATTGATTCACCCTTTAAAGTCTTCCACTTCTCGGTATACTTTCACAAAGTCTGTAACTTTTCCCAAAAGAATAACAAAAGTGATTTTGATGTTTTAGGGCTTTTTTTTAGCAGAGGGCAGGTGAAGGGTTAAATCAGGGCAGTGTCTTTCCCCGGGAGAAAGTTTGTTAGTTGGCGAGAAGCTTGCAGGATATAATTTAAATAATGCTTTCATTAAAATTTAGGGTAAATACTTATGTCTGTTGGACCTAATGAAATGTCAACAGAATTTTATGTATGTTTAATCAAGTAACTGGAGCACCAGTGAAGCTCGGGAACTGTATGGTGAACTTAAACTGAAGCCGACCTGTTATTTTATTTCCAGGCAGAGAGACTGTTTATGTTTGCGTGTTCTATGGCAGATTCATTGTCGATCATGGTACAAAGATGGCCGTGACAGCTGGGTTGCCTTTTGGCTGTGCATTCCCAATGTGCATTCTGTAGTGAATTGGGATCTGCGCATGTGCACTTTGAGTAAGACGTGGGCAGGGTATGACGTGATACATACCATCACGTAACTTAGTCATGATGTCACAGGCACGGTTCTTTGCAGATGACATATTAGTATATGGCAACAGTAAGGGCAGTAGATATGCAGAAGTTAAGTGCCTTTCCGTAAGGTGCCTGATTTTATGCCCAATTATTTACATGTTCCTTTCTTATGATTTCATAGATTCACTACCTATTGCAAAGAGCATTCTTTATATTCTTGTACGCTCCAAGCTTTAATTGTCCTTTATTTGCCTATGACACCTTTATCTTACTGACAGCAAAGTGGTTAAACATGTCACTGTTGTTTACCCACTTTAGTGCTTGGTGGGAATGCCCCTTTAAAGAGACTAAATGCTCTTGTGACATAATGAAAGGGATTAGTCGGGCTGCCAGCTATGTAACAAAGCCGGATTCCAAGGAATTATCTCTGAGCGATACCAGTTGCTTCTTTAAACTTAGTTCAGCCCCATGTACAGAAAGTTTTTGGAGACTGAACCCCCTGCTCATAAATTCATTATTTTGGGCCCTGACGTGAAACAGATGCTTTGGCTGAAAGTTTCTTAAGGAACCATCTGGATCTCCAGCTGGTAGAAGCAAAACGGAAGTTCGGCTGCCTCAAAGTAGGGTGTTGGTCCTGCAATATGGAGGCCCCTATATAAACTTTAGTGTCCCAAAAATTAATACATATGAATACATATTAAAGTACTTTGGAAATACTTTAGTATGGATTATTTAACTATGGGGAAAAATAAAGTAGTTCTCTTTAGGAGAAGCTGCAGCACCAGAGCTGCAGAACACTGATATTTCAGTGGACTCATTTTTCACACCACCTGATTGGCTGCTGGCAGGAAAGTGTTCCCATTGGCCACAATACACGCTCGTGGGGGTTGTTGCGCCAGCCAGTGCTGCATCTGCCATTAAAGTGCATACGATGGCTGCCGTGTAACTTTAGCATAACACACCCTGTCCTACATAAGAAAAAAAAAAAGAAACATTGTACATCGCTGCGGAATATGATGGCACTACATAAATCAATAAACAATATAATTGTATGATATTCACGGCACACACTTAAAAGACGAGCCTGGGAGTTCTGCAAATACAATAAAACTTTGGATGGAAACCTAAGAAGGATCACCGCGCAATCTTTGCATGTGGATTTATAAGAATTGCTTGTGGCCCCGGGCAGTGAAGGAGTTAATCCAGCCGCTCAAGCACATAAACAGGCCGGGAAGGAAGTAGCTGAATAAATACAGACTCCCAGGGTGCTTTGAGGTAGTAGCCAATAAAGGCTTGGAAGAGGACTGAGAAGTGGTGGACAATCAGTCGTCTCTTCTATGCCCCGGCTTTCATGTGCGGGTTGTTAGCCGTTTTGGAGGGGGGTCGGGCTTTACCTCTGTGGTCTCCTTCATGTAAAAAAAAATAACATAAGAAGCTACTGGTGAAATTGCTACACTGTAAAAATAAATAGCAGCGCATATGTATGTATATATATATATATATATATATATATATATTTTTTTTTTACTTTAAAGGGCATTTGTATTACTTCTCTTTCATTTCCACATTCCCTTTCTGTAAGCGCAGGGAGAAAACAACCCGGCTTACACGGGCAGATCCAGTGCTAACGTTATTAGGATTCTTCATCAAAGGGATCTGGGACTGAATAAAAAAACAAATAATAAAAAAAAAACAAATATAAAAAAAAAACAAATTTGTTGCATTATTTCTTTTTGTTTATAAACAGATTATTTTGTGTACATTTCAGGCGTAAACAAAACTTGCAGTTTATAAGAATACGAGTAGGCTCAACTCTAAAAGTAAAATAGTAAAAACAGGAGGAAAAACTCCTTTTTCTTGTAGGTTGGGTAAAGTAATATTATCCTGTCCTGTTGTTGACTCGCTTGGCTTTATTGTAGGACGTTGTATCTGCTTTATACTTCTTTACTGGTCCCTTATTGCCTTGTAACATGGGTTTCAGGACAACGTCATTTCTTTCAGCGACAGAGCCGGGTAAACACAGCACTTGTTTGTACTGCAAATATACAATGTTTATATTTCATACAAATATGAATATCTGCCTTTGAAATAAAAAAAACACCATAGGAATTAATCTTTTTTAAAAAGCCAACAAAATAATTAGCACCTTTTCAAGGCAGTTATTAATATTATTATCTTTTATTTATATAGCGCCAACAATTTATGCAGTGCATCTTACAATACATATATTCAAGGGTTATGACAAGACGAGAAGTGATCTGTTAAGGATCGTCAAAGCAAGAGGAACAGTCTACTGTAGCCTTTAAATCTCACCAAAAAAAGATTATTTAAAGATTTTTATAGCGCCATCATATTCCTCAGAGCTCTATAACGGGTAAACAGTAATGCGTAATAAACGGTGAGGAAGCCCTGTTCTAACACGCTTACACACCATGACGAAGACATTGGCTCACCTAAGGCTTGCTATATAAGGCAGTCTCAGCTTAGGCCGACTAAAAATATTGTTACATTTAGTGGACAGTAACCAGAAACTGACCGGTTCCATCTCTGGCTTGTTGGCGGTGACTAGGATTATCCCAAGATACAGACGTTATGAAGACGTGCCTAAGCCTGTAGACAGTAGGCTTGCGAGCAGGGTCTTCTTTACCTATCGTATCGGTTCCTCTTAGTCTGTCAATTCTAGTTCTGTTAGACCCTTTGAATGTATAGAATCTAAGAAGCACTGCGGAAATTGCCGGCAATATGTAAATTAAACATAATAATGCGTTCTCTTTAAGGCACTTAGGGGGTTTCGGTTCAGCCCTTGGATACGCTTCATACGTAGCAATTATTTTAACTCTAGAGTACGGACCGCTTCTGATTATAGATATTTATCACAATCAGGATCCTGATTGACACATAAATAGAGACATTAGTGGATAACTAATGACTATTATTTAGACTAATCAGGGGACGTTCTTAATGCCCAGAGTTTGTATCAGCCCCTAGTGTTTTTTTTTTTACTGTAACAAAATAACACTGTTCACGGATCCTGTACACAATACTTGTCGATATGTGTGTCCTGGGAACCGGTACGTTCTTGCAATCTCTTTATAGTAATGGAGGGTCCAAAAGGATTTGAACTTCTTGTTCTTTAGATCTCTGCTAGAAATGTGGAAAGTCTTTTGAAATCCTGGCGTTCAACTCAGCCAAATTCTTCTGAAGTCCGCCGTGAATCCTAGCCATATAAAATACTTGTTTTTTTAGCCTGTCTCATTACACAGACGTCAAAAAATGCAGAGTCCTGGACGGAGATCCTCTTTATTTCCTTCATTCAGATGTGAGAAAGTTAATCTTTTTTTTTTTCTTTCTCTGGACTCCCTTTGACGTCTATTGTATTTTAGGGAAAACATCCAGCCTCTCTTACACAGACAAACCGCGCACAAAGGCCGCTCTGTTAACATCTTTTAAAGGTTCCGTTTGATGGGATTGAGAGGTTTTTGGCAGACAAGAACAAAGAGATCTTGAACACAAAGTTATTTTCTAACCCTTCAGATTTTATCATAACTTTTATGATTGTTGATTTAACGCTTACAGCAATATACAGATTCATTTTTCAGGGTACGGGTGGAGAGATACAAACATGGGCTCATGCCACTTTTTGAGACACCTAGGACCTTTTCAGAATAAGTCCCCCTCATCACTTAAAGGGCCAGTTTGAGATTAAGGCGAAACTGAGCACTTTAAGAGTTTTCCGACCACGGTTTAACCCTGCATTATTTGTGTTATGGAGCCTTGAAAACTATAGAGACTGGGGCATTTATTCGGATTTGCCCAAAAAACGTGACGGCTCTCTTTTTGTAATAATCACACACATTGCCCTCCTGTCGGCCTTATATATATATATATATATATATATATATATATATATATATATATATATATATATATATATATATATATGGGACCTGAATGATCATAGCATTGTATAGTACTGGGGCATTGGCCAGGCCAGCCGATACGCATAGGCAGCACTGTGGAGGCTTTACATATAGGTTTAGGCGTGTTGGCATTTATGCTAAGTGTGGGACCATGATACTCTACACCATTATATGCTATATCCTTTACACCCTTTGAGTAGGCAGTGCTTTATTTTTTTTTTGTTGAACACCTACTCTTTAGCTGAATGAATACTGCTATTGTAATACATTAAAATCGTCTTACTTTCCATTGGCATTTAAACAAAAAATTTAATTATGTAGGATTTTTGCCTTCAGTTTTTTCCGGCTTGTGGCTCGAGTCCCAGGCACAGAACCGACAATGCAGGAGGATGTTGGAATGTTGGAAGGTTGCTAATTAATGTTTATTTAATTAATACATTTGCAGCGAAACTTAGTCTTTAACCCACACTCTTCTTAAGCATATTTCAATACATTGTGTAGCAACAACGAGTCGTTATCAGATTAAGTTGTTACCATTGATATCTTCCTCTTCAAATAATAATCAGAGGAATAATGGAACGAGCCTCAAGAAAAGATGGTGAAATTATATTCATTACTCTCTTTTTTCCTATAGGGGAGAAACATTCTAAGTTTATTACAATCATTGTCCAGTATTGATAAACTTGAGCCCATATCACAAATAAATCAAGGGTTGAAAGCAATAAATAACAATCATATAATCAGATTTCCATATCATGTATAGCTTACGCTTTGTTAAATGCGGTAGCTAAAAATCCAACTTTTTGGACCACAAAAAAATGGTACTTTATTTTCCCCGACCACACATTGAACATATTTTGTAAATCCTATTAAATTAATTGTGAAGGAATCTGAAGTTAATACGAGTGGAATGTGTAGTCTCTGTGGGTCTCTGGTGTCCGCGTGGAATGTAACATGAAAAGAACACTCAGGATCCCACTTCCTCTCTGACATTATTGCAAAAATGCTCTTCTCGCCCCAGCTGTTCTTTTTTTTTTTTGACACTATGGTCTGGAGAAAGAAAATATGTCAACGTTTGGGCCTTTGAAGATATAAGAGGATCTCTTATTCTAAATTCAGTAATAAATCAGTAATATGCATGCCAATATACCCTGCTTGATATAATTACATAGTATTGGTCCGGTAATGAGACAGCTGCCAGTATCGGTTAGTCTAGATGACAATACCAAGCCTAACCTTCTGGAGACGTTTAAACGGACAGATTGTGTGGCAACAGGGAACATAGAGATATAGAGGCACAGGAAGGGCTGGATTTGATTTTGAATGCCGGCATTGTGAATCTAGTTGCCAAATTTCATACATCAAACATCATTCTGATGCTTTCTTTGAAGTAACAGCAACTAATATGGACACGAAAACAATCTCAAGTACAGTGAGATATAAACAAACAGTACTCGAAACATTCTGGTGTCTGTTTTTGTAGAGCAGAAGAAGACTTCTAAGTCTGTAGACTTAACAATGGCTACACAGTGGTGACAAAGATAAAAAAAAAACTATTTTGGATTGGGAGACCTTTTATTGTCCCTTGTTTGTTTATATGGCCCTGTTACCTTCTAGTATTCAAAGGTTTAATATTCCAGGAGATCTTCTTTTGAGATCGTTAAGATGTTTGAGTTCAATACTTCGGCTGCTGAATTTGCTCTTCCTAGACACGGAGCCGTTTCTTACCTCTTCAGTTTTTTTGTCTAGTGCTAGATAACATGTTTTTTTCTTTCTTTCTGGGTGTGTTAGAGAAAATTACTCTCGGTTTAAACATATAAACCCTTTGATGTTGACAAGGCTATCTCAGTCTCGCAGATACAAAAAGGATTTAATGGATTACTACCTTGGGCGTAACTTCCAGGTTCTCAGGTGGGGCTGCAGAAGTCAAGACTCAGATGCCTAAGGGGCTATATGATTTCAGTTATAATCTCTCCAAAAGAGAGTCAGTTTATCTCATTGTAGCGTGATCTAGAAAGGTCAGGGGAGATTATGTGGACAGCTTTACCTGTCTACCAGGGATCCAATGTGCCAAGAGGTAGCATTTCTGGAGGCTCAGACCGATGGGTGTGCATGTGAAAAAAGGACAGTGATTGTTCAAATAGTTGCAGTATTACATGAATATGTAAGCTCCAACATATATGCTTGTTGGGTAGGTTTTTTTAAAATGACGTTAAGTATACAATGTATTAATAAACATTTGCCATTTTAATATTATATATAATAGCACTAACATGCTTTCTTTGCCCACTTTGAACCTTTCATCTGAATGATTGTTGCAAGTTGCAGCCTATTAAAATTTTCTCCATTTATTTCACAGTCTTAACGTTTGTCGCTTTCAAAGAGAAATAAAACCAAGGCAATGTTTTTAAGAAAGACTGTGGCAGCCAAGCTAAACAGGGTCTTAGTAGTGAGTAGTTGATCAGCAAGTTGTTCATGACACGGTGGGATTTGGGTTTGCTGTATTGTACAGCGGTGTTGTGCACGTTAATGAGAACTTTGTACCATAACTGGTTTTTATGAGGTGTCCTACTCTACTTCTTGACTACTACTGATCTTTGCTTGCTGGCATATGACGACGTGTCTTCTACACACGTACAGCTAAATATTGCTGTTATAATTACTGCCTACGTTTGGGGGGGCCTAAAAAAATCAGTCCGCACTTCCTGTGGCCCACCTGGCGCTTGCCACTTGTGCCTAATGACTATTTCTAATTGCTTAATTCAGATCTTAATATATTGTACATATTGGGATGATGTGGTTTGGTTTTCTTAAATGGAGAACAAAACCTATCCACACTATATGATGTTCAAATCCTGGCGTGCTAGACATGAAACCTCGTACTTGAAAGAGTAGTGGATAGTTACGTGTTTTAGTTTCCTAGGCAAAGTTAAGAGTAGACTTTTTCTAGCGCTCAAAATGCATTGCCGGCCTCTCCAGAGGCTAAATAGTTACTCTGATCTTCAAAGCATGTTCACTTTATTGGAATATTTCCATTGCACTGCCCGGGGAGAGTTTATAGAAGTTAGAGAGAGTAAAAGACGTGGTATTATAATCCTCAGAAATGTTCCAGACACAAACTCAAATAAACAACCTTTAGTTCTGGAAGTCACTTGTGAGGCTCCGTTTTAGAAGACCGCTCTGAAATCAGATGAAGCATTGTTTTAGCCGGTAGCGTTTTTTTGTACAGTGATCGGATCATTCAGACTCCTTCCTGTGTCCTGGATAGCAAAGCCTACTCTTATTTATTTTGAATTATGTTGATATTTGTAGCTGGCACCGGCTTCTTATTGCCAAATATTTGTGTGAAGATAATATACGGGTCATGTCCTGATGTTCCATCTGTTTGAGGACCACATAGCCAAATCTGCGCCCATCTTGTCCCAGCAATCACGTGCTTTGGAAGGTCTTATAGAAGAAATGTATTTAAAAAAAAAAATAGGTGATCAAGTATGATAGTGATCAGTTTACTGAATTCCCCAGAATATTTTCATAATATCCTAGGAAATACGAAGTATTGTCTGCAAGATTCCGGTGGCTTTGGTTGGATTGTTGTGGGCAAACGAGCATGGCTGGATTTTACACTCACATTTGCACCTTTGCTTATCTATAGTATTTTGTCCAAGGGATATCTATTATCTTGCCTGGGTTTTAGCTATATAGTCTGATTTGGTATAATAGAACGCTTTGCCACCTCTGTTGCTGAGCTTCTAAAACAATGAATTCTATTTAGAGCTTCTTTTCTACAAGCCATTTAATAACTGTCTGATTTTTGAAGTTGCCATGTTTTTCAATTATTTAGTGGAACAAATAAATTGACTATTTTCCTTCTCACTATAGAGGCCCCATTAATCCCATAAACACACACCTGCAACAGTATCATAGCTCCATTCTGGTTGGATCCCAAGTGTACTTTAGTAGATTTCTGATAAGCAGCCAGGTTCTGATACTGAAATAGCCGCTGGGAGTAAGGCCAGTAATTGTTGGCTTTGGATCAATGAAATCAGTCGTTGTGTTTGTGGATTCCCGGTATGTGGAGTTAGATCTTCATAGCACGTCCCAGTTACTGCCACACAGATTTTGAGATTAGTGCTCTATCAACACGTCATCAGTGCATGTTATATTATATTTTCTGGCTATTATTTGGGCTACTGAAAGTGTTACATATTACAAGAACATGATAAAAACTAAATATTATCAACAGTATGAAGGAGTTCCAAAGTTCACAGATATTTGCAAAATAAATAGCCAATTTTTTCCCCAACAAAAAAAAAGCAAAGTTAACGGAGCTGGGGAAAAAAGGTCCTCCTGACCCACTTTTCCCCCTCAAACTACTGAAAACCGCAATATTGTAACATCTTGTTTTTCCTAATACTTAATTTTTAGGATGGACTTAAGGGTCAAGTACTTTTATGTAAAAATACTTTGACTTGCTTACCATTTTTGGCGGAGAATTTCTTCGGCATCATCGGCAATACCTTCCTTTCCAAAGATATATACATTTCGAGAGGATCGGAGTGATTTTATCATATTAGTCATGTTATCTAGTTGACAGAAAGTGTCTAAAGGTTGTGGGCCTCAGACTTATAGGAATAACGGAGAAGGGTGCCTCTTTTGTGGGGAACTTGAATTGGTGTTGTGTTTATAAGATGTGTGGAACACTTAATGGGGTTTATTAAGGGAACACAAAGCAAACAACGGTGCCTTCTGCCTTTGATCAGTGGAGTGGCCCATCCGGGAAGCTTGGAAGCCACAGACAATTCTTTCTTTCATCTGCTTGGCTCTCGCTGCTGCCCTGCTGATTACAAACACAGATGCCAGTGTGGAGGAGGATGGGGAGAGTGGGAGGACAAAGGAATTTAGAACAGGAGGGGGGATGGAATTAAAGGTACAGTTCCTTTTATCCGAGCACATAACTGAATTTAAGTCTCCTCCGTTTGGAAGGATCATCCATTTATCTTGGAAAGCACTCCATGCATGCTATTTTTTTTCGTCAAAGCTTTGGATGTTTTGGAAGCGCTTTTTCTATTCTTGATGAATCAGTAACTTTGGAGGAAATATTTCAAATCACCATATTCTGCCTCGTGAATTGTAGACTTAGGTAAACGACGGTTATGTATTTGCTTACAATTATATGTGTGCATACATTATACATCCCACGGCTCACCCCGCGGCAACGTTCGGCGTGACCTTGGTACAAAATTGTCATCTGGTTCTACACATAGATCCTAACTTATAAAAGAAATAATGCTGGAGTATGCACAGCTATGTTTTTCCCCTTACTTTCGGGAAATTAGACCATTTTGGCATATTATATTAAACAATAAACACTATTAAACCTTTTTAAAGTATCAAACGACATATGCCTTAACCCAGTATAGGTTAATTCATATACAGTTTAAGTATATACTGCAAGGTAATAGAGGCCCATCACTTTCCTGAATATCTAGAACTGGCTGTTTTAGCTGTCTTTTATTTAATCGTCTAGATTGTAAGCTCATTTGAGCTGGACCCTCCTCACCCGTTGTCCTGTCCACCCATTGTACAGGGCTACGGAATTTGATGGCGCTGTATAAAACAATAAATAATAATAATAATAATTGTCAGTTTATGTGGTTGTGCCTTTTACCTTATTTACCAGTTGGTCTTAATTTGTCAGTTCTAGTTTTGTCAGACCCTTTGAATGTATAGACTGCAAGAAGCTCTGCGGAGAATTGTTGGTGCTATATATAAAGTCTGTATATATATATATATATATATATATATATATATATACAGATAATAATTATAATCTTAAAGAAAACACAACAGAGAAACCGGGTGTTTCACCAATACTCCATGAGCATACAGGACCCGGTTTCATATAAAGACTTCCTACGGTGAATAAAAGCAATCCTGTTACGAATAAATCCCTAGGAGTCACTTCATTTGGCTGAAAGGGAGGAAAAACAAAAGCTGATTCTCTGCTCGGCCCCATTGAAGTTGCTGGTTATGAGCTCCCATTGAATTATTTTCACAGTCGCTTTGAGTTTAAAGGTTCTCTGGTCCCTTTAATGTTTATTTTAATGGATAAGGTTGTGCAGATTAACGAACATAGATATTTCACACCTGACTTCAATGTGATGGCTGCAGATGTTTGAAAATACATCAGTCCCCAAACAGATGATCCGTGCTTAAGAATCTAATTCGTTACACATTATCAATTGGTTACTAAATGTTCAAGAATATTACATTAAGGCATAATAAAAAATTTTGTTTTTACAATGTTTATTATATTTGCTTAGAGTATTATGAAAATAAAACACTAGTGTTCTAATAAACTGTGTCACCATGAGGCCATCCTGTCCATCTAGAGTTCCTGCCATTGTTCTGTCTAGCCTCTCTTTAATTATTATTATTATTTGTTTTATGTAGCACCATCATATTCTACTCTCCCCACTTCTACTTCTCCATACCTTATGTTTCTCTGCACCCCATCCCCTGTAGAATGTAAGCTTATGAGCAGGACCCTCTCTACCTAATGTTTCGGTTTGTCTGTTGGACCCTTTGTTTATATATATATATATATATATATATATATATATATATATATATATATATATATATATTGTGAGCAGTGCTGCATAGATTGTTGGCTCTATAGAAATACAAGATAATAATAATAATAATAAGAGGAAGAATTTGTATAATTAAGCCATTATTACGTAACCTGACAAGTCAAGCCAGATATGATAAGTGAATAATTATAACATGAGGGGGCAGTGAAAATCTGATAATAGGGAGCAGAAAAGCACAATGGCTTCTTAAGACATCTCTTAAATTTTCCTCTAAATTTCTAGCCCTCTGCCTCGGAATCCTCTCCCTGCCTGTCCATCTGTCTCTCCCCAGGTGATCTCAGGTGGCTGTTTAATTAGCTCTGATTGGTCCACCTGTATTCCCCCGAGGAGATCCTGAAACCTGCTGAAAGAGCCAGTTTACACATAATGCCCGACAAACCTCAAATGTGACAGCGCCGCTAGCCCTCGGTTACTGAAATGGTTAAGCACAGGGCAAATACCTCTGGCCTAGTGTTTGCTAATAAATTCATATTTACCAAAACATCCTTAGAAGTTTTAATAAATAAAACTTTTATGATAAGACGCTCTTAATCTCTGTGCAGCTGTGTAAATTATTAGTTATAACATTTGCTTTTCATGCTGGTGAATTCATTGCCTGGTTAAAATTAACCAGATCCATAAAGCGCAATCAGTAGCAGATAAGAATAAAACTACAAAGGAAATAGATGTTTATGTAAGCAGAAACAGAACACAGAAACAAGTCCATACTGTGGAAACTACTTAAAGGGGAGATGCTTCAGGACAAAAAAGATGTGATGTAAGGACTTTTCTGAGAGGGTTGTAGGTAGATGGAACAGTCTCCCAGCAGAAGTGGTAGAGGGTAATACAGTGAGGGAATTTGAACATGCATGGGACAGGCATATGGCTGCTGAATCTAAGAGGAGACAGAGGACTGATAAAGGTCTGTGTCCTTACAGCAGGGAAAAATGGGCAGACTAGATGGGTCTTATCTGCCATCGTGTTCTAGGTTTCTATTTTTCTTTGCGTTTTATACAGTGTTGTATAGAGTAATATAGAAGAACTCTGGAAAGAACAGTTTCTTTTCACATTGTTCCAGGTAACCTTGTTTATATGTTTATTGGATACATTCCAGTGTCCCTTCATCCATAGACATTAAAGGAGTAGTGGAAGCCCCACTCATTTCACCTCCTCCTTCTCCCCTTAAAAACATGAGGTCCTCAGGAAGAAGAAACTGTCCTATCCTAGCGTGACACAGTATTACATCACCGTAGTGTAATTATTCACATGACTTGTGGGTAAATAAGTCACTAGCTTACATTAAAAGGGACACATTCTATATCTTGTACCTTAAACTAAAAACTAGAACCGTCACTTTCTTACCTTCTGCGTTTTTTCCCACTTTTTCCCACTTTTGTTTATAGCTCTTTGCTTACTGTCTTCAGGATAGGAAAATCACCCGAATTGTGGTTTACTGATTTTTGGGTAAAAGCCTTTTACAGTTTATATAACTATTCAATTTATTATAAAACAGAAAGCCATAGCTGTCCTGTTCCACATGCATATCATTTAAACGTACCAACCCAACAAATTTTAATTGAGTTTGTTCGCTTTTGGCCCTTTAAATCCCTCGCCCAATTCCAGCTGTTTTATTCCTTAGCAAAGGACCCTACATCTGTTGGATTTCAGTCTCCCTCCCCCATCCTGGCTTCTAAACCAATTAAGAAATTATTTAAAGTCAGGAAGTGCGTTACAGGCTTGGACTCCAGGAGGACATAGAGGAGCAGGAGGAGATCTGTGGAATAAAGCGGCTCTGGTGAGGTATCAGTGCCAGATAAAAATACTTAACAAGAATCCAAAGAATGTTGATTCCCATTAAAGCGTTTTTGTGGTATGCAAGAAAGAAAGAGGAAAAAAATCCTTGAGAATGGGACTGAGGCTAAGGGATTAAGGCATTGTGCCTTGTGTGGCACGTTCTGCACGCTCCCGTAACAAGAGGAGTTAAAGGGCAAGAAAACCCACATGGGACATCCTCCAATATTTTTGCCCTTTGGCATGCACCATAATTATCTCGAGGCGCAGTACAGATATATAGCGGTTTAAAATGTGGAAAGGGCTGATTAACGTGCTTAAAAAGAATACCTTTTATTTTTTGATTGAGATAAAAAAAAATATCCAGTTTTTTAGTGAAAGACCAGTGACATAATTTTTTAGTGACATCATCCCATAGAAACACAGTTTCTCAGATTTTTTTTAATAAAAAAAAAAAACCCTCTCTATGTGTGCTTTTTTAGATATTAGTGGTATAGACTGTGTAGGTCTTTTCACTATACACAATGGTCTTCAGTTGGACAGAAGTTTAGCATTATTAATGGGGAGGGGGGGGGGGCGTAAAACTGTACTGTAACTTAAATATGGTGTTCCACTTACACAAAACATTAAGTAAACTCTTAGCAGATCTTTTTTTTTTGAAGATTTAATCATATATAACACAGAAACTTTTATGATGGCCTTTTCAAGTTCTATGTCTACAACCTTTAATTCCCTATTTTCCAAATGTTCCTGGCAACAATTTTAAACAAGGCGAAATATTTACAAGGTTAAGGAATCATTTCTTGGAATGTTTTGGGATGACGAGTTGGTGGAACAGCATCTTTAATACAGCTGATTTCAATAACATTTTCCATCTACGCACGTACTCAAGAAAACAGATGTCGCGTTTATTCAATTTATCATGAAATATTTCAAAGCAATACTATTTATGGCTCAGAAGTAGAGAGACAGAGGGTGTTATGATAAAAATGTAAAATATGTCAAGGAATTTAATAAAGTTCAGGAAGTGACATTATTCTAAGAAAAATAGTCGAAAAGAGAGACTATATTCTTAGGATGGAAAGTGGATAACTAAGGGAAATGGGAAAAATAACTTAAGGGACGGGATGAATGAAAAATACAAAGTTTATGTGGATGGAGCATATTAATAGTGGAGAATTGGTGGTGGATCTGCCAGAGAGAGAGTAAGGTAGTTTAATACAATGAACAGTGTTAGAATAGAGAGGGGGCAGGACGTGGTATGAGAAGGCACATAGGTCATTAACAGATGGATCCTTTGGAATGTGTAGAAATGGAGGTAACGAAAGACAGATGAGACTCAAAGACAATCCCCAGGAAGCTGAGTTGAAAGGTTAGAAGGGTTGCGGCATAGCAAAGTTTTTACGTGTAGAGGTCGTATTGCAAAGTTTGGTTACATTGGTTGTCTTGGGCAACTCATAATAACTGGACTGTGGAAAGGCTATGAGTAAAACTTAAACCCATTAATGGTCAGTCCTGTGGAACAAGGAACAGGGCAGTATCATTGAGGGTAAAGAAAATGATGGAGGAGCTTGTAGTTAGCCGTTTCTGAGCCCAAAGAAGAAATCCATAAGAATTTAGATGTAATCATCACATTATATAAAAAAAAAGTCTCAATACACCTTATTCCTTATACCACTGGTGATGCGATCAACTGCTATATGAGATATTAATGAAGTTCTTAGATGGCAATCATCTGGAACGTCACTGAACACAGTCTACCTCTGTTGTATTTTATTAGGGCATTTACCGTATTATGTTGGCATAACCGTATTGACAATTGTTGTTATTATTTAAAAAATATTGTAAATTATTTAAAAAATATAAAAAACTAATATTTTTCCTAATAGGCATATCATATTCAAGTACAACACTTTTGAAGTTTATACTTTTCACAAAGAATTAATATAATTGTGGACAGAAAAGTATATTTTCAAGTATATATCTCATATTTGTCCTTTCATTCTTATTTTCCATTTTGTTTTTATAAAAAAAAGGGATTTGAAGTAAATTAAGTAAGATGTGTTGATTTAGGGAAACATCAGAATTTCAAGTACAACGTGAATATTTGTATTTTTTTTCTTCAACTTTATTGTCTACACATTTCCAACACGTGAAATATATACATATATATGTACTTTTTTTTTTACAACACAACACTACCCTACTGTTTGCGGCTCAAGGTTTAAAGGCCCTTTTAGGAAGAAGGTCAAGAGGGTAAATAACAGAGTGGGAGGATGAGAGAAAAGACAAAGACCTTGTCTCCATCACAGTGGTAAATTTTGTGTGAGGAATGGGTTAGAGTAATTACGTGAAAATAGAGTTTATCTGATTATGTCAAAGTTTTGCCTTTGAAGTGTGTGCTTGGTCCCCGGGCAGTAAGATTGGGGTGGAAAAGTAGAGTAGGTTAAAACAGTCAACATGTCCCCTTAAATGTCAGAAATTATCGAATTTTAACATGGCCGAAATTGGCCCTGTAATTTGGAACTCCTAGTGGAATTATTATACAACATTTCATCGATTTCATCGAGACCTTAAAGAAGATATACTATTTTCCCAAAATACTTCACATTGAGTGAACATATATATATGTTATACTTAGAAACCACCTTATGTATATCAGGAAGCAGCCATAGTAACTTCCTGCTTTGGATCTAAACGATTGTCCCTCCTCGTTAGTTGTTATCTCTCCCCTATTGTTAAGTGTCTGAATGCTGTTAATGGTGTAGTGAGGAGAAGAACATTTTAGAATATGAAATTGATTTGGTTATGCTGTCTCCACAAGTTTTCTGCTAGATATCTCTGAAACACTTACAGGGATTGGCAAAAGCCACCAGCTTTAAATGAGTGCATCCGAGCTGGTGTTGGACTCTAATTACTGTACTTGAAAAAGGAATACAACTGGGAATCCGTCCCTGACGTTGGCAGGCATAGCATAGTGAAGTCAGTGTTGAAATCCCAACTGTCGGCCAACTACCTCTTTAGTGAATAGATAGCAAGTGCCGTCAAATTAATGGGGCCCTCACATCACCTTATAATAGCCCCTGTGGAAAGACAGATATCACATCTAGACTGACAGAGGGTTTGCCAGATTCCATGTACAGCATGTATTTTGGTACCACGTGTTTTCATACAGGTGGATAGTCAAGAGCTAAAAGCAGATCACACTTTGATAATGATGAGCCTGTGCGTTGTAAAAAAACTCAAGTACCACTCATGTAGGTTTTGTAGAACCCTACCGACATGTTTCTATGCTTAAACTTATCAGTATGTCCTCTTTTGGCAGGAACCATCGGGTGAGATTTGCAAAGAAAACATTGGCGATGAACATTTCCGACTGGAGGGTAAGTGGTCCAGCTATTTAGTCTACGTATATTCTGTATATTTTCACAAATAATCCTCCGTTTGTATTTTTAAGATAGTCTTTACCCCAGGGGTAAGTGACAGATTGGCCATTTAAAACAGGACACCAATACCCGAGACCAAGTGTGCAGAATGTGAAATCAAAACACTAACATCGTTATTTATCTGCATACATTTAATACATCTATTGGAGGGACTTTCTAAGGTTGGAGTGCAGCATGTATTAAAATACCTTTTTATTGTCCTATTAACCTTTAACACAGTCTGAAATCTCACATTGATTAAATTCACCAATTTAGATTTTAAACAGATTTTGGCATTTTAATATACTGATGTTATTGTGTCATTTATCTTGGTGCACTGTATACATCTACAAGCTTGTTGAAGATCCCAATATTAGATTTAAGCCAGTTTTACGTGGAATGCGGATTAAATCATTATTGGACGTCTTCTGCTGCCCCGTTAAGCATCTGTGTATCGTCACAACGTATTCTGGCCCCCAGCTCTCCTGACCCACTCAGCTCGTCGATGATGTTCATTTATTTCCTTCCTCCGAGTGTCTGCTTTTTTGACACTGAAAAGAAAATCCAATTTTGCTTGACCCTGGCTGCGTAATTGTAAGCTGGTCTCCCACAAAAATTGCTCTCTCCTTCATCGGTTTAGTTAAAAGCTAATGATCACAGCATAATTACATGTCTCCCTGTAATCAAGAATAGGAATATGACTCATATACGTTCACTGCGAAATGGATTGTATCTATAATCATAATGCTTAATAGGGAATAAATGTATTAAAGGTGCTGTTCCACCGGAATCGGAGAACCATCTTTTAACGCAGAATCTCAGAAACAAAAATGTTTAGCTGGTATTATTTCTTTCTCTCTAAACTGTACAGCTCAAATCATCTTTTTTTTGTAGAGGTTAACTCATTAATAAGTACCGTCCTTCAAAATCTTTTTTATATATGTGAAAATCACTTTTTAGCACTTTTGTAGCTATTTAATGATGTTGAGTTTAACAGATGGGAGCTACATTCACAGAATGTGGTCAGTGCTCCAAAATAAAGTCTTAACATTGGCAGTAGGCATTCTGATTTGGGTTTTAAATAATCAGGACCCAGAGCCATTTCTGCACCATCACCATTGTAAAACGGGTGCCCGGACCCAGTGTCTCCTGGAACGGAGATCCCGTCCCAGCTGCATATGTCATAACAGAGGTTATGATTTAACCACCTGTTCCCAATGGCAGCAAGCCCTACTAGCGTCCTTTCAAGTAAGCGCCGCGAGATTTATTTACTTTTTATTAACTTTCATACGGTATCCTCTTTTGTATCCAGTTGAATCTTCCGAGATGTAAATAATGCTGGTATTCATTAATCATCCACCGTTACGTTAAACACTAGCCTGGTTGTTTTCAGCAACTTACAAAGACTGTGCCTTAAAATATTGCAGTCCTAGCATATTGTAGTATTCCACTAATAAAAAAAAAAAAAGTCCACATCCACGCTGATCAAAAGCGAATCTTGCTGCTATTTGTACATAGAATCCCAGCTAAAGCTGATAAGATCCCACATCTTTTTATAGTTGGTGGAGAAGAAAGTCCTTTGATGTTTCCAGGGAGAGGTGGGGAGGGGTAAGATTTTCCGTATGGGTGTTTGGCTAGCACAACAAACACTGTTTAAAAATGTAACTTTGCTTAATTAATTAGCGATTCTGTTTAATGCCTGTCTGATCTCCGTCCAACAAGGTATTTTGAGCCTTGAGAAAAGGAACTTCAAAGTGGTGGTTAAGATGGTCAGAATAAGGGTTTTAACCTCTTCCTTGATGGAAAATGGCCAGCATCTTACCAGGCAAAAAAAAAACAAGTTACTAGACGGCAAGAATCATCAATGCTCGGCTGACAAATTTGCATTCAAAAAAGTTCATTAACAGTAAATGCATATGTCAACATTTAATAATGGCAGTCAGCTATTTAAAAGCATCCCATAGAACTATTTTATCTTCAAAACCAAGCACAGCTTCTTACTTGTGGGTCGTTGATGCTCATCGTGTTAAGATATCTGTATTTAGCAGGCAAGCGACCTATTAACCATCATTACATAGTGTTTTAGATTATTTTCTGCAATTCTTACATATTTTTCCATTGATTTCTTCGGTAAAGTGGTAGCTGTGTGTGATTACATCGGTTCCATAGCTTGAGCGTATCCAGTGCTCATGAAGCATAAGTTAGTTTATTGTGTTATCCGAACTAATTGATACGGGCAGTCACACTAAACAGCGGGATAATAAAGAGTAGTAAAGATAATAAAGTATTCAGAGTTCCAAGCTCCGCTAGGACCTTAGCATTGAGGTTTCCTTTTGTTGCAAATGTAATTAATATGTTGCCAAACGTATACATCATCAGCTACAGACACTTAGTAGCCATGGAATTTCCACCTGTATAGAAAAGACTTGAGCTCCCTAGCTCTTCTTATAGAGATCGATGGGTAAATGGAATAGCCTTTAGGTATGAGATAGGCGTAGGGAAATTCTATATATATTAGACAACGCTTTTGAGATCAAAAGCAAGTGAACAAATATGCGGAGAATAGAAGAAACAATTGGTTCTTATCGGGCATTAAAATTCTACGGTTAAGGTCGTCATCAAATTGCAACTGGTCGAGGAATCATTCCAGCTTTCCTTGGAATCATAAGCAAGTTAAACTTCATGGATTTATATATTTTTTAAGCCTATGTAACCATGTAATTCTCCGCTATATGTTTATGGTGTGTATTATTCTTGTCTTAGTATCATAGATAATAATCCAGGTGAGTCTGTGTATTGGTAACGCTCTTTCCGTTCTATTTCCAGTAGGTTTATCATCTTTGAAAGGTGATGGTCTTTTTACCAGCGATGAAAAGAAAGCAGACACAGACGGACGAGTTAAGAAACAGCTGAAATTTGAAGTATGTTTTCCACCTTTTTTTTTTCTATTGCAGAGAACTTCTGTTAAATTTCACATAAATGTTCTCATATGTATGTTTAATCCAAGCTGAACAAGCCTTCTGTGAAATTCCGAACACTTAGAATAATATTATCGTACAGAGCTATACAGAGCTGGTTTTCCTAAAGGTCCTGCCTTTAAAACGGAGTTTAGTGACCTTAAGTTTTTTTCCAACCTGTAATCAAAGTCTAGCAGTCTTACTTTATTTCCTATACTATATTCGACAGCCCATAACTGTGTTTCCATAAGGACATCAAAGGGAGCTGTCATACAAGCTGCCTAATGTTGGGCTCCTTATACAAGGTTCTTTAGCGTCATCTGGGTTGCATTCCAGCCAGTTCTTGAATATTATTATCCCATTAGATGGGAGCTGCAAGGCATTTTGTGAGCATACACAACCAATATTTTGCTGGGATCACTTAACCTTATAAAATCCTCAGCAGTGTATTCTTGGCAAAATAATAAAAATATATATATATTAAATATATATATAAAAGCACAAGAGTAGAACTATATTTAAGGGTACTCACGCAACCTGAAAGTAATATTCCCAAACAAGTGAACAAGAAGTAGCTATCAGAGAACTCTTGCCCAAGAATTAATGAAAAGGGCTTAGTTTGGTCTTTCAGATAAAATTTGAAAGAGCTTTTTCCTTTTTTTTTTTTTTTTTTTTTTTAGAATAAATTCAATAAAAAAATTTCAATTTTTACTGAAAATCTGTATAATCAATCTCTGTAAACAATCTATGAAGAACTGAATTCTATCGACAGAAATATAAAATGGACCGTACTAGCGTTCAGAAGCAAAAACCGGTAATCCTATGGATTAACATGCCAGTTTCCATGTCGTATGTGATCCGTTTACTTCTTAGAGGTCAGTGTACCTTTAAGACATGTTTTATCTGTAGTCCAGACCTCCCAAGCTCCTTTCAGTTCTCGCTTCAGTTTGGTATCCTTGAAGAGAAACAGTTTCCTAACAAGTACCGTGTAATGTGAGACTGGTACCGCTTGCAAAATCTCAGGCTGGCTTATTACAGGCAGGAGTCTTTGAACTCAGTAGGGGACACTGGATCTTTAACTGCCAGAGGGAATGGATTTCCCCGTCAGCAAATCTAGCAGGTAACCGGGCTACATGTAGCCCAAGGTTATTTTCAGCAGTTTGATTTTGCTAGTTTCATCTCTATGACTTTAAGTCACTTTTTCCACCAACATTTTAATAGCAGGTATTGATGCAGAAAAGGAGAATTCTGCTCTGGATCTTCAGAGAGCACCGTTTTTGTGAGCCACACATTTCAGGGGATCACATTTAAGGGCTTCTGTCTTTATGAAACGCAGTTGGCAATTAAAAACTAAAATAAGATACACCCGTAGAGGATTATGTTAATGTGAATGCATTGTGTATGGACTATGGGCCATTCTGTTTTGAAATAAGGTGATTTTGAAAGTGTGTTATTGTGTTACATAACTGCCAACTTTTTGTCCTGGACTGTTGGATAGTATAATTTTGTGTCACCCTCTTGCCACATTATACCTAACATAACTTTGTAAAACGTATTATTGATACAAAATATATTGACTGGTGACGGTTGTATTATATTATTGTAAGGATGCAAACTATAGTAGCTATATCATATGGTATTAAAAGTAATAGACTAGGATATTTGTGAAATATGTCTTATAAAACCATGTATTTATGAAAACGTGCCAGTCGCGGTGGCACTTGTAAAGATGAACCTGTCCTTGCCTACCTAGCTTGGCACCGGCAATATATGTCGGATGGAAGGTTCCAGGTTGGGCAGTCAATACGTATTAAGTGTAATAGCATATGGCAAAAGTAAGTAAACGGTAACATATGGCCACTGAGGAAAGGGGGAAGGGTCTCGATTTCACCTTGACCTTATATTGAATCATTCAACGCAGCTGTGCCTGCAAGGATCCGGCTTATCTGCTCCGTCTGTGCCAAAGCATTAGCCAAACATCAAACAATGACATCACTAAATAGCTTAAGATGTACAAAAACAGCCACAAAAAAGGAAAGAATGATGAAAAAATGGAAATGTCATAGGTCAACGTGAAAAATAAAAATATCGATCTATTTCTGAAATATCGTGAATATTTGGGTACAGTTCTATGGTTGTTAACAATGTGCTCTCATTTTTTGGTAAGGAGCTGCAGTGCGATGTTTCGGTGGAAGAAGACAACAGACAGGAATGGACCTTCACATTGTACGATTTTGATAACAGTGGAAGAGTTAGTCGAGAGGTAAGAAGTCAAAATGGATTATTGTTTATAAAGAGACCACTTATGCGGAGGTCCCGTCCCAAAGATTAGCACCTTTATTTCTTGTGTAACAGACCTTCAACTCCCTCCTCAAGCAGGGATCTCCTTACCTTTTAGTAGTGGTGACCTGAAGTGGCGAGCAGATTCAGTAAGCCATGTGCCTTGTGTGTGAACATTGGTATCAGCAGGTTATACCTAAGGAAAAAGCAAAAACATGGGGTTCGTATTGAGATAAAAAAAACAGCTTCCTACATGCAGAGGACCATAAAAATATCACTCTGATAGTTGCTTGAATGCTTTGGTTGCATTAATGCATCTCTGTCTTTTTACGTGGTTTATTACACGGGTCATGGTCATCAGTACAGTTTGGGTCCACCAAAGTCATGACTCTTTGTTAATAACAGTGGAAAGGTTACAACCACTAACACATTTAAGGGCTGTATCACTTGGATTGACCTTTAAAATGTCTTTGCCTCTGATCTGTATATTACGGTCATCAAAATTCTGTATTCCGAATAGTTTGTCACGGAAGTGACACGTTTTGTGACTGTCTTGCCAAATCTCTGTATAAAACATTCTGCTTCTAATGGCTTTGATGAGCCGTTCATCGCTGGCTTTGTGCGTGCGTTAAGATAACAGCGCGACTTTAATACTCATGTTGAAAAGAATTAGCTAATAGAGTGTTTTCCTCCATTGACAGTCCAATTTATTTTGCTCTTGAGGTCTTTCTACAACTGACAGCCTGCCCTGTAATTATCTTCATAGGGAAAATAGCTAATCGGACTTCAGACTCGTATAATTGAACTAATGTGTTGTGATCCGTGAAGTGTTGTAAGTCCGATTGAGGTTTAAAATACCCAGATCATCCTTTTCTCTTGCGACCTTTTCTCCATTTCTTTTTTTTTCCTTTATGTTTTAACCCTTTTGCCACTGCGGTGAAAAAGGACAGATTTGCATGTTTATAGTTTATATTTTTACAATTGGCGCTTATTTATATAGACATGGGTTATGTAGCAAAATGTGCGTACCAAAAACTTTAAGGCATTTTTATTGATTACCATAAAAATGACTCAAATGATTATTTCTGTTTTATTTTTTTTTTAGGATATAACAAGTTTACTGCAAACAATATATGAAGTATTTGATGCATCAGTGAATCATTCCTCAAGTTCCAGCAAAACTTTGCGAGTAAAGCTGTCTGTGGCCCCTGATGCTACTCTGAAGAAGAGGAATGCTGTTCTCAACCAAGCAGGTAAAACAAGGAGTTCACACTTTAAAGTACCTAAAAATTCTGGTATCAGAATAGTGGCATCTCGTCTTTCTTAATTATATACACCAGCAATGACATGCTCTTTTCCAGAAGTAAAAAGTAAATATTCCAGGAAGCTGCACTATTGGTTGGAGTTTAGTTTCCGAATTATTTGACGGCTCTCCTTACGTTTTAGGAGCCATCATCGGAACACTTTGTTCAGATACAATTCTTACTGTTTTAAATTAGAGAACCATGTGCAATTTTAGAAATTGTGCCTCCTCCTGGATGCTCGTGGTCTTGTACTTTCTTTCTCTCATCAGAGATTGAATAATTTTGCTTATGGGTATCGTTACTTATGGGTATCGTTACTGTTGGAAAAGAAGCATATTATACTCAATAACCTTCTCTGCTTTTCCAATTTGTCTGTTTTCAGAAATGCAGAGTGGAAGACACAGGAGTGAGAGCAAAGTCAACGAAGATTTGCGGACTTCCGAGAAGAAACAACGTTGTACCGGGAGGTAAAAATGACTACTAATAGTGTGAATTTAGGGAAAGCCCCTATAGCCCATTACAAATACCTGTCTAGATTAAGCAGTAAACATCAAAGTAGAAGCCCAGGGCTTCCTCTCACTGATTTTTGAAGAGGCTTAAAACAGCAATCAACAAAAAAGTGTTTTTGCTGTTGGGAATTCTAAACCTTTTCCATAAACTTTTGAGAATAGTTCTTAAAAGCTCTTATAGCCATTGTAATTATCTTGGAGAAAAAAGGACACAGGAAAAAGGGAAAGCAAAAACAAAAGCTTTCACACCTGAATGTTAAATTACTATATAATATCGACTAACAATCAAAGAAAAAAAATACATGGCCTAATTGCATGGCCTAAGATTTTGAGGCAATAAACCTGTCCGCAGGGGTTTTCGACTTTAAACTTTTGGTTGAGGGATAAAACAACCTGATGGTTCCTTGAGATTGGCAATGTTTCTTTAGGCTTATTTTTGTTGGCAGCTGAAGCCTCCTCTCCCACCCAAACCTCATAGTCCTGCATTCCAAGGATGGCTGTAGCCCTTGTCTCTGAACTGACTCTCGGAAAGATCAGGGCTGGATTAGTGCTTTGCTTGTGAGAGTTAAAAAAAAAAAATCCGACAGCCTCCAACAGGCAAACTGTTTGGCAGTTCTAAGGTCTGCTGTGTAGAGGATATATGGGAGGTGTAGACAGACAGAGAAAAAGATAAAAGGGAGTGCTATGTCTCAGGATTAAAAATGTCATACACATAGTGATACTGGTGCCAGGAGAGGCATTAGGAATACGTTGTTAAGAGTCAGTTTACTGCAATTCCTCAATCATTTTGTCCCCGAAGAGCTACGCAATTTAAGAAGTACTTAAGTTTAACCGGGGGGGGGGGGTTGAATACAAGTTGCTGTTAAGAAGGTAGTTGTCAGGACTCGGGTGATCAGGTCGGGTAGGAGCCCATGCGCAGGGGATACTTGGGGTTCAGTATGTAACCCACGGTGCATGATTATGCAAACAAAGACACCACAAACAGAAATCCAGGTAAAGCAGTGTATATTATGTATATAACAGGACCAGCAAATAAGGGTAATAGTCTAAGCAAGTAACCGGACGTATGGCAAAATAAAATACAGGTAATAAGTCTTTTGGCAGGGAGCCCGCTTGGAAGGGCACGACAGACAGAGAGCCCGCTTGGAAGGGCACAAAAGGCACACAGCCCGCTTGGAAGGGCACAATAGCAGGGAGTCCACTTGGAAGGACACAATAGCAGGGAGTCCACTTGGAAGGACACAATAGCAGGGAGTCTACTTGGAAGGACACAATAGCAGGGAGTCCACTTGGAAGGACACAATAGCAGGGAGTCCACTTGGAAGGACACAATAGCAGGGAGTCCACTTGGAAGGACACAATAGCAGGGAGTCCACTTGGAAGGACACAATAGCAGGGAGTCCACTTGGAAGGACACAATAGCAGGGAGTCCACTTGGAAGGACACAATAGCAGGGAGTCCACTTGGAAGGACACAATAGCAGGGAGTCCACTTGGAAGGACACAATAGCAGGGAGTCCACTTGGAAGGACACAATAGCAGGGAGTCCACTTGGAAGGACACAAAAGCAGGGAGTCCACTTGGAAGGACACAAAAGCAGGGAGTCCACTTGGAAGGACACAAAAGCAGGGAGTCCACTTGGAAGGACACAAAAGCAGGGAGTCCACTTGGAAGGACACAATAGCAGGGAGTCCACTTGGAAGGACACAAAAGCAGGGAGTCCACTTGGAAGGACACAAAAGCAGGGAGTCCACTTGGAAGGACACAAAAGCAGGGAGTCCACTTGGAAGGACACAATAGCAGGGAGTCCACTTGGAAGGACACAATAGCAGGGAACCAGGAACAGTACAGGTGCAGAGCCACAGCAGGAAGGTCCATAGACTTCAATACAAAGGCCCTGAGTCAAGGGCAGGGCAGGTTCATAAAGGTAGGGCAATCCAGGTAACAAGGCCCAGCTGGATGTATTCACTAGGGCTCAACCCAGGTAACAAGGCACACCTGAGTTCTGAGTGCTCCAGAGGGCGGAGGGTGGCCACTAGTGGTAGCAGATGTAAATGGCACAGGTATGAAAAAGTCATGGTTCAGGCAGCAAAAAGTGGTTCCTGACAGTAGTTTAATGTGGAAAAAAATATTACTATAGTATTGTGTGCTGTTTAATTAGCTTCAGCTCCTTTACTGCCAAAGCCAATTCTCACAGATGAACTGTATAGTCTGCGTGGTATTCTAGGAAATGCAACCAGGTGGCCCCTTATGAAAATTAGGCTGCACAATGGAAGAATAAATTATTTCCACGCTGAACTGCACATAATGAGTGAAGCAGGCGAAACTGAAACATTTTCATGTAGGATGAGACATTTTCTGGGAATTCTGCAGATTAGAACCATTCAGTCCATCTAGTCTGCCCATTTTTTCCTGCTATAAGAGCCTCAAATTTTATGAGGTCCTTGGCTTTGTCTCTTATTCAGGATAGCATTATGTCTGCCCCACGGTATGATAATAAATAATAAATAAATTGTATTTGTCAATCTGGTTAAAAATGAAAGACCCGCCATTAGACTGGTGATGGTCAAACAACCTGTCTTAAATGATGTGCTATAGATGTTTTATAGAACATAAACAACTAAACATAATGTAATCTCTTGTGTACGGGCTTCCAAACATATCTTGTTTTTTCTTTTTTTCTTCCAGACATACCTCAGCTGAGAATGAAACCGAACAGACAGAATGTCTCAGACAATGTGTAGATGAGAATATTGAACGAAGAAACCACTATTTGGATCTCGCAGGAATAGAAAATTACACCTCGAGATTTGGCCCAGGTGTGTTAAACTTAAGCATTACCATTTTCAGCATTAACAAAGTGACTTTAGTATCCTCACAGCATCTTAATTCTCATACATCATCTGCATTATCTAAAACATATACATTGAAGATTTCTTCCATAACCAGTACTGCCTCTATGTATAGGTTTGTCTTTTTTAGTTATTTAAGTATATTATGCTTGCCTTTTCTAGGCTCCCCTGCTACGGGTGAACAGCAAGAATCGCAAACCAGAGCTTCTAATCAGATGAGGTCTCGTTCACATGAACCAGAGACCATCCATGTACACCATCGGAGATCACAGGCTTTAGATCCTGGCCATTTCAATATGGCTGATTTTTCTTACTCCAGAATGCCAGATGTTCAGCAAAGGCATCGAGGTCCAGAGTTTGGCAAGCACTCTGTCAGATCTCCCAAGATCTCATCTAAAAATGCAGCCTTTACAACTAGCCAGCCTGGAAGAACAAGGAACAAACCCAGCCACGCTGTGTCCATTCCAGTTACTTCCCCGACTGCACTTATGGGTCAGAGCTACCCCTACCACCCCATACCACCTCAACAACCTTATAGGAAGAGCAAGCAAAAGATGAAGGAAGGTCATCAGATGTGCAAAGCTTTCCAGTCTCCTGTGAATGTGGTAGAGAAAGAGCATGTAAGGGATCTGCCCAGCATGGTATTGTATGAAGGTCACGCTGGACACATGGTACAAAGACACGAGCACCACCACCATCATGAACATCACCACCACTATCACCATTTCTACCAAACATAGATGAAAAATGTGCATCGCAAGCCTGGGCGGACAGTTTGAGCAATGGGAGCCTTTCATATAAAGGAAGGTGTTATCACTAACAGTAGCTAACTTTGGAAACCTGTTGATGCCTAACGTAGTATGCAGTGGATCTATAGAAGGAACCCAAGTGCACATTTTTTTTGGATACAGTTATAGATTTGGAACTCCAATAAAAGCCACCAAGCACTTCTTTTAAACCAAGACCTATGGATGGATAGATTTCTATCAAGTGTTCTATATACATTTGACAAACAAACTTATTGCACAGGAACCTTTTTCAGGGCAAACAGTTGTGAACAATTTGGACACCATAAAATGTTAAATACATTTTACTAATGGAAAACAAAACCCCCACAAACAGCGTGCTACCTCTAGTATTATTCAGACATTATTTTCTTTTACTGATGTAATCATCTATTGGACTTATAATTTTCATATAGTATTGTGCTGTATATTAATAACCTAAAATACCATCTTAATGAACACAAAGAAAAGATAGCTGTAATTGACAACATAATCATGTTACTGAAGTAAATATGCTAATCTTTGGTTAATATTTATATATATGTATATGGCATTTTAGGGTTTCAATTTTCTCTTTCTTGTTTCACATGGAGATATTACAAAGTGCTTTAGAAGTTGGCACTTGACTCAATATCTCTATGAAACATTAAAGAGCTATTTCTGTACCATTCACTTAAAGTTGGACCTGCAACATATGTAGCTGAAACGTGTCACAATTCCATCTGGCAGCCAAACGATTTATTTGAATTAAACCCCCCACCACCTTGAACATAGAAAAAAAAAAAGACCTCACATTACTCTCTGAATACACATCACGGTTTCCAAAATCGGAAGGCAACGCCTTGCTAGATTTCTTGTTTTTTCTTCCTGATTCATCTGGATTTTTTTTTCCTTTTTAATTTTGTTTTGCTTTTTTTTTTTTTTTTAAATTTTCACTTTAAAGTTGGCAAGTGCTTATATAATTATATATATAAATATATTATCTATACACTCAGGTACAAATTTTGTGTTAAAGAAATCTGTGGTTTAGTTATGTGTAGCATTTTTTGTTATTACTATTTTATTTCAAAGAGTTTCTACTTAATGTATTATAACAGATGGAATTTTGTGTAAAAAACGCCCTTTTGGGGTTTTTTTCCCCCAGGGCAATACTCCCTTTTTAAGCTGACATTGTGAAGGAGCTTGTTTATCCTTTTTTTTAAAAAATGTTTTTATGTTAAATATAATAAAAATAAACCAGATGGTAGGGTCGGTTCTTGTTCTATAGGCTATTGGTGACACGGGACAAGTTGATTGTAAGAAGGAAGCATTATTTTTTTTTCAGTGAAAAGTGTTATTTTAATAATGGTTTGCTCATTTTCTCTGATCACCCGCTCATTTTAGCTAAAATAAATAAATAAAAAATAAAGCAAAAAATAAAAACATTTGTTCTCACTTGCAGTGTTACATGGTCAGCAGAAAGTTTTTAGGTATCAGTACCGCACAGGTACTGAATGGATTAATATACAACCTAGTGAAACTATGCAGGTGATCTCTTTTCTAGTAATATTACCGCTTTCATCATTTGATTGCGGTATAAAATATAGGGTTTTTTTGCCTCAAAAATATTATACCTCCCCTTTAACATCTGGTACTTTTTTTAAGGTAATCTGTCATTAAAAAAATACGTTCTGTACCTTTAGAAGTTCTGCTTTGTATAATATCTCCAGAGTTATCGGTTTAACTTCTTCTCTCCTTAGCAGCAACATGCTAGATTAGCCATGTATATCCTCAGCTCAGGCCATGTTATCCCCTAAGTCTGTAACTTTTTTTTACTAAATCATTGATTTCCAGATAAAAGATTCCATTGGAACATAACTGAGGATGCTTTAAGGATGCCATGTAGTCACAGCTTTCTGTGTTATTAATACATACATTTTTGAGAAGGTGAGACCGCACCATGGATTGACTAAGCTAATAATGCCTTTAGGGGAAACTAACTTCATTTTTGTTTAACGTGTGACCATAGTTAGTTTGTATGCACTTAGAATTCCAAATAACACTCGTTGCTGTAGTTAAGCGGATATTCTGGTTGGATTTCCTGCATTACGGAGGGCAGAACACATACCTGAAGGCCTTTCTTTCTGATTGTCATTAACAGAAAACAACTGAGATGGGCGGTGGTCAACTCTATGATACCTCTCTATGATCTTATAAAAGAGCAGAGAAAGTAGGTCCTCCGCCTTTCAGGGACTGGTAACACCAGAGGACTTGCAATGGCTACAGACAAGCAGTTGTTTAGGAAGAAGGGGGGAATAGCCATTGCACCCTCTTTAAGGTGGGCTTGAAAGGTGGATATTGGTGTTATTGCTGTTTATTTCCATGCTGACAGCAACCATTTTGCCTCCATGTGTTAATTTATGACAAACTTGGCTTTTTACTCTAGGTTAATTGACATTGATCGTATATGTACCCAGAAATGTAGGGCTTGCACTTACTGTATATAAGGTATATCTGGTAAGCAGAAGCTGCTTGCTCCCAAGTTTTAACATTTATAACTGGAGGCCTAAATTCTCACCGCAGGCTGCTTATAATGCCCATTGGCAATGCTGATAAATTGTCTGGTTACAAAGAGGTATATAGATAATAATTTCCCTACAAGGTGTGTTCTAAATTACAAGCCATATGACTGTCTGTGCTTACTTTAAACAGATGGATGTCCCTTTGGCAAAAAAAAGGTAAATCCTGTTTTGGAGTCTAAAGTAATGTTGTACATAATGGCACTGAGAGCTAAGGGTGAGGTTATAGTTAATGCAGTATTTGCTTTTCTTAATTACACCTGCATTTGGTTGGCTTGTTCTGATTTAACCCCTTGCAAGATGCAGTGATTGCCAAGTTCAGTCTTTAAACCTTACCTGCGGGGCATGTTGTGCCGACGCCCTTCACCTGCTTAATCACAGGTGTGTCTGTCCTTGATTTAAGAGCTAGAATTGGGAAGCATGCTATCCGTGCAGCTCCCAGTACTTTCAGTTGGTTAGACTATCTAATGTTGCAGTATATTTAAGATAAGTTGTGAGGCTTTTAAATACAGAATGGTAGCCCTTTTGGTGATGGAATGAATATTTATCTGAAATTAGGTGAATATACTGATCAACCAGTCCATTTGTATCAGGAGTGTGTAAGTTGATACTGAATGCCTTAAGAGGTTGATAATTGCTATAAGTATTCAGTGGGTTTAACTTTTTGTGTGCCAGAGGGATGAGAGATGCTCAACATCTGATGCCCACGCCTCTGGCGCTAAGGAGGTTAAAAAAAATGATGTCGTATCATATTGGAAAATGATTATAAAATGGGTTGAGTGCCACAGAGGCAGTAATACACTTTGCTATGTTGTGCTCTCCTTGTAGACATCTGAAGGGTTAAATGTGTATGTGAAACTGAGTAGGAAGGAAGGATGGTGGTTTGGATGCTTCAGTTTTTGTTAAGAAAGTGAAGTTCCAGTTAAACGCAATGCTGTGGGTTTTGGAAGAAATTCAGGTAATATTATGTAAAATGCAGTTAATATAAATATTTTGAATTCTAAAGTGAGTGGTGAGTTAGGTCTTGTGTTTTTGTTTTGTTGGTATTTGGTTGCCATTTTTTCTGCCTATGGTTCGAACGATTGTCATCCACTAGCTGCTTTAATTTTGAGTTGGCAGATGTACAATAAATAGCTGGTGATTGCATATACTTAAAACACAGATTCATGCACCCATGTGCAGTTACCTTACAGCTACCTTTTTTACATTGCCAGGAAAGACTGTCAAACACTATGGTTGTCTTTAATATGATTATGGTGCATAATTTGAAAATAGGCCTTATTGCCATGGTAACTAAACTGATCAGCAATCAGCAATATTCCATTGATTGCTTTATTGATATGACTAGCGCTTCAGTGTTAAATAGTCCCCTTGATGCAAAACTGGGAGGGGGGGCAGATCGCCCTTGTGGGCAATCAGGCAATGGAGGAGGCAGCTTGTGGCCATTATTGCCTCATTATCTCTAATACTGCTTTTATAAAAATCACCCCTAAAATATGTTAACGTTGTAGTAGTCTATCCGTATTAATGCCTCAGGCAGCCACAATGGAACCTGTTTTACTTATTTAAAGGGAAACCATTGAGAAACTTGCTGGTTTTGTATGTCTGCTTTGCAACGTTTCCAGGTGTGAAAAGAATCTGCTAATTTAGAATTCCTAGATCTCTTTGAATGTTTAAGAGGAATCTTACTGATGTGCAATTGAGTTTTATTCAGTGGCACCTGTGAAATCGCATTGCATTGGATTGGCATCCATGCTAAATGCTTCACCTGTTAATAAATTACCCATTGATCGCGATCAAGAATGATTGTCTGCCTAAATGTGATAGTGGCACTTATCTGAAAGGGACAGACAAATGACCATCAAACCTTTGTCAACTTTCCCAGGCTTTCTGTTATCACAGCTTTGTTTTTATCACATTAAAACAAGGCAGTTTGGCACGTTTTAAAAAACCTGAAAAAAAACAGTGTAAAGGCATAGTAATGACTAAAAGGAAGGTATGTACTGATGGAATAGCACATGTCAATTCCCTATAGAGAAGGATAGCTAGGGCACTGTTCATCTTGGCTGGTATGACTTAAAGCTATTGACTGCCAAATATTTTGTCCTTGCATTTCTACATGTGTCCACTAGGGGTATAAAATGTCATTACTTTGTTTTACAATGACAGGGTGAAACCTGTTTTAATGTAAATAAAGATTCTACTGTAACATTTAATGCGCATTGGTTTGGCATCTATTGTCAATGGAAGCACATGGGTATTTTTTTGTTTACGTAGATTTGCCTGGAAGCGAACACTTCTGTACATGAATACCCTTGCCATCCTGACTTATAATCCCCTATGTTGAATCAATACAAATCTTTTATATTATACATTTTCTCCTGTTGTAATACGTGGTCAGATTTGCCAAACATCTTAAAATATAAATAAAAAAGAAACATGCTTTGAGTAGAACTTTTCCTTATCTGCTCTAATTGCTCTACGCGTTATCTCTATCAACAGGGATAGACGTTCATAATAAAGGTAATCCTATGAAAAATGTTGGATGCCAAAACAATATTTGTGTATTAACATCTTTTTTGTGACACATCTGTAAATCCATGCTATCATTTTTATTTTTTAGACCATCATAATGATAGATTCCCATTTAAAACATGACCACAGTTGAGAATTTCAAGATGTAAAGGTAATTTAAAAGTGAAAAATGACGTATCTTTCTATTGTTAAACCACTGGTCTAAACAAATACAATGAACTTAAATGTTTATGTAATAATCAGGCAAATTGCTACAAATTTGTTAGTTAAAATGAATTAGATGTAACTATACAATGAGATGCTATCATTGTTATAGTATTTTTTTTTTTTCATTTACATGTTGTGCAGAATTCATGTTTGGGGAAAACTACATTTTTCATTTATGGTTTTTTTTTTGTCTGCTCTGTCTGCTTCCTCTCTGATAAAATTAGTCGCATATAGTGTTGCTTTCTTTGAGGCTTACCTGAGTTCTGAGAACTCCTGCTCACAATGTTTCTCAAAGGAAATGTTTAAATGTGATGCCTCTTTAAAAGTACATCTGAAATAAAGCAATAATATCCAACACCAAGTTAACTTTAGGAATCGAAATGTATGGTGATCCCCCCCAGGGATCTGTTCTCTAGTGATCAAGGGATCTGTAAAACGCATAGGGGGATATTTAGTAAGATATAAAGATTCATTTTTACATTGGACAGCATGAGCAGATTGTTTCTCCAGGTTAATATTTCCAATAAAGTTCTGAAATCATTGAATATGAGCATAAAAAAAATTGTTTTGTTTTTACACCTATCTGGATAATGCATAAAAATGGTAACTTATGTTTACTTGTTCCTCTGAAAAAACAAGCTGGCTATATTTTTTTCCACGTTTGCTCCTCCATTCGGAATGTGCTATAGAAAGTGGTGTTCGTTAATACAAAGGACTCATTAGATATTCCACTCTGTCATTTGATATGTAGATGGTAATTCCATAAGTAGGTAGGTCATGTACATGCAGGTCGTGGGATGGGTCACACACTTGTATTTGTTATGTCTGAAATAGATTCACAGCTGTTGTCGAAGACTAGATGAGAAGACACCTAAAAATGACGGCAGACGGTCTCCAATTACTACTGTACTTGAAGCTAAATGTAACTGGCGAGATGCGTTTTGGAAATGTTATTTTAAGGAGAGACAGCCACTGAATGACCTGCATTCCTTGCCAAGCTTTTAGGAGTTAATGACAACGTTTCATAAGCAGGGTAAATTGGGTTTAGTGGCTTTTTTTTTTTTACAGCGCTGCTCTAGGAAAAACACTCCTGTGTCTTAGATGTGCTCTCAAATATCGCAATACATCATACGTTCTACATGTTAAGGCTTTTCAGATGTAAGGTTCCAATTAAAATAAGGGATTTGTGTATTAGAAGCTTGGCTGATGTGTTTTCAATGGGTACGATCTTAACTTTGTGTTTGCGTAATTATTGCAAATGATTTGGTTCTATCCACTTCTTAGACGCAACAACATCCCAGCAGGCGTGGTAGAGGTAGGCATATGGCTCTTTAATCTAAGATTAGACCAAGGACTGATTAGAGTGAGTCTTTAAAGCGGGAAAAATGGGCAGACTGCATTGACCAAGTGAGTCTTATCTGAGGCCAGATTGTGTTTGGTGTCTCACCCCCCCCAACAAATGCGTAGGGGATTTCAGCAGAACTACCCCCTCTTAATATACTCACCACCAGTCACTTCCAGCGCTGCCCCAGAGATCTGCGGAGAGTCTAATAAGTTGCCCCTTCCCCGTGTGGCAAGTGCTCCCATTCATCTCAGTGCAATGGAGGTGTTCTGTTGCAGCTCTGGAGCTGCAGATTCCCATGTGTCGAGTATTCAATTTTAAATGTATTCTAAGGCACTCCCAGAGTACTTTATTATGCTTTCTCTGATGAAGCTGCCTAGGACATTAAAATGTCTCTTTAACTTGGTGCTCTGCCTCTGTAGAAGCTCTTCCATTAAAACAATCCCTGACTTATAAAGCAGCTACAAGCTATGGGAAGTTTAAAATTATTTTTGCCAAAACTCCCAACATATGTGTTGTACTATAGTAGGTAAAGCGTCCAGAATCGGGTGGTGGGTGCATTGAAGGAAGAGAAAGGCGAGAAGGCCGTGCTTGCCAGAGCTCCCATTCTACAGGATATGCCGTTGGCTTCATAAATATCCTCTTGTACCCTTCCTTGAGGCCCACATGTTTTTCGTAACTCGATTTCTAGGTTTCTGCTGCTCTGTATGGAATCCAAGTCTCTGATTCATGTGGTTCCTGTTCTGTAACCTTTTAAAGTAAATACTGGCAAACGTACATCTGCCTGTAAACATTCTTCTTGACGGCTATAAAGTAGACATTTTCCTGACAGATGTACCTATAGTGACTTCTCTGCAACACAAACTCCCTTCAGGCTGAATATAAATAATGGTCCTCCACAAGCAGAATGCCAAAGCAGATGATCAAACACATGTGAGGGAACGTGGAAATACTAGGATAAGTTGTTTCCACTTGGGGTCAGGGCCCCCTACGGCAATGTTTACAAAGACGGGAGGTGGAAGATCTGAGCCTACTGAAACCGTACAAACAAATCACGCAATCATGTTTCTGACAGTATAATTGGCATATTAAGGAATGATCCTGAGAATTGGTACTATACTTGAGGATGTCCTAAACAATCCGACTTTAATATTGTCCTTATGAAAACCATTACTATTCTAAATCACCTGTTTCAAGCAGGGTTTTCAGATGTGGGTTCTTGCATATTGTTAATTGAGCCCCTTGAGACTGCCCCCCCCAAAAAGTGGCGGACATTACTATATTCTATTAGTAGTAATGATCTTTATTTATAGAAATGGTTAAAGTAGGATGACCCTCTCGTAATTGCATAACAGCAAAGCAGCCCCTGATAGACTATGATGACCACAAACTTCTTAAAACTTTTCTGTGACTCATGTGCCTACAATGCTTGGTTAATGATAGATCAGGAAGGGAGGGACATGCCTGCTTTTATTTTTCTTTTGGTTTACATGCCAGAGATCTGTTCTAATCGCCTTTCACAGATGACTGTAATAAAAGATCAAACGTATACAAACGGTTTAATGTAGCCAGGTTTCCATGGTTAAAGGGAAATTCTGTTTCTTGAACTTATTGCTTAAAGAAACTTTTTTTTCTCATGACGCTCCCCCTTACATACATGCTGTGTTTGTACATCCGTATGAGTGTGTGTGTTCTACACACTTGTGCATTTGTTTCCTATTGATAACAGAGTGCATGGGAGCTAATCTCAAAAAGTTATGATTCTATGGTGCATCAGGTTTTATAACTAGCTGCCAAACCTTTAATGATGTTCTTGCCCGGCATTTTTAGATTGTTTTTAACCTTTACATAGTAGGCTAATCACCTAAGGATAGCAAGTGATATAAATATATAATACTTTTAGCTAATTTCTGCTCTGGGTGGCTGGTAAAGCAATATAACAAATCCCCCATAGCGGAGTTTTTTTTTTTTTTTTTTTTTTTCTTTTTGAGGGACGGTTCAAAGCAATCCAGACTGCACTTGAACATCCTCTAACTTTGATCTCAAATGCACTAGGATCTGAATTTCATGTGCTTCGTTGATTCTGTGAATATTTGGATAGATATTAACCACAAGACATCCCTCTTAATAAATTATTGACTTCCAACCCCGTGTCTCTGTATACAGGAAATGAGCATAAACTTTCTAATGTAATATGCTTATTTGTTTAATGCGTCCCATGTCGGTAATTGCTTTCTATATTTAAAAAAATCTCTTGTGGTCATAAGCAAAAAATATTAAATTTTTCACTATTTTTTATTCTTAATATCGACTTAACTAAATACTTTATTCGTTTTAATAGCAGAACTGTGCGAAGAAGCCACTGTTTAATTAAAATTTTATTAGCTCATAAAGTATGTTTGCCGTTTCTCTCAGAGTGAATTTGTCAGTATATATCACATACAGTATTTCTCCATCTAATGACCATTACACAGTGACTGGGGAGGTCCCCACTCGTTCCCATTTCCCCCTCGTGCCCCTTACAAATTGAATGCGTTTGGAGCTAGCCCCACCTGCAGTATAATTAGGCCCCATCCACTGACGACCTGCCAACCCACATCCTGAATGTTCCCAGGTATGTTGCTATGGCGATCACTTTGCATTAGAATTTCAGACTCAAACTTTTGAAAATCAATGTTTCTGTAAATTTTGTTTTGTTTCTACATTCTTTGAGTCTTGGTTCAACTTCACATTGGTTCTAAGATGACCTAAAGTGTAAGATACAAGTTTGACTTCTAGAGCTCGATGTAAGAGTGGTTTTGCTGAATATATAACCTTTTTCTTAATTGGAAAACATTTCCGTTTTTAATTTAGGGAATTTTAATTTTAGCAATGCGCAAAGCTTGCTCACGATAATTGTCTAGATATACTGGAAGCCAGGGGCTTATATGGGGGTTTGATCTTTGTATCCAATTGTGCCCTTTTGTCAATTCAATCTTTCATCCATGGGATTTTGCAGATTATACTATTGAGATTTCACATTCAACAAAGTTAAAGATTATTTACATAAAGGGCAGTGCGCACGTTGGATTATTTACAAATCAAAGCTGTGTTATGGGCCTCAAAGAAAAGGTCAACAAAAAGTCTTGGGAAATGTAATACCTATTTTATTGACTCAACATGCCCAATGTGTCCATCTTTCCTGTAAATGCAGTCCTGTCGTTTACAAATACTTTAAAACTACGTGCCTGTATATAGACACTTATTTGTTTAATGTACACATAGATCCATGGACCCTGAGAAGTTTTGGTTCTAGATAAAATATATTGACAATATGTAGCTCGCTTGTACTACTAAAGTGTTATACTTGGTGATCAGGGCTGCCTGGTACAAACCAGCTTAACTCATCCATCACACCTCATCCATCTCAACAGGCCTACTAGATCTCAGGTGTCCATAGAGGGGCCACCCCGGCTTGGCTGATGGGCCACCCCGGCTTGGCTGATGGGCCACAAGGGCCATTGAGGGAACATGTGACAAATCAGGCAGGCCAGGTCCCCTTGCTTTCCAGGACCCATACTGGGGTACAGGTCCCCCCCTTCCTTGGTAGTGACCATGGCAGTGATAAACTTGCTGGGCAGGATGACCCCATTGTACCCCGCAGTGTTTTCACTTAAAAGACTAGATTAAAAGATGGTGCCCTTTTTAAGAATATATTGTCAGATATGAAGATTCTCTGGGCCTCATGATAAACACTTTAACAAATGACACTTATGTTTTTATTTTCAAATTGTGGTCACCAAGCTACTTCAAGGTGGTCCAGAAGAGACAGACAAGAAGCCAAAGTAGGTTTTTTGGAGAATAAAATTATTTGTAGAAGAAAAAGGAAGCAGGGTTTATTAAAGTGACACGTGGATGTGCCATCTAGCCTCACCAACATAGAATGCGTTATAAATTTACCTTGTAAGTTTTTAATGCATTCATTAAATCTGTTGAGGGGGGTTAAATCACTTAGCTTAAGGAGAAGCTGCAGCTTCAGAGTGACACCTTCCTGCTGTCCCTGTTTATATGCCACTGATTGACTCCTTAACACATATATAGGTGTAGGCAGCTTAGCACCTCCTTGAAGACAGTAGCTGGGTGGGGGGGATTCTGCAAAATCACTCAATTAGCAAGGAGAAAATCTGAAAATTACAGGGACCTCTCGGCAATCGTATGCATTACAATTGAGACAGAGCCGGATTGACTTAGGGGGAATGTGGTGCAATTTGTCGTAGCCACAGTTGCTCCTGTGAGCTCTGGATTAATGTAAGGAGCCGCTTTGCATCAGGTATGGATATTACCGGATTATGTGGGAATGCTTAATTTTCATATGACTCAAAAGCAGATTCTGTATGGTTGTTGCAATAGAAAGAGGAAACATACTTAAAAGTTAGTGCCTCCCCCCCCAAACACCTTGTATACAAAAGAGTGAAATACATGTCTAAGTGGAACAGCACCTTTAGCTGTGACCATAGCTATATGCTAACTAATATTTTTCAGGAAGGCTGTTGCCCAGCAACCCACGTGACTGACACAAGGAACCGGCTCATCTGTCCCGGCATCCATCTGGACCCAGGCAGGAATATGGGAGGGATTTCGCTCAGTGTGCTCTGATTGGCTGTTCCTTTCTTTTCCCGCCATTTTGTTAATAGACTTGTGTTTCTGGTCACAGGCTGCGCGGGAGCTTGTACCCTGCTGCTGACAGTCATTGAGTGCAATGGCTGAGGGGTCAGTTAAATACCTTCTTTTCCCCACCCCTGTGTTGTGTGGTAATATAGTAATACAGTATAATTTATATTATGGACATGTGTGACACAATGAAGGCATGTAGCTGAATCTGCAATAAACTTTAGGGAAAGAGGGGCCCTTTCTGTATAGGTGCTCCAGGGCCCCAACCTTAATCTGGCCTTGGCTGGAGAGACTTTTTAACTATGAATATTTAATTAGGCTAATCCCTTTGACACAAAGTAGCCTGTTCTTGGAATCCAAAAAGTACTGTTCTGGGTCAACATGTTTGAGAAGCTTTTGCTACAACACCAAATAAAACAGTTCTAACTCCTTCAGTTAATGGTTCTGTAAATAAAAACCATATTCTCTTTTGAGGATTAAAATTAATTCTGTGCACTTTGAGGCCAAATTGGAAATGACATAAATGTATTTTTGTTCGTCTTTTTATTACTTTTTTCCCAATCTGTTCCGCTAGCGACTGGGTAGCTGTGCGTAGAGTGTAGTCTTTTATGAGCTGTCTATGGAAAAATCTCCAAACGGCAGTCTCGTAAAATCGGAAACTACATTTCCTGATGAAAGCTAACTGGAATTATTAGACAAAATGTAGATATATTTAAAAAAAAAATTGTTCTGAATGACATCTTACACGTTAAAGAAAGTAATGATTGTAAAGTAATAAGGACTAATTATCTTTTTATGGCTTTCTTTAGAATGGATTACCATTCTTCCTGTCTTCTTAGCTTTATTTTTCTTATCAAGATGAAAGTTTAACAGCAAAAATCTATACAGATGAGTGTGTTTGTGTGTTGTGTTGTGCTGTGTTTGTACGTACGTGTGTGTGTGTGTGTAAATTGGACTTGTAAACATCCCTATCCCTACTTTTAACCTCGGGAATTAATAGGATTTTAAGTTTAAGTGCTCCCTTTTCTTTACTTTACGACTGTAATTTAGTATTTTCCCTCAGAACTTGCCAAAGTTTAACCCCTTTGAAGGGGCAATAAAACACGCTCTATACTCTCTGCCAAAAGCATACCTCTTCAGCACTGGCAATCCTCCATGTTTTAAAATTGGACTTCAATTTGTTTCCTATGAGTATTTTCATATATTCTTTTCCACAGCATGGGATTTAAAACTGCCTAATGCAATGTTTTATGCAGTATTTTAGTGTCCCTTTATGCAACCTTTTCTCAAATATCGAGCAAGCCCATCAGAATGGTGGAACAAGACATCAGAAACCCCCTAGAACAATTGGCCAGCAAGGCTTAACTACTTGTTGGCGTGTGTCTACTAAGAGGGTAGCTGCCGTCTATGCTCAGCTTGCTAAAGTTGCTGCTGAAAGAGTGGCATATAGCCATTCTGGAACAGCCTCCCAATAGAAGTGGTAGTGGTTAACACAGTAAGGGACATGTCTAAATGCATGGGGTAGCTATATGGCTACCCTGAATTTAAGGTATTTAGTAAATGCGGAAACCCTACTCAGTTTAACACTGCAAGTGTGATCGGACCCTCATTTGATTTTGTCTAAATATAAATGTTTGATTTTTTAAATTGGCAATGGCGTGATTGAAATGGCAATCTCAACAGCTTATAGGCTACAGGGGGGCATTGTCCCAATGACACTTATCTAGATGAAAACCCAAAAGGGACAACACAAGGGCCAACAATAAGATTTGGGTGCACGTTAACAATTCAAGGCAGGATTATGCAAACCATGAGGTTTTGGTATCCTCAGGGCAGACATTGAGTACGATGTCCCAGCGCCACAGGTTGCCCATTCTGCTATATACTATACTAAACAGCCACAGTTGACAATGTGGCACACACCTGCAGCTTCTGTTTAAAAATATGGCTTTTACTTCCAGTCCTGGGTGGTTTTAATCAAGCCAGAAGTTTAGGATATCAAAGCCTGAGCACATGTGGGTTAATTACGGTTTAGATGGTGACCCACGTGTTCAGTCTTCATATTCTTGATATGTGGTCTGTGTGCAGCCACCCCAAAGCCACCCCAAAGATAAAACCAGATAAACGCCATGTTTTGGATGTAATTTAAGGTCGTCATTTTTACTTTACTGAGAAAGTGGTAGACAAGTGGAATAGCCTGTCAGCACAGTGGTAGAGGTTCATCCAGTGACAGAATCTAAAATGAAATTAGGATTGGTTTACTGCAGGAAAAGCAGACTCGATCGGTTGATTATCTGTGACCAATAAATATATTGGTTATTCTATACTAGACTTTAAGCTCACAAGAGTTTACTCATCTCCCCTCTTAAATGCATGCAAAACCCTGCAGGGTGAAACAAGTTTGTTTGTTTTTTGTTTATTTTAAAAGCCAGTGTACTATTTCTTTTGTATTTTTCTTAATTTTTGCAAATGAAACAGTTTGCAAATTAGACACTAGATAAGAGGTGGCAGGGGAAGGGGCGATAAACCTTTTATTTCTTTTTTGTGTTTGTGTGCCTTTGCAGAAGAAGAAAAGAAATGATATTGACTTAAATGTGGGAAATTTAAAAGGGGGCATATGTTCTCACTTTGTGCTTTGTTTCTATGTTTCTGGTAGATAGGGAGAAATCTTTGAAGTGTGGATTGGCACAGCAGGGAGAATCTTTCAGTAAAGAGAAGATTGTAAAGCGAGAAGGGGAGGTAGGATGTGAATGGGGTTGGGATACAATATTACCCATGCAGCCCAAAAGACACAAGAAAATCCAATGATAATATACATCTGTTTCAGGGAATTTATAAGCTTTGAACATTTTTATGTGCAGATAAGTGGATCCTTCTCTTGCCATAACTTAGAACTTCAAAGCAGATTTTGTGGATAATGCAAATTGCTGAAATATAAGATTTTTCTACAAAGAGGTTCGGGAAAAAAGAGGAATTAGGCCTAATTGATGCAACAGCCTTTAATGTGCCGTGCAAAAGAATGTTACAAAAATTGATTTTTTTTTTTTAAATCAAATGTGGTCTCGTATCCTGTTTTGCTAGAACTTTGCCTCGGTTGCAGTGTTCTCTAAATGATATACTTGTCACTTTCAGCAAAGGACAGATTGTAATTTAAATGGAAACATCATTCAAAGTCGTAATGCATCGGATTTTCATGGCGTTTATGTAAGGGGAGAAAAACGTCATTTTATAATGAAAGGGTGAATGTTGGGTTATTGAAATAGTCAGATGTGGAATACATCCAGTAGAACCCTTCACTTTTTTTACTTTGTTCCTGTTTTGTCAAGACTCAGGCATTTTTGATCTTTTATATCATGGGATATTTTTCTGTTTTAATCTGCTGCAATCTCTGGGTGTCTAATCCATGTATTTACAGTCTCTGAACAGTAGCCTTCATGCTTATATCTGAGTTTAATATGAATGCGTGGCCTGATTTTTTTTTCTATTTTTAAAACATATGGTTCTCATACTTTAATCACATTAATCATGTCAATTGCTTTATTTAAATCCTTAAAAGGGGATCTGATCTCTTAATCGTAATATAACTAAATACGTTTTTGCTATAGTTTGTACTTTTTCAGGCAGCGTAAATATTTTTTTAATAACTCTGCCTTCAGGAAGCTGACATCTGTGGCAGTAGGTGATACGATTTGTTTGTACGTATTGGTCATTTCCTGCAACACCCTCAAATCAGAGTTTATATGCTTTTTAGGTTGATCCCTTTCCTTTCTGAGTGTGTATTTTACCAGACCTTAGGGTTCATCACGCTGCCTGTGTTAAACTGTTAAATTTCAAAGGAGTTCCACTGATTTAGCATTTAGAATTTGATAGGTCACATCACAATTGACAATCGTTTTTGGGTTTTGCATTTCCTGGAGTTCTCAGGAGCATTACTTGTGGTAAAATGGGCATATAGGGAGTTGAGTACCTTAGAGGAATTACTTATACATCCTGAAATAACTTTCACTGCCTTGAGTGCATATAATAAACTCTGCTAAATCCAGTCCATCTATTGGTCTGAGCTGAGTCAGCGAAATGTTCTAGAAAATAAATATTACTTGTCTGGTCCACTCTGTCCATGGAATAAACCAATATGAATAAGTGGGAACCAACTTCTGTTTAAATGAATGACTACGTGGAGTGACGGCAGTAAAGCTCTGGAATGCACTGCATGCGGAGGAGTTGGTGATGGATAGTATAAAGGCTTCCTGCTTGATATAAAACTGGAATCCAATACAGGGCACCTCCAAACAGTGGTTGATCCTGAGACAATCCTGGGTGTCCTTGGAATCATAAGTGATGTTTCCTGTAATGAGTTGACATCTGTTTGTCTGCGTCAATGTGTTCCTGCGGCGTAACATTTCTTTTTATGCTCATTGGCTATTGGCTTTATCACAGTGCCAATTAGTGCAACAATCTTTTAAAAATCTGCAAAATGTAATGTGACCTCATTTTTTGTTGCTTAGAAACAACCTTAGTGTTATTGGATTGTCCCTCTTGACATGTTGATTGAATGCTATGTGGGGCAGGAACAGCTGTCCTCCAATGCTATAGAAGCCTTGTCATTTCAGTTTCATTCCCCCTTACTATGTTGTAATATTTGTACAACTTATAAAACGCATTCCCTGCAGCTCTACAAAAAAATCACAAAGGGTTTGTAATATGTTATGCTGGATTAAAGTGAAGCATGTGTTTTATTTTTAACATTTTTGTTTTTGTGTCCGGAGGGAAGGTGACAGTGTCCCTTTAAGAATGTAAAACGAAAAGGATACAAAGTCCTCTCATTCTCTACAAATCATAAGGCGTTTTTTCATTTTGTTACATCAAAGCCAGCAGCTCTGCTTTGAAGTCCTTGCAAGCTGTTTAAGGTAGCGCATGAATGAAGAAATGTCAATCTAGCGGGCGTCCGTGTAGTTTATGCTGAACACTGATGCAGAGTTGATACATTAAAGGCGAACAGAAGCCTTGATAATGAATGTCCTACATGGAAGTTTGCATATCTAAAAGAGAGGACTCAGCTGGAGAACGCTTTTCCAAACCTCAAACTGAAGCTCAGGCCAGGTCTGTGAGATTAGCAACAAAGCATAGAATAGAGGGGGAAAAAACAGAATTATTTTATTTCCACCCGTCGTATATATCTTTGAGCAAAAAGATATACGGAAGAAAATGTGCGACCTATATGCTTTTATTTTGGCTTTGATTGTGTAAGCGCAGTGGGCATCTGACTGGCTGCAGGTTGAGAGAGATAGCTAACCAAAAAGAAATACCGTATTGGCTCGAATATAGGCCGCACTTTTTTCCCCCACTTTAAGTTTTTAAAGTGGGGGTGCGGCCTATATTCGGGCTCTAGCGCCCGACGCCTGGGACATGCAGTCCCGGGCGCCGGGCAGGCATCGGGGTTAAGATACAGATCCCCCGCAGCGGTGCAGGGGACCTGCATCCTTCTCCCCGATATGCTCAGACAGCCTCCCCTGCCAGCACTTCCCACGGGGGGGGGTGCCGGCACGGGAGGTTATCTAAGCGTTTTACCTCTGCCCACCCCCGACTTACCGGAGCAGACTCCCGGGTGTCTTGCGGGGCCGGCGGGAGACATTTACGCAATACGCGCATGCAACTTCCGGTACCGGAAGTTGCATACGTGTATTGCGTAGATGTCCCTCGCCGGCCCCGCAAGACACCCGGGAGTCTGCTCCGGTAAGTCGAGGAGGGGGGGGCAGAGGAGGACAGCGGCAGCGTATCGCGGGGAGGGAGGACAGCGGCAGCGTATCGCGGGGAGGGAGGACAGCGGCAGCGTATCGCGGGGAGGGAGGACAGCGGCAGCGTATCGCGGGGAGGGAGGACAGCGGCAGCGTATCGCGGGGAGGGAGGACAGCGGCAGCGTATCGCGGGGAGGGAGGACAGCGGCAGCGTATCGCGGGGAGGGAGGACAGCGGCAGCGGATCTCGGGGAGGGAGGACAGCGGCAGCGGATCGCGGGGAGGGAGGACAGCGGCAGCGTATCTCGGGGAGGGAGGACAGTGGCAGCATATCTCGGGGGGGGGGACAGAGTGGCAGCATGTTTTTTTTGGTGCTTTTTTAAAGAAAAAAACTTTTTCTTTAAAAAAGCACCAAACTTTTAGGGTGCGGCCTATATACGGGGGCGGCCTATATCCGAGCCAATACGGTAGATATCTGTGCAGATAATTTTTTTGCTGGGAGAGGCTTATTACATTAGAGCCAAACATAATAATTATGCTATTAACCCTTTTCTGCTTTCAGATGAGCAGTTGTAAGATACTTGCCATTAAAACACCAAATCTTTTGGGTCAACATGCTGTTGACTTAATGATTGGCCTGAAATAAGCTACAAAAGATTAGTTGGTTTTCTGTAGGCAGATGCATTGCCCCATATTTTTTTTTTTTCATATGTACACAAACTATGGACTCTTACTGTTTTAAAATGACTACAGAAACAAAAGGAGTGTTCCAATCTTATTTCAGTAGTAGTTTCATTGTTCTTGTTTTAGTTCAGAAACTAAGTTGAAGAATGGTGTATATTGATCTTAAATATCAACTCAACCAAACTCCAAGGGGGGGCGCAGAGCCTAACTTGACAGCACCCAATTTTTTTGTGAGTAGACGTTGTCAGTCAAATTAAAACAATGTATAAGTTTCTATATATGGCCCTTGTTTTACTTCAATATATTTGTCATTTGTGTGACTGCCCCAGAATTTAATACATTACCCCAATAATGACATATAATCACCAATATGGGGTGAGGGCATTAACACACCTATGCACCCCAGTTCTACAGGCCCCCCAGAATGCTGGTCTCCTCAAGCCACTATGGCACATCTTCATTAACCATGTCCAATGTGTGCTGACCAAATGGAGTTAATGTCCACAGCTGTAACTATGAAAATAAACTAGGTGTAGGCATTTGATAGTCCATCACAAAGATTCTTGCAGTGACTGATAAAAACCAAATGGTTCTCAAACTGATCCTTCTAGGAAGAAGAGACTTCAAATGGGAGACACCAACTGGCAGCTTGGTTCTTTCAATTGAAGTGAAATAAGTAGTCGGGTCCGCATTGTGACCTCCAGGAATTTGCCCATTCAATCGCAATTCTGAGAATGCCCAAATATGCAAATGACCTGTTTGTTACTGTACAAGTGTTAATGGCATTTAAAAATTATGAAACACCCTGGGGACAGACAATCATCATGTCAAACTATAATGGGAACAGCTGGACCATAATTTCTTTATATATATATAAAAAAAATTTGTCGTATCAGAACATCTTCAAAACCAGAACTTTTATGGTACGCGTGGTGGGATTAAACAAGAACAAAAAAATGTAAGTTTACAGATAAAATGAAACTGATTAACTTAATAGAGGATAATTTTGCCAATTTGAAGGCTGTAATTAATAGGAATTAATTGCTTACTTAGAAGTTGTGCTTCAAAACCAATATCAAAATGTGCTAAGGGCAATATAGAAATAACGGCAAAGAGAAAAATAGATTAGATGTTTTTTTCTTTAAAAAATAAAAAACATAAAACTCTCTAGAATGGATAATGAAAAGAGGTTTGCTGCAAGACGTAATGATAAAAAGATGCCGCTTGCTGTTGAACTACACTTTTAACTGCATCTTTTCTGAAATAATGATTATCATTTCCCCTTTCATCTTAAGTTAAATAGCATATGGCTTTGCCTGATTAACACCCCCTCCTGTTATTAATCAGTATCTTGCTATCATGCTTCTTCTGTAGACTTTAGTAGCCCTGCTGGTGCTATAAGGTTTTCACCGTCTGAGCCTATGGATCTATGCTAGAGGCAGAATAGACTTTGCTTCTGTAAGCAAAAGTAATAGAGGGGGGTGTTTCAGGCACCCTCAAAGTGAGCTTTACTTTGCGTTTATTAGTTAAAAAGGAACTAAAAGACACAAAAATGTGTTCATCTCTTGCTTAGCTATTTTTTCTGTTATGAATCTCTTCTTTCAATCAGTCTCTTTGAATTATTACAATACTTTGGAATGTGGCAAAAACTCCATGGCCTTGGTATGCTGGTCTTTTTGATCTATGGATTATTTACTTATGTGGCTTAATATGAGCTATAATGGGGAGTACAGTTCATAAAGCTATATAGGCAGTGGCGACTCTAGAAACAATATATAGAGGGGCACACAAGATACCAGTCAAACGGGGGGGGGGGGGCATTCATCATTTCCAAAAGTAATGTGCTATGGAATTATACTTTTGTTATTGGGCTAAAATAATACTTGATCATTCAACATGGGAAGCCTGAAGCCACAATTGAGTGCGACTAATCCTTGAAATAAATATTATAACACAATAAATAACTTTTCCACTAAATGATTTCAGGGCCTTGAACGTTTTGTCCCCTGAAGTCACTACAACGTTAGGAGGGCATTTTATCTCTGGATAAATATAAATTAAAAAATTCCTACTGTAAGTTAAGTGCCAGGAAACAGATGACCAAACACACACACCAACACAGGCTCTGTCACACCGACACCCAGACACACACACCAGGACAGGCTCTGCCACACTGACAACCAAACACACACACACACACACTCACCAGGACAGGCTCTGCCACACAGACACCCACACACATCAGGACAGGCTTTGCCACACCCACATCCAAGCACACACCAGGACAGGCTCTGACAGACACCCAAACACACAGCCTAGGACAGGCTCTGCCACACTGAAAACCGAACACACACACCAGGACAGGCTCTGCCACACCAACACCCAAACACACATCAGGACAGGCTCTGCCACACCAACACCTATACACACACACCCGAGGACAGGCTCTGCTACACTGATAACCAAAAACACACAAACAGCAGGACACATTCTATGTCGGACGTCTACATCAGGATGGATTTTTCACACTGCATTGTCGTTTATACCCCCTTAGTGTTTTTGCCCCTTGTGTATTGATGCCCTTGCTGCCCATATATATTAGCCCCAGTTGCCGATAGCAGGTATAGATCAACACATTAACACACAAACCAAGCTTTGCATGTATAGATCAACTGAAATTCACTTGTGATCTCAGCACTGAAGGTATATATCAAATAAACAGAATCAGACACAAATCCTGTATTTGCAGTTATACAATAGTATATGAAACGTAGCATTGCAGGTATAGATCAAATAAATACATGGAAACCGCATTGCAGGTATTAATCAACTGAATAAGACATACAAACTCATAAATAATGTATGGATATATATAGATATGGATCTACAGAATAACTCAAAAACCCAGCTTTGCAGGTATAGATCAATTGGAATTCACATAAACACGTCATTAAAAGGTATATTTAAAACCCCCTAAATTACAGGCATAGATCACAGGTTGCACACCCCAAAGCCAGCCCTGGCATCCACACAGCAATCACACTCCTATCATACCCAGGCAACCAGTAAATTCTGGTACCTAGGCATGATGGGACTGTGCTTGCTGTGATTGCTGTTGGCAATCACACTCCTATCATGCCAGGTCAGCCAGTACATGCTGGTACAGGGTGGCTGTAAGTGATGTGTAGACCCCATACTGCTGGCAGCATCAATACACAAGGGGGGCAGCTAGCTAGGTTTCAGCGTGTACTGGCTGACTTGGCATGATAGGAGTGTGATTGCTAACTGCAATCAAAGTCCCATCATGCCTAGGTTCCAGCACTTACACATCCATGCTATCACACACTCATTCATTCATATACTCATTCATTCACAGATTAATTCCCTCAATCACGCATACTCATTCAAACACCCTCCCCACCCCCTTACCTGCACTGCAGCTTCTCGATGCCACTCAGACTTCAGCAGAGGGCGCAGCTTCCCTCTGCGTTCTCTGGTACTGCACAGAGGAAGCAGGACTGGAGCAGAGTCATGTGATGTCACGTGAACTCTGTTGGGTTCTGTTTCCTCTATGCAGTATAGAAAACCCTCCCACAGGTAAGTAGCAGGGCTCGAGGTGCGGCCCGCATAAGATCGGTTGCCGTGGCTCTCTGCATTAAAAATAAATAAATAAAAAAAGACGGGATTTAAAGTTGCATTGCGACTTTATTCCAAATTTGGCAGGGGGGCAACAGGGGGGGGGCAAGGATTAACCTAGGGGGGGGCAATTGCCCCCCTGTAGCGACGCCACTGTATATAGGACACTGGAGGCACCAGTACCACCCGGTATATTCCTACCACATTCTTATATTGAATTCTGATGTACTATTTGTTCTAAATTGGTACTTGTAATTTTAGGTGCCCCAGGAAGTGGTGGATGGGTCATTTTAGTGCACTTTAGGGAATTAATGATTCAATGCAATGGGCTGGAGGCCCTAAGTTAATATTGAGCCTGAATATTTCTGAATCTGGTGCTGTAGGCTACCTTCAGAAACTCTGAAATTGTGCTATGCTAAAACGATATTGTACATTAAAGAGTTACAAGCAGAAATGTCAAATATTATGACTCAAATACTAAAAAGGCTTTCCTGCATTTATTATAGTTTGGCTGTTGCACAGTGACAGATTTGTCTATCCATCTATGTCTGTATACCTATTTAAAGATTATTTGAGAGAGAACCCTGAATATCAGTAATTTCACCATCAAGCCCCTTAACCCGTTCTAAGGTGTGCATTTTTCAAAATTATGATCCACGTGCATTTTCCTGCTCAAACACATGAATAACTTTTGCAAGCTTGGCTTTTGTATTCTTTCGATGTGGAAGCCATAAAGGAAGTTTTACTCACTGGGATTAATTTAAATTGGGATTTCATTGTTTTGATGTTATACCATCTAGAATAGCCCTGAGTTTTAGCGTTTGTTTTGGAATGGTACAGGTTAGACACAGGTAAAATCTTTACAACAGAAAAGGATGGCAAGATGACCTCTCAGGAATCGCAAGCAATAGAGATGCAAAGGTGTGTTGGTGTGGGCCGAGGTTCAACATAAGGAATAAAACGGTCCAATAGGCTGTAAGCTTGAAAAATCGGGGACAATTTTTTTGATGTCATAGTTGTAACAGGTTAAGAGCAAGAGAGCTATGGATTTGGCGAAAGTATTTTCATTGTCTCTTTATTTAACCTTTCCAATGCAGTTGAAAGATTCAGATACTAATCTGTATTTTAAAAGTAACTTTCATTAAAATAGGTTCTAAGAATCAGATGATTACAGCTGCATATTTAATATTATGTATGCCGTATGCTTCAAACCCCATTACTGTGTGAAACTTTTTTCAGAATCAAATTATTTAAACAAAGGCTTTCAAATATATTTATATGTAACTCACCTGTCACAGCCCAAATCCACTGGGTTCTTTTACAACCACTTGAAAGACACATGCATGTTATAGCTTTGAAACTGAGGCTTAACATGTCAAGGAGGTTGCATGCATATCTCATGCAGAGTTATGGCTTGTTCTGCTGTAGCTTACGTTTCTATGGTTGAATCACAGATCTAAACCGTGCCACACATTTATATAGAATTGTACAGCAGTTGCATACATGGCATAAATAATGGAAAAGCATATCTTTTAGAAAATGTACAAAAAAGTTGGCTTTAAGTCCACAAGCCTAAAGTAAATAAAGCTAGAAAATTACAAATTTAAATCGGGAAAATTGGTACTCTAGACAGCAAAGGGTGTATTCTGGCCCATGTCAACAAGGAGTGGGACTTATGTTACCAGGTTACCATATTGGTCAATCTGATACCTCCACCCCGTGTGCTCTTCCTACTCTCTGGGATTCTTTCTACAGCACGGCATGTTCCGGCACTCAGAACAGAGAGAAAGCATTTTATGGGTGGGGTGGGGAGTTTAGGTTGATATAAAGCATGTGGAGATTTTTAGCACTTAAATATTCTGTGGCTGCCTATTGTAAATTGAAAGAGGGCATTGATGGATGAGGTAATGTCCCAGATACAGTGCTTCTGATTTATTTAAATAGTGAACCCAACCTCTCTTGTATGTCCATTACAGCTGGATTTTGAGATAGAAAGCAGTATGGCATCAGTAAATGTCAGTACCTATTTTAATCACTGAAATGCCAAGGTGAATAAAATGCCTTTGATAGGGGTCCAATAGCAAAGGAGACAATGGGCATGCCTAAATATTTTCAGGGCACAGTCCTTTTCTGTTGATGGTGATACTGGTGCAGATGGTGATGGCTTTCTAATTTTTTTCAATTGGTTGGACTTTGTCTATTCCTCTTGTCAATCGTGTAATTTTTATTGCAGATGGTAGCAGCTATGTTTAGTCAATAGTATCAAGGATCACAACAGTCATTTAATCAGAATGCATTTATTATAAGATTAAGAGCTAAGCATGGTGAGAACCACCTCTGGACCCAGTCACCCTTCAGCACTCAGGAGAGGAAAAACTTCACCTGGTGGGGAAACCTCTGGGGAACCATGGCTTGAAGGAATTGTCCTTCCCTCTGGACACTAAGAGGTTAACTGCAGCAAGAGGAGACCTAATTGGCCAATGGTTTAATATAAGGCACACAGCTTTGAGTAATTCCCCTCCAGGCTGATTAATATGGCATTTTAAGACTGGCGGCCCCCTAATATTAGTGCAGCTAGTGACTGGATATGGTAGGCTGCCTGTAAATAAGAGTACCATATAAATAGTAGATGGAAATTTTGAATCCCTCTGTAAATTTGAAAGTACACTTATAGTTAGTTCTGTTATACACCAAAGGAAGAGATGTATTAATGTGCTCTAACATAATGTCTATTATGCTGTTCTTTTGTTTAAGATGTGAGAGATTCAATATACAAGAAAGAGGCGCTGATGTAACCTTTTTCCTGACTATCATTAGATGCCTTAATATCCCATGCAGGGGCAGGAAGATGTCCCTGGTATGGGAAAATGTGGCCATGCTGAAATGTCCAGAGATATCTTGGCACACCAATACTAGGGAGCCAATAGGAACCTGAACCAGTTAAAGGGAAACTTAAATCATATGTACTTGAATGAACATGATGGCAAAAGGACCCTTTAATTGTACATAGTGTTTCCCTTGCAAATGCATAGGGTATACTATTTTCAGTGCAGGGTGTGTTCAGCAGAACACATTTAAGTCGTTTAATTACCCCAGACAGCGCTAACACTGCCTCTGGAAACATTGCTGAGGGGGTCTAATAAGACCCTCTGTGTGCATGTGTATTAAATGGAGGGGGGAGAGGGAAATGGAGTATATAAGTGAGGGGCTGGTAGATAAATGGGATAGCCTTCCATTAGTAGTGGCAGAGGTTAAACTAGTAAGGTGTTTATACATGCATAGGATAGGCATAGTTATTCTGAATCTAAGACATTAGCAGAGTCCTTACAATTTATAAATGGGCCGAATGGCTCTGATCTGCCATCAAACTCCATGTTTCTATGTATATGATTTGAAAGTGTCTGTGTGTGTGTGTGTGTGTAATGTTATAGTGAGTATGAGCATGTGTATTTATAGTGTAAGCATTTGGTGTTGGTATATTTTGTATGTACGCATGTGGTGTTATAGTGTATGTTTATGTGAACCAGTAATGTTATTGTGAGTATTGCTGTTTAAATAGCATTATCATATTCTGCAGAGTTGTACAACATCTAAGCCTAGGCTCACCTCTGCAGTGGAGGGAATTGTCTGTTAATGGATGAAGCGAGTAGATGCATGTTCTCCCAGATGCAAGTACTTATATTTTATTTTAAGAATGCATAATGAAGTAAACTGTCCCTTAAAGGCCTGAAGCGATCTGAGATTTTTAAAAACACCAATTTGTCATTCTGAATCAATGGCAAAACATTTGCTGATTATCATCCTTTTGTGAAGCTGCAGCAGTCAAATTAACTAAGTACTTTTGTATGCATTTATCAAACCTAGAAAAAGCAGTTTCAGGTGAAGCTGCAGCTCCAAAACTCAAACAAAACCTTTCATCCGTTATCCGCCATTCTCGGCTTATGTGGCTGTGACGAGATCTCATTGATTATGCGTGTATTATGATTGTACATGTGCACGGGTGGTCTTGTTGGGCCCCCTCCTTCTGAATGCTTGCCAATACAGCACTGGAGCTGACCAAAGCTAAGTTTATCACTGGCAGGAGATGTGCTCAATCTATAGCCTTACTGCTTGAAACATTGAGGTAAATGAGGTGACTCGGATGAACGGTGCATCTCTATGGCTATCTAGAATTATACTAAGCCTTTCTGTTTTTTTACTGCACTGCATACTTGGGTCATATCTTTTTTTTTGGCAAACTGAAGAGGGTTAACTTTTTTGTAAAATACACAAATCTTTTGAAACCTTACATGCATATAGTTAAACAAGATTCAATTAAACATCGCACTGTGTTTAAAGATGTCCAACTTACTAATAATGCTTAAAGAAAGTATAAATGTATGTTTTAACACCATTACAGTTGATAGTATTACGATTAAAATAAAATGTTATATTGCACTACTGACTGGCTGATACCTTTTTTTTTTAATTGGACTAACATTTCAAAGACAATCTTGAGTACTAACCTTTATCAAGCCAAAAGCAATTTTGACTCCAAAACAAGTGAGACGTGTGTGTGTGTTAATGAGAACAATAGCAAATGGTAAGGTACAGGTTACAGCAGCTAGTCTAATAAAAAGGCATTACTCTGTATTATATATTTACACTACTGGACTATCACTGCTATCCTGATCTACATAATATTGCTAAACACTGATACTTTACCATTTGTTACCTTTAAGCAGGAAAACTTAGTAATTAGTAATTAGTTGTCTATCCTGTTTTTTTTTTTTTTTTTTATTTGAGGGTATTTTCATGCATTGTACAGTGGCAAGAAAAAGTGAACTTGTTTGGAATTACCAGTATTTATGTATAAATCTGTTAACTAATATCACAAATTGTATTGCTGTTCATATTGATTAAATCATTCAAACACTTACATTGTGGGATGGAAAAAGTATGTGAACCCCCCAGGCTAACAAATTCAACGAAAGCTAATTGAGATCAGGAGTTGGCAATTCTGAAGTCCAAGCAATGAAACCAAATTGGATGTATGTTAGAGCTACTTTAATGTTAAAAACAACTTCAAGCATTTGGGGTTTGCTATTCTTGAGGACCATCTGCTGGCATGAACCATACCTTACAAATAAACAAATCTTGGAATCCTTACAATCAAGAATTGTTTTGTATAAAGCTGGAAAGTGTCACAAAAAAACTAGAGTAACAACTTGAAGGTATCATTGGAACTGGTTAACATCTGAGTCTACCATATGCAAAACATTGAACAGGCATGGAATACATGGCTGCTTTAAAATTTAACATTGCTGTTTTGCTTGAATTTTCCCAAAAATCCCCTTGACACTCCACTTCGCACTAAGGTTGAATTATTTGGGAAGAACATGCAGCACTATGTATGATGTAAAAAGTTACCACATACCAACATGAAAACCTCATCCCAATGGTGGAAGGAGTACCGTATTTGCTCGATTATAAGACGAGGTTTTTTTCAGAGCAAATGCTCTGAAAAAAACCCCTCGTCTTATAATCGGGGTCGTCTTCTAATCAGACCTCAAATAGAAGTCTGATTAGGAGACTAAGATCCAGATCCCCCGCACCGCTGCAGGGGACCTGGATCCTCCTGTCGTCGCCCCCCCACACACACACACTTACCGGTGCTTCCGGAGGTGAAGTTGGCAGCGGGGGTTTGTATGCGTCCGTCGCAAATACCTTCCCCGACTGTCAGAGATCAGAGTTCAAGAGTTCCTGATCTCTGAGAGCCGGGGAAGGTATTTGCGACGGACGCATACAAACCCCCGCTGCCAACTCCACCTCCTTCCGGCTGCCGCGGAATGAGACGTCAACCCGCTGCCCCGGCAATACAGCAGGAAATTGGAAGCACCGGTAAGTAAGTGTGTGCGCGTGTGTGCGTGTGTGCGCGTGTGTGCGTGTGTGCGCGTCATTTCTGGAATGCCTTACACCCCTATATGCCACTCTGGCACTTAGGGGGTTAAAAGGCATATTATGGGGCAGAGTGGCATATAGGGAGGTATAAGGCATTTCAGGAGGCAGAGTGGCGTTAAGGGGGCATTTAATAGAGCACTCTGCCTCCTGAAATGCCTTATACCTCCCTATATGCCACTCTGCCCCATAATATGCCTTTTAACCCCCTAAATGCCAGAGTGGCATATAGGGGTATAAGGCATTTCTGGAGGCAGAGTGCTCTATATAATGCCTTTTAACTCCCTTAATGCCACTCTGCCTCCTGGAATGCCTTATACCTCCCTATATGCCACTCTGCCCCATAATATGCATTTTAACCCCCTAAATGCCAGAATGGGATATAGGGGTATAAGGCATTTCTGGAGGCAGAGTGGCACATAGGGGGTCAAAAGGCATACCATGGGGCACAGTGGCATATAGAGGGTTAAAAGGCATATCATGGGCCACAGTGCCATATTGGTGTGGCAAGCCTGGGGGCAGATGTGCGTAACTGGGGGACAGGTTGGAAAATACAAGAAATAAAAACAAAAAAAAAATATTTTTCTCAATCATAGCTTTTATTAAAAAAAATAGTTTACATGAATTAACATTTACTGGTAAAACTTTTTTCCTTTAGGGTCGTCTTATATTCAGGCTTTTTCTTTTTTTCCTAAGTTAATATTCAGATTTTGGGGGGTCGTCTTATAATCAGGGTCGTCTTATAATCGAGCAAATACGGTATTATAATTTAGAAATACTTTACTGCCTCAGGGCCTGGACAGCTTGCCATCAAGGGGACAATGAATTCCCAAGTGTATCAAGGTATCGCACGCAATGTCAGCAGAAGAAAAGTTGTCAGGCAACATTACTTTCTATTCGGTCTTATGATATGACTAATTTCTATGGAGCTTGAATTTTATTTTTTGACTACTCTTCATTGGCTGAGTGAGTATGCAAAATCTATCTGCTCGTAGCTACAACACTTGACCTCCTGCCCCATGCATATTAATGAAGCCGAGACGACAACAGAGGGCCTAACTGATGTGTCTACCACAGAAGCTAATTAGAAGTTGTGTAATGCAGCAGGAGAATGACTCAAACGATCCAAGTAAATATACTACATAATGGTTTCAAAAAATAAACTTGGAACGGAGCAGTCAGAGCTTAACACATTTGAGCTGCTGTGAAATGACCTTGAGAGCTGTTTTAGGCCAGACATCCTAGGAATATAGCTGAGCTTAAGCAGTTCTGTAAGAAAGTGGTCAAATTCCTCAATGTTGTGCAGGTCGGCTCTGCAGCTATCAGAAGCACTTGTTTGAGGTTATTGCTGCCAAAAGAGCTTCGACCAGTTATTAAATCAAAGGCTTCATTTACCTTTTCCACCAGCACTGTGAACGCTTGTTGGGCATATTCAATAGACATGAAAGATTATCATTGTTTGCATGTTATCTTAAGAATATTGTCTATACTTGATTGAGACTTAAATGTACATCAGATCGCATTTTATGAACAATTAATGCAGAAGTCCAGGTCATTCCAAAGTGTTCCCTTTTTCTTGCCACTACTGCTACATTGTACAAGATTCTTGTACTGATTTCTTCTTAAATACAGCCACTGTAACTAATACAAAGCAGAGAAGAGTGGCAGTTATCCACTCATTGTCAGACCTCGGCTCCCAAGATACGTAAGGTCTTACAATATGGACAAAGCCTAGATGAGGTTCATGAGTGCCTGCTGAATACCCTTATATTTTGCAACAGTCTTCCATAAAACACATCGTTAAAGTGTTAAAACATGAAAATATTTCAACTAATATAAATAACACATAATTTAAACAAGTTCACGGACATTTTTCAAGCAAAAAAGTGTTTCAGGATGCATAGGGTCGGGCTGGTGTTGGCACTTCTAGGCCAGTGGTAACCCAAAGACATGTGTGGCCACTGGCTTGTTTGTGCTGTTGTGTGTATTCAGCCTCATGCCACATACACAAGCAACCAATCTGTTTTTGAGAATATTGCCCTATGAGCCACCAGCCCATCATTCATTTGATTGGTAGAACCTGCTGCCTGTGATTCTAACATGTTATAAACGGACTGTAGTTTGAGGAGACTGCACCAGGCTAAAGAAGAGAGATATATATTATATATAATTGTATACACACACTGTCATGGTATGAAACATTTTGCACTGATGGTCTGTCATCGATCTAATCTGATTCCGCTACACATATATATCTTTGTCTTTCTTTCTTTCTTCCCACAGAAGGCGGTAGGTTTGATAGTACTTTGCGATTCTTCTTCTACAGGGTTCATGAAAGAAGCTAGAGGCATTTCTCATTAGTTTCCCTGACATCTTTTATCACTTATCAGAGGAACAAGCAAACCGGGAGAAGCTGCTTTGATCATAGCAAAAGTAGAAAGAATGCTTAAAAACCCTATGAAGATTCCGAAAGTGGGATAGACTTTTCTGTGGCCTGTTTCAAAGAACTAACATGATTTAAACTTGCTGGAATTTCATGTATTAAAGAATTGTTAACGACGCACAATTTTGTTTCTTGATTTAAAAAAAAAATAAAAAAATAATCCTCATACAACACTTTAAAGTTGCATTCTTTTTTAGTCCATTCCTAACTCTGACATTCTTCTTACAGTTTCAAACTTCGTTATATACAGTTGTCTTCTGTTATGGACATTATATGTAACCCAAGTAATTTATGCCCCCCTTTTTTTTCGGATTTGTCAGTTTACCTTACATTAAGATATATAAACAAGCCAAGAATTAAATTTATGGTTAAATTAAACAGCGAGCTGTGCATGGTCCGGAATTGTTTTCAAAGCTATTATCACTATCCACTTGCTTTTGGGACTCATTATTCCAAGGTAGACTAGTTATTCCCTCTTGACTCAAGGGCAATAACCAACCACTCTTCTTACCTGCAGTTTTGTATTGTTGGGTCAGATGTTTGTTTAAATATTTAAATGGTCAAATATGATAGTTTTAGACAAATTAAGGTTTGCCAACTAGGTAATATAGCTTCAACATTGCAGTTAAGGTCCATTATAGGTTCAATTTCTTTATGTTCATTTTATATTCAGGATCTTGTCTTCTCACACCAGGAGACTTTCTTTGTTCGTGCTTTTAACTTTCAAATGTTATGGGCACGCATGGATTGTGTCTGCATGTTTCCAAGCTCTCCTTCCCAGTTTACTAGATAATTGAACGTCAGTGAGGGGGGAAAAAAAGGAAAAACGTCCAATCTGATAATGGGCATGTAATCGGCCAAATAAGACAATCCCTTTTTCTTTCTTTTAAATTGCAGCTTTTATTAAAACTACTTTGTCCATTTTATAATGCAATTGAAAATATTTTGAATATTTAGATATGCAACAAGCTATTCATGTTATAAAACAAAAATAACAAATACGTTTTCACCCTTTCATGGGCATCCACATGTTAGATCGCTCCAACTCCATGCACAGCTAGGTCTGTTAAGTATGTTAATTACTCCTGTAAGGAGCAGAGAGCTTGGGGGCCCAGCCATGGCCACTGTCGTATCTAGTGTCTGACTTTTCTTAGAAAAGTCCTTCTGCTTACTCTGCTTAATTTAACACCTGTATAACTAAATGGTGCACTCAAACATAATTACTAGTACCGTTCAATGCCCAACCCTTCAGGGAATTCTACATTTGATTGTATTTTACTGCTTTTTTATTTATTTGTTTTGCCAAATGAAGGCACTGATGGTTTTTAAGTCTATCCCATTTCTTCTTAGGTGGAAGTAAATGCTGATGGTGTTGAACATGGTTCTAGTAAGGAGAGAACCAGCTGTTTGGCTTCTGCTTTTGTACTTTTCCACTTGCTTATCTGTCACCTTCATAGAAAACCAACTTTTTTTTTTCTGTAGCATGTGTGGAATTCTTTTACAAATGACCAGGCAATATTACCATTCATAGTTTATGAAACCAAAAATTTTAAGCTCAGTCTCCACTGCCGCCACTGCTGTTTTTTAAATAAATACTTTGGCCCCATCTAGTGGTTCCTGCATATATATATATATATATATATATATATATATATATATATATATATATATATATATATATATATATATATATATATATATATATATATATTTGTCCTGAAATATAGTACAGAAATATTGTATGTAAATGTTTTTTTTACCTCTCTAACAAATGTACGTATAACTCATGCTAACTGTCAAATAAACCAATGGGGGGAAAAGCTTCCTACTATGCAATCTAGATATTTTCAAGGAAGAGTGTCATTCAGAAATACATACTAAAATCTGTATTTGATCTGATCTAAGTACTAAGTTACCTAAACTAACGTTGCTGTTATCAATAGAATTTCTCTTTAACTATCGAGGCATTTTGTAGGATGACAATTGTCAATGGGGCAGAGTATATTAACACCATATATTAGATGGTGTAACTTTTTTTTTCTTAAGTCTACAGAGTGGAAAATTATATAGATTGCTTTACACAGAGGCACTGTTGACCAACCAAGGGACAGGAATCCACTAAGCAGCCTACTGCCAGTAATGGCATGAAATCCATCTGTGGTGGTCCTTTGGAGGAGCTAAGAAACTGGTACAAGGTCTGTGTTACCACTCTACCTTATGACAGAGTAAGGTAAACATAGGATAAGAACCATTGAGCCTGTCTAGTCTGCCCATTTTTTCCTTAAAATTTTGTTGCGGGTCAGACAAAAGATGAACTTATTGTAATGTCTCTATAGGTCAATTGATATTCATTGTTCCACTCTATACCTGAATTATTTTGACTGCTGTACAAGTGTCAATACAAAATTATTTCACCCTAAAAACCACAAGTTAAAATGAAGGACAATTGAAACAAAACATTTGTCCCTGTGCCCCTTTATGTGACACACTCTTGTACGACTAGCTCCTTTAAAGTAACCAGCTTCGTTCCATCTATCTGTCCCTTGCCTTTCTCCAATTGTTCTTGTAAAGACACAAACTCCTTACCGAGCTTATATGCCATTGAAATCAGTGTATCCAGTAATGGGTTGTAATATCTGTGTCGTGGATGCCTTTCTAGAAGTGCCAGTGCCTTCATTCCTAAGTCATAAGCTCTTTCTGTGTCTTCCAGATCTTTGTAACACACTACCAGTGCACAGAGTGTTGGGACCGTTAAAATAAGACGATGCTGAGTTAACTTCTCCTGCAGGCACTCAACCTGCTGAAAGAGTTCCATTGCTTTCCCATATTGCCCTCCTCGGAGACAGCTATAGGCTTCTTTTATTTCTGGGTTAATAAAGAAGTCAATGAATTTCTTGCATTTTTGTACACATTCAATGGCATACAGCTCTGCCAGGTAGTCCTTAAAGGCCAGCATCCTCTTACTGATCAGCTCTTCGGTGAGGTTCCCCTTCAAAATTTTCTTTGGAAACAAAACATCTTCCATCTCTTCTTTGAAGTCTTTCAACAAGTTCTGGTGAAGCTTCTCAAAGTCAGAGTATCTCCTCTCAATAAAGACTTTGTTTTCATCAAAACTGCCTGTCTTAATGATGACAATTTGGTACATCTGAAACAAAAATTGTTAAAAAAGCATTTTCTTGGTGACCCAGGCTGATAGCAAAATGGAAAATAACTGAAAATGGTAAAATAACAAATTATTTGCTCAATTCCCTACTATATCAAAAAATAACCTTTGCTTTTTGAGATATAAAATTCCACAAGTGTTTATCAGGTTTTCTGAATACATGATTTAATGTGCAATGCACAAAAGGGAGAACACACCATTCTGTAGACTTGTATTTTTTATAAAGCAATTTAGTTATGTAACTGTACAAACTTTCCCTTTTAATACACTTTCTTTTCACTCTTGTGTTTTTAAATATTTACAAATCTGTTACTTGTAAGCTTTTACAAAATACTTGAAAATTTTTCAGTCTGATTTAAACGGCCCAGTCTTGAAAAGCAGAGTGCACAATAATAAGGCAATCGTATGATTAAGACCTTTACATCTGTAGTAGTAAATCACCAAAGTCATTGGCAAAAGATGACCGTTTCAGCTTTGGGTAATCATCTGCACCAAGAAAGTTTGATGGCTCTAAGAACTCCAACACCACACGTCAGATAAACAGGACATAAGTAGAGCTTCACATAAAAATCTGGACACAGAAGGTGACAATGGCCCTGCTCAAATGTGTTTATCTAGAAAGATGTGGGTTGAATTTTTCATCTGCTACTTGCCTACTCCAAATAGTTTCAAGTAATATTTGAAGGGCTCTTAATTCATAATGTATATTTTTTTCAAATTAAGTTTTTCACCTAAGGAGAGACATTTTGAAAGTAATTTTGAATATCCCTATGAGGGTAAATCTGCAGAATTAACCCCCCCCAATACATTTGACAAAGGTACACTGCATAACATTAGAGACTGCTCGGCCATCATATGGAAGTATGTGGCTGCTAAATTGTCCCTTTTTAATTTGTCTTGCATTGCTTTTAATTTTCTTTTTTTTTTCTCTCCCCCCTCAGACTAAGTTGATCCCATGAAAATCATTTTGGTGTGGCATCCAATATAGACCCTTTGCTGTAAGTAAACTAACCCCCATTATCCTTTTGCCAACTTAACTGAGTTTTACACAGCATGTATATTTGTCCCTGTTTTTTAGTAGAATTACATTTGCTTCAGAAACTAAGAACTCTAGTTTATGGAAAATAGCCAGTTCAACTTTCTAAATCATTTACCTCTATTTTTGCATACATTTTTAGATCAATAGCCAATGGCTTTTTTTATGAATAAAGATCTTTCTCCCTAGTTGTGTGCTATCTTGTGCAGCTGCAGCGCTTCATTATATCATGATTACTGTTTATACAAAGTATCCTTTCATGCAAACTAGTCTTGCAGGCTGTTGGCCATTTGCTTATATGATTGAGCGGACTTACCACAAACTTTGATAGGAAATCCTCAGCTATGCGCGTGGACGGGATTTCAAAGAGAAGTTTCACTGGTTTACCCTTATGTTTTTCCTTCAACCAGTATAACTGAAGCTCTCTTGTGGTCATGAGGTAGTGGTGACACAGGGAATCTGCAGTGGTAATAAAGCCACAAAGATCTTATTTTGGAATGCATTAAGGCTAATGCATAATCCCCCACCCTGTACCTTTTCAACTAAAATACTGTACGTAAGCTTGCTTTGATGTCATTGGTTTCTACTGGTTAAGAAGTCAAATCATTCATAAGCTGTTCATGTCAGGACATGGACATAACAGAATGTTTAATGGTTAGTTATACAGCTGGCTTACATTAAAGACAAAACAAAATTAGCCTAGTCTCCAAGCATGGTGCCAGTCCTAAGAATGATCAAGTTCTAATGATACATAAAGCCTATTGTATAGTGAGGGTGATGGCTATTGCATAACTGCTGTTTGTGTTCTCTCAGATGAAGCACTAAAACTCCCAGATTTAAACAATTGGTGATGGAACTTTAAAATGGCTATTTACTTATAATTTACCTCATTGTAGTTTACTTGCATGTGCATTACTTGGGAAAGGAAAGCCCAAGATGGGCAAGGAAACAAACTAGAACACGGTATAGGCCACCTTCATAGAGGCTCACATCCAGATGGAGCATTAACCTGTTTCTACTTGGCCTGAATAGTCTAACATTCTTGTCCCACAATGTTCATGCTTCTTGGGTTGGCCACTGCAATATGATTTTCTCTTCCAGTACTGAACTACTGCTGTAAAGTTGAAGATTGCCTCCTTTGTCATGAAACTCAATAGTTTTACTCTTACCGTTAAGAACCTTGCATACGTTTCATGTAAAATTATCAAGTTTATTTTCCCAGAGTATAGGATGTCTCACTGAGAAATGATCAGACTACAAATCAAAGGAATGAAATGGTTATAAAGTATAGTTCTGAGTAGAGCATGATACCTTGTATCTTCTGCGCCTCTGACGATTCTTCAGTGGTATCACAGGATTCTGAAGATGTCTGCTCCAAGGTGGTATCGGAGTTAATCGTCTCAGAATGCTCTGCCTGTGTCACTGAATTGCTTGCCATTGTTTGACTTGCCTCAAAAAGGCTTCTGGTTTCATCAATTTCCGTGCTTTTGATGACCAAATATACAGTAACAAGTTAATGCAATCAAAGGCCAAGGTGACCTAACCTCTATTATGAACACAACATAAAATAGAATATCAGGTGTTAAAATGTATCTAAGTATAGAATGTATTCCACATTACTAAATATACAACATAACATACATTCTACATGTAGACTATAAGACAAAAAAATGGGAATGGGAGTTATCACTTTAACATGACTTAAGTTTACTTAGGTATGCTTGCTATTAGTATGACATATCCGTTTAAATGATTAAATGTAACTTAAATAATGTATGTAATGTTATGTGCACTTTCTGATCTATTGCTATTTCTTATGTAGCTAAGAACACTTAGGCGATTTCAGAATGTTTTTAATTATTTAAATGAATAAGCACTCATGTTTCTGTGCGCATTGTTCTAACTTTTAGGTCTACAGCCCACCAAAGGGATAAAATAAGAAATTGGATGTGACTTTCAGCCCCTAATTAAACAAAAGTATCTACATAAACTGATGTAGTGTAGACAACTTTCTAGTAACATCTTCTGTGGTGTTGGGTGTGTGTGTGTGGTGGGGGGGTCGGCCACTTTACAGATCTCTGGTCCAACCTTCCCTAGAGTATTGGGTACAGTTCTAGAGATCATCTCCAAAAGGATATTGGAGGGAGTTCAGAGGAGGGTTACTAGAATTGTAAAGGGTTTGCAGATTAAAAAAATCATAAGACTAAGGGATTTTATGTACAGCTTTGAGGAAAGAAGAGAGGAGATGTGATTGGAACACACATACTCAAAGCCATTTAACAAAGTACAGGAGGTCTACATATGAAACTGAAGGGCTTAAATGTAAAGTAGATAGGTGGTAGATAAATGGCTTAGCCTCCCATTAGATGTAGCAGAGGTAATGTAAACATGTCTGATAAACATAAGGATTCTTTATCTAGGATATAACCAAGGACTGATTAAGGTCAGTCAGTAAAACATGGGCAGACTACATGGACCGAATGGTTCTTATATATACTGTCAAATTCAGCTTCTTTGTTTCTAATCCTAAAACTCATGATGAACAAAACACTGTTCTTTGTTACAGGGGAAACAACTGGCTTCTTGAAGAAAAAGTAACCAAACTAAACATTAAACCAACCTGTGACTAGACGTGTATTACTGCATTGTTCATATCTTCGCAGCTCAGCTGTGACATCCGAGTAACTACAAACAGGGCCTTCTCACTTTTCTTTCCCGCAGCAGATTTGTCTGAGAAAATGAGGAAGTAGCCAATGTGTTTTATTTGCATGTGGGTGTTGCATTTTAGAATTGCACTCAGCCTGTAAAAACCCCCTTGTTTGTTAGAAGCCTTTTTTATTGAGATGTAAAACATTCTAAAAGTGCAGTGGCACAGCCATAAGCAACTCTAGTCGATGCCATACACCATTTCTTTTACCTGTATGTAATTACTTTCTGTATTTATTAGTTCCCTGCGCAGTACAGCGTAAAAGCAGGGCTTAACAATTAACTTAAAACAATTTGGACTTGGAGGGACCTGCTCATCTGAGTTTACAATCTGCGAATGTCAGAATGTGTAACCGGATGCCTAGAACACTACCTAGATGCAATGGTTATCTGATGATCTAAAATGTAGATTTCATATGCAATTATGTCAGTAAACACTGTCATTATTCAACATCACAGCAAAAATAGTCCCCAGTGGTTATTTGTAATGAATTTGTAGCATCACTGAGGTCCCTCAGAGTTGCACGTTGCTGCTTCACACATGTTACCTGTGTGCATGTATATCATAACAGGAAATGGGTCAGTTATTTCTGTTGGGATACTATAAGAAACATGGCTAGACACAACCATTACAGTAGGGCTTAATGAAGGGCTATAGCTATTTGACTCTCTGTCCATAGGAGCTGGAATGGGGCTTTTACTAAGAGGCTCACCTCATGGACATGGATGGAAACCTATGTTAAATAATGCCTGGTAAGGACACAGGCATGGTTATTTAGCAATAAGAATGCCAATAAACGGCATGAGCAAGTCCAATAAGAGGTTACAAAACCCTGCATTTTAACTCCCTTTGTATAAGTATGCATTATGAAGGGCCAGCCTCGACAAGATTCCCCTGCAATAGAAAGGTTCTTGAATATCATTCTATAACTTGGACTATATATTCCACAGCAACCAAAGCTTAGGCTTTAGGAAAAAGGCCAAATTGTTAATCACAACTATATTATGCAATCAATTATAAGTGTTTGGAATTACCGAATCTGTCCTTGTTTTGCCATGTTTTTACTGCATTCTGCTTTTTCACCACTAGAGGAAATATTGGTCCAGTTAGAGGCTTCATGGCCGGGACATATGCTAGCTGTATTTATTTGACAAATATCCTATAATACCCAATGTGCTATGCTTGTGGGCAAGGTGGGTTTAGATTAAGAAAATATTGTACATCTGCAGACTGGCACATCACTGGTTGGCATTGACTTGGTGTAATACAGTATAAACTAGGCATAGCCACAAGCAATTTGCAATGACCCACTAGCAGTTTCCAATTACAATTTGTATATTCAGACAACCACATGTTTACTTTAGACATGTTTCCTATAAAAAAAAAATTTTAAGAAATCTATCGTTTTCTATTTTTCCCGTTTAACTGTGGTAGTTTGATTCTGTTGTAATAGTTGGCCTGGAGGTAAATTTTGTAAGTAACATTTGCGTCATGTTAGAACATACTTGCATTGATGTGAATATAGAACAAGCTATATACAATGTAATTTGAAAGAGTATAATAGAAATACAATGGTAGAATGAAATGGGTTTAAATAATACAAATAATCCATTCAGTCTTTAATCGAATGTTGGTTTCTTAAACTAATTTTTAGTTGGGATTTCTTTCGACTGAGCTTGCTAGAGGCGAGTATGCATACAGGCAGAAACAAGTGAGGCTCCTCAGACTTGCAAGCCCCCCAAGATTTTGCGTAATGCCTCTAGGCAGGATTTCAAGATGCCAGTGTTCAAGACCAGACTGGGGATGACTAGGAGACACTGGAGCTTTAAGGCTATATATGCTGCCAAATGTGTGTGGCCGTTGGTTAGATACAGCTGCTTGCTAGTTATTTATAATCTTACAATGATGCATATCCATCCAAGGGCCACATTCTGCAGATTCTGATCTGCCACTGGAGCTGTGGAATGGGTAGGTATGTGGCCTTACTGGTCACTGACCCACCAAGCATTTACCTTGTGCGCCATTCCGAGCCGTGGTTGAGGGGCATTGTAGTCCACATTGGTGGCATATCAAACCCAGATTATATGAACTGGCAATCTATGGCCCTGGGGGTAGTTAAAGTTGAGTACCCAATCAGACCTCTGCACCTACCACTAGAAACATACACAATAGAGCACACATTCACTACAACACAAACATTCTAACTTCTTACATCACACCTCACCCTACCTCCTTACCTTGAATTTCTTGGAGCTGTTCCTGTGCAAGTAGAAATTACCACAGGGTTACATAATGTTGCGCTGAATTATGAACCAGCCAGTTCACCCTTATTGTGACTTTTGGGGCGATACACTCATACCCAGCACACAAATCTCTCAGAATGGAGGGACATCAGGGATGGAAAGAGGCACGCTGTAATTTGAGTTTAAGAGACATTGTATCTCCTACTGATGGGTACTTGATAGGTATGTACATATGGTTATGTGCACCAGCAGACACTTTTCTATGGGGTCAAAGCTACAGTCAGGTGATTTAGTTATTTATAGTGCCATTATATTTATAGATGTGTATTTGAGTCATTAGTCACTTACAACCTAATTTACTACACTTCACTTGTAATTGCTTGTGAAATCCCAGTGATGTTGTTCTTCCTGCAGTTGCCCATGTAGTAGAGCCCGGCAGGAGCATTTACTGTTGTTGTCGCTGTCTGGGAGGTGCCTGCACTTCCCACATGTGCCTGTAGGGGGCAGACTGGGGATGACTAGGAGGCTCTGGAGCTATGAAGTTATACCCTCCCTTCTGTCACACAAGCAGTGGAATCTGGCTTCTGACTTGCAGAAGTCTTGAGTTCCTGGTGTCAGACACACTACCACAGGACAGGAGTCTATAACGGCTGCTTTTCCTGTAATTGGTAAGTAAAACATTGTATCTAATTGCATATTGATAGGCTAACTAAATACCCAGTTTGTGATCTCTATAGGACCAGTGGTGGTGCCCTTTGTTACTTTGTAGGCTATTAACGTCCAAGCAAAATACAGAGAGGGACTGTCTTTTAAAGACACTTGGGAGCGCTGCTTTTATTGCAAATATATATTTTAAATATTTCAGTATATTTGCCGTTTAAATGTTTCCATATGCCATGAATAAAACCAATAAAATGCTTAGGCTTATCGGTCTCTGTAGCAGTCACAGCAGCAACACCAGAATGCAAAAAGGTAAAATATAAATAAAACAATATCAATGTTATAATCTAAAATTTGTGTTATATTATGAAAACACTTCCACAATATTTTAAATGCATTTAAGGAGATGTTTGGCCAAACATTTCCTGCGTAGCAAATAGCCAGGTAAGAAGCACATTCTGCAGAATCTCCCCATATATTTTCAAGGGGGACTCTGCAAAAAAAAAAAAAAAAAATCCAAAGGGAGCACGCAGCTATTAAAGTATACATGTAGCTTTGTATTTAAGTGTCATGAAGTTGAATCTGCTACCAGTGTAATTTCAGGAATAGACGCATGGTGCATCTGTTATGTGCGCAGGATCATTTGGCAAAAGTGTAATTAGGTGCACTTCATTTGCAGGTGAAGTTGCATTTTTCATTCCTGGATTTCATGCTTCGTTATGAAGAGATCATATTGTTTTCCTGCAAGAAGTCCGATGCTGCCTCTGTAGAACGCATTTCAATCAATGAGGTGACTTTCAAAAAAATCTCATTGACATGGTTATCCATAACTGGCCATCTGTCAATGGGAAAATGCTGATAGCTCCCCATATCCGATCTGCTGCTCCAAAGGTTGGCTGGGTCCTGCCGTGTGTATAGTTTATCTGTTTTTACTAAAGCCAGAATTCCTTTATATAGCTGGAAAATGTCACAAACCTTAAGTAGCCAGTAGATGCTGTTAGTATTCATTGGAAAACTCACATTTTTATACTTTTAAACTTCCACAGGTGACCGGACTGGTGGATTTCCCCCATATACAGGTATGTAGGGCTCTTCAGTAGCCATTACATCCCAGAGTACACTGGACATCAATTATGTGGTTTGGGGACTTTCAAGGTAGTTGTCACACAGGGTTTTTTGAATAACTTTAATAGCACTATTGAATGGCTGAAGTCATTAACTGGTTGCACAACAAAATACAGAAATAGTAACTAGTGTACTGTACTCGGCGAGCAGATCTAGGTTGATGTTGAAAATCTAATTAGCATAAGGAACCAGGCTTTATTCAAAGGTAAAAATAAAAAAATAAAACGAGGGATGCATTCTATAAATATGGAGCTGAAAAATAGCCCTTTAGTCCAAAATGATGCATCCCATAATTCAGGAAGTGTTTAAATATCATATTCTCTTAATACAGGAGATGTTTTCCAGTTCCGCTTGTCTGAGTCTTGGTTGATCAGAATGTGGGATGTCCGCACTGCAGTCTGTTATCACCAAAAGAGACCATTTTGTATCCATATTGGCTTTTGGTGGATCCAGAGAGAAATATGAAAGTTTGCTTGACTATCTTCTCTCTTGGGAGGTCCTTAACTGGGAGGAATATGAGAAAGTTAGTATCTTAGGTCAACCCTTGTCCAGTCTGGTCAGAGAACTTTTAGATATTCTTACCTGCAAAGGCGAAGATGGTTGCAGACTGTTCTTAGATGCTCTTGATGAAATGGCGAATGGACCCCATGAGGATGGAAACTGTCTACACACTCCAGAGGACCTCTCTAAAGTGTTGTCATATCTGCGACGTGAGCGTCCACGGATTGTCAGAAAAATCCATAACCATATAGATGAGATTTTTAATCATCTTGTTACGCAAGACTGCATGTCAAAATATGAAGCTGATAGCTTACAATTGCCAATCTACTCCCCGTCGCAAAAGGTAACAGCCATCTTTTCAATTTCTATTAATGTCAAGTCCCCCCCAACCTTAGCTTATAAATTGAGACCCCTGACTTGAAATGAATTAGAGGGAAATTAAGATTCCATATGATGTTTTTACCGAGCCAAGGGTGTGTCTATGTATACGTGTCTGCATTATTTGTAGTAATATTTCAATCATTTATATTAAACATTGGTATGATACACCCAAGTAACACCCAAGTTCCTCAAAGGCAAGAAGACTCATTGATCTTCTGTGGGGAAAGGGAAATGAATCAGCAAGATGCCTAATAAGTTTTATACAGCACTTACAACATGGAATGACTCAACTGTCTCATGGTAAGTAGAAGTTTTCTTACTGAATTGTGACTTATTTCAGCATATGACATTAACAGGTAACGTGAAATTTCCTTCCCGTGTGATGCAAACTATTGATGTATATAGGAGTCAAATTGACTTTATACAGATGTTCCAAACATGTTATCTATTTGCTTTAGACTGTTTCTATGTAAATCGGAGGAAGAGGCCGAGATTTAAAATATGACTGGTTCTGGAGCCCAACAGTGTGAAATATGTGAAAAAGTATACCCTTTCACCAGTTAAAACAGCCTGGAACAAGTTTTGCTTAATTCCATGTCCTTGTTACAGCTTTTAGAAACTGGAGTTTCTCTCCTATACATTTTTATGAAAGGTATTCTTCATTTGAACTGGCTTTGGTGTTTGTCTAAGTGACAAAAGCAGTAAATCAATGCAACTACATTCCAACCAGAAAACCACGCGTCTTAAAACATAACTAACTTATCTCTGTAGGACATGTGTTTAGTGTTTTGTGCTGGCAACTTTTTCTCCAAATATGTATAGGTACATGTGCACATATAACATACTGTATTTCAGGTCATTTTTACCTTTAGCAGACTGCCAGCCACATGAATGAAGTAGCGTCCAGTTTTCGGTCCCTCTCGCAAATAAGCCAAGAGACACTACTTTATTTCAAAACTTTATTAATCGTCAGATATGGATTTTATTTGTCCACGGTGCGGACTGCAAATAACTACAGCACCGCCGACACGCAACCTTTATTAATGTTTTACAAAGTTTCAACCATTATTAGCCAAACACATTTTGACACAGTATATAAATATTTATCGTCAAAATTAAAGCAAACTTATAACCAAATTAATAACAGCATATCCTCCTGTAGCCCTGCTGGAACTGCTGTTCCATTCTTTCCCTCCGGGGCTTGTTTGTGGTAACAGGTCAACATTAACTACCATATCACCAAATATAATTATACTGACTAAACAAAAAAAAAACAAAGTATAAAGAAAATGTCTAATGATGGCAGAATCCCACATTATTTTTTTTAAATTTTTTTTTTAACACACTCTTAAGAGTTTAAATGAAAAGAAAAGCTTAGTTTACCTGCCACTGTCCCCTGCATTCTCTAGGTCCTTGTTGGCAGAGCTAAGAGGTGACCGTGCCTTTTGAGGGCAGCCTCCATAAGCACTGATTGTAAAGATCTGGCGACCTATTATATATAATACAAATTGTCATGTAATACCGTATTTGCTCGATTATAAGACGACCCTGATTATAAGACGACCCCCCAAAATCTGAATATTAACTTAGGAAAAAAAGAAAAAGCCTGAATATAAGACGACCCCAAAGGAAAAAAGTTTTACCAGTAAATGTTAATTCATGTAAACTCTTTTTTTAATAAAAGCTATGATTGAGAAAAAGATTTTTTTTGTTTTTATTTCTTGTATTTTCCAACCTGTCCCCCAGTTACGCACATCTGCCCCCAGGCTTGCCACTCCAATATGGCACTGTGGCCCATGATATGCCTTTTAACCCTCTATATGCCACTGTGCCCCATGGTATGCCTTTTGACCCCCTATGTGCCACTCTGCCTCCAGAAATGCCTTATACCCCTATATGCCATTCTGGCATTTAGGGGGTTAAAATGCATATTATGGGGCAGAGTGGCATATAGGGAGGTATAAGGCATTTCAGGAGGCAGAGTGGCATTAAGGGAGTTAAAAGGCATTGTATAGAGCACTCTGCCTCCAGAAATGCATTATACCCCTATATGCCACTCTGCCATTTAGGGGGTTAAAAGGCATATTATGGGGCAGAGTGGCATATAGGGAGGTATAAGGCATTTCAGGAGGCAGAGTGCTCTATTAAATGCCCCCTTAACGCCACTCCAGAAATACCCTATGCCCCCATTTAACACACACACCCTATACCCCCATTTAACTAACTAACTAACACACACACACACACACACACACACTCTCTCTCTCCCTCTCCCTCTCTCCCTCTCTCACCCCCCTTCCCCCGCTCTCCCCCCTCTCTTACCGGTGCTTCCAGCCGGGGCAGCGGGTTGACGTCGCCTTCTGCTGCAGCCAGAAGGAGGTGTGGCTAGCAGCGGGGGTTGTCTGCGTCCGTCGCGTATACTTTCCCCGGCTGTCAGAGATCATAGTTCCCCGCACCGGTGCGGGGAACTCTGATCTCTGACAGTCGGGGAAGGTCTATGCGACGGACGCAGACAACCCCCGCTGCTAGCCACACCTCCTTCCGGCTGCAGCGGACGTTGTCTACGCGGATCGCGTAGACGTCAACCCGCTGCCCCGGCAACAAAGCAGGAAGCACCGTAAGTGTGTGTATGATGGGGGGGTCGGGGGGGTGAGACAGGAGGATCCAGGTCCCCTGCAGCGGTGCGGGGGATCTGGATCTTAGTCTCCTAATCAGACCTCTATTTGAGGTCTGATTAGAAGACGACCCCGATTAGAAGACAAGGGGTATTTTTCAGAGCATTTGCTCTGAAAAAAACCTCGTCTTATAATCGAGCAAATACTGTACTAATTTGAAGGTCACATAGCTAGAGGGCTCTATTCTGATTATTCTATGTCCGTTTTCTGTTTTGGGATATTGTCTTTTTTTTGCTCATTAAAAAATGAGAGTTTAGCTTTACTTTCACATATTGCAAAGCTTTATTTCTGTCTCTTTATAGATTTATACCTGTAATTTGTATTTGCAGAGAACACATCTGGGTTTACAGATTTTTGGTGCAAATATTGATGCTGTATGATCAAATGAAATGAATATCCATGCGTTAACTAATCAAGCCACTTTTCTCTTAATAGTTGATCTAGGATATCAGAAAAAAATGAAGTCTGTCATAGCAGCTCAGTCTCAATATCTCAGTACGTATGATGGAGGGGCAAATATGTGCCTGGAGAGTATTTATACGGAGAATGTTCTGGAGTTGGGCAAGAGCTCCACCAAAACTGATTTTGTTCAGAGCCCCCAAAACCCTTTAAGTCTGCTTGATATTTTTAATGCCGATGGACTAATTAATAAAAATGCTGACACAGTCCTTTTACTTGGAGACGCAGGCAGTGGCAAAACAACATTGCTCCATCAAATACATTGCCTGTGGGCTGAAGGACAGGCATTCCACAATTTCTGCTACATCTTTCCATTTAGTTGTCGAAAACTCTGTTGCATCTCAGATATGGTTTCCTTACAAACGCTCTTGTTCGACCACTGTTGTTGGCCAGATCAATCAAAGGAAGATATATTTAGTTTCATATTGTCCAGTCCAAGTCGAGTTCTATTCACCTTTGATGGATTTGATGAATTTAAGTTTGCCTTCATGGATGATCACAAGCATTGTTCTCCTACTAATCCTACAAGTATAGGCACCCTTGTGTTCAACTTACTCCAAGGAAATCTAATGAAGGATTCTATTAAAATGGTGACCAGCCGACCCTACGCAGTCACAGCTGTGTTTAAGAAATATGTCAGGAAAGAAGTACACCTTAAGGGATTTTCTGAGGCCGGCATAGAGTTGTTTATGAAGAAACATCACGATGACCCAGAAATCTCGAGGAGAATTGTTAGTTTGGTGAAAGCCAATTCTTCTCTGCTTGGCTTATGCCATATCCCAGTCTTCAGTTGGATTGTTTCAACATGCCATAAGGAGCTTTTCCTGAATTCATTTAATTCCCCACAGACGATAACTGATATGTATTTTTTAACTCTAAAACATTTTCTTCAGCATGCTGCACCAGGACAAAAATTTGTAGACAACCTTCTAGAACAGAGAATAAACTCAATTAGGCACTTGGGAAAATTAGCTTTGACTGGCCTTTGTCATGGATTATTTGTGTTTTCCCATCAACAAATTGTTGATGCAGAGGTCAACGAACAAGACATATCCTTGGGATTCCTTATCCTTTCCAAAAATGTTTCTCTGGACAATACCTTTTCGTCCCAGCACTATGAATTCATCCATACCACGTTCCAGTGCTTCTTTGCGGCATTATATATTGCGGTGAGTGATGACGTGAAAACGCGTTTTATAAAATCCGTATTTAACTGGACTCCAAAAAGCAGCACGTTGGCAGAAAAGTTTCGGCACCTACGTGCACAGGAGAATAACACAACCTCAATTAAGGATATGGACATTCAAAATCTTCAGATCACAGCCAACTTCGTAGCTGGACTGTTTTCTCAAAGGCTTTACAAATTGATTACCAAGTCCTGGCAGCCCCAGAACCTGTCTAGAAAGCTCACAGTCGTCACAAAGTGTTTGTCTAAAGCTATCCATAAACACTTTAAGTCAATTCCCCCGGCTGTAAAGGGGGAGGCTAAAACCATGCATGCCATGCCGCAGTTTGTCTGGCTTGTAAAGTGTATTTATGAAATGCAGAACACTGACTTGTCTAGAAAAGCAGTTGTAGGCCTTGAGGTGGACCACTTGAAGATGACGTTTTGTGGGATAGGTCCTGCTGAATGCACAGCACTTGCATATGTTCTGAAACATTTAAAGAGCCCAAGTGGAATTCAGCTTGACCACAATTCTGTTGGTGACACTGGAATTGATCAGCTTCTCCCTTGTCTTCACATCTGCAAGGCTTTGTAGTAAGTACGTTTGTGAGAATCGTGTCACCTAGTTTTCTTGATAAACCAGATGCACAGGTTACTCCTGATACGGTCTAAAAAAAAAAAAAAAAAAAAAAAAAATGCTACTGCTAATTTGTCTGGTGTCCGTTTACACCGTTCAACTGTTTTGGAGCCTAATGTAGCACCAAATGATATAATAATCAGATTCACAGGAATGATATGGATGTTTTACCGGTAGCTGTGGGGTGTTTGCTATCCATGCCTGTGCTGTTGAGAGATGCGGTGTTTATAATCCACTTGAATTAAGCCGGCAAAGATGCTTGTTCGCAACATGTATAAATCATACATTGGTACAGGCTAGCTGCCAATAACCACAGACCAGCTAAGAATCACGTCATTGACTATGGTATTTGTTCATTAACCTGTAAACAGAGATGAAATATTTTCTCACCGACTAAACCATGCGTTGTGTAGTGCTAAGCCTTAAGCGCTTCTCCTGCTAGAATTGTCCCTGTGCATTGAATAACTTGGAGACATGGCATCAAGTTGTCAAGTTTTTAAATGCCGTATGCAGGGCCAATCTGGCCCTTGTTCAAAGTGAAGCTCACCCGGGTTTAGCCCTTTAATAGTTATGTTGGCAAGGTGACATATGTGAAATGTAACAGATGTAAAGTTAGGACTAACTTGTCTTACAGAAGCTTGCTGAGGTTGGCCCTTGATCATTTTAAGTAACTTTGGTTGTCTGCAGTGCTTAATCACACACCAACCTGAATGCCATATATATACCTGTCTAAGAATAAAGACCCTATTAGGTCCTTGCTCGTTCCTTTTCACAATGTGCTGAAAACCTAGAGGGCAACTTTACCTGTAACCCCTTTCATTGTGTTCGTTATGACTATTCCCTTACGTAGTCATTAATCATCCTGCCTCTTACAAAGACATTACCATTGTAAGACATACAGATATTAAGCATTTTCTTTTTAATTATGTGGTCAGCTAATGAATTTCTGTCACTTAACATAACGTGTATTTTTGTGCTTAGCTTAAGAGACAATAATATTTCAGATAAAGGAATTTGCAAACTTCTAGACCAAGCAACGCGTTGGCCAAACTTCCAAAAAATTGCGTAAGTAGTCTGCTTCAATAAAAAATGTTACTGAATAATTTACTAATTTGCTCATGTAGGACACCTATAATAAGCTTATGTTCGTTCTCCATGTAAAAAAAGGAACTGAAAGATCTTTCATAATGAAAAACATGTTTAAATTGAAATTACAATTTGCTATCTTTTTTGTTCCTTAATATGTGCACATAAATAATGCCACAAGCCCTGTTCTGTATGTGGCAGAGCTGGACCGCGAGAGTTCAGTAAGACACGTCTGAGTAGCATAGACCAAAATCTCTGAAAGCAGTGAAAATGAAACAAGGAAGTCTAACATTGTGCTAAAAAACACTAAAGCTCTTCACATAAGCATTGGGATACAACTCTGACATTTTAGAGCATCTTCAGGTTTTCAGATTATCTGCACGTAAGCATGTTTCTAATTCTACATATAGATATAAAAGCTTGCAGAGTAAGTGAAACCGCACCAGTGTCAAAACTATAGTGCCAGGGCTAATCGCTCTGGGTAACCTTATTTGCCCCCTTAAATCTACTCTATGCATGCCATGGTCCCGCAGCTGGCACATTTCAGCCCTGCTCCCATTGGGCCAATTTTGGCCAACCACAACACTGTAAAAGCGAGTCTGTGAGCACCAGAGATGCCAGCTGCCTGCCCATGGCATGCACGGAGTGGATTTAAAGGGGTGGGCACATTTTGGGGGGCAAATATGGCATAGGCAGGCTGTTGGGGCAAAAGTGGCACTGTGGGACATGTTTTTAAAGTCGGGTGGACACAAGGCAACTTTCATACTGGGACCCATTGGTTTATAGTTGCACCTTTAATGGTTGTTAGCAGGTGTTGAACAAAGCAGATCAGAATTCAAACTTGACAACTGAGTGTGTGTTACCAGGTCATTTGTCTCATATTGCCTCCTGTACTGAAATGTGAGCCTGCCTTGGGGTAACATCACACTATGGTGCCATTAGTCATTGGCGTAAAAAAAAAAAAAAAAAAAAAAATCCAGAAAATATTTCAGGGCGGAGATCTACTTGGCATGCTTTGAGAGTTTTATATATTGAATATGCTGTTTTACCTAGTCTTCTGGCTTAATGGGGCATCCAAGAGCTGCCTTCTAGTACTAGTGAATACCAACAATTAAGTGTTCTGGGCAAAATTTTGAAAAGAACTAGTGTCCTGTGCCACAAAATAGACCATTTATAGGTTGTTGCCATAGAAACTGAAAAGGCATCTTTGAAAAGTCTGTACACACTAGATCAAAAATGGGTCAAAAATGATTCAGATAAAACTTCCCTGCCCATTCATTTCAGCCAGAAAAAAAAAATGCCAACATTCATACAAATTGTAAATTTACAGAATTTTGGTAGATTCGGCAATTAGTACAAATGCAGAGTCTACTAGAGCGTACAATACTTTCTGTGACATAGTATCTCTCCAGTGACTCTACATGCAGGAAAGAGTCATACTAGACCAGTCCACAGCTGTGACCATGCCTTGACCATGTTTTTTTATGTCTTGCTTTTGTCATTCTAGATTATTCAACAACAAGCTGACCGATGAATGTGCAGGATCTTTTGCAAATTTGTTAAAACACAAGCAAAACTTTTTGGCGTTACGGTAAATAAAATTTTACTCTTAATTGTCTTACATTGGATGTTTTAATTGCAAAACCCCAACATAACGAACCCTATTACATCAGGCATGCGTATTTCCATTAAGTAAAAATCATTGACAAAAAATCTCTAAGAATCCTACTACCTCCATTATTTTGTCTGCTGTGCTTCTATTTCTTAAAACAGGACATATGATAGTTTTTGTGGTTAATTCCGTAAGTTTCATAGTTTGGCCGAGCTTTGTGGCTTCGCTTGACGATGTTGACTTAATGACTAAATGGTTACCAGTATTTATGGAAAAGCTGTCACCCACCATGTTTAGCTGTTTTTTTTTTTTTTGTTTTTTTTTTTCCTCCATTTCAGTTTACCATGGTGCTCTTTAAGTTATAGCTTAGAAGAAACCTTACAAAATCAGAAAAAGCCAGTGCAGGCTAAAAGGCACAACACTGTGGCTTGTTGAGAGCAGGGATGTCTCCATGTTTTGGTTGCCATAAGTGTCCTACATTTGAGTTTAAGGTGTGTCTGGTGACTCATTTTGCCGTGACAAACCAAATTCATCACTGACATGTCCAGGGTCTGTCGTCTTACTCCACCTAATCGGTTTCCTAAACTAATATCAGAAAGCTTACCTTTGTATATCTGTAGCATTCAATATACAGGAAAATAATTTAAATGGCGGTAACACTTTGGAGAGAAAATAATCCCCTGATCATATTTATGTATATTTGTTTAGGTTGGGCAATAACTTTATCACAGAGGCTGGTGCTGTGGTATTGGCAGAAGGTTTAAGAGAAAACAAGTCTATCCAATTTTTGGGGTAAGTAAATGGCAACAGTATCCAATATGACTGTATAGAAGTTGAGAATAACATGCATGGTGATGAGTAACTTTACTTTCAGGTTCTGGGGCAATAGAGTGGGAGATATTGGAGCCGAGGCAATAGCAGTCGCTTTACGTAACAACAAGAGTTTGATCTGGCTCAGGTACGGCATGTGAAACAATTACAAGTATGTTGAAACAGCTTCCCAGACTATTAATAAAGCATGGTAAGTAGGCAGGTCTCTGAAGAGGCAAATAAAAAATCTAAACTCGTAACAATTAGAATTGCTTCATTTATTGTGTATCGGTATTTCATCAAATATATATACATCTTTTGTAGAAGCAACGACTTACTGAGATACTCAAATCTCACAATCCTAATTATCCTAGTTTTTATACAGCTCACATCCGTTTGCAACTGAGCATCTCAGACTGTAAAATAATTTGTCGGAAGCGGTCACATACCAGACATGGTTATCTGTGTTAGATTTTAGTCATTGCTTTTTGATTTCGCAAGTTCGGAATAATCTGTAGTGAAATAACCATAGAGGAATTGTATTACATTAACCAAGCTGTTTTCCCCACATTTAGTTTGGTGGCAAACAACATTGGGAGCCCGGGAGCACAAGCTTTAGCTGCCATGCTGCAGGAGAACACCGCTTTAGAAGAGCTTTGGTGGGTATTGAGACCAGGCTGCTATTGTTGTTAGAGCTATGTGAAGTCTAGTGGACCATTACCATCAGCGTTTTGTGTTCTATCTCATACATGGTTAGCCTATAGCACAGCTCTGAACAGTTAAGGTACATGATAACGATATAAAAAAATCTAACAAAGAGGTAATTTCTTTTTAAGGCCAAGACCCATCAATAATTGTTGTGAGCTTTGAGTTTTGATTGCACGGCAAAGTGTAGCTCGCTATTTAATGTATACGAGAAAGGAAACTGGTGAAGGACTTGGTTGGCACTAAAAGGAAATCACCAGTATGAACCATAAAATCTAGCTGTGTACAATGTTTGCATCACTCTGCAGTTTAATGTACCAGATCAGGGATTTAATTCCTAATATATAGAAAATGAATAAATTCAGTAGCATATTTCTGGTCATTAATGTTGTTACCATACTGTCTGTATCTTTCGACCCAGCAGAAACCAGTGTATATAACAAAATTAGAGACTATATAAGCTAGCCTATGGTTCCTTTAAATGTGCTAATCATTACTATGTAGCAGTCTTCACTTGGATGGTATTGCCTGAATCGCAGCAATTAATCTTCCTTACAGTCTTGAAGAAAATAATATCCAAGATCAGGATGTTATCTTATTTGCAGAAGCATTAAAGAAAAATAGAACGTTGAAGGTTTTAAAGTAAGTATTGCATTTAAAATGTCTATACTATGGCTTCTATTACATTTTTTTTGTCATTCCAAAGTACACACTCGTATTGTGTGAAGCTTAGAAGGTTTCTCATTTTTTGTGGCTGAAAGTTTTACCCAGGCTTTTGGGAACGCTGCAATTCTGTCTTTATAAATTTCCAGCAGAACTGGCCTTTTCCTTTTATCTGTTTGTAAGATTGAAGATGGTCTAAATATACAAATAACTGAAACTGCAAATGACTCACTTAATATCCTGGCAGCAAAACTATATCCAAAATTAAATCTAATGGGGTTATATCTGACCCAATTTAAGAATGTGACTCTTCCATTCTTTACACCTATAGGTTGTCTAAAAACTGCATTGGCGTACAAGGAGTCTCCGCTTTAGCCGAAGCTCTGCAGCACAACAGTACGATTACATCCATCTGGTAAATATTTAGAAAAAAATGCATTGTTAAACCTGCTGTCGGGTTACTCTCAACCCTCGCTGGGGCCTTTGGCCCCTAGGGCTGGGCAAAAATTCTTTAGAGGCCTGGTCTGACCAGCCCCTTCTTGGAAGAGGGAGTGCAGTGGGGTCACATAACATGACTTCAAAAGTGAAAAAGGTCTGTTGCTTGCACGCCATGCAAGAAGATATAGAGGCTCCAGGTAAAGAGTGATTTGTGAGGTGTAATGTTCTAGTGTAAGCCCATGTGTGGGTGTTATAGTGAGTGTGTGTGTAAGTTAGTGTGCTAGTTTGTAAGTTACTGAAAAGGGGCAAAGGGGCCACTCGCCTTTACCTGCTCCCAAGGGCAAAAGATGCCAGTTCTCTTTGCATTTTGACCACAGAACTTTATTACTGTAGACATTACCTTGTATGAGACCTACCGCTAATAACTGTATAGGATGTTATCCCCTGTAGACTTTGCAGTATTTCTATATACCTTAGCAAACATGCCAACAGGGGCAAGATGAAATTGTGTCTGTAATGCAAACTTGCGTTTGTTTAATGTGTTGTGATACTTTGCATTTAATTTATGGAACAAGTGTGTGGTGACATGATGGTGACGGAATTTACGTTTCATTATTTTAGGCTCAATGGAACTAATCTTACATCTGAAGAGGTGCAGAAATTTTACAAGCTGGAATGCCGCCTGTCTTTATAATGTATACAAATTCATGGGAAATAGACATATTTATTTTGTAATGTTTTTTTGGTACAACTCATGCTGGAAGTCCAATAAGTAATGTTTATAGACCAAAAATGTAGGAAAAGAGAAGTATTCAGACTATGGGGACAATTAAAATGTTGGATGTTTTATGGTAGATACATTGGGTAGCATGGGGGTCACACAAGACTACAGAGGAATTGAAAGGAAGAATGAAACAAATAAAAAGGAAACATCAAGAAACTGTGTGGGAATAAACGGTGACATCTAAAGATCCCTTTTGTGAACATGTCGTCCATGTTACCAACATCAAGTGATAATGAAAGCAAACGGAACCGAAGAGTTAAAAAGATCAAATGTGTGAGGTTTCTGGAGAGAATAAATCTGACACTTATTATAAATGAGGTTGGAAATCTTTGTGTGTTCTATAATAGAAGAGAGGCAGTCTGGGTGAATGTGTGCATGTGCTTCACCCAGATAACCATATTGATCTGGAACCGGAACCAGTACCGATCAGACAGGTATGACGTGTATGTTTGCTAGCATTTACTGTGCAGGTCCGTTCATCTAAACAATGGCAGCAAGAGTTGGCCATGAATGAGATCTGAGTTGGTTTTCATTAACATTGCAAAGTTTGCACATATAAAGGGAGACGCAATCGTATTTTGTTATGTAATATATTACTGAAAACATTAAGTAATGTGGGATAATTGTTAGAAATGTTTTTCCTTTTCACTTAAGCCTTAACTTAACTTTGTACTGGTATGATTTCCTTTTTAAGAATATTGAAGATATTGCAGCCTTTTACTAGCCTTGAGGCTGTTGTATAATGTATCAGGATATGAAAAATCTAAACAAATGCCCCCCCCTGAAAATTAGAGGTCAATATTAACTGCAGAAATGGCCATAGTCCTCGAGTCTAGTTCAAATGAGTTATAGGTTCCCAAAACACAAAAAGTATGATAGTATCTGTGGATAGTCGCACCAAAACAGTGTATCTAGAAAGGTACGCTTCTGGGCTTTGACTTGTGTCCATGTTCTTACTAGAACCTTGTGCCCCTTTTAATGTATTAGACAACATTTCTGTCCATCATTAGCAGGCTTAGAAATGTTTTCTAATGTGTCCCAACAAAATTATAATTTATGGTTCTGGCTACAGTTAGATCAAGCATTAAAAATGGAAAGATGTGAGATTGCTTTCTTATCATAGAATCTTGAGTTATCTGATTTCATGTGGCTGCCAGTTGTTGCCCAACATTTTTCCAACATTTTTGGCACTTCTAGATTCAGAGTGTTTGGTCTAGGTGGGTGAAATCTAAATTGTTTCCTACAGAGCAGGTAGGAACGCTGGCTCTGCAAATAGATATCCAATATAAATCAAGATAATCTTAACCATGGTTTGTATGGGGGTTCTTAATCTCTACAAAATGTATCCAGTTGAATAGTACTTTTATAGTTTTGTGAGTCCTAAAGGATTTGTACTTCTGTGTCATCAGCTTGAAAAAAAAAAAAAGGGTACCCTTGCCCCAAAGTGTAAGGCCACGCTGGATATTTGGTCCCAGTCTTCTCCTTCGGGAGTTGTAATCATAAGGAGATATGCAATTCCCTTTCATCCAAGGCAGAAGGGAAGAAAGGATCTTCTAGTGACCCCCTGCAGTTGACTGGTGATGCTATAAAGTAGGTTGAACCAGACCTCCATAGGCACACTTGTTATAAATAAGGATCCTAGCTGTGGTATTTGTAGATCCACAAGCTTTGAGGAGCACATGCCTACCTGCAGGGATGTTGATATTAAAGACACATCATAATTTTCAATCCAAAGAAAGTAAATAAAACGTAAACATTAAACTAAGATTCTTTCTGCATCTGAGTCTAAAATGACTGCTGTTCTAGGTACACCACCGCCCTCATGTGGTTAGTGGATACATTGCATCCTCTAGCAACCAGAATAGAAGCCAAACATTGATGGCTTCAATGATTATTTTTTTGCACCCTTTAAATGCCATGGATATTCTTAGCCAAGGGGTGCAATGTAAGGACTTTGTTCCACCATACCTTGGGGAATTGGCAGTGATGTCGGTGGCTACGTTTATTTGTATTTAACAGGACTCGGGACATTTTTAGTCCACCGGATAGCGGTTGAAGGTAGTGGGACAGGCAGGAGATGGGTTCTGTGGTTGAATGGTATATTTAACACCTATGCTATTGAGCATGGGATGGGGGCATGTGTAGGCCCTATGCCCCACCCCCTGCAGTTTTTGACTCTTTATCCCCTATTCCACCAGACATAGTATAGGGGCCTGATGGGGGGGGGGGTGTTCTATTGGCTCTACTCTATAGGGCTGCCAGCTGAACACCTTGGTGGGGGGCACTTCCAGTATGGTGAGCTTTTGATCGCCTCCAGCCCTTCCCCCTACCTTGTCACTACAACCCTTGTCAATCAAGGTAAATGCACTCTCCAGCCATCCTATGCACTTTAAGGTATATGATAGCTGATTGGTTCCTTTTAATGTATGTGGTATCCACCTTGCATATACATTCTGAGGTATGGTTTATTCCCCACCCAACACTGGCTCAGCAAATGTCATGAAATGAGGGACATTAATTGTCAGACCGCAGGGGAGGCTGAGAGCTGCAGCTTCCCCCTAAGGTAAGTGATTTTTTTCTTTATATAATACATATTAAAGAACTGCTTTTTCCTTTTCTAGGAAAAGCATGCTTATCGAAATTGGTTTACAGGATCTACACAAACGATTGAGAGGTGGTTCAGTTAAATAGCGTCATTTACGGGGCAGCAACTTTAATAACACTGCTTTCAGAAATTAACGTGTTAAATTGGACATCTCTTTGTAATTTTATTTCATTAAAAATATTTTAAATGTTGCAATTGAAAATGACTGGATAGAAAAGGCACCTGGGACATACACAAGTACCCTAAATTTTGTGTAATAAAGTTTAATTCTATTTAACCCCCTTAACTACCAATGACAAATTGGGCACAGAAAATTACTACCATGAGATTTGACAAATGCCAGTGGTAGAATTTTGCATGGAAAGTGTTAAAGTACTCCCTATTGAAATATGCTTGCGGTCTAGTTTTCTAATGTATATATGGTTTGATGGGACAAATGGAACTGACTGGTTTCAAAGATGTACCAAACAGGACATAGGCTCAGGGTTACCAGATTTGAAAGAAAAAAAAATGGTTTTGAGATGTCAATATGCTTCATATACATTTGCAGTCTAACATGCAAGCAAACCTAACACAAATGGTATTTCTAGCCTGCGGATGAAGTAAGAGTTAGAAAAGGTGAGTTTTCGTCATGTTTTTTTTTTTTTATTTGTGTAATAAAGGATTCGAAAAAAACTATTGTAAAGAAAGCTCATATTTTCCTGAAATAAACAATATGTAACTTCTGTGGGTTCGCTAAACGACAAAGAAGAAACTTACCATGCACTAGCACCACCAAAAAGTTGAAACAGCCATTGTTACGAAGGGTACAAAAATGATAAAACAGCTTTATTCATAAGGGGTTAAAGAATATCTGCACACTTCACATAACAGCAATACGTCTTGCGTCCTGTAACAGACATTCCTGCCAGCCAATCAGCACGCGCGCCAGCTGTCACCGTCTCCATTCGCTGGCCACGAGAAACGCCACTTAGTCCTATTGACCCGCCCGCCGTACGCCTCTACCAAACCTTACTCAAGTCTGGAAATCCCCATGAAGGCGGAGTAACGATTGACTGACAGCCAGTCTGACAAATCCAAACGGGAGATTAGCCACAGCGGGCGGGGGACTTCTGTCAGCTAGGGCGGGTTATTGCTGTCAACCGTGCTACGTTGTGACTGGAAGCGCTGTAGCGTTGTAAATATGAGGTAGTTGTTTATTTATAGCACCAGGGCAATTATTAATTGAAGCGCTGGGGTGGATTTCCGTAGTACCGGAGCCGTAACCCGCCTCCCTGTGTGAGTGATATGTCCGTTCTTACAGTACCGCAGCATAAATGGTGATTTACAGGAGGCTAATGACCGGAGTGCCTGGAACTACATGATGTCCTGCTTACGGTGAGTTATTCCCGGGGACCGCGTGCGTTCTGTGAATGGAATAATAATGACAGGAGTCATTCTTCACCCATATAATGTGTCTGTGTATAGGGGGCCGGCAGGGACCGTACGCCCCCTGTCACTGCACGCCCTGTATAGGGGTATAACACGGGAGACATACAGGAAGCGTTTGGGTGAGGGCATTTAATTGCCTGGAGCTGAAGGTTGGGGGTAATAAGGCTGTCAGGGGCAAAACACATAGCTAAAAGGGGGCAGTAGGTAGAGGTGGCTTAAACGTGCATCGTTTGTTAAATATATTATATACGTTATATGCTAAATATTATATATACTATGCGTGCAGATCATCGGTAACTAAGAAATATTGCACCCTTGGCACGGAATCTGGCGAATGCCCCATTTATTGCAAAGGGGCATCCAGCTTCTTTATTCTGCATCATTACACCTCCCCCTGGGCATGTGCCCCTGTTACCCACCCATATATATATGTATATATATATATATGTGTTATATAGTTTTTTACATATACTTAATTTTACAGGAACTTATTTCCCAGACCCCAACACGGATTACCTCGGCAAGATGTATATTGTTACGCAGATTAATAGATCTTTAATATTGCTGCTAATTAGTTTCCTTACCGTTGTAAACGCGTAGATCGTGGGCTCAGCTTGTGCGCTTTCACGTTATTTCTGAACCGCAGTCTCACCTTAAAACTGTTTTCATTACATTTATTTATATTGCGCCAGCAGAGTCCGTAGCGCGGCGACAGTAGGGGACACACAATAACACTAAAACATGCTGCTAAAGAAGAAGCGGCCCTGTGAGCTTACAATCTATTACAATTATTAGCAAAATCAATGCTGCTTATCTGTGCTATGTTTGGATGGGGGGGCAATCAGGCCTGGACTGGCCATCTGGCAAATGCCGCTGGCCAACAGTGCCAGACACTCACCCGCTGTGCCGCTTCAAGGGCCAGATATGCCCGGCTGCACACTACGTGAGCATAAAAACACTGTGTGCGGCTCCACATATTCAGCCGCCGGCCGCACGTAGACTTTTGGCCCAACTAGGCTAGCGTTTGCCAAGCAGTAAAACCTCAAACCTTACTTGCCCCTTGTCTTCAGGATAGCCACACGTCTATTTCATACAGGTTTAAAGTCTCAGCTGGACATCAGTGGCATATCTGTAATAAATTGTTATTATTACTATTGTTATTGTTATTATTGACAACAACGTATTCTTTGTTTATTTTTCATTTCCAAACACAATATTTTGAGATGTTGTCCTGGCTGTCGTTCTATAACCTGATCATTTCCTTTGCTGTGACTCTGAAATGCCCATTTCCCGCTGCACTTTAATAAAAGCATGAATTAAATAATTAGGGTGTTATTTGATTTATTATTTTTCTGTATAGCATTTTATTTTATGAAGCGCTTTGTTAGGAGGCACAGTGCGGCAATGTGTATATATTCTCTGAATGTGTCTTCGATTCAAGAGCCATATAAATATCCCATGCATATTTACATTCCCGCACTCTATTAGCCTCTACAACCTCTGCTGGGCTGCTGTTCCATTTATCTACAACTCTCCTAGTAAACTAAAACTTCCTTACATTACATCTAAGCCTTCTAAAAATTAATGCTGGTTTAGAAGAAGTGATTTGGCACATGCATGATCAAGCATTAAAAAAAATATATATATATATAAATAAAAATATATTTTATTATTATTGTTGTTATAAGGTTCCTTTTCATGGAGTGGAAGAATCTTTGTATTCAAAAGGAATCTACTTAGCTGGCCGATCCTTGCGCCAAAATTATGAAAGCAAATGTAGTCCAGGGCGCCCGGACTAGCGGTGGGAATGAGTTTATAGTGGGTTACTTTTTATGCTGTTTACAGGGCTTAATAAATGTCATCAGCCAGAATACCAAATGCTGCCTCCGGCTGCTGCGTAATTCAGCCCCAAGACCTTCAGTTCTGGCGGCCGCTCACACTTTTGCCATCATCTAATACCATATGTCCGGTTTCACTAATTCATGATGTATCCGCTGCCCCCCCCGTCACATTTAGATCCCAACTCAAGCCATTTATATTTCATTACTCAGTGAAACCAGAGATCGAGAAGAAAAGAAAATAGACGATGAATCATTTATGTGTCGCACATTCGTACCGATTCTACGTCCATGGTCACTTGGGAGCTGGGGTTAACCCTCGCCCTTTCTCAGGCTTCGACAATAGACTCTCTGGAGTGCCAAAGAACACCAGATCCGCTCGGACATCGTGTGCATGCGCCCCGGCCCACGCGCTATAAAGTATAGTGACATCCAATGCATAGAATGGGCCGACTGGACGGGCCAAATGGTATCTATATTGATATGTTCTGAACAGGATCTTTCCGCGAGCCTTTACTCCGCGATTCCTACTGTTTTTTTATTTAAAATGTGCAAATTTGATGAATCGCAGAACCCAAAGTTTTTCTCTGGCTTATTAACACAGTCTAGGATGTCATTTAGGTTTCTTTTCACCTCTGATTATAGGGAGCGCCTGGTACACGGAACACATGATGGATAATTACGCTCACCCTGCGTGTGGCATGACCCTTCGTACCCAAACCAACGGAATATAGATTAACCCTTCGTGGCCTCAGTGGTAGACCGATCAGGTTTTCATTGCCTATTGCACCAATTGTTTTATTTTTATTTTACAAATCTTACATTCATCCTGCGGAAGGCAGGCTTCACTTTTGCGGTTGTGTTACCGTTGGGTGAGACTTACCTGCTGGTATTACTAAAGACTGATATATTCCTGAAATGCGGCAAGTGTTTTGCCGAGATGTTATTTAAGTATTATTTTTTTAGATGTTTTGTATGGATGCTGCCCAGATCTTGGGCGATATGTCTTATAAGGGGATTTAAATTGCTCCATGGCGTGTGTTTATAATTAATCTTATCATCATAATAAAGAAAAGCTACGAGAGAATAAAGAAAGCATAACAAAAACATTGAGTGATTCGTTGTGACATTGCTGATCTGGTGGAAAAGCTTGTAACATTGTATCCGCTTCTTGTTGCGATGTGACTGCTATTTTAGAGTCTCGGGTTCTCAGGGGCCATAGGAATAGAGACCATGTACCCCACCGAGCTCCCACCTCCCGGGGCAAATAGTATACATCCCACTGTTGGGACACGTCAGCGATGTGTAGGGGCAGTTTGTGTATTTAGCAGCTAAAACCCTAGGCACCCGGGTGCAGTCCCAAGCCACCATTGCAACCTGGCGCCCGGATGCTGTCAGTCCCAGAGCCGGCTCCTTTCTAGTCTAGCGTGTTAAAGTCCATCACTTCGCCTCTGTCTCCTAGTCACAGAATCACTACGGGCAATAGACTTATCAATAGGAAATGATAGCTGGCTGAGAACGTAGCGATGTGTTGGGGCTTCTTTTTGTCATTAGTGTCTTTTGATGGTTACTGGGGCGTTCAGCTTCCAACCGTGCGCTATGCTCTAGAGCGATCTGTCAGATAGCAGGCGTATGTCCTTATCTGATGCTCTGGGTGCTCAGAGAAGAGCCGCTAGTGACAAACCTTATTGTATATATATATATATATCTACACATCCCAGGCGTCCTCGATGCTTCGACTGGGCTCCTAACCTTGTTGTCATTGTACATTGATCTCTATAAAAGCATCTCTGTCTGCATTGATCTCTGTGGCCGTGTTCCTTTCTAGTGCTTTTCTGTATTGATCTTTACGACCGGATCCCCTTCCGGTGCTTCTCTACCCTGACGTCAACGTTTTAAACTGTGATTTGGGGCATTTAGTAAACATATAACTGACACATCTGAAGTTTGTGATACGTGCAGTGAGCTCTTCGAACATGCGATGCTGATGAGGTTTGTTGATCTGGCTGGTAACCCCCCCCCCTTACGGAGGAAGTGATCCCACTTCATAAGCATGCATGGCTTCATAACTAAATGCAGCGTAATATCTCGGTGTGGAAAAAAGTTGTGAGTCGTTCTATGTATTAGAAGGAAAACAAAGAGTTAAACAGAATACCCTACAAAGGAGCACTGAGTTATTTTCATCTGTTAGTGTGTGGGATGAGTGTGTATCGCCTCTGCTCAGCGGCTCACCATGAGATGTAAATTATAGCCTTGCGTAATAACCATCCTAAGCTAAAAAAAGAGCAGCTTGTCATTATTATGGTTCTGATGTGGAACGCGGAACATATGATGGTCACTATAACTCGCCATCTTCATGGCCATTCCATACACATATATTGTAACGCAAGCCAAAGACGTCTGTGCTACGGCCAATCAGTTCTGGCTTTATGCAGCGCCGCTAACAGCAGATCCTATACCAGCCCCTGAAGGTTTAGGGACGTGTCTGCTAAGTAGTCTTTAGACCTGAGCGTGGACCTTCGAGGCGAGGATGCCCGTTTGGACCCCGTACGATGTAAGTTTCAGTCGTTTCTGTAGATCACTCGAGATTTTGTGCCGTTATAGACACAGTCTAACATTCTTCGTATAGCGATGTGGTTGGAGGTTAGACAAAACCAACAGATTTCATTATAGTTATTAAAAATGCATTTACTGCACGTTTACGGCACGTTAGCGATATGGTTAAATGGTTGAGTGTCACATAATCGCATAAAAAAGACAGTTTAGTTGTCTCTTCCCAGGCTGTCCAAGTGAAACCCATGAGGTCTCAGCTCTGTTACACAGAATGACTTTATCGTCTGTGTTGGAGGTGATGGGATGCACCCCAGATGGATCCAGCTTCTCCGACTCAAACTTTTATTGACCAAACCCATGGAAAATTTCAGGAACAGGGTTTCCCTTTTGCAGTGAGGGCTATAAAACTCATGAATATGACTTAGATTGCTGTAGATTTCATCCAAATAACACTTGGGTTGAAAAATAGGCTTGTCTTTTGTTTCGGCAAATGAATGGTGTATACTGTTTTGGTAATCTATATCCGCCTTGGTATTTTGTCCAACAATGATAAGTCTGTCTGTGTTGATCCAGAATATGATAATTAAAGTGATACTAGAGGATACACATTACCGAGGTCGGCTTTGTGGGAGAAGGATCAAACGCGGAGCGATGATTTTTGCGTAGTTTATTCATTTATGTTCCTGCATATATATTGTAAAGGTGAGTTTACATATATATATATATATATATATATATATATATACTTCCTTCATTAAACTTGGCCATTAGGATATAACTTATAGTTTGCTGACCTAGTTGTCTCTCCAGCCAGACCAAAATGTTACATTTCATTTATTCAAATCTTTACTATGGGGTTAAAAAAAGCTTCCCACGGTCCTGCCTTCATTCATTTTGTTCCTGTTTTTCTTTACGATGCGTATATTTAATTTTTGTGTTGGATTAATAGTGACAGATGTTTCTCATATTGCAAGTATATTTATCATATATTTGCAGCCGTTAATGTGTTTAGAATTATAAGATATATGTGTGTTTATTCTATATGTTATCGCTTTGTAAAGCTTTAAGGTTTATCATTCTAATATATATATATATATATATATATAATATTTAAATATTGCAAAGAGGTGATCCTTTAAAGATTTTTTAAATGTAACATTAGGATTGTTTTATAGATAATGGAACCAGAGGGGGGTGTTTATCATCCCTTTTCCTGCCATAACATGAAATGGAATATACGCTGGACAGAAAAATGTATTGCAAAAAACAGATTTACTCATAAAGTGCAGATTAAAAAGTAAAGAATACTGTATAGAATTAGAGATTAAGAGGGCAGCGTGGTTTGTATCTGGAACCAGTTTCTTCTTCATTACTTGATTTCTCTCTTTTCAGGATTCATCTTCGTCGTTTGACTCGCGTCACGCAGATGGCAGCCCCGCACTTCCCACTATCTGATTATTTCCGTATCTTATAAAATAGTTGTCGTCGTGTTGCTGGTTTGGTGAACTCTTTATCGCTGGCTTTCCGGTCTCATCAACATGACTTCAAATCCTTGGGGACAAGAGAAAAGCAGCTCCACGTACTGGGAGGAGCGAATCTTTTACATCTTGATCCAAGAGGGCGGTTTGGTTGATAAACAGACGCAGAAACAGATGAAGGTTCCCCGGGGCAGCATCGGACAGTACGTTCAGGAGCGCTCAGCGGTGGCGCACAGCCGAGGAGCGCAATCCTCCAAAAGCAAAAAGTTGCAGATCGCACTGAAAATATTGGAGCAGCCTCACACTCTCCTGTTTGTGGACGAGAAAGATGTCATAGAAATTACAGAAAAGTTGGCAGAAGTGCTTTTGGCTATAAATAACTGCGAGGAAAGGTACAGCCTATTCAAGAACAAGGGCAGGCTTTCGAGAGCCCTTCAGATTGAGCCCGGCTCAGCAGTGAGAGTGTATCTGAGGGCTGGGGATGGACCTTTCCCAGGCGTTGTACGTTACAGAGGACCATTGTTACCCGAACGGTCGCTCACCGGCATTTGGTTTGGTGTGGAGTTATTGGTTAGTTGTATTTTTACCCATTTCACATTAGACGGCGTGAATGTAATACGGTGTATAGCGTTGTTCTTTTTTAACTAAAGCAATCAGATCAATAGATTAATTTTGTTGTAGACAATTAGAAATTATATCTAGACTGGGACTAATGGGCATAGCATGGTCTGCTTCCATCTTTGTCTGTGCTGTCACTGTCTTATTTGACTATGACCTTCCTCATGAGTCCTGAACACAGATCTTTTAAAGACATGTCTTCGAAAAAACCTCTTACCCATCATGCTTTCCTCTAGGAAGATGGCCGTGGTCAGGGATTTACAGATGGCTCGTATCAAGGAAAGCATCTCTTTCGATGTGATGATGAGTGTGGGGTCTTTGTGGCTCTGGACAAGCTGGAGTTGTGCGAAGAAGACGATGAGGAACTAGAGTGTGATTATCCGTCTCCTGTCGACCCCGGACAGCCAGAAGTTCCTCCTCTGGAAATTAACTCCAGGGTATCTCTGAAAATCGGAGAGGGGATGGAGTTTGGAACAGTTATATTCTGTGATGTTCTGCCTGGGAAAGAAAGTCTTGGATATTTTGTTGGAGTAGATATGGTGGGTGATTTTTCAATGTATGTACAAATTATGTATGTGTTTGCAAACAACTGTGGCGTGGCCTGATGGTTCAGATATATTTTGTGTAATAGGATGTGGTAGGTATACACAGTGTGTTGCATCTGACGATTTCACTTAAGGGGACACACTATTGTCCCTGGGAGTCCCGCAAAAAATTAATACATATGAAACTTTTCTTATTCATTCAACCCGCAAAATAAATTACATACATAAGCAATACTTTGGGGAGAAGCTGCAGCTCCCTCCTCCTTTTTGTGCCCACGCTGTCACTAAAGACATACCTTACTTTTTGCCATATCTTCCATGAAATTCTCTACCCCTCTCCACTCATCTCTCTTTTATCCTCACATTTGTCAGCATTCCCTGAAAACCTTTGTTGGCTAAAGCTAGTCTTTAGCAGTATTATCCTCCTGTGTGTTGGGTTCCAACAAGCATGGCCCTCAACACATCACCGTTTCAATATTTTATAGGAATAATCTCATCGTACTTAGTTGTGGAACCTCTTGTTTCTGATTGCAAATAAAATGCTACATTATAGAGGGTATTTCCCTTAAGATAAATCTTGGCTCTGTAGTTAATATTGCTTTATCCTCTTTTTTTAGGACAATCCTATAGGAAATTGGGATGGGAGGTACAATGGAATCCAACTCTGTAGCTTTGCGAGCGTGGAGAGTACTCTACTTCTGCATATAAACGATATCATCCCAGGTACACAATGAAGTTTCATGGTTTTTGCCTAAAAAACTGCTGGTCGCAAAAGATGCAATTTAACTTTTTTTCCCCCAGCACATTTGCTTTAACATTTACAAGGCTAGAATACTTTTCTGGTTTTGGATGAATCTGTCTTATATAGGTCATGATAGAGGCGCAAAGCCTATATTACCCCAGCCGTGATTTATTTTCAAGTGCAGCCCTGGTTTAATTCTGCACTAAAACAGTTTTTAATCAGATAAAGCAGTGGGTTGCCTGGTTGGCTTCCGCCATATTGAAAAGATCTTTCCCACTGACTGCCTGCTTAGATGCCTGCCTGCGTGCATGTATTGTTACGGTGTTTGTCTATGTACGGTGTACTTTCAGGATTTGGAAGTCATTTTAGATGTCGTGCTTATTTCTTTACTATTCTGTTAGAGTCGGTGTCTCAAGAACGAAGGCCTTTAAAACTCGCTTTTACTTCAAGATGCGGCAGTGAGAAAAACTTGTCCAATCACAGCAAACCAAAGGTCACAGGTAATAATGATAATGCTGGGAAGTTGTGGGCCATAGTAGAGATGTTATTAGACGTGTGCTTTTTCTCAAAGCTTTGTCATATACTGTTCAGATCCAGTACTAGTCCAAGGCCAGCAGAGGGTTAAATCTGCACATCCCATGATCCTCAGCTGGCCTGTGCCCAGCTCACCCTAAGTAATATGTAGTTTAGCAGAAACTGGAGCTGTAATAAAGAGGTCCACTATGCATCACCAAAAGCAAGGCTAAGGTGGCCATGCTGGTTCACATGGTGGGTCCTTTGGCCCTATTTCCCCCCACAATGAAGCATGAACCTCAGGGGTTCAATAAATAAATAAATAAATAAGTGTGTGTTCATCCTTTACCCAAAGGGCAGTTTGGAGAATAGTGGAGGCCATGCGGGCAAGACAGGTTACTTTTAAACACCTGTTCTTTCTGGTAACTTGATTAACACTATAGTGTGCAGAACTATTTAATTAACGCGAGTTCAAGTCAAATGACTTGGGAATTTTAAAGAGGTATTTCCATGGAAGGATATGATGTGTTGAGTCAAGTGGTTGACAGATGTATTTATAATTCTTCCTGTTTTTAAGTATTATATAACCTTAGTAGGAACCTTCTTTGGAGAGGGCTGAATATTGTCAACATTTCCGAAAGTGACGTAGATATACTTATACCCTAATATTTTATCTTTTGCACGTAATAGACTGGTATTTAGTCCTGTCTTGAATGTACCAATAGAATCTTTTCTGGCAATATATTCTGTATTTCTACTTAACAGAATCAATAAGATGTTTGTTTCTAAAAGTACATGCATGTTGGCAGCAAGAATAAATATTTATTGTTCTGTGTCTTGCTGTAGCAGGATCTACCTCAGATTCAGGAAGCAGGAGCCGTTCAGAGTTTTTCTATACTTTAAATGGCAGCTCTCTTGAAACTCCACACCCGTCGAAGTCGAAGAGTTCTTGGTACATGGAAGAAGGTACAAGAGATATTTGGTGCAGTCTCATCACATGAAAAGATTTTTTCACAGTAAATTTCAGAAAATGATAGGTAGTGCATAATAACTGTTTATGTTTCAGGAACTCGTGAGCGATCGCCCAGAGGACCTGCTGGTATTCAGGAGAGCAGCCGCTGTGAGAGTATGTTAACCATTTTTGCTTCTTGATTTTAGCTTTTCTACATACAGCTGGTTAGTTTTAAGTGTCTTGCATGTCAGATCTATACATCCCTGGGGTAATTGGGGCGATGGGCTTATCCATCTTTGTTGCTGGGTTTAACTCGTAGTCTGAAATTTAATTCATTAATGGAAAGCATTTCTTGACTTAAGCAGTACAAGAGAAATAAACTGTATAATTAAGTAAAGCATTCGCTGTAGGTATGATTTTCTACTTTTAGCTCTCTTGTGCCATTACAGAGAAAAAAAAATCTTTATCTAGATACCAGTCTGGTCCCACCCAAAAGGCCTGTCCAAAATCTAAATGAGAGACAAATTTATTTTGCACGAGGGAACCAACAACCCCAGACATACATTTATTTTTCTTTTATTGATTCCCTGAGGTCTGCGGCCTTGTCAGTGGGGTACAGATGGTATTTCTCTAGGCACAAGAGAGCAAGGAGTTCCATGTCTGGACTCACCTTTACTCTTAGGGGGAACCCCCAAAAGATCCTCAAAGAGTGAAACACCATGGAAAAAAAATGTGAGATGCTCGCCAAAAATAGACAGCCACTTCATGATCTGTCTTATGTTGCACCCCTACTTGAGAGCATTTCAAAGTTTAGCGGTCTTGTGCCAATACAGAGAATTTTGTTTTCATCTAAATATCAGTCTAGAACCTAAACAAGCAGCAAATTTCCTTTGTATGAGAAAGCCCGCAACCCCACATATACTAGTATCAAGCTAGGCATAAGAGAGCAAAGAGGTCCATGTCTGGACTCACCTTTACTCTTGGGGTGAACCCCAAAAGCTCCTCAAAGAGTGAAATGCCATACAAAAAGAATGTGAGATGCTCGCCAAGAACAGATGGCCACTTCATTGTCTGTCTTACGGTGCGCCCCCACTTGAGAGCGTCTCAAATTTTAGCACTCTTGTGCCATTACAGAGAAAAAATCCGAATTTAAATATCAATCTGGTCCCACCCAAAAGGGCAGTCTAGAACCTAAATGAGAGGCAAATTTCCTTTGCATGACAGAACCAACAACCCCAGACAAACATTTATTTTTATTTTTATTTTATTGATGCCCTGAGGTCTGCGGCCTCCTCAGTGGGGTACAGATGGTATCTCTTTAGGCACAAGAGAGCAAGGGGGTCCACATCTGGGCTCACCTTTACTCTTAGGATGAACCCCAAAAGGTTCTCCAAGAGTGACATGCCATAAAGAAAGAACGTGAGATACTCGGGAAGAGTAGATGGCCACTTTATGGTTTTTACTCTTAGGGGGGTAGCCCAAAAGATCCTCAAAGAGTGAAAGGCCATACGCAAAAAAATGTGAAATGCTTGCCAAGAGCAGACGGCCGTTTCACGAGCTGTTTTACGTTGTGCCCCCACTTGAGAGCGTTTCAAAGTTTAGCTCTCTTGTGCCAATACAGAGAAAAAAATCTTCATCTAGAGATCAGTCTGGTCCCAACCAAAAGGGAAGCCTAGAACCTAAACGAGTGGCAAATTTCCCTAGTCATACAATGTTTTTTATTTTATTGATGCCTTGAGATCTGTGGCCTCAAAAGTGGGGTACAGATAATGTCAATTTAAGCACAAGAGAGCAAAGAGGTCCATGTCTGGACTCATCTTTACTCTTGGGGTGAACCTCAAAAGATCCTCAAAGAGTGAAATGCCATACAAAAAGGATGGGAGATGCTCGCCAAGAACAGATGGCCACTTGAGAGGGTATCAAATTTTAGCTCTCGTGCCATTACTGAGAAAAATCTTCATCTAGATATCAGTCTGGTCCCACCCAAAAGGGCGGTCCACAACCTAAATGAGAGGCAAATTTCTTTTGCACGAGGGAACCAACAACCCCAGACATTCATTTATTTTTCTTTTATTGATGCCCTGAGGTCTGCGGCCTCGTCAGTGGGGTACAGATGGTATTTCTCTAGGCACAAGAGAGTAAGGATGGCCATGTCTGGACTCACCTTTACTGTTAGGGGGAAGCCCAAAAGATCCTCAAAGAGTGAAATGTCAATAATAATAAAAAATAAAAAATTGTGAGCTGTTGTCCATGAACAGATGACAACTTCATGGCCTGTCTTATGGTGAGCCCACACTAGCTCTATTGTGCTGTTACTTAGAAAAAGTCTTTATCTAAATATTAGTCTGGTCCTGCCCAAAAGGACAGTCCAGAACTTAAATGAGAGGCAACTTTCCTTTGCACGAATGAAATGCCATTCAAAAAGAATGTGAGATGCTCGCCAAGAACAGATGGCCACATTATGGTCCATAATGGCCCACGCTTGAGAGCACTTCAAATTTTAGCTCTCATACACCATTACAGAGAAAAAAATCACCATTTACATATTAGCCAGTGCCACCCAAAAGGGCAGTCCAGAACCTAAACAAGAGGCAAATTTATTTTGCACAAGAGAACCAACGACTCCAGACATACATTGCTGTCTATATTGGCCTCCTCAGTAGGGTACAGTTGGTATCCTTCTAGGCTCAAGAGAGAAAGGAGGTCCACGTCTGGACTCACCGTTATGCTTAAGGTGAACCCAAATAGATTCCCGAAGAGTGAGATACCATACAAAAAGCATGTGAGATGCTCGCCAAGAACAACCACTTGATAGTCTGCCTTATAGCTCTCTTGTGCCATTACGGAAAAAAATTCACATTTACATATCTGGTCCAACCCAAAAGGGCAGTCCAGAACCTAAAGGAGGAGCAAATTTCTGTATGGCATTATGTAGCGCATATGCAAGGAATTATTGTTTCTTCTTAAAACATTCCCACTTACTATTGATTGGGGAGTTAATTGTGTGTGCCTATCTGAGGTTTATACATATATAAATTATTTTTTTTAGTTGTTGAAGATTCTGTGAAATCGTTAACAGAGACATCTCCATCAGCCTATGGACATTGCTCTCCTCCTCTACAACCTCCTCCAAGCAGCTGCTCACCCAGCGAGAACAGATTCCACTCCCTGCCTTTCAGCCTCTCCAAGATGTCCAGTACCAACGGCACCATGGGACACACACCACTTTCCTTATCGGTTCAGTCAGTCATTGGCGAGTTAAACAATGTATCCCTTCAGGATAGCCCACCTGGACCTTCCCACGTATCAAATCTGCATGGCCTAGAGGTGGGGTCGCTGGCAGAAGTAAAGGAGAATCCTCCTTTCTATGGGGTGATACGCTGGATAGGTCAGCCTGCAGGAGTCAACGAGATGTTGGCTGGACTGGAGCTGGTAATTGTTATCGGGATAACGTAACTATTTTAAGATGCATCTCTTTAGTTCATAGATCTGATTGCAATGCCCTACATAACTGAGCTAATTTTCTGAGAGAATGGTCTTTTTCATTAAGCTTTGAGCTGTCTAACATGTTAAGAGAAAGAGCTTGATCGTATCTTTTTCATTTAAATCTGTCCTCTAAATGAAATAACCTCTTTACCAACAGCATACTTTTCTGTAACTTTCAGATATGAACTTAACTTTGCATCCTTACACTCTACAATAGCTGCTGTGCTACTTGTATTTACTCTTGCTTGTATATAAACCCGTTTGCCCGTTTTAATGGACCATTCCTGTTCCAGGAGGATGAATGTGCAGGATGCACAGATGGCACTTTCAAAGGGACAAGATATTTCACTTGTGCCCCCAAAAAAGCACTTTTTGTGAAGCTAAAGAGCTGCAGGCCAGATTCCAGGTTTGCATCACTTCAACCAGTGTCCAACCAGATTGAACGATGTAACTCTCTAGGTAATGAATTATAGTGACCGGCGCTTGCCCACTTTGGCTTAGACTGGACAATGACGTAGCTTTAAACAAAGGTTGGCTAACTCAGCCCAAATGTAGATTATCCAGAATATTATGCTAAAGGGAAAGCTGTGTCTGTTCTATATTCCTTTAGCATTACATTATTATTATTGTTTAATATATAATTTAATAACTACAAACATAAAAATCTATAAATGTAATGGATGGTGGGGATCTTTTGCCTTTTTTTCTGTAATTTCCTACAACATTGTAAAGTTCTGTACAGAGTATCTTTGTTTTTGTAGGTCTGTGGTTTTAACAGGAAAAAACCTTCAGAAGTGTGCGTTGCACAGTCCTTAGTAATTACGTTTGAGCTTTAGAAGGATTCGGGATGCACATACTTTTATAAAGATTCTCTTTGAAACTCATGATAGACAATGGAAATAATGGGAAATAAAGGTTATCTTCTTTTTAAGCATTTGGAGGATACCTGAGTGAAGTAGTAGAAGGGAACACTCCTCCAAGGACCGAGAAAGAAGGTTTGGAAGTCATGATTGGGAAGAAGAAAGGAATTCAGGGACACTATAACTCTTGCTATCTTGATTCAACATTATTCTGGTAAGATGTAAAAAAAACCCTCTCAAAATGAGCATAGTGAGGCAACACACCTAAAAGCAAGACATTTATATCAGATGTAATTATTACCCCCTCTTTTGCAGCCTGTTCTCCTTTAGCTCAGTCCTGGATTCCGTCCTTCTGAGACCGAAAGAGAAAACTGATGTTGAATATTACAGTGAAACACAAGCCTTGCTAAGGACAGAGATTGTGAACCCACTCAGAATGTAAGGCATCTCAATTTCAATGAGTGATACGTAGATGTGTCCACCATATTAATTAACCAGGGTGTCTTCATGGCTGGCATCCTTTCTGTTCGGTAATAATTCTGTCTTCACGCGCTGGGCATGCATGGACCTGAAATAGAGTTCAGAACTATCTGAGACCATATCATTCCATCTCATTTCCACTTGAGTACATGTTTAGGGTACTTGAGCTACCAACTTAGTGACATTCAACTGTGCTGATAGCTCTAAAAGAAAGAAAAAGGTTCTGTACAATAGACCTTAAAATCATTTATTCCCATTTAAAGACAAACTGGAAAGTCGTTCTGTGTGAATGTATTATTTTGGTGGAATCAACAGTTCACAGTTTGCGCTTGTCAATCAACTTTAGTTACAATGTCGCTTTGTTATTAATTAACAGCAAATAATTGTAAGGTAGAAAACAGCGTGACATTCGCAAATGTTCTTTTATATTTCAGAACACTATTTATCTCAAAATCTGCAATCATTATCTGACAAACAGCCAGGCAGCAAACCGCTAACGATTAACACAATTTATTCTATGTGTTGGAGGTGTTATTAGGGTTTATGTATGCTTAGTCACCCTAATATGTTCCCCCTTTTAGTTATGGATATGTTTGTGCAACCAAAATTATGAAACTGAGAAAGATTCTAGAGAAGGTAGAAGCTGCATCAGGATTCACTTCAGAAGAAAAAGGTTAGTTAATGTTATTAGTATTTTATGTATCATGTAACCTTTTTAAAACTTTTTGGAGTTATTAAAGTTAAAACCTGTCACCAGAGACCTGTTTTTTGTTTTTTTCGGAATGGCCATATAAGAATACCAAATAGCACATTGTAAAAAAGACCTGGGTCTTATCTGAAACCAGAAGGCGTCTTCACCAGTTATTTGTGCTGAGCCACTGGACATGACAGCATATCCCAGGGCTCCACGTTAGAAGGGAATACAGACTACAGTTGTGGCCAAAAGTTTTGAGAAGGACACAAGTATTGGTCTTCACAAAGTTTGCTGCTTCAGTGTTCTTAGATATTTTTATGAGATTTTACTATGGTATACTGAAGTATAATTACAAGCATTTCAAAGGCTTTTATTGACAATCACATTAAGTTTATGCAAAGCATCAATATTTGCATAATCAATGATTAGAGTTTGTCAGAATGGGGGGGGGGGTGGTTTGTTTGTCCGTCCGCCTCTTGAAGATTGACCACACATTCTCAATGGGATTTGGGTCTGGGGAGTTTGCTGGCCATGGACCCAAAATTTTGATGTTTTGTTCCCCGAGCCACTTAGTTATCACATTTGCCTTATGGCAAGGTTCTCCATCATGCACGTCACCAAACTGTTCTTGGATGGTTGTCTCTCTTGAGCCCCCTGACGCATTCTTCACAACAATTGAACCTTGAAGCTCTTGAAGATCCTATAAATGGTTGATTTGGGTGCACTCTTACTAGTAGCAATATCCTTGCCTGTGAAGCCATTTTTGTGCAAAGCAATGCTGACAGCACGTGTTTCCTTGCATGGTTAACAGAGGAAGAACAATGATGTCAAGCACCATCGTCCTTTTATATCTTCCAGTCTGTTATTCTAACTCAGTCAGCATAACAGAGTGATCTCCAGCCTTGTCCACCTGTGTTAACGAGAGAATCACTGACATGATGTCAGCTGGTCCTTTTGGGGCAGGGCTGAAATGCAGTGCAAATGTTGTTGGGGGATTAAGTTCATTTTTGTGGCAAAGAGGGGCTTTGAAATCGATTGCAATTCATCTGATCACTCTTTATAACGTCTGGAGTATATGCAAATTGCCATCATCTAAACTAAGGCAGCAGACAAATTAAGATTTGTGTCATTCTCAAAACCTTTGGCCATGACTGTACACAAAGACCGTTGTAGTGTAAATGGGCTGGTTAAAAGGGAATCTCTAGTGCGGCACTGGGAAGTCTGATCCCTCAGTAGGTTGATCTGCCCATGGTAAGGTGCACAGCCACTTCCACCCTCTTGGAGTTCTATGGTCCATTGGCACTGGTAACTCTGCTGAGATCATTGAAAGTTTTGGCAACTGATGTTACTAGCATCTGATAGCCGGGGCATGGTCAGTAACACAGAGACATCCACCTAACACCACTCACATGTCAAGTACGCTCCATATGTACTTAGTCTTGGCTAACAAATATAGGGGTTAAGTTGTATAGACCATTAGACCTATTAATTGGACACAATTAATTTTAGTTTTTTTTCCAACAGATCCAGAAGAATTTCTGAATATCTTATTCCATCATATATTAAGGGTGGATCCCTTGTTAAAAATAAGGTGCGGTTTTGTGATTTTCATTGCGTGATAGTGAATAGTAAATATAGATGACAGGAGTATTTATTTTATTGATGTATTCCCTTGTAATAATGAATGACACAACAAACGGCGAGTTGAAGTTTCTGTTATATTTTAAAACACCGAAACTCAAAAAAATGTAAATTATTCATGACGGTAATAATTTGTTAAGATCTAGCGCTTCTTAAATATACACAATTTGATAACATCTGCCATTGTGTGGAATGGGGTTTTTGTTTACTTAACACAAAGCTGTTGTAGAGAAGTAGAAATAATTGTCAGTAAAGAATGGATACGTCTGTAAATAAAACAAAGTGTTCATTACCAGTTGGTGGAGCCACCACTCGCTGCAGTAATAGCTTTATGTACCTGCTTTGCACACAGTGTCGGAGCAAAGGTGGTCATCACATGTCAGCTCCTGGTTGTTTGGATGTTCATTTTTTATATAATATTTGATGCTGTTGATCACCTTTTTTGTTTATTGCTAGATGATGTACAGTACATCGGTAAATTTGTGCTTAACCTTTCAGATCTGCAGGTCAGAAAGTTCAAGACTGCTACTTTTATCAGATCTTCATGGATAAGAACGAGAATGTTGGGGTCCCAACTATCCAGCAGCTACTTGAATGGTCGTTCATCAATAGCAGCCTTAAGTTTGCAGAGGTTTGTTTGGGACACATTGCTTTTGAGGGGCTTAATATTAGTTAAAATGCGGGAGCGCTCACAACAGGGCACTCAGGCGAAAGCACCAGAAAAGCCCAGGGGTCTTGATCTGGCACTGGTTCGATAGAGTCTTTGCAGAACAAGACCCACTGGGTAGCACTGTCACTTGAAACTGACTCAATGCCTCTTCATTGAAATCAATCCCACATATCTCCTAAAACCGCTTCCACTTGTTTAAAGTTTGATTGATTAAACATTTTAAAGCGCCAGCCCTTTCTCTCTCTTGTTTTATTCCTTCAGGCTCCTTCTTGTTTGATAATCCAGATGCCTCGATTTGGTAAAGACTTCAAAATGTTCAACAAAATATTCCCTTCTTTGGATCTGAACATTACAGACTTACTCGAAGACAGTGAGTAAAAATTGTCATTTTCTTTTAAATAGCTTTGGTCCTGGGTGTAGAGAGCGTGTGTGTGTGTATTGATAATTTAGTTATAACTGCTTTCAGGAAAAAAGTAGACACAGTTAAATATTTAAAGAGAAACATTTCATAAAAAACAAAGCCATGTTTGTAGTTAATAAATCTAAATGTTAAATTGGCTGTGTTAATATTCACACAACCAGGCTATACGAAAGCTGCGTAGAATGGAACCAACAGCCCCGTTCATCATAGGAATCCCACCTAACCTTTTCTCCACAAGTTTGTTACATGCTCTGCCTTCCCATGAACATATATACAATGCCTGCCTGTTTCTGAGTATGTGAATGGGGAGCAGGCAAGCATCATCTATCCTTGGGGCAACACACATGTCAAACTGCCTCATGGTGTAAAGGTAAGGTGTAGCATCTCCAATGCGAATGGTAACCGGTTCAATCCCCTTGGGTTTAATATTACAATTTTATAGTTGCTATATATATATTTATACATTTTTAAACAGGGTGCATTCGAGTATATAAGGTCCACAGAAGTGCCAAATTTCTGACCTTGTGGGTGGCACGGTGGTCAGGCGTCTTATGCGCCATATAAAAGGTTGCTGGTTCAAGTCCCATGAGCGCTAACGGCAGTGGTGGTTGTGGTTGTTAGTGTCTCTGTGTGGCAGTATGTTTGGATATGTCAGGATTCATGGAAAATTGAGTCGCGAGATAACACTTTTATGCCGCTATGTAAGTGTAAAACAAAAGCATATCTACACGTGATCAAACCAGCAACCTTGCGCATGATAGGCATCTCACCTAACCAGTACACCACAAGGTTGTTACATACACTCATCCCCCATGGACTAATAAAGCCTCACTGTTTCTGTGTATATGTGAGTGGGGAGCAGGCACGGCTCATATATCTGTGTGGCGGAGCAGCTTCCAACTACCTGGTGGTGCGGAGGTTAGGCGTAGAGCCTCTGATACAGAAGGTTACCGGTTCAATCCCTGTGGATGCCTACGTATATTATTATAGTTTCTTTATATATATAGACATGCCTAGAGAGGTTGAATTAAAAGATATGATTACCAAAAAAGCTTTGCATGCTTGGCCACACGGGTGGCACAATGGCCAGGTGTCTTATGCACCATACAAAAGGTTGCTGGTTCAATTCCCATGAGCCTTGACAGTAGTGGTGGCGGTGGCAGCCTTAGTTTGAGCGCTTGCGTCAGTGTGGTTGTGCATGTTTCTGTTTGTGTGTGACGGCGTATTTGTGTATGTCAGGACTCATGGGAATAGAATTAGAGATAAGGCACCTGTTTTTATGCCGCTATTTAAAAAAAAAAATTTGCGCTAATAAAACATATAAGGTGTGCGGCCATATATGATGGCATTATTATTATATTATATTGGCATTATATTATTATATATACACCATACAAGAGCCACCAGGAATTGAATCTGCAAACTTGTATATCATAGGCATTCCACCTAAACACTGCACCACCACATTCTTAGACATAAAGCCTCCTCCATGCACATATGATGCCTCCTCCATGCACATATAATGCCTCCTCCATGGACATGTGATGCCTTCCTGAAGCTGTGTGCATATGAATACACACAGGTTATAATATACCCATGGGTAGGCAGAGAGTCTAGCTTACCCAATGGTTTATAGGTTTGGTACATAACTCCCTATCCAAACAGTCCTTGGTCCCACTCCATATGAAAGCTGCCAACACAGGGGGCGTGTGATAGTGTATAGGTTTTCCACCATCTCGAACAAAATATTTTGTGCTGTGTGCCCAAAAACGACACCACCAAATGGAATTTGAACGTGAGACTTTGTGGCATATGGTGGTGTTTAAGTGTACGTCTCCAGTCGCAGCTAGATCATTCCTCTAGCGACACCCTGTGGAAGTAGAGTTTATGCGTGCGGGAATCTAGTGTGAGTGAGACAGCGTGAGTGAGATACTCTACGGTGCTGACATCTAGCGGTGCAGCGTTGGCAGCACACAGGGCCTTTACAGGATTCAGGCATCATTTTTTTTTTATTAAAGATAAATACACATTTTTCTACTCATTATCAGACTCACATCCAGATATTTTGCTTTATAAAAAAATAAAAAAAACACAAGTTAGATGCAAAAAGGATCACATTAGAAGCGTAAATAATGTTCTTCACTACATCGTGGTCGACTCAGATGGATTTTCCTCTGTGGTTACAGCTCCCCGGCAGTGCCGAATCTGCGGCGGTCTCGCGATGTATGAATGCAGGGAGTGCTACGACGACAGCGATATTTCTGCAGGGAAGATAAAGCAGTTTTGTAAAACTTGTAACACGCAGGTAAAACACAGATGCAACGTCCTTAGCGCTTTGTTTATCTTTGTTTATCTTATGCATTCACATGTCAACGATTTACACAGCAAGTAGAACAAAACATAAAGAACTGTTAACAATGAATCACTTATTTTGATACTTGTGAGAATATGTTTATCGTTGGCACACAGTTTATATGTGGTGAGCGCCTCTTGTGTCCTTTCTCCTAACATAATTAGATATTACTTTATATGGCTATTAAACATGTCATCTTAGCTGCCTGGCTGTGAATTAGAAGGCTCGCTCCCATCAGGTTTCTCTTACAAATTAGTCTAAAATCCACACTTAGAAATGCATTATTAATTATGCTTAATGCAGGGTCCAATCTGTCTCTCAATCATCAATCACTTTTTGTTTTGTTCTGGACAACATCTGCTGCTATGTCAGGGCGCTGGTATGTGGCTGCACAACCCTAGATGCTCAACACCTGGGTGAGTGCAGTCCCCCTGCACCCGGCCCTGTCCCACTGACAGGAGCCAGTTTTTTTTTTTTTTTTTTTGAATCTTTGTCATCCCCTTCGGCAAGAAAGTATGTTTCCTCTGAAGCTTCCCCCCTTCTCCTAAAATGCAGCCACATATTGTTTTGACTACTATAGATGCTATACCTCCTATAAATGTATATAGTGTATTCTTCTAAAGCTGATAGTGCCAAGATTTAAAAAATGTTTGATGATTTTATGGACAGGGATTTATGGACCTCTACCTATAACAGAGAAAGTAGAGCTATACGGTGACATCTGGTTAGCTAATAAGGAAGTAGAAAAGTTTACTAATATAAACAAATTTATTTTTATAACTTCACTTTGCAGCACAACATCTTTATGGTAAACATAAATAAAATAAATACATCTCATTTATTCTGAATAGTTTCTTGGCGATTAGAATGCAGCTGTAATTCGCATCATGGTCGCCGATCAGAAAATGCAGATTTTCAATGAATTAATAGCACAATAAAACTAAAAATGTGTTTATTTATAGTGACAAATGTTTGCCTTTTGTGTAAAATTTGCTGACCAGTTACATATCACATTAACGCTAATTCCTCTCTCTGTTAAGGTTCACCTTCACCCCAAGAGGCAGCATCACAAATTCAACCCAGTGTCCCTTCCCAAAGACCTCCCAGACTGGGACTGGCGACATGGATGCATACCCTACCAGAAGATGGACTTGTTTGCAGTGTTGTGCATTGAAACCAGTCACTACGTGGCATTTGTCAAGTACGGCAGGGACGATTCTGCTTGGGTGTTTTTTGACAGCATGGCAGACCGGGATGGTGTGTATATTAAACTGTATTTTTTTTTTTTTTTTTTTTAACCCTGTAAACATGTTTTGTTTTAAAGGGATAGAAGGGCATTCGGTTTCCTCACTTCCCTTATGCTTCCCGTTGTGTGACTACAGAATACATACTAAAAACATGATGCCAGCTGTTTTTCCTCTCTCCTTGCCTACAGGTGGCCAGAATGGGTTCAACATTCCACAAGTTACCCCCTGTCCGGAGGTGGGGGAATACCTGAAGATGTCCCTAGAAGAACTCCATGCCTTAGACTCTCGGAACATTCAGGGTTGTGCTCGTCGGCTCTTGTGTGATGCATACATGTGCATGTACCAGAGCCCCACAATGAGCTTGTATAAATGAACAACTAACCTGTTTTTGGCTCACTTACATAGTTATTTTCTGATGCATCCCTTTCTACAAAAGTGACTTGTGGACCTTGTCCATCTTCCCCCACTTATGTTGCTTCCGTATCCATTTAACTCCTTTGCTGCCAATTCCTGTTGGTGACAAACTGTTTAACAAAACATAGTAAACAGAAAAAACTTCACAGAATGTATTAACACAGGGAATGGAACAGTTGTTAAAGCTTTAAGTTCTATCAGGTCCTTCTGTTTGAGAAAGTATTAAACAGCACAAGTATAAATGGCTTTCGGAATGGAGTGTCATTTTTGCAGGCGAAGTTGGCTTTGGAGCTTGCAATCTCATCCTGAAACGCGAGGACTTGGAGCATTTATCCAGTAAGAATGTTTCCAAATTCATAGACAACCTTTTGGTTTTTGAGGGTGTTTTCAAATAGGAAAATTATATACAAAACATGACCATAGTGGCTATGGTGAGCGTGTAATTTGCACTAAGTTAATGGTTACGTAAGTGTGGCATTTGTATTTAATTTCCAGATGATATTCAATAAAATGTAATAAATTTATTAAGCTAAACGCTTTGTATCTCCTAAATTCATAGGGGTCCTTGAGATAACAGGTTCCCTCACCCACATTTGGGGACCGCTCCAAAGCTTGCAAACATTGAATGTTGGAAGACTAGGCTTTTTTTTTTTTTTTTTTTTTAACAAGCTGAGTTTGAATAACCAAGTTTCTATGAGCGACGCAGGATTTTTAGTTTTTGTGAGCACCACCTACTGTCTGTAAATTATATTTCTTTAATTAAAGGTACAGTTGAATGTCCTTGGCACCTGCTATGAAAGAAGAATGCATATTAAAGTACTCTGGGGTCTTCTTCCATTCTGAAGAATGCATATTAAAGTACTCGCAGTTACTTACCTAGAAGGGTTGTCTGCAGGTGTTGGGTAACTACCGTAATACTTTTTAGCCTGTCATTAACTTCAGCTCGACGGCCTCTGGGAAGTTACAAAAAAGCAGGAGGGTTATTCCTTGGTGAAGAATTCCATCTCTTTACTTACCTGTGCTTTATAAATGGCCCGTGACTGCTAAACCCGCTAGTGCTGGTCCTTCATAACGTGCTCGTAACGGGATGATATGTCACTAAATTAGCATGTGCTGTGGAAGCAAAACGTATCCAAAGGAATTAATTTAAATACCGGTACATATAGCAGCTGTGCCTTTAACAGGAAATGCAAACTGACTGTTTTCAAGTTAACAAAAAATATTAAGTGCCGTTTGTAATGTTGAAGGAAAATGCCATCTTGTGGCTAAAAGATGAAAAGCAGCCATCGGTGGAGCAAACCAGTCAAAGAATAGACTTTTACACAGAGGCCCAAAACATGAACCTGCAAGGCTCCCAGATACGGGTCAGTCATATACAGGATACACGATCACCATGATTCATCGCCCATTGTCCATACTTTCCTCCTTTGGTTTAAACTCGGCTTGTAAATGTGGCATGCAATGAGAATACCGTTATTAGAAGAGTTGGTGAGGTTTGTTGAGTAACAAAAACAGGGCTTTTACATTAAATCTCGTAGCTGATAAAGAGAACAAATACCGCGGCTGATAATTTTACTATGCTTTATTTACTATATGCAGTACTAAAACCATCACACTCTAGTCCCCGAGGTCCAGAAACAGGCCACAGTTACACAGGTACCCGGGGTAAATATTCATTGCACTACTGTCTCCTGGAACATACAGAACGCTCGGCATGTTTACAGCTCATGGGGACTGGAATTGTTTCTTGCAGATGACTGAGCTTAGTGCTTTTGGGTGTATTTACTATTGCAGCGCTTTATAACATTAATCATGCATGATGCAGGGCCAGTTCACTAGAACGTTCAACCGTCCTGCAGCCTGCTTATTCTGCTTTGGGCCGGTCCAGCAAATAGCACGTAGACCACCATGGTCCAGGTTCACTGCACGTCGCATGTATGTTTAGCTCGCACACTAAACCTTTTCTTCTGTTTCCGGATTTCCGCATCAGCTATGTTGATGCCAGAATTATCATGACTGATGTTGAAATCAGGAAACAGAATAAAAAAAAAAAAAAGTGGTTCAATGTTCGATGGAAGGATTTAGAAAAAAGTAAAAATATACAAAATGGCAGATAAATGAGGAAGAGAAGACCACATGACGGAAAATGTGTTCCGTTATCTTCTAAGCACAAAAAAACCCAGATATGTTCCTAAGATATCTCAAAATGTTAAATATCTATTCAATACCAATGTTTAATAATAGAAAATATTAACACTACGGATACACTATAGATATTGATCATGTGAGGGGCGATACCTGTTTGTGTTGTTATTAAAGTAATCATTCTAAAAAATATTTCATTTTCCTGAAGTCCGGTCCCTCCACCTCAACCCAGATGTACAAAGACTGCAAGAATATTAACAGGCTGGGGAGAGGGAGGAATAAACACACAGCCACACAGTAAATTCAGGTCCTGCTCCTCTGGTATGGCAGATACATGTATTTCCAGTACATATTACATATACATATAAATGGCCAATATCCCTGTGACAATACAGCACACAAATGATGAATGATTTTGCAACGTGTTTTACACGGGTTATTTATACTAAAGCCTGGCGTGTTTTCAAATTCTATACATATTGTTTGTGTTGTAAAACAAAATAGTTTATGTCTGTGTTTCGTTTATTGGAAACAACAACAACTGGTGCATAATCGATTCATGGGCCCTTCGAGTAACACCAGACCAGGATACCAACCCCCCAATAAGACACGGACACCAAATGATAATGGAACATTGTTTAAGTCCACAGCCTTAACAATCATTCACAAAGTCATTGTCATACAAAATATACAATAATAACTTGGCACCACCCAACCCATGACAATGACCTCCCAACAATAACTTAACTTATCCAAACAACATAACAATAAAGTGCCAATATTTTTCCTTGCAAACTCCTTAATAGGGGTATACCCAGATACCTAAAATAACCCGGGAGCAACAACTCCCGATGCCTGACCACCACACACCCCAATTTTTCAACAAAGCTGGCCATCAATCTATTGACCTTACCCCAACATCTGGAAATGGCCGCATAATCCCAAGCATGCCTCCAACACAGGCCGGGAACCATTTCGGACCAAATAACCATAACCCCGGGAACCAAGTCCCCCAATCGATCAATATCCTGCTTCATCCTTCGAACCAATTCCTTCTGTGGCACCAAGCCCAACTCATTACCCCCAGCACCAAATCCGGCTGCAACGCCTCCTACAACCTCCCCCACACCTCTGAACACACATCTATCCAACTAAAACCCCGAAAACCAAGCCACCTCGGCATTATCCGTTCCTCAGGAAAGCCAAGCTGCTGACGGTTATGACGAACTGCAGCTCTCCTTCTGGCCCAGAACACCTAAGAATGACCCACAATCCAAGCCACCAAACCTAAAGAAAGAAAAAACACACAACAAACTCACCATAAGAACATCTTGCCCCAAAATACCCATCAGACCACTGTCCCAGGACGCACATATGTGCGAAAACAATCCGACTTCCATCGCCCGATCCTCTTTACCAAATCATCGCCCAAACCTAGCCGTGCTGCCTCCGTAGCCGCCCCAATCCGAAGTAAATAGGTGCCAAAGTGCTGAGGATCCAACCGGATACATTGCAACCCTTTACGAAATACCTGCAAAAACGGAAAACGTGATAAAGCCGACCCGCACCGGGCACAACTGCGCCCCCTCAAACGGATACAGAACCACCGAACACCCCTGACCCAAAACGTCTGACGCAACCAGATCAAGACCAGGTCCCTGCTCCCAACCACATCCTCAAACCGCAATCCCCCTTTACCTTCCTTATTTTCACTCACTAAAACAGTGTATGTTAAAGTGCTCCAAAATGTTCCCCAAACCTCCAAACAAGTTGTGGGACCCTCCGTCTTATCGGCCGCTAAAGGTACCCCAAAGGAATCTGCCACCTACTCCAGTGTCCGCAACAGATAGCTACATTCGACAGAATCTCCAGCACCAACACACAATCATACAAGTAGTGGACCACTGACTGACTCCCCGCCTCTTCTTTAACTACCCACTCTGAAAAGGAACTGAACTGGGCCGCGGCGTGCCGGTTACCCTCTCATGTGTGTAAAGCTGATCGTTCCAAGTTCTTGGTGCTGATACGTTGTATATATTGTGTATATAAGTAATAATAATAATAATAATAATGCCGTCTGCCATTTTTGTTTGCTATGGGTTATTTAAAGCCTCCCGCACGCCGCTAGATGCCCCTCGGTTCTCTGCCGTGTTCTGGACGTTCCGTGTTTAATTGCCCCGATAATTCTGACTTCGTGCAACAAATGTGATAAGGATTTGGCTCTTTATATCGTAACTTTATATCTGCAGATCTGCGTCTTTATATTATAACTTTATATCTGCATATCTGGGTCTTTATATTATACCTTTATATTTGCGTCTTTATATTATAACATTTGTATCTTTATGTTGCATCATTGAATATGTTGGTTGACAATGAACCCCAATAATTTTTCCGGTGCCCCCTGAGGCTGGGGTGAGGATGAACAGACGCCATGTCTGAAACTTTATATAGCACATACTATAGTCCAATCTTATAGCATAAAGTGCAGATATTGCCCCGTTATACATCGTTCACATCATAATGATTATTATTGCCCCTCTCCATGCTGTAGGTGCCCTGTTACAGCTCCTGTAGCTGTCCTCCGATGAATATCACGGTTTATTCACGTATTGTTACTGCGAGGTCTGCCCCCCGCAGGCTGTCAGGATCTCCTGGTAGGAATGGAGGTGGATCTTGCAGGTAGAGGGCGGCCCTGATTGATCCACCTGGGTCAGGACTGCTGGGCTGTTCAGTGATTTCCAAAGAGCTGCTTTGATGTTGCCTCTTAATCCACTCTTTCTATTAAGAAATGGAAACCCAAAAGACCCCACAAGTTTGTGTGGGGGGCTGCTGTCAATTTTCTTCCCCCCCCGAAAAGCCTGTTTGGGGTGAATTGGGGAATTATCTGCTTAATCAAGCAGCAGGCCAAGGCCCTGGAATATAATATTGGTTGCAGATCGGCGGAGCTCTGGGGTCTGGATTATTACACCAAAATCTACCCCGTGGAGGGATTGTTTGAACTCCGGCTGAACTGTTACAGTAAGGACACGGAGGGCCGGTGAGTGGCTTGTTTATAAGACAAGCATGTGGTTTTATTTATCAATAAATTGTTTTGTTTTTTTTAAATACAAACTGGGCCGAAAGGGTTAAACCCTGTGTTTTATGCTGTTGTGATGTAGCATCTGAGATGTTTGCCGCTCGCTTATATGTCTTTAACGATACGATTGTGTTTGCCTGGCGATGGGCCTCACGCCGCTGTGGCACACAGAGGGTTAATATTGTAGCGCGGTTTACTCTTTGTGCAGAGTTTATGTCCATGTTCTGGGGTTTGATTCGCTCGCTGGGCCGCGGCGTGCCGGTTCCCCTCTCATGTGTGTAAAGCTGATCGTTCCAAGTTCTTGGTGCTGATCCGTTGTATATATTGTGTATATAAGTAATAATAATAATAGTAATAATGCCGTCTGCCATTTTTGGTTGCTATGTGTTATTTAAAGCCTCCCGCACGCCCCTAGATGCCCCTCGGTTCTCTGCCGTGTTCTGGACGTTCCGTGTTTAATTGCCCGGATAATTCTGACTTTGTGCAACAAATGTGATATTAATGGCTGTGGGTAGTTGGCTCGGCCACGCGTTACTTTCACTGGATTTGGCTCTTTATATCGTAACTTTATAGCTGCCCCTGCCCGCGGACCCGCTGCCCCTGCGCGCCTGCCCGCGGACCCTGCGCGCCTGCCCGCGGACCCGCTGCCCCTGCGCGCCTGCCCGCGGACCCTGCGCGCCTGCCCGCGGACCCGCTGCCCCTGCGCGCCTGCCCGCGGACCCGCTGCCCCTGCGCGCCTGCCCGCGGACCCGCTGCCCCTGCGCGCCTGCCCGCGGACCCGCTGCCCCTGCGCGCCTGCCCGCGGACCCGCTGCCCCTGCCCGTAATGAGGGACCCGCTGCCCCAGCGCGCCTACCGGCTGCCCGCAGACCCGCTGCTCCTGGGAGCGGACCCGCTGCCCCTGCGTGCCTACCTGCGGACCCGCTGCCCCTGCGCGCGGACCTGCTGCGCGCCTACCCGCTGCCCATCTACCAGCCTATAGAGGACAGAGCACGGACAGACAGCGACAATCAACACCCCTGAGAAAGCCTGCGCAGAAAATTGAAGAAATAGGAAACGTTTAGAAGCTGTTCCAAACGTTTGGGAGAACCTCGTGGCTTCAGAGAGAAAAACACAATGTACATGACAATTTGTGACATAAAAAGCATCAGCTGCCCAAGATATGCATTCACTCGATGGGTGGGGCGCGGTGGATGCCCTACCTTCCTTGTGGATCAGGTCAGATGGTGAGTTTGTCACTCAGTAGGTTACCAACAAGAACATCATCCAGCAACAAGAGTAGTTTAGCCAACGATAAAACTACAGCCATGCAGAGCAGTCCTGGATCTCTAAAGAGCACCTGGGGGCAAGAGAGCTCAGCCTGGGACTGGATGGTTTTTGAGAACTGATTGGTCGCTCTCGGAAAGGAGGTTCAGGTGTTGGGTGGCATTCCCTTCGGCTTTTCCCCCCATCTGAAGCAGAGTGAAATAGAATGGGGCCTGGTTAGCTCAGCACCCAGTGTCCCTCTCTTCCGTACCACGTGGTGTTCCGCATGGTCTGGAATCTGGGATGGATTCAAAGAGTTGTGAACGTTCTGTGGTGCACATTGCTGGTGTATCCATATGTGGCCGGTCGATCCTGGCTCATGTTTAATACAATCAAGTTACTAGTTTTGGAAACCCTTATGTGTCATCGCAGAGGACGTTACCGATTGCTATCTTGTTAGACGTTAGCCGCAGAATACACACAGCAGGGATCCTTATTTATGGGTAACGGTTTTTGCATACATATCTTTAAGTGCGATTGATGACATCATCTTTATGAGGCCAGCCCAAACAGTAATTGCAGATGATAGAGACAGATAAGAGCTACATAGTCATTCTACGTTCCAAGCCTCATGTTCTGGGTAGCAGAACGCCTTTGACGTGCATGTTAAATTTCACGCACTGTATTAACCTCTATAATTGGGATGTCTGTAGAAACAAAGTTAGGGTTGTCCTTTTCTTGTTTGGGTGAATTTGTGACATTGCTGTCTGCGATTGGCGCTTCTTGGTGATTGCGCTGGAAGGTGGCGCTTCTTGGTGATTGCGCTGGAAGGTGGCGCTTCTTGGTGATTGCGCTGGAAGGTGGCGCTTCTTGGTGATTGCACTGGAAGGTGGCGCTTCTTGGTGATTGCGCTGGAAGGTGGCGCCTCTTGGTGATTGCGCTGGAAGGTGGCGCTTCTTGGTGATTCTGCTGGAAGGTGGCGCTTCTTGGTGATTCTGCTGGAAGGTGGCGCTTCTTGGTGATTGAGCTAGAAGGTGGTGTTTCTTGGTGATTATGCTGGAAGGTGGTGTTTCTTGGTGATTCTGCTGATAGGTGGCGCTTCTTGGTGATTGTGCTGGAAGTTGGTGTTTCTTGGTGATTGCGCTTCTTGGTGATTGGGCCAGAAGGTGGGGATTTTTGGAGATTGCACATGCATGTGATTCTATAGCAGATGAATCCGAGATCCATTTCTCTTGATTTCAGTATTTGCTGTATGTGAGCCTGAGCTGGCCCATCTCTGAAAGTATTTAGAGTAACATTTCACATCCCGTTCCCAAATGTTCCCAAGATGTAACAAGTATATTGCATAAATAACTGACGGGAAGACGGGGCAATCCAAGACGGTCCTAAATTAGGTTACAGGCCATCCATGCGTTGATGACTGTCTCTGATGCTCTTCTCCCTGCTCGATAGTAAACTGTCTATGAGAGCCGTTTCCATTGACTTTAGGAGAGCCATTAAACAACAAACTATGTACTTGGCAGCAGTGGAACGCGCATGCTTACTTCATGGATCATACTCCAATGATGTTCCAGCTCAAGGCCTGCTTCCCTGCTGCCCTCACCATAATAGATTAGCGACCTACTCGCATTTAAACGCGACAAACCCATTCTCCACCCATAATCATCAATTCCTCCTTAATGGTTCCCTGGCACTTTAAATGTAATTTTGGATTCTTTTAGCCCCCTACCATCTAATTCCTCAGTTTACTTGAATATATGGGGATTTTTTATGTGCATTAGCCTTCTGCATGAAGTACAGTGCCTCACGGTGTATGCTCTGCGCCTTCTCTCTGATTAGTATTAATGGTGTAAAGTTTACATTAAATTGTCCCCGTAGTAATAAAAGTCACTTTGTAGCAACGATACCCTGGGGATACCAGCATATTTTTGGCTACGGCTTCCCTTTTCTATTTGCCTAGTCTAATAGTTAAGATCATTTTTATGTTCTCTCCGTCACAATGAGAATAAGCACCGCGCACATTAGAAATGAACTCCTATCTGCCGCAATCTGTTGTCTAAGTTTCATATAATGAGTTACAGAAATACTGCTTCGGTTTCAGAGATGCCCTCGGATGTGCAAAGTCGGAAACCCACTCCAAAAACATTGCCCAGGAGAACCATTCATCAGCCTGTGTGATCTTAATGGAACAGAGCAAGAGCCAGTGTGATGGAACCTGTTGGCCGCTGGGGTTGTGATGATGTACAAAGAAAAATAGACAAACCCTACGGCTGCTGCGGATCTTCTTTGGAAGCTAAGGTGTCGATGGCAGCTGTAGGGTTCTAAAGGGTTCCTATTGTTCTAAAGCATTCAAAATATCAGAAAGAGGGGCGCATAAACATGTGGAAAAAATAAAACAACACAATAGTGTAATACAATCAACTAAAGTGGTGTGATAAACGATATATTGCACTCACAAAAGTAATAAGTATTGAAGGCCCATCAGATAGAAAGAAATCTTCTTGAAATCTGGAAAGCAAATGAAGAGACCAATGGTGCAGTATTACAAAGCTTATGTTTAATATAAAGACGCTGGTAAAACTCACAAAAATGTTGGCATAACCGAAAATGTTATGCTAAAAGGCTCAATTAAAATGTCCAACGAAAGCAAAATAGTCTCCAACTCCAACGGAGGGTAGTAGCAGCAATCTCAACGCGTTTCACCAAACACAGTTGGCTTCTTCGGGAGAAAATCAAATAAATAAAATCCAAATGGTAAAACAAAATGTAATCCGTGGGTTCATGTCCTCAAACTTCGGCTTTTAAAGAGGTTGTGAGTACGTCCTCGCGTCTGTGTGTATTTTCGTCATCACGTAACTACGTGTTGCGGGTGCATCATCACGTAGCTGCGTTCACGTTATCGACACTTGTTCTTTGTCACTCCGAGGACGTGTAAATAAAGTTCATTTAAAACAAATAAAAAACGAGCGTTTGAAACAAATAAAGAACGAGCGTTTTGTTCTTCTTTATGTATAGAAAGACAAAGAAGAACCCACGGACCAGGAGACAGAAATAAATAAAGACATACACAAACAACAACTGGGTATATGTGTGTCTTTGGCTAGTGAACGATATACACAGACACCAATAAATAAATAAAAATATATAAATAAATATATGCGAGAGGAAAAAAATATATCTGGAAGGAAGATACCAAAATCTAATTATAATGTAGTATAAGAATAATGATGTAGTAAAAAAGAAATATAATGTAAAAAATATAATATAAAAAATGATATGAAAAGGAAGGTCAAACAAATAATGGAGAACTGGTAAGTTTATCCCCTAAAAATCAGGATAATACTAATAGTAAAATAGATAAAAATGAAGAATATGTTATATTAAAAATGCTATAATATATGTGTGAAATTATGCATAAAAATATATAGGAAAAATAATTTGTGTTAGTAAAATAATGTGTACATATTTAATGAAATTAAAAATATATTAAAATATAAATATGAATAAATATATAATACAAATGAAGTGAATAATAAATATATGTAAGTATATAAATAATAAAATAAATTATGTGTATATAAATAATGTAAATGATATATAATGTGTCAAAAACCTAACATCAACCCTACCTCTAACCCTAACTCTAAAAACTATCCTTAACCCTAACCCTAGCCCTAATACTAAACCCTAACACTAACAATAAAAAACTAACCCTAACCCTAACCCTAACCCTAATCCTAATCCCTACACTAACCGTAACACTAACCCTAATTCTAAAAAATAATAACTAAAAAATAAAAGATAAATAAAAATAAAAATATATCGTTTATCACACCACTTTAGTTGATTGTATTACACTATTGTGTTGTTTTATTTTTTCCACATGTTTATGCGCCCCTCTTTCTGATATTTCGTTGCTGTACACTTGTGAGGTGTGTTGTTCCAGGGAGCTGCAGAACGTGTAGGAGTATATATTTCAGTATTATTTTACTCCTTATTATTTCACTATTTTCACGTGAAGGTGCTTTTTTCGTTCTAAAGCATTCAGTCTGTTGGCTGGTAAGACTGCGTGAATGATGCAGACAAACCCTATGGGTGCTGTAGATGTTATTTGGAAGCTAAGGTGTCGATGGCAGCAGTAGGGTACAAGTTGGGTTCTTAAGGGTTCCCACTAGTCTCATAGCGATGAGATTGTGATGGTTTACACAAACCAGACAACCCCTACAGCTGCTGCAGATCTTCTTTAGAAGCCAACATGTTGATGGCAGCAATAGGGTACAAGTTGGGTTTCAAATGGTTCTTATTGTCCTACAGCATCTAGCCTGTTGGCTGGTGAGATTATGTGAATGATGTAGACAAACCCTACAGCTGCTGTGGATCTTCTTTGGAAGCTAAGATGTTGATGGTAGCAAAAGGGTATATGTTGGGTTCTAAAGCATTTATCCTGTTGGCTGGTGAGATTATATGAATGATGTAGACAAACCCTACAGCTGCTGCATATCTTCTTTGGAAGCTAAGAGGTTGATGGCAGCAGTGGGCTACAAGGTTGGGTTCTTAAGGTTTCCTATTGTTCCACCGCATACGTGTTGGGTTCTAAAGCATTTATCCTGCTGGCTGTTGAGTTTGTAATGATTTACCAGACAAACCCTACAGCTGCTGCAGATCTTCTTTGGAAGCTAAGATGTTGATGGCGGCAGTGGACTACAAGTCGGGTTTCTCAGGATCTGCAGCAGTTATGAGCTTTACAAAGAGGATGGTTGATGACGGACAGTTCTGCTTGAGTTTGCATGAGCTCTGAGGTCTTTATGGATACCCCACGTTGACCTCGCCGAGTGGGATTGTAGATTTCATTGCTGTAGATATCATCGGATCTATTTGCACGCAGAGGAAAGATGAGGGTTATCTAAAGCCTGATTTGTGGTCTAAAAGCTGGCAGCCAATCTCAATGTGTAGCCCGTTCGGAGAGGTAATAAACTGTAATGCCCCTCAATAAATAGTACTTGAGAATAACTCCCCGGGTATCATACACCAAAGACTGCATCGTACAAATGGCATCGTAAGCGGCTTCCGGCTCTACGAGTCATTACGTTTGCCACACATTATTTAGCCGAACGATCACAGATCTTGTTAAGCTCCTATAGAAGCAGATGGGCTATGTCACTCTTCCGCGGAATCTGTCACACTGACAGTTTTAAGAGCCGGCCTCCAGATCTTTCCTTTGATAATTTTAATGGAAAAAAATAATATCACTGATACACGTAAATATAGAGAAAGGGGGACATTCTCCGATTTAACCTTGTTTACCCAAGTAGCAAAAAGACCGGCGCTGGCACACCGAGAGTTAACACATCGTATATTGTCCCCAATGGAAAGCTCGCTGATTTAATTACAGGATGAATCTCAATTCCGCCGTTCTTTGCCTTGTTCTATGGTAATTCTGAACGTTCTTCGTACCCCGTCTCACGCATCGCTTAGTATATCAAAGGCTTGTTTTGGTAACTGAAATGCCCCCTCCTCTCCCTTCCCATCACATCCTAGCAGACCCCTTGATGTCTCTGCCACACACACAGAGCAGGCTGAAGGTCTCCTTCTCCACCCGTAGGTGGTGCCCTAAACGCCTCCAACTTGACCAAATCTCTGGCTTTCTGCATCAAACTGCCTTCAGCTCCAGGAGGATCGCAGATGTTGCTGGGTTTTGTATCTTCTCGTTTCCATTGAATCCCCTTTTCCTAGCCTGCTGGGGATGATGAGGACCCGGCTCAGGGGCTGCCTGCTCTGCATCCTCCTTTCCAGGTGGGCTCTGGTGTCTCTGGCCACCTGGACTGATGAAGGACCTAAACTCAGAAAACCTGTCTTCTCTGGGTCGGTGCAGGAAAACTGGCCCATAGGGACTAAAGTGAATGGGTTAAACATCCCCCTGAACAGGATCAGCCCCCAGCCTTGGTGCTCCAGGGTAACAGGTCGCCGGCTGCATCTGGAGCTGCTTGGGGACAGGGGGTCTCTGTTTGAGGTCTATTTCCACCACAGGTATGCCCAGCTGTCTCTGAAGACCACCCAGATGCTGGACAGGGAAGAGAGCTCCCGGTATGTGTTCAGGCTGGGGCTGTGCTGCCAGCGGTGCTCCTCTCCGGGGCATACTGTCAGCGAGCTGGCCGTGCTCACCGTGCACGTGTTGGATGAGAATGATAATGGTCCCCGGTTTGCCCCCGCAAACCGCTCCACGATCGGCCTGGATGAGACGGCGGGGCTGAGGTCCGTGGTTTTCAGAGTCTCTGCCCACGATCCGGATCAAGGGACCAACGCCGAGCTGGTGTACTTCGCCGAGCCCACCAGCGACGACTTCTTCATCGTCCCGAAGACCGGCCAGGTGGTCCTGGTGGGGTCCCTTCTCAACGTTAAGAAGCCCCTCAAGCTGACTGTGTATGCCCAGGACCACGGCCAGCCCCCGCTGCGCAGCGCACCCCTACAGCTGCGGATCTGCCCCAGGGCCAAGACATTTTCGGTGCCCAGTAAAGAGAAGGCATCTCCGGGCATTTTCAGGCGGAAGAGGGCATCCCCCGTGCCCCAGGCGTTGTATGCCATCTCCATAGCAGAAGACGCCGTCCCGGGCTCTGCTGTGAGCGCCCTGGAACCTGGAGAACTCAATGGCTCCACATTCCAGCCAGTCTCCCCTGGGGACTGTCCCATTGGGGTGAACTGGGAGACCGGCGTCGTGACCCCCTTCAGGACCCTGGACAGAGAGTCCGTCACCAAACACCGCTGTCTCTTCAGAGTGCTGGACGGCACCGGTAAGGGGTCCATTCAGAACTCTGGTTTCCCCCTTTCTCTCTGTCTCCCCCTTTCTCTCTGTCTTCCCCTTTCTCTCTGTCTTCCCCTTTCTCCCTTCTCGCTGTCTCTCTCTTCCCCCCCTTTCCCTCTCTCTCTGCTTGGAGTGATGCTGTGGGGGTGTTAATGTATATTTCGTTGTGAGGGGTATCGGGGTAATGCAGTTATATGAGGGTCGGGGTTTCCTTTCTGGTGATCTTCACTTATCTGAGTGATTTATTAACTCTTTGGGTTATTAACCCTTTGGGTGTATTAACTCTTTGGGTGTATTAAATCTGGGTGTATTAACTCTTTGGGTGTATTAACTCTGGTTGTCTTAACTCTTTGGTTGTCTTAACTCTATGGGTGTATTAACTCTATGGGTGTATTAACTCTATAGGTCTATTAATGTAACAGACTTAACTCTGTCATTTATGTTATAATTTGTTGTATTCATATTCTCATAGTTTTTGCAAGTTTTAAATGTGGATAGGGTTTACACTGTCCATGTTGCAGGGGGAATGTGTTTGGGGTAGGACTGTTACTCAGAAGGAAATGGTCTTGGGATATACTGGTCATAACAGTCATACTGGTCATAACTGTAATACAAGAGAGCCAGCATATCAACAAGAATTATCAGAGTCCATCCTCATATACAAGGTTGTTTAGCAAACCCCTGAAAAGGCATAAGGTCTGTATATTTTTTACTTTGTATTAGTAATATGCAAAAGATAGATAATTTAGGGATAAGTCATTAATGCATATTATTTGTATTTTGTTTAGCTCTTACGGTGAATTTTTGGAGTTAAAGGAAAGTTTACAATAAAGCTTTTAAAAATCATCAGTAAAGTTTTAGCCATCATTCAGACGGGGTCTGCTACAGTAAGAGCTTCACCTTCGTTGGTTCAAATACCTGCTGCACATGGTTGCTTAAGGTGGCAATATTTAAGGGACTGCAGCATATTGGAATCAGCATGATGGTCTAAGGTGCTAGGACATTGTAAAAGAGTTCACTATGGAGATGGACACTGAATATCAAGAATATGAAAGCCTGTCTCATACAGAAATAGAAGGTAAAAGGGAAAATAATATGAAGGGAGCAGTGAAACTTAAAGATAAAAATATATCTGAACTACAGTGTTATGTACAAGAAAGGGAAGAACTACCTAGACGGTCAGAACGTCCACATATTATTATAGAAAAAATGCTTGCTTACCAGAAAGATGAATGTTGTAAGAAAGAAAAAAGGCTAAATACTTTGTATGAACAATGGAAAATAGATGTTCGTAAGGCGAGACATGAGTTAAAATCAAACATATCTGATAAGCAGCTCACTGAAATTGCTGATTCTCTGGAAAATAAAATGAACTGTATTATGAAAATCTTTAGTGAAATAAGGGAACATATAACACCTGTGTCTGATTTAAGACGTAAAGTTGATGCATGTGAAGCTGTGACCAATGACATTGTCAAAATTGTGTTAGAAAGATTAACCATGGCAGATGATGAGTTTGATGCAGAAAGGGAAAGGAGCCGTCTACGTGAACTTTCAGCTCATAGCTATGTTCGCTCTATATACGATTCTAATGCTTCACAAGCAAGTGTCAGCAGCTATTCTAAATCTTCTGGTGCAACAAGCAAACGAGCAGATGCTGTGGCAGAGCTTGCTGCAAAAGAGGCTGCATACAAGATGATGCATTCAGAAAGACAGCAAAGGGAGAAAATAAAAACTCTAGAAGAGCAACTCAAAAAAGAGCTAGAAATTCAAAAGTTTGAATTAGAACGGCTGCAGTTAGAAAAGGACTTGGAAGTTGCACGCGCCAGGGTAAAATCATATGATGAAGTAATAAAACAAGAAGCGAAAGGTCAATTGAACTTGATACAAAATGAACATGAAAGTGAGAGAAACGAAATCTCTTCTACAACACATCCACAATACAATGTTGTTCAGTCAACAAATCTCAGTGAAGTGGCTCTCCTTGCTCAAGCAGTTCAGGACAGCATTGCCATCAACAGGTTACCCACACCTGAACCTACAGTCTTCAACGGAGACCCAATTCAGTTTGTGAACTGGAAAGCCTCATTTATGTCACTTATAGATAGAAAGGGCATCTCTGCAGCTGACAAACTTTATTATTTGAAAAGGTACGTGAGTGGCTCAGCACACAGATGTCTTGAAGGCACCTTTTATCGAAATGATGAGGAATCCTACAAAGATGCTTGGAACAAGCTTAACCAAAGATACGGGCAGCCCTTTATCATTCAAAGAGCATTCCGGGAGAAGCTATCAAAGTGGCCTAGAATACAGTCCAAAGATGCAGAAGGTCTGAGAGCATTTTCAGACTTCTTAAATGCCTGTCTGCAAGCCATACCTCATGTTAAAGGCCTGGAAATATTAAATGACTGTGAAGAGAACCAAAAGCTGGTACAGAAACTTCCTGACTGGGCAGCCTCCAGGTGGAACCGCCAGGTCACAATATCCCTTATGGATAGCAAAGAATTTCCAACCTTTAAAGACTTTGTAAAATTCATGTCAACGGAAGCAGAGATTATGTGTAATCCTATTACTTCCTTTCAAGCTCTGCATTTACGTGAGTCTCAAAAGGAAACCAAAAGAAACAAAGCAACTGTCTTTAAAACTCAAACAGCTTTAAACAATGATAAACAGACAAAAGCAAAGGGACAGTTAAAAACACCATGCATGTTGTGTCAAGATGACAATCATCCACTTTGTAAGTGCCCAGAATTCATGCAAAAGTCTCTGAAAGACAGAAGAGCATATGTCAAAGATAATAAACTTTGTTATGGTTGTATAAAACCAGGTCACTGCGCCAAAGAATGTCGTCGTCGCCACACATGTGACGTATGCAAGTTACGTCATCCCACATGTCTTCACGATTACAGCTATGAGGCTAACGAAGATAGGAAACAATCACTGTCCATGGTAAGCAATGCGCATGTACAGAATGGTGAAACTACTAATGCCATGTCACTTACCATCACAAGCACAAGTCATTCAGTCATGACATCTATGATAGTACCTGTATGGGTGTCGTCTGTTAAAAATCCATCCGATGAAAAGCTTGTCTATGCTTTGTTAGACACTCAGAGTGACAGTACTTTTATTGACGAAGAAATAAGTAACGTACTTCAAGTAGATACTCACCCAATAAAACTTAAACTTACCACCATGATAGGAGACAATATGGTCATCGAAAGTAAAAGAATGTCTAATCTTCGTGTAAGAGGGTACAATTCCTCAGTATATATCAATCTTCCGCCGGTATACACAAAGGAGTGTATTCCTATTAATAATGATTGCATACCAACGCAAGAAACAGCAAATAACTGGGCTCACTTGAAGGTAATTACAAACGAAATGCCACCTCTTCTCAGTTGTAAAGTAGGTTTACTGATCGGCTACAACTGCCCTAGAGTGCTAGCTCCCAGACAAGTCATACTAGGTAAAGAAGATGAACCTTATGCTATTCTGACAGATTTAGGATGGAGTATTGTGGGCTGCTCCACACCACGCATCAACGTATCATCAGCAGTCAGTCTTTGTCACAGATTAACCACAAAGGAGATACCAGCTTTGACACCTGTGGATGCAATCCGTATACTAGAGTCCGACTTTAAGGACGTCACAGCAGATGACCAGACAATCTCGCAAGATGTTATTGCGTTCCTAGACAAACTGAAGGGCAGCATAAAGAAAAATGCTGAAGGACATGAAATGCCCCTTCCGTTTGAACAACGTCCATATTTACCTGACAACAGAGAACTTGTTAAAGTCAGACTTAATCAGTTGCACAAGAAGTTCTGTAAAAATGAAAAATACAAGACGGACTATATTGCTTACATGAAGGACATAATTGAAAGAGGTGATGTAGAAACAGCAAATGAGGATAAAAACCCAGCAGACAATGCTTCTAGAGGAAGAACAACAAATGAGTTACTCTCATCTAACTGGTTCTCTGGTCCCTCATTCTTATGGAAAAAGGAAATACCAACCTCAAATGTTGTATTAGAACTTACAGTAGGAGACCCAGAAGTAAGAAAAATTCAGACATTACAAACAAAGACCATAGAAAGTAAAGATCTTGTAGACCATTTGTCCAAATTTTCATCTTGGTCTAAGGCTGTCAAGGCCATTGCACGCCTTCTGAGGCGGATTAAGAAAGATAAAACCCATTCACCTGCATCCGTAAGTGAACAAGATGATGCAAAACGCTTGATTTTTAAGGGTGTCCAAAAACAAATATATCAGAAAGAAATAGATGCTCTGAGTCAAGGAAAACAACTTCCAGGTCATAATAAACTTCATCACCTGGACTCCTTCTTAGATACAGATGGTATAATCAAGGTGGGAGGGAGATTAAACCACTCGTCGTGCATTCACTCATTCAAGCACCCACTGATTCTTCCTAAAGATCATCATATAACAAGGTTGATAATTGCACACTATCACGAAAGTGTAAAGCATCAAGGAAAAGGTTTCACAATTAATGAAATCAGATCTAGCGGATATTGGATACCTGGAATAAACAGAGCTGTCACATCTTACATCCGCAATTGTGTAACTTGTAGAAAACTGAGAAAATCTGTTGAAGGCCAGAGGATGAGTGATCTCCCCAAAGAACGCGTGGAGCCTTCTCCACCGTTTGTGTATTGCGGTATGGATTGCTTTGGTCCTTTCATGACTAAAGAAGGAAGGAAACAGCACAAAAGGTATGGTCTGCTTCTAACTTGCTTTTGTTCAAGAGCCATTCATATAGAAATGCTAGAAGATATGTCCACGGATGCTTTTATCAACAGTTTACGCTGCTTTATTGCAATTCGAGGCACAGTACGGCAGATCAGATGTGACCAAGGTTCCAATTTCATCGGCGCAAAGAATGAACTTAACTTAGCATTACAGGAGCTTGACTCAAAAAGGCTCACTGCTTTTCTTGCAAATAAACAGTGTGATTTTGTTATGAATGTCCCTCATTCCAGTCATGCAGGTGGTGTATGGGAGCGTCAAATCAAAACTGTACGGAGTGTTCTTAATGCTACAGTTTCCCTCTCATCGGGCAGACTCAATGATGCTTCACTACGCACTTTGTTTTATGAAGCCATGGCTATAGTCAATAGTCGCCCCCTTACAGTGGACAACCTAAATGACCCCAAGAGCTTAGAACCACTTACACCTAACCATCTGATTACCATGAAATCCACCACAGCCCTTCCACCACCAGGAGAATTCACAAGAGAAGATTTATATGGGAAAAAGAGATGGAGACGAGTACAGTATCTTACTGAACAGTTTTGGAGCAGATGGAAAAAGGAGTATCTTCTCAACATCGCTACTAGGCAGTGTTGGCATGCTTCCAAGAGGAATTTTCAAATTGGTGATGTGGTCATGGATGCAGATGATAATTTGCCAAGAAATGAATGGAGACTTGGACGGATTATAGACACCATAATCAGCCCAGATGGACTAGTAAGGACGGCCACAATAGCACTTGGTGATAAAACACTAAGCAAGAAAGGAGAACGGATAAACAAGATCTCAGCAGTAGAGAGACCAGCACAGAAGTTGATCTTTTTATTGGAAGCTGAATGACTGAATGTTCTAAAGGACTTCACTATAATTTATTATAGTTATTAATGTGTTATTAAGTGGAAATTACTCATGTTTGGAAAACATGTATAATTTGGTGGGAGTGTAACAGACTTAACTCTGTCATTTATGTTATAATTTGTTGTATTCATATTCTCATAGTTTTTGCAAGTTTTAAATGTGGATAGGGTTTACACTGTCCATGTTGCAGGGGGAATGTGTTTGGGGTAGGACTGTTACTCAGAAGGAAATGGTCTTGGGATATACTGGTCATAACAGTCATACTGGTCATAACTGTAATACAAGAGAGCCAGCATATCAACAAGAATTATCAGAGTCCATCCTCATATACAAGGTTGTTTAGCAAACCCCTGAAAAGGCATAAGGTCTGTATATTTTTTACTTTGTATTAGTAATATGCAAAAGATAGATAATTTAGGGATAAGTCATTAATGCATATTATTTGTATTTTGTTTAGCTCTTACGGTGAATTTTTGGAGTTAAAGGAAAGTTTACAATAAAGCTTTTAAAAATCATCAGTAAAGTTTTAGCCATCATTCAGACGGGGTCTGCTACAATTAACCCATTGGGTGTATTAACTCTATGTGCTTCTCAATGTGTTAGGAGACTGTAAGGGTTAAATACCAGGAGCCCCTCTTACTTTAACCTTTCTCAAAATAAATGTGAATTATTACTTCCCAATCTTCATTGGCTAGCTGGCAAGAGTTACCTGCACTATCCAGTGTAAAGTAGTGGGTGCTGGCGTAAACTCCCAACACGGGTGGTAACGTATAATGAGTGATCCTGGCAAGACCCGCTTCTATCAGTTTTAAGTGCGTTGGTATTGACTGGCTCCTCTCAGAGATAAGGGGAATGATGCGTTATCAGCTGGGTGACATCACAGCCTTCGCTGCGCACTAGATCGCTATCAGTCTGGAGTTAATGAAAGATAAAATAGTGGTATTTATGAATATCAGAAAGATGTCGGCTCGTGTGCCGGGACGTGCAACGCTGACGCACGCGTTTGGGGAGAACGCACCCCGGCAGGAGACGTTATGTGGCTTGAGATGTCTTCGCGCGCGTGATATACATTTGGATGCGTTGCTATGTTATGCAGATTGAATATTTTTCTCATTGAATATCTTGCAGGTGGCGGTTGGAATCACAGATGTTAACGACTGCAAGCCAGAATTTCAGCAGCGAATCTATAGCAAGGATAACGTACCTGAAACAGTGCCTGTGGCAGCCGCTCTCTTACAAGGTTAATGCGATAGTCCTTGCTGGCGTGGGGGGGTCTTATAGCTCTCTATCCGTACGCCCCACGAGATAGAATGCACTTTTCAGGTGATAACTCTCACTTCTTGGTATATTAGGAGATAGCGGCTGAGAAGAGGATCTATTTGTTAATTACTGTAGGAGGTAGAATTTTATTATTCGTTAAGAAACCGAGACTGACCGTTCTCCGTTATGGGATTGGAAAACTTTCATTTTTTAAGACTTTGTCATATTTATATAGTATAATATATAGTATAGTATATGGTATAATATATGGTATAATATATAGTATAATATAATATAGCTTTCTGCATCAGTCTGAAAGATGTCACCCATGCGGTGAGATATTCAGAGTATGTATATGTTTGTTTGTGTGTGTATGTATGTGTGTGTATACATGTGTGTATGTATGTATGTGTGTGTGTATGTATATGTATGTGTGTGTATGTATGTGTGTATATATATTTATGTATGTATGTGTGTGTATATATATGTATGTATGTGTGTGTGTTTGTGTGTATATATATTTATGTATGTGTGCGTGCGTGTGTATGTATATGTGTGTATAAGTGTATAAATGTATTGGGTAAAATGTCATTTTCCCTTTAAGGCTTCAAAATAATTTTCACTCAGTGATATCTGGGAATAAGAAAGTGAACGTCGAGCGATCAGCCGCAGACTCAATTACAGCCGTGATCCCCAAAACCGTACGATTGTCCTACTATAGGGCTGTTTCAGCTGCCAACTGTATTGATGTGTAATGATATGGTGTATCAGAGCGCCGCGCATGCTTATTGTTGTTATGTTTGCTTCTAACCAGTGACAGCCACCGACTGCGACTCCGGTTTGAATGGCGAGGTTTCCTATTATTCTTTGAGCCCCGATTTTGGCATCTCCGAGGAGGGCGTTATCAGCCCCGTCCGGGAGTTGGATTACGAGAGGCCCAACCATCTTTACGAGTTTGTGGTTCTGGCGATAGACCACGGAGAAGACCCAAACACCGGGACAGCCACCGTCCGCATCGTCCAACGTGAACGATGAAGCTCCAGAGTTCTCTCAAACCACGTAGGTGCAGCTCGCGAGACTCTTCTTAGTTAGGGTAGGGCCGACATGTAGGTGGCAAACCTTTCCCCTTCACAGCGTGGAAGTAATGGATGCAAAACAGATTCAAACTTGAGAGTTTTGGGCAATCTTTCCCAAAGATTAATTGTTAAACTTTGGGCAATTTTCTAAGCTTCACTTCCAAAGGGGAGGGCAATACAATGCTAGGTGATCATTTTAGAAGAGGGATAGTGTTGTCAGGTGATTAACAGCCACTCTGAATGTCATCCCCGTTCAGCAATGTGTGATCTATACTGCCCCCCGCAGGCCGGGTTAATGGTGCACGCACTCCGCGAGGCGTATGAAATGTCGTTTCTGTTGTCCTGTATGTTGCACTCGCTCTACCCGGGGTGCCGTGTATAGCCCTGATTGTCAGAATGATTGCAGGGCCATTAGTCAGTTTATTGAGCGTGAGATGGTCGTTTAAAGAGAGGCGTCTCGAGGGGCCAAAGTTTGTTTTGTTTTGTCCATTAACGCATCTCGGTGTATTGCCGGAATCCTTTCTTCTCTCCCTTCTTCTCCCCCATCACAAACTTGCACCTTCTGTAACTGATACATTGTTGCCCTACTTTTATTCTTTAAAGCCTCCTTTGTCTTGCGAGACCTTTCCGCGAAGTATTCCAAACTCCCATCTCTCTCCCCCTCGTCACTTTATAGCTTTAAAACTGTCAAAGCTAAAATCTATTTGCTCGTTAGACCGGAGGCAAAGACAGGGCCTTGGGCTATAATTTGTTGCCGATCGGCGTTAGCGTCCCTCCAGCCTGGTGCATTAAACGAGGGATTCACAAATAATCTCCTCTCCGGTCTCCTTCAATTTGCAGCCGTGTGATCCGGACAGAGCAGACGTCTCTGCGTAATGGCCGTTTGTTACCCTTTTTTCTCATTCAGGGTTTTCTCATTTCGTATTTCTTCAGCTTGCACAAATTCATGCAATTTTTCTTTTTCAACCTATTATTAACGATGACATGTCTGTAACCGCCGCGATTCTTTGGAGAGTGATACGTTTTAAAGCCATTTTTAAAGGATTTGTAACAACGGGACTGATTTATCCTCAAACCATTTAACAGGAATAATCCGTCTGGGTTCTAACCTGCTTCCAAAGCATCATGGAGCCGAGTATGTTCTGTATGTGACCGCCACCGATGACAACGCTTCGGGGGATCCTCGCAGCCTCGCCAGCACGACTATGGTTGTCGTGAGAGTCGATGACGTCAACCAGAACAAGCCCGTCTTCCATCAGGTACCTCATACATTAACTCCAGAAAACCGCTTAGGAGAATAATCCCTTACTGAACGCCAATGAACTAAAGCCGTGTTAGAACTGTCCTCGGCTCCAAGATGTAGCCAGATCCTAAAAGAAATGTGTGGATTTAACATTATTTCCACTGTGCCCAGTACCGTCACCACGCCGTAGTCCTGGAGAATCAGCCCCCAGGAACGTTTGTGCTGCAGGTGGAGGCGAAAGACGCAGACGTTGGCCTCCAAGTGAAGTCAAGTGAAGTACGGGATCGTTCATCGCGAGGGCTCTCTTCCTGCATTCAGCATCCATCCGGACACAGGTGCCACCACCTCCTATACCTTAAAGCCCTTTAAACATTGCATGTAGAGACGGGCTGCGGCACGGTGACCGAGGACACACTTTCCTCCCGGTGTATTTGTGTTCTAGGTTTTTAATATGCTTTTTGCTGGATTGGTGAATACGCTTCTACCCTTCTACCCCAGGGTCAACAGCTAGAGGTGACATCATGGAGCTTCATTTGATTCTGTTAAAACCAGTGGGTCAGATAGGCTCGGCGATGCAGGTTTTAACCATGGTTGTAGGTCAGGTTAATCAGCCAAGCTTTTTTTCTCAAAAGCTTATGAGAAAATGTTCTTCACGTGTTATAGCAGGAATTGCCAGTCGCATCGCCTCCGTGCTTTCTTTAACACGTTTCCCGCGCAGGAGTCCTGACAACCCTTCAGGGCTTTGATCGGGAGAAGCAGAAAGAGTTCCCCGTCACCATCAAAGCCACAGACCAGGCGGCCGAGCCTCTCATAGGGCTGTGCCAGATCAACCTACAGATCCAGGACCAAAATGACAACGACCCCAGCTTTGAGAACAACCACTGCGAATGTAATTGAGTCTCCGTGGGTAGAGTATGAGATCTCTACAAGCACCAAGTCCCCATCATGTTCTTCTGTTGACGGGGAACTCTTTCTGCTTCTCCCGATCAAAGCTCTGAAGGGTTGTCTGGACTCCTGCGTGGGAAACGTGTTAAAGAAAGCACGGAGGCGATGTGACTGGCAATTCTAATTATAGCTTTAAGTGGAATTCAGCGTTAAGAGTCTTCCTAGATCTGCTGGTCCACAAGAGCTTGGCCGGCTCGCCCATGGGGTATTTGGGACCCCAGTGGACAACATAGAATTCAAATGTTTTCATTCTTGTCCCAGATTTCCTGAGGGAAGATGCTGCCGTGGGAACCAGCTTCCTCCGCGTTGCGGCCAGTGATGACGATTATGGCATGAGTGGAACGATCACGTACTCCTTCAGCATTAACACCTCTACGGGGTGGCTTTATGTTCGCCAGCCAATATCTCGGGTAACGTAGCAAGCGTTTACATGCCGTGTTTAGAGAACCAACTTACATTTCAACAAGTGAGAGTACTCTTAAATGAAAATATCGCGGGGTCACCTTCTGACCCCAGATCCCTTTATACAATATGACTTATAGTAGGATTGTAAGCCGCTATATATATAATGCAATAATAAGATGTGGCACACTTGTATCTCTCTTTCGTTCCTAATATTAAGTAACCAGTTTAATGTACATATTGCAAAACTACAATGTATCTCTTATGACAGCGAGTAGCTTTGTGTTTGGATATTTCAACTCTATGCTTTGCAAACACAGCTGGTGGCTTTTTAAGCGGGGACGTAACGGGGCTTTTTGGATAGTTTTAAGGCATTGTCAAGCTGTCATGTTTGCTTTTTCTGAAATCAAAAGTCTCTACGGCCAGACGATGACATCTGGGCACTGATTGGAAGGCCCCCGTGTGAGTCCCCGAGGTTACCGCTAAATGAGACTCTCCATTGCAGAATGCCAGCTGTTTGCTGGGAATCGTCCACTGTCTTTTTTTGTTCTCGTTTGTTTGTTTGTTTGTTTTTTTGATACGAGCTTCTGGGTAGCTCTGTAATTGGAAATCGGTTGGGCGATAGAATGAAAAACCCTCTAGAAAAAGTACCATACAACTAAATAACACTGAGTACCAGAGTATGTGAGTGGTGCATGAAACTCCTCAACCATCTGTCACTCACAGCTTTTAAATCAATTGGGAGAGCAATTTTGGGTTTGTTTTTTTTGTCGGGGAGGTTGCTGAATGGAGAAGGTTTACGTGAATGTAATTAATTTTTTTGTCTTAACCTTTTTTTTCCCATCAGAAATCATTAAAAACACTAGAGGTCACGGCCGCGGACGGAGGAAATAGAAGCACGCAGGTGGAAGTAGCCGTTCGAATCACAGATGCTCAGAATCAGTCTCCGGTCTGGGAAAAAGAAAGATATGACCTGGGGATTCCGGAAAATACCATGAGAGATACGCCTGTTGTGGTATGACGTGACCTCTGACCTGGAAACCAGTGGAATTTTTCCACCCGTCAGTGGGAACTGTACAATGCTTCCAGCCATTGGTTGGGCACCTTACAATGCTTCCAGCCATTGGTAGGAGTCATAGAAGGATTCCGCCCATTAGTGTATGATCTCATTTGAATATGGATTTCTCCCTCATGCCCGGCTACCAGGGATCGTACCCATCTAGACATCTGCTTCCCGTTAGGCCTGATATGAAACTAGTAAGAGGGAACGGGGTATGGAGACATCACCTCTAAGGAGCCTTAATCACCCTTCTAATGTCTGTCATTTCCGAGTGGACTTCCTGCTGTTGAGGGCTTCTTTTTACTGTAATTTACTGTTAATTACACAATGTTCTGCCATTCCTACAGATCGTTAAAGCTTCCTCACTGCTGGGAGACCCTCGTGTGACGTACAATTTAGAGGAAGGATTGGTCCCAGAGACTAACATGCCCGTTCGTTTCTAGCTGACGGTAAATCGAGAAGAAGGCTCTGCCTCCGTTCTTGTAGCTGAACCTTTAGATTATGAAACAACCAGGACTTTTATCCTGAAGATCCGAGCTCAGACCGTTGCTGCTGTGCCATTGGCTGCCTTCACTACGGTGTACATTAACATTACAGGTAGAATCTCCGGATATCAATTCTGTGCCTGCGCTGCTAGAACAGCAAATGTGAAGCCGGACTTGTTTATATTGCAGATGTGAATGACAATGTGCCATTCTTTACGTCGTCCATATAGGAGGCCACCGTTACAGAAGGCCTTGAATTGGGAACATTTGTGCTCCAGGTGTCTGCATCTGACCAAGATCTCGGACTGAATAGAGAGGTGAGTTCATACGTGAAACCTCATCACACGCACACACTGACTCCTATAGCTCTGTGTTCTTAGGTAAACTAAAGAAGCTGGATTATGAGATCCCTCAGGAACGGATATTTAACCTTACCATCGAGGTCCGGGACTATGATTTTTCTTCAGTTTCCCACTGCCTGATCAAGTTACAGGACTGCAATGACCACGCTCCGGTTTTCATTCCATCCGTTTTGCAAGTGCCCCCTTTCTTGGAAAATATAAACGTGGGCTCTACCGTTACGAATGTCACAGCTTCTGACGCCGACTCCGAATTAAATGGACAGTTTGTTTATGGCATTCACGCGGAGTCTGATGTCTTCAGTCAGTTATATGTTGACCAAAGTGGGGCTGTCAAAGTGGTGAAAGCCCTAGACCGGGAGGTGACTTCCCAATACCACCTGGTCATTGTAGCCTCAGACCGGGGTATCCCAGTTCAAACAGGGAAGCGCAACTGTCATTCTAGACCTTTCTGGATGTTAACGACAACGGGCCAGCATTGGCTACTCTGTACAAACCTATTGTTTGGGAAAAGGCAGTCTGGCCTCAGAGGGTCCCTGTCAACGAGACATCGGATTTTTTGTATGCTGTGGATCATGATACTGCAGAGAACAGAGCCCCGTTTACTTTTACTTTGCCAAATGACCATCAGATTTCTTCAACATTCATGCTAATTGACCACGGAAACAGCACGGCCTCTATTGAGACTCTGAGGCCCTTTGATCGAGAGATAGAGAGGGCTTTTTATCTTCCAGTTATAATTACGGATAGCGGAAACCCGCCTTGGGCCACCACAAGCACGTTAACCATAACTATTGGTGATCAAAATGATAACCCGCACCGAGGAGCTCACAAAGACATCAGCGTTTACATCTAGGAAAGTGAGTAGCCTCAATAGTCTCTTCTCTGCTGTTGTGACCAGTGTTGTAGCTATTAATTATTTTCTTCTTGTCACCAAGTCTTTAATAACCCTTCCTATCCCCCCCCGAACATCAGTTTGGTTATACGTACGTTCTCTTGATAAAGAGGCAGGAATAATGTTTGTTTTTAAATTGATTATAGAGACCCACGGCGAATGGTGGCTGTAAGATAAAGGTCCTTCTAGACATGTCATTTTTTGCTAGAAGATTTATAAATATGAATTTTATATATGTACATAAAATGAATGAATAATTTAAGCATACGAGAGATCGAAACAAAGGAAAAAATAATTAATCTCGTTGCCAAGGACAGACGCGCATGCCCACTCTTATTTTTTATTTATTTTTTTACATTTTTGAAGTAGGCTAATGACATGTAAAATATAAGAGCTGATATTTATTAGGTCGCTTTAAATCTGCACAATGAGTTTACATCCAAAAATCCCTCCTGGGAAACGCCGCCAAGTGAAAGTGAGCAGCAACAGTGAATGAATAATCTTTAGCCAACGTTAATGGCTGTCAGTTATTTTAATTCCGTGCTTAACTGAGCTAAACAGGAGGGACGTATTGGAAATTAGTCCTCGTTAATTCTCCGGCAGGGCATGCTGATCGTATATTGTACAGTTCCTGACAGCAGAATGTAGGACAAATGATTAAAAATGCAGATGGTCACAAATGCAGACATACTTATGAATGTCTTACCATTTTTTCTTGTTTAAAACAGCTGGGTGGTCATCAGCAGAGATTGGGAAGGTCGCTGTGCTGGATGAAGATGGGATACACAACACTATTCTGCCGTCTCTCAAATACCCAGGTGAGTTCCATGGCTCGAATAACACACGCATTTCATGGTCATTAATGCACTTCACTATTGACACGCAATGGGATATAGGTTGACCATGTCGGCCGGTGGCTGACCAGTTGCTTAAAGAAGTCTCAGAGAAGTTGATGGATATTTATTCATCAATCCAGAGGTAAATTGGAATACTCTATGTCATGACAAGTGTTTGAGATGTCAGACTTTGATCATTCAGGTGGATCACTGCTAAGTGCCGTTCTATAAGGTGTATGAAGGAACTGGATGACAAGTCTGGTGTATGAAGGATTGAGCAGACGTGTCTGGTGTATGAGGGAGATAGATGTGTCTGATAAATGACGGAGTGAGAGGACATGTTGTATAAGAGAGGGAGAAGACGTGTCTGGTGTATGAGGGAGAGAAAAGACGTGTCTGCTGTATGAGGGAGAGAGATGATGTGTCTGGTGTATGAGGAAGCGAGAAGACATCTCTGGTGTATGAGGGAATGGGATGACATGTCTGGTGTATGACGGAGCAAGAAGACATGTCTAGTGTATGAGGGAGGGAGAAGACACGTCTGGTGTATGAGGGATTGAGCAGACGTGTCTAGTGTATGAGGGAGATAGATGTGTCTGATGAATGACGGAGTGAGAGGACATGTCAGTTGTATAAGAAGCGTGTGTGGTGTATTAGAGAGGGAGAAGACATGTCTGGTGTATGAGGGAGAGAAGAGATGTGTCTGGTGTATGAGGGAGAGAAGAGATGTGTCTGGTGTATGAGGGAGAGAAGAGATGTGTCTGGTGTATGAGGGAGAGAAGAGATGTGTCTGGTGTATGAGGGAGAGAAGAGATGTGTCTGGTGTATGAGGGAGAGAACAGATGTGTCTGGTGTATGAGGGAGCCAAAATATATGTCTGGTGTATGAGGGAGTGAGCAGTCATGTCTGGTGTATGAGGGAGTGAGCAGTCGTGTCTGGTGTATGAGGGAGTGAGCAGTCGTGTCTGGTGTATGAGGGAGAGAACAGATGTGTCTGGTGTATGAGGGAGAGAACAGATGTGTCTGGTGTATAAAAGAGGGAGACGACATGTCTGGTGTATGAAGGAGAGAAGAGATGTCTGGTATATTAAAGGGATGGGACAACTCTGGTGTATGAGTGAGCGAGCAGACGTGTCTTTTTTATGAGGGAGAGAGAAGACGTGTCTGGTATATGAGGGAGATAGGTGTGTTTGTTGTATAAGAGAGGGAGAAGGCATGTCTGGTGTATGAGGGAATGAGAGGAAATGTCTGGTGTATGAGGGAGCGAGCTGATGTGTCTCGTGTATGAGGAAGATAACTGAAGTGTCTGGTCTATAAAGGAGAGAGAAGACATGTCTGATGTATGAGGAGAGCAAACTGAAGTATCTGGTGTATGAGGGATTGAGTAGACGTGTCTGGTGTATGAGGGAGATAGATGTGTCTGATGTATGACGGAGTGAGAAGACATGTCTGTTGTATAAGAGAGGGATAAGATGTGTCTGGTGTATGAGGGAGGAGATGTGTCTGGTGTATGAGGGAGAGAGAAGACTTGTCTGGTGTATAAGTGAGAGAACAGATGTGTCTAGTGTATGAGGGAGCGAGATTACGTGACTGATGTATGAGGGTGCGAGATTACGAGTCTATTGTATAAGGGAGGGAGAAGACATGTCTACTGTATGAGGGAGAGAGAAGATGTGTCTGGTGTATGAGGGGGAGAGAAGAAGTGTCTGGTGTATGAGGGGGAGAGAAGAAGTGTCTGGTGTATGAGGGGGAGAGAAGAAGTGTCTGGTGTATGAGGGGGAGAGAAGAAGTGTCTGGTGTATGAGGGGGAGAGAAGAAGTGTCTGGTGTTTGAGGGGGACAGGAGACGTGTCTGGTGTATGAAGGACTGAGAAGCCATGTCTGGTGTATGAGGAAGAGGGAAGATGTGTCTGGTGTATGAGGGAGCGAGAAGAAGTGTGTCTGGTGTATCAGGCAGAGAGAAGACATGTTTGGTGTATGAGGGAGAGAGAAGACGTGTCTGGTGTATGAGGGAGAGAGAAGACGTGTCTGGTGTATGAGGGAGTGAGAAGACATGTCTGATGTATGAGGGAGCAAGATAAAGTCTCTGGTGTATGAGGGAGCGAAAAGACATGTCTGATGTATTTTTTTTTTCCTTGCTCCCTCATACACCAGACATGTCTTCTCTCTCCCTCATACAGCAGACATATCTTCTTTCTCCCTCATACACCAGACATGTCTTCTCGCTCCCTCATATACCAGACATGTCTTCTCTCTCCCTCATCCACCAGACACATCTGCTTGCTACGTCATACGCTAGATATGTCTTTTCCCTTCCTTATACAACAGACAGGTCATCTTGCTCCCTCATACACCAGACATGTCTTCTCGCTCCTTCATAAACCAGACACGTCTTCTCACTCCCTCATAAACCAGACACGTCTTCTCACTCCCTCATAAACCAGACACGTCTTCTCGCTCCCTCATACAACAGAAACGTCTGCTCTCTCCCTCATATACGAAACATGAATTCTCCCTCTCTTATACACCAGACATGTCTTCGCTCTCCTTTATACACCAGACACTTCAGATCACTCCCTCATACACCAGACACGTCTTCTCTCTCCCTCGTACACCAGACACGTCTTCTCTCTCCCTCATACACCAGACATGTCTTCTCTCTCCCTCATACACCAGACATGTCTTCTCTCACCCTCATACACCAGACACGTCATCTCGCTCCCTCATACACGAGACACGTCATCTCGCTCCCTCATACACGAGACACGTCTTCTCTCTCCCTCATACACGAGACACGTCTTCTCTCTCCCTCAGACACGAGACACGTCTTCTCTCTCCCTCATACACCAGACACGTCTTCTCTCTACCTCATACAGCAGACATGCCTTCTCCCTCTCTTATACAATAGGCAAGTAATGTCTCACCCTCATACACCAGGCACGTAATGTCGCACCCTCATACACCAGACATGTCTTCTCTCTCATCCACCAGAGACACATCTGCTTGCTACCTCATACGCCAGCTATGTCTTCTCCCTTTCTTATACAACAGACATGTCATCTTGCTCCCTCATACACCAGACATGTCTTCTTGTTCGCTCATACACCAGATACTTCAGCTCACTCCCTCATACATCAGACATGTCTTCTTGCTCCATCATACATCAGACATGTCAGGTGTATGATGGAGCAAGAAGACATGTCTGGTGTATGAGGGTGAGAGAAGACGTGTCTTTTGTATGATAAAGAGAGAAGATGTGTCTGGTGTATGAGAGAAGATGTGTCTGGTGTATGAGTTAACAAACAGACGTGTCTGGTGTATGAGGGAGAGAGACGACATGTCAGGTGTATGAGGGAGTGAGCAGACGTGTCTCTTGTATAAGAGAGGGAGAATACATGTCTGAAATATGAGGGAGCAAGAAGACATGTCTGATATATGAGGGAGAGAGTTGAAGTGTCTGGTCTATGAGGGAGAGAGAAGACGTGTCTTGTGTATGAGGGAGAGAGAAGACGTGTCTGGTGTATGAGAGAGAGAGACGAAGTGTCTGTTGCATGAGGAAGAGAGAAGATGTCTGGTGTAGGAGGGAAGATGTGTCTGGTGTATGAGGGAAGGTCTGTCTGTTGTATGAGGGAAGGTGTGTCTGGTGGATGAGGGAAGATGTATCTGGTGTATGAGGGAAGATGTGTCTGGTGTATGAGGGAAGATGTGTCTGGTGTATGAGAGAAGACGTGTCTGGTGTATGAGAGAAGACGTGTCTGGTGTATGAGAGAATCAACAGACGTGTCTAGTGTATGAGGGAGTGGGATATACAAAACATGAATTCTCCCTCTCTCATACACCAGACATGTCTTCTCTACTTTATACACCAGACACTTCAGATCACTCCCTCATACACCAGACAGGTCTTCTCTCTCCCTCATACACCAGACACGTCTTCTCTCTCCCTCATACACCAGACACTTCTTCTCTCTCGATTCATACACCAGACACGTCTTCTCTCTCCTTCATTCACCAGACACGTCTTCTCTCTCCCTCTTACCTCTTACACCAGACACGTCTTTTCTCTCCCTCATACACCAGTCACGTCTTTTCTCTACCTCATACACCAGACACGTCTTGTCCTTCCCTCATACACCAGTTACGTCCTCTTCTCTCCCTCATCCACCATACATGTCTTCTCTCTCCCTCATACACCAGATACTTCAGCTCACTCCCTCATACATCAGACATGTCTTCTTGATCCATCATACATCAGACATGTCTGGTGTATGAGGGAGCAAGAAGACATGTCTGGTGTATGAGGGTGAGAGAAGACGTGTCTTTTGTATGATAAAGAGAGAAGATGTGTCTGGTGTATGAGAGAAGATGTGTCTGGTGTATGAGTTAACAAACAGGCGTGTCTGGTGTATGAGGGAGAGAGACGACATGTCAGGTGTATGAGGGAGTGAGCAGACGTGTCTCTTGTATAAGAGAGGGAGAATTCATGTCTGAAATATGAGGGAGCAAGAAGACATGTCTGATATATGAGGGAGAGAGTTGAACTGTCTGGTGTATAAGGAAGAGAGAAGATGTGTCTGGTGTATGAGGGAAGATGTGTCTGGTGTATGAGAGAAGACGTGTCTGGTGTATGAGAGAATCAGCAGACGTGTCTAGTGTATGAGGGAGTCGGATATACGAAACATGAATTCTCCCTCTCTCATACATCAGACATGTCTTCTCTCTACTTTATACACCAGACACTTCAGATCACTCCCTCATACACCAGACACGTCTTCTCTCTCCCTCATACAAGAGACACGTCTTCTCTCTCCCTCATACACCAGACACGTCTTCTCTCTCCCTCATACACCAGACACGTCTTCTCTCTCCCTCATACACCAGACACTTCTTCTCTCTCCCTCATACACCAGACACGTCTTCTCTCTCCCTCATACACCAGATACTTCAGCTCACTCCCTCATACATCAGACATGTCTTCTTGCTCCATCATACATCAGACATGTCTGGTGTATGAGGGAGCAAGAAGACATGTCTGGTGTATGAGGGTGAGAGAAGACGTGTCTTTTGTATGAGAAAGAGAGAAGATGTGTCTGGTGTATGAGAGAAGATGTGTCTGGTGTTTGAGTTAACAAACAGACGTGTCTGGTGTATGAGGGAGAGAGACGACATGTCAGGTGTGTGAGGGAGTGAGCAGACGTGTCTCTTGTATAAGAGAGGGAGACCAGACATGTCTTCTCTCTACTTTATACACCAGACACTTCAGATCACTCCCTCATACACCAGACACGTCATCTCGCTCCCTCATACACGAGACACGTCTTCTCTCTCCCTCATACACGAGACACGTCTTCCCTCTCCCTCATACACCAGACACATATTCTCTCCCCCTCATACACGTCTTCTCTCTCCCTCATACACCAGACACGTCTTCTCTCTCCCTCATACACCAGACGTGTCTTCTCAATCCCTCATACACCAGACACATCTGCTTGCTACCTCATACGCCAGCTATGTCTTCTCCCTTTCTTATACAACAGACATGTCTTCTCGCTCCCTCATAAACCAGACACGTCTTCTCGCTCCCTCATAAACCAGACACGTCTTCTCTTTCGCTCATACACCAGATACTTCAGGTCACTCCCTCATACATCAGACATGTCTTCTTGCTCCATCATTCATCAGACATGTCTGGTGTATGAGGGAGCAAGAAGACATGTCTGGTGTATGAGGGTGAGATAAGATGCGTCTTTTGTATGATAAAGAGAGATGATGTGTCTGGTGTATGAGGGAACAAACAGACGTGTCTGGTGTATGAGGGAGAGAGACGACATGTCAGGTGTATGAGGGAATGAGCAGACGTGTCTCTTGTATAAGAGAGGGAGAATACATGTCTGATATATGAGGGAGCAAGAAGACATGTCTGATATATGAGGGAGAGAGTTGAAGTGTGTGGTGTATGAGGGAGAGAGAAGACGTGCCTGGTGTATGAGGGAGAGAGAAGAAGTGTCTGGTGTATGAGGGAGAGAGACGAAGTGTCTGGTGTATGAGGGAAGATGTGTCTGGTGTATGAGGGAAGATGTGTCTGGTGTATGAGGGAAGATGTGTCTGGTGTATGAGGGAAGATGTGTCTGGTGTATGAGAGAAGACGTGTCTGGTGTATGAGAGAGTCAGCAGATGTGTCTGGTGTATGAGGGAGTGGGATGACGTGTTGTATAATTGAGGGAGAAGGGATGTCTGGTGTATGAGGGTGCGAGATTACGAGTCTATTGTATAAGGGATGGAGAAGATGTGTCTGGTGTATGAGGGGGAGAGAAGAAGTGTCTGAGGTTTGAGGGGGACAGGAGACATGTCTGGTGTATGAAGGACTGAGAAGCCGTGTCTGGTGTATGAGGGAGCGAGAAGACATGTCTGGTGTATGAAGGAGCGAGAAGAAGTGTGTCTGGTGTATCAGGCAGAGAGAAGACATGTCTGGTGTATGACGGAGAGAGAAGATGTGTCTGGTGTATGAGGGAGAGAGAATACGTGTTTGGTGTATGAGGGGGAGAGAAGACGTGTCTGGTGTATGAGGGAGAGAGAAGACGTGTCTGGTGTATGAGGGAGAGAGAAGACGTGTCTGGTGTATGAGGGAGAGAGAAAACGTGTCTGGTGTACGAGGGACACAGAAGACGTGTCTGGTGTATGAGACAGAAGACGTGTCTGAGGAAGATAACATTGCATTGACAGTTTGTTTTCTGTAGGTATTTTTGGTTGAACCAAAACAACGGGACAATCCTAATGACCGAGAGACCTCCGCAGGGAACGTACGACCTCAATATTACGGTTTCTGACGGTGTGTGGCCAGATACCTTCTCTACTATCAAAATTTATGTACAAGAGATTGGAAGTGACGTCTTCCACAGCTCGGTGTCTCTGAGACTCACAAGTAAGTAATAAGTCGTGCGGAGGGGTCTCATGTAGATTCTTGTAGGACTCCGCTGGGACATTTGATGGGAAGACTGCCTGGTTTGACCATCATAGAGTTTGAACTAGATAAAGAAGAGATGTACAGGTCACCATAGCTACATATATATGTAACCATTTCCCTGGACTCCTGTACATTGTACCATAAAGACATTAAAATGATGTAGTATCCCTGCATAGGGATAGAAGGAAATGGTGGGACAGGAACTTGGCATTAAGTGACCCCTGTCCTACTCAGTGCGTAACCCCAATTCCCTTCCCCGCTCCTATCTGGGTAAATACGTTACTATCTCTGCTTCTCAGTCACAACTTTTTAACCCGCATTTTAGGCATTACAGCAGAGGAATTCATAGAGAAGGATGAGTTTGGAGTCAGCAGATGTGACCAGCTCCAGGCCGGCCTGGCAGACATGGCAGCTGTATCCACATCTTCAGTGTGGTGAATGCAGAGGATAACGCGACCGACGTGACATTTTCAGTATGCGGAGCTGCCTCCTGCCACAAACCCGAGATCTTACGGAGCTTATTGACAGCCCAGAGAGAGAAGGTATGGACAGAGTGTTTATGGCGTTATTGCTGAGTAAGAATAACGTCGGCTGTCTCTTAAAATTAATGATATTACAAAACGCAGAATATTTATCAGTCTCATGATATCTAGATGTATCCTGTTTGTCTTTCAGAGTTTTGTGGAAATAATTCCCTTGATTTTGAATCTCTGAGGGTACAGCTGGGGGGTTTATTACTTTATAACAAAAGTAAACATCTAAGAGAGGTGCGCTTTAATCATCTGTATCTGCATTTGTTGTGGGAGGGAGCTGGTCCTGGGGTGCCTAATGGCAACAGAACTGTGATGGTGTCTAGATAAGTTTTTGGTGCCGTCTTAACTGAGTTTTTTTGTGTTCTTCTCAATGACAGATCCGATTGGTTCTGAAGGAAAGGAATTCCCAAGTATCCATTGATTTCTGTTCACGGATGGGCTGTTTGCAGGATGGCGGGTGCACAATCCATGGCGCAGTCAGCAGATCCCCGCCTCTCGTTGATGGAGGTAGCGCATCTTTAATCTCAAGTCCCCAAGTTGGAAACGTGTCCTGCAGTTATCTGGTACAGAAACTTTTTTACCAGAACTGTTATTCTCTGCTCCAAAGCCCTTGCCTGAATGGTGGGACTTGCACGTCGACTCTCACCGGTTACAGGTAGGCAGATTCTCTGGACCATGTTCCCGTGTGACTTATCCTTTACAACACCAACTTCAGACAGTCTACCATTGAAGCTAAAATATTTCCATTTGTCGTTCTAGGTGTCACTGTTTCACTTCGTTCCTTGGGCCACGCTACCAGCAGACTCAGAGAACATTTCACGGTAACGGCTATGCATGGATTCATCCTATCGGCCACTGCCCGGACAGCCATCTATCGCTGGAGTTCGTAAGTGACAGCGCAGACCGATTATTACTACACAGCGGAGCGTCAAGAGACAGTAAGAACTGCATTGCAGTTGGTGAGTATCAGGAAAGGGTGTAGCGAGGAGGAGGAGCAGCAGCAACTAGAGCGCAGAGGCAGAGTACCTTCTCTCCTTTATATTATATATGGTTGTTACATAATTTATATACCCCCTATGTTTCCCTGTTGAGCTTCTTCAGAAGGAAGATAATTTTGTATGTTTCTGTCTGTGCTTTAATTGATTCAAACCGAGAAGAAATAGAGAACTAAACCACTTTTATTGAATGTCTACACAGTACAATACAGACGGGTAAGTCACAGGTAATAGAGTAACAAGTCAGAGTAACAAATACAGTGCAATAAGTTACAAGTCACAAAGCAAAGAATCACAAGTAAAGTACAATGATATGCAAATCACAATGCAAGGAATCACAGTTACAGTGCAATAAGTTACAAATCACAAGGCATTGAGTTCTAAATACAATTATGAAGTCATGAGTAATATGAAGTGAAAGCAATAGTAAGTCTACATTGACAATAGGCACAGTTGAATTACATTTTTAGTCTGCTCCGTGTCCAGCTGCACTGCTGTTAATGTGGTAAATTTCCATTCCTGAAGAGATTACACAGGGCCGGCTCCTTTTCGTCTTCAGACAAGACCTGACCACGCTGAGGCTTGGCTTTCCAGAGCAGGTGAACGTTACAGACTGAAAATGGCATCTGATAGACCTGCACGTAAAAGATAGAGTAAGTTAATTATCACATCGTGAGCCAGACATGTAATTAATGCAGCCACAGGAAAGCTTAAATATTCTCCTTTACTCACAGAAGTAGAACAAAGGTGAATCTTTAAGAGCAGTCACAGAGCTGCATTATACTCAACTAACTGACCCTCAGCTAACTCTACATGGAACATATCACCAGGACAAGTCATGCCAAATACACAACGATTCGAGTCATACGCAGTCACATTTACTTAAAGGAAAATGTCAACGTCGGGCAGTCAGGGAAGATGAAGTACTGACTTCATTTACTTCGGTGCAGTGAGTCAGCCTGACTCTGGATCGCTGCCGTACGGCTTTGATAAATGAGAGAGGGGATCGGAGGAAAGCTACTTACAGAGGATCGAACGCGTTGTGAAGTCCACAGAGTCATCATGCAGGACAGAAGGTATGGAGCACACGGACGGCTTGGGCTGGAGATCAGGGCTGACTTTACTGCAGTCACAGACTATAAACCGGGATTAATGCCTAGCAGCTGCTCCCCTGGGATGGCAATCTGCATGGATGAAGAGAAAAGATGTTGAAGAGTCATGACATAATTTTTATGCATGTTTAACATTATCTGCAGTAGTAAAGCCCCACACCACATGTTACTGTGACCCGTGTCTGATATGCATGCCATTCTCTGCAGGTTTTGGGAGCCGGATACCGTTCTGCAGCTCGGAGGCATTAAGCAGTCATCTCCTCGTTCCCACATTCTCCTTCCACACAAACCCTTTAAAGGCTGTCTCCGCAACATCATTCTTAATAAGCAGGTAATGACTTTCTATCACGCAGAGTATCGCTTACCTCTTACTGCAGACGGCTGCTCTGTAGTGGACGTGGGAGCTGTGGATGCATCCAGTAAATCAGCTTCAGTACTTTGGGGGTCTCTGAGCAGAGGGACGCAGTATGACCAGGTGGGTTAGCAGGATAGTCCTGGCTGGTATCACGTAGGACAGAGGTTGGTAATGATTCCTATAAGACACGAATAAATTAGAATGTTCTTTGATTAGTGATGTGTATTACCAATATTCAGTAACATACAACTCGCAGATATGCAGCCAGACTGCACGAGGAGCCGTGTCAATAGACATTCTAATGGTAACAAAGGGTAACTAAACCGTAAGAACGCAACCGGTAGCGGGGTCCGTATCAAAGCTTTCCACCGAGTTATCTGAGCTACTTTGTGATGACCTGCAGAATGATATCTAATAATTCTTTATCGGGTGTGTGTTTCCTTTAACACAGGTATATGATCTAGTAGCCCTACTGGAGGCCGTTAATAGCTCCCCAGGCTGTGCGAGGAATGGTACAGCTTGCTCATCACCCACACCCTGTGACTCTCCTTGAGTCAGTGACCCCCGGACCCCCAGCTGTGATTGCCCACCCGCTCACCAGGACAGCGGAAAAGGTACAGGCTTGGCTTACACTGATGCGCTCACTGGTAATAACTCTACAAGAACATTAAAAAGGAGAGACAAACATGAATTAATTGTTCCACCACCTCGCTGATATCACAATGTCTCCCAGTATACAAATGTGTTTTTTATTAAGCCATTTAGAAGTAGTACTATTTTTCATGCCATTCTTTGTTATATTAAAGAGACTCACCTGAACTGGGACATCTTTGTGAATGCGCAGAGTATAGTGTAGATTATTGGAAAATGGGGAGTCGCGGTGCGAGCAAAGAATCCATTCGAATGTTTGTGCCCAAAGCTCTGCCAGAAAGGACTCTTCATACATCACATCTGAACGCTCTGCCACTGCCTGGTGCTCTGTTGGGCAATCATTTCCGTATCATAGTGAATAGGGTAATCTGCATTATATACTCATCCTTTTGCAGATGTCCACAAACTTCTTCCATCCTGGAGGCCACATCCGGTACCTGCTCACTCATTCTCTCCATCCGCAGCGGACACATTTTCAGGCAACGTTAAGAACACGCAACGCTGACAGTCATCCTGTGTTTGTCTTCTAAGGACCGGAGCGAATCCATCCACCTGCAGGTACCAAGCACAGCATGAAGTCCATACCTTGACATGCGCCATGCTGCACGTTGGGTAGAGTCACGTCCACATCTGAAGCTCCCGATTCAGAGCAGCCGGTAGATGGGACAGCTTTAGGGTCATTGTATTTCAGTGTTCGCTGCGAGAGCCCAGAGTGCTCCACCGTTAGGTGGTCTGGGTCCGCAGCAATGGCAAGCAGCCTGTAGATCATAGCGGAGCTTCAGCAGCCGATGGTTAAGCATGACCCGGGAATCTAACGGCACAGTTTGTTTTGTCAAGGTGAGGCATGGGCTTCTAACAGTCTCCTACAATCTTGGAGAGTGGAACAAAGTTGGCTTGGAAAGGATGCAGAATGAGTTCACGCTTAGCTTTAATGGAGGAGGGGAGCACAGAGACAACAGCAGCTCACGGGACCTACAAAGAAATTAGTCGTTCCGAGATGCGAGACTCTGGGAAGTATCAACCAATTGGGTTATCAAGGTAAACAAACAAAAAATTGTTACAGATAGTAAGCGTTTACGCTTTCGCAACAATGGGCTTTAATAAAACTGTAAAAGCATTTCTAGTGAATGTAAGATTAGAAGCCGTCTGTAAATCCATGGGGTATAAAGACTCTCCCCTGCCCATCATTACCTGGAATACACCATACGATGCTGAATTCTCACTGTCCCATCATGCGCTGATCTCCAATTCCTTCTGTGTAATCAGGATGCATAAAGAACGCGAGACTGAACGGCTACCGCCTGCCCATGGAGTACACGACGGCCTCGCCGGTGTCTGTTATAAGCCGGGAAGGAGCGACCGAAGGCTGCGTCTCAGACGTCTGTAGCAGCAGCCCCTGCAGCCGCCGCTTTGATCTATGGATGAGCCACGAATGCATGTATCACCCAACGCATGTTGGGGTCACAAGACTTCAGGAGAGATTAGAGCTTTGGGGTCCTACCTTGTGCTTTCTAAGCATTCCCAGTTAAGCTGCACTCCATACACTGCATTCACTCCACTAAATTGTGAAACCACCACTCCCATGTGTCGAGGGATAATGAGAATCGTTGTCCTGTATGAAAGAGGAAGAAACATTTTGAAACACTGTTTATACAGCGCTGGAATTCCTACCAAGGGTGGATCCAGGCAAGATAAGATTGGTAACAACCCTGTTATTCACGATGGATCAAGAAAAAGCATTAAAATATAAAAAATATTCAGTACCTTGCATGCTTCAAGAGGATAATTCTTGTGTCTCCATTCGCAGCACTGATCGCCGGAATTCTGTTGTGGTCTCAGTGCAAGAGGAGGAAGACCATAAACCAAGGAGTTTATCACGGATCTGGGCATAGCCAGGACCTTGAGGACACCAGAAAAAACATCTTCCATTACAACGAAGAAGGCGGCAGCAACGAAGACCACGTGAGTAAAGCGTTTGTGGGATACAATGTTACAAACTACATATAAAAAATGTAACAAGTTTAAGACTTTGGTCCACTCACCAACTAATACCAGCCATTGGCAATTACAGGCAGATAATGGGTGGGAGCTGCTGCTGATCCTGGAATTCTGATACAATGCATACTCCATACGCCTTAAGCCACTTCATACACAGCTGAAAAGTTAAAGGGATAAAGGCCTTGTGTAACGAGATGGAATGTTTTAATTACCTAATAACACTCAAAATACATTTATGGGGGGGGGGAGTAGGCAAGCACACATTTGGTGCAGGGCGGGTTAAATTGGCTGAAATGCTCATTTGACGGTGGGGGCCAAAGTTTGTGACTCTCTCTAAACTCTACTCTTACATGGACGATGATGATCTGCAGTGAAAGAGCGATGATCGGGAAAGACATCCTATGCTTTTGGCAGAGACTTGCGGTGATAACATTGAGGATTGTGTACCCAAAGCAACAATGGTTTGATTGGGAGAATCTGCAGAAATAAAGGAGAGAAAGCAGACCAAAGAGCTTACAGTCTAACCCATGGTATCCCCGCGCTCACCTTGGGACGGAGTCCGCCGAGTCTGAAGATGTCCAGAACAGCAGCAAACAGATCTGCAAACCTAGAGCCGGGACAAGAAACTTGCATTAGTTCTCTAGTTACCCTTTATACCCCCGCGTGACTCCAATTAACGTCTAATCACCGCACCCCTATCAAAGCTTTAACGACTCCATTTAACGAGCTCCACCCCGGACTGTGATTCGATTTCCTAACGAGGGCCCAATAAGGATACAGGATTTATTTCATTTTAACATTACGGGGCTCGCTCGGCCCATCCACGTGACCCCCCCTGTTCATACCTTACCGCTGGCATGCATTCACCTGTGCCAAAGCCCCAGCTCCCTCTTCTGTTTTCACCCTTTAAAGTTTGAAATAAACTCAGTAAAACGATTATTTGGCTCTTTGTCCTCAGTTTGTAGTAAAGCATTGTCAGGGGCCGGCGATTAAAACAAACCATGGAAACAATTGGAGACCAGCCCAAAACTTCATGAGGCCATTTTTGCTGCACGTGGTAAGTTCCAGCCCCAATATTTGTTTTATATAGCGCCATCATATTTAGTAGCGCTGTACAACGGCTAGACAGGGTATAAGTAGTATGTAACATAATTTGACTTAATACACAGGTGAGGAGGGCCCGCTTGTGTTCATAGGGGGCAAACCCTGCATTTTCAAAGTATATTTGACAAACATTATTTCAAATAAAAAATATATATATAGAAAACCGCTTCTAACAGGATTATGGCCCACGAGAGCTCCTAGATACTGCGAAAGAGCATCTAAAAGTATGAAGTTAACCATTTAAGTGTAACTAAACTACTGAAAAACTTACGTAAAACAATAAAATTACTTTCACAGTATTAGGTAACAAACACGCAAATAAACTTGTACAAAAAAACTATGCATACCCCGACTATGTGAGACACTATGTGACTTAAAGAAACGATCTCTGCTTCTGGGGGGTAGATCTAGAGGGCTGTATTCAGTTCAAAATCACAGAATTCACAAACCTTTGCCGGTCAATCTCCAAGCTCAAGACCAGAGAATCAGCTCCACAAGGCTTACACACAGCACCAAGAAACACAAAGTTCTGGCTGGAGAAACGCCCGGGTTAAATAGACTTTTGATTGAGGAAATTAGGTACAGGTGTGAGTCAGGAGCAGGCAGCCATCTTATGTCCATGGAGAGGTAAATAGTACAAAATATAGCAAACTATATGTAGATATAGCTTGTCTCCTGGCAAAACAGCAAAAAGTCTAGTTGTCTTGTGGCGTAATGGTGATTCTATTCCTGGTAAATATATATTATTATAGCGGCTGCGCGTATATCTAAGTCTTCAGAGTAGGTGAATTTGAGTTTATCTATTATGGACGAATGCACTTGGGATGTAGAAATAGTGAGGCAAACTATAGCATTGGGAATGCCGTTCTGCCAGTGACAGCAGACGAGAGGGATTTAGAGTAATAATTACTGATGACTTAAAGGTAAGCAGACAATGCAGTAAAGCGCTGGAAAAAGCAAGCAGGGTGCTGGGTTGTATAACAAGAGGCGTTGGTAGCAGGAAGAGTTTCTGCCTTGTATTGTAAATTATAAATCATCCAAAATGTTATACAAGGAAACATGCTTCTCTACGTATATATTTTGTGCTGTTTCAATAGCATGAGCATCCTGCCATCGTGTACTATTCACCATACATCAATGGGCCCATCAGGAAATACTACTTTACAGAAAGGGTAGTGAATAAATGGAATCACCTTACAGCAGAAGTGGTAGATGTTAATACAGTGAAGACATTTAAGCAAGCATGGGATAGGCATAAGGCTAAGCTAGATATAGGATGAGGCAAGATACTAAAGAAAGGATTCAGAGGTTGGGCAGACTGGATGGGCCGAATGAGCTCATCCCTAAAAAATACTTATACTCAAACTCACAAAACATAACATACACCGAGACAGATGCTCTAATGAGATTAGAACCTAAGAACTTTCCGCACGGTGAGTAACGCAACTTACCTGCGCGCCACACTTCCAAAGAATGGATATGCTCGTCCGTAATACAAATACTCAAATTCGCCCAATCTGAAAACATAATTTTACATACAGGGCTCAACGGGATTAGAACCAGGACCAACCTGCATGGGATGTAACAAACACTGCCGCTGTGCCACCCTTGCAACAGACAAAGCTGCTCGTCCGTAATACAAATACTCAAATTCGCCCCCCCCCCGAATCCATAATTCTACACACTAAGCAGTTAGACACACTAAGCAATAGGTAGTGCACCTTTTAGATTGTGTGCATTATGTTAGATGGTATAAGTATTGGTGCATCACACGCAGGCGTCATATGTTCATGGCGACAAAGAGCCTTCAATCATCCGATGGTGTAATGGTTAGGTGCCCTGCCTGCCATATGTTGCGGTCCTGGTTCGATTCCCAGTAGCTCTGTGGGGAGCATCCAGCCATGCGGTGGTTTGAAGGTTCGGTGTGTTGTGTACTCGATGCTGCGGTCCCAGTCTGGTTTCGCTTGAAGGTTTGGTGTGTTGCCTATGAGATGATGTGCTGATAGCTCGCTTCTGTGTGGCTCAGTACAGCTACTGACAATGTCTCTGTGCGTACAGTGGTCTTACCCTGAAAAAAAAACGTGCGCTGCTGTATTATTATTATTTTTTTTAGCATTTATAGAAAAAAAGCATAAAAGGTGTTGTGTACTACCGACTGGCTCTAACCCCCAATCATCCTGACCCGCACAGCACTTTCACACACCACCGAACATACTCATACGTCTTACACACCGCACCGAACATACTCATACGTCTTACACACCGCACCGAACATACCGCACCGCAACCACTCGCCAGGCCTCACGGGGACTAGAACCAGAAACCAAACCGCTTGGTAAGTAAGTACACTTGACACCTGCGCCACCCTTGTGGCAGACCAAATATGCTCGTCCGTAATACTTATACTCAAATTCACAGAGTCTAAAAACATAACTTAATGTCTCTAGTTGCAGGACTTCCTAGGACTCGAACCGGGAACTCACGGCACAGTGTGCGATACACGCATCACACGCGCCACCTTCGAGATGGAGAAGAGCTGCTCATCCCTAAGACAAATACACAAATTCACTCACTGGAAAAACATAATGTTACAAATATCCACCCTTACACGCAGGCCGCACAGGGATTAGAACCAGGAGCCTCACGCATGGTGAGCGATACACCTAACACACGTGCCACGCACACTGCTGGATGGCCAGCCTCGTCCCATCCACATATACTCAAATTTACCTACTCCAAAAAACATAAAATCATGCGTTATACAGGAATCACAAAGATTAGAACCAGGGGCCAGGAGCACGGTGATGAACACAGATAAGACATGCGCCACCAGTACCATGGGGCAAAAGGGCCTTGTCTGTTATACAAATACTCAGATTCACCGACTCTGAAAACATAACATTAGTTTATATACAGGATACATGGAGAATAGAACCTGCACCCACTTGTATGGAGGGGGGGGGGGGGGACGCACCAAACACCTATACCACCATCTCAACTGGGTCAGGAGGTTTGCCAGTTCCACAAATACTCTGATGTACCCGCTCTAAAAGATTAAGAATAAGATCATACAGCAGACCGGCGGGTGAGAACCAGCAGCCAACCACACGTTAGGCAATCCACTTAACCATCACGCCATATGGGTGCCCACCGGCTCCACATATACTAATATCTCCCGACTCTAAAAACATTAGAAATAAATCGGCCATGAAGCAAAGGGGGTTAGAAGCACTATATAGTTACCTACGGGAGCGAAGCGGGTTTGAACCAGAAACCAGTCACAGTTTAGGCGATACACCTAACCGTTACGCCACACCACGACATGGCGTCGGCTGCCCACCTGCTCTACATTTACTCATACGAACCCCCTCTAAAAACATAAGAAGAACATGCAGACGCGCTACACACGTAGATCCAGCTTTCATGGAGATTAGAACCAAAATACTTTTATATGGTTAGTAATGCATACGATGTCTGCCTGCTCCACATATAATCATATGCACCAAGTATAAAATGATACAAATACACAGATCCACTATAACAATCAACACAACCGCACCACACATTCACAGGGACTAAAATTATCATTCACAACATGAATAACGCACCCAACCTTTACGCCACCGCATGAACGGGAGCTCGCCGGCTGCCTGATACACATACATGCACCAAATATAAAATAAGTCACACACGCACGCACTATAACACTCACTATAACACAGCCACACTATACACAGCGAGTTCACCTGTTGTATTACAGGTAATACACGCAGCCACTACACCACACCATAGCATGATAAACATATACTTAGATTCACACGCTCTAAAAACATTTAAAAAAAACACATTCACCAGACGTTTGTTTACTGAGATCACGGGGTTGGAGCCAACAAAGCGCTGCATGGTAGATAATGCACCAAACACCTAACCTACCACTGCGGCTGGTTATGAGTTGACTGATTGTCCCCCAAATACTCTTATGTACCCCACTCTAAACACTTAATAAAAAAAACATTCAAGCCAACATCAAGTTACCGACAGGAGTTAAGGGGGTTAGAACCAACGACAAGAGAAACGGTAGGTGACGCACCTAACCGTTACACCACGCTGCAGCATGGCTCCTGATCTTCCCCTGCCCCACATATACTCATATATACCCCTCTAAACACATTAAAAGAAAACACACGGACACGCTGCACACATCAACACGGGTTTCACGGAGATTAGAACCGGTAGCGTTTTGGGTTGCGGGTAACGCACCTAACATCTACACCACCGGCGCAAATTTATCTTTGCTGGCTGCTGTTTCCACAGCACAATACTCTCATGCACCCGCTCTAAAAGATTAGAAATCAGCTCATACAGCAGACCGACGGGGGAGAACCAGCAGCCAGCCACACGTTACACAATTCACTTAACCATCCCGCCATTCCATCACACGAGACAGGTGCCCACCGGCTCCACATATACTAATATCTCCCGACTCTAAAAACATTAGAAATAAATTAGCCACGAAGCGAAGGGGGTTAGAAGCACTATACAGTTACCTACGGGAGCAAAGTGGGTTTGAACCAGAAACCAGTCACAGTTTAGGCGATACACCTAACCGTTACGCCACACCGCGACATGGTGTCTGCCGCCCACCTGCTCTACATTTACTCATACGGACCCCCTCTAAAAACATAAGAAGAACATGCAGACGCGCTACACACGTAGATCCAGCTTTCATGGAGTTTAGAACCAAAATACTTTTATATGGTTAGTGATGCATACGATGTCTGCCTGCTCCACATATAATCATATGCACCAAGTATAAAATGATACAAATACACAGATCCACTATAACGATTAGACTTGGGCACCAGGAAGCTCTTCGTGTTCGTCTTCAGGGGGGGGAAAATCTTCGTAACCCCTGCTACGCAGCCGGGAGAAAACGAAGATGAAACGAGCACGAAGAATGTCCACGAATATTCGCCCGAAAAGAAGACAGGAACGGGCGAATATTCGCGGACATTCTTCGTGCTCGTTTCATCTTCGTTTTCTCCCGGCTGCGTAGCAGGGGTTAATACGGGGTTAAGGACACATCGGAAAAGCAGCAGCCGATGCGTTTGCGCCGTGAAGGTACGTGTGTGCGACTCTATTGGTCGCCGGAAGGGGGCTGGTCTGGCATCAACAAATGAATTATTTAATTTTATTTTAAAGTTATATTTATTGTTTACTTTATTATATTTATTTAATGTTGTAGTGCTACCCTACCCAGCTATACCTACCTACGTGCACTAGTATACCTAGTTTAGCTAAATTTGATGGGACAGAACTGGAAAAAAGCAGGACTGCCACACTGGCTGAGTGAAGACTGAGAGTTAATTCAGTCTTCCATCGTTCTGACCATACTGTAACCTTGGGAGGTCCTCTCCCCCATAATCATCCCCAGAGTCCCTTTGTCCCCTCATTCACTAAGCTGCACCTCTCTCCTTTTTCCTCCCTACTTACAGTACAGGGATAGCTCAAATAAACATTGCGGTGTTGGTGTGTGTGTGTATGTGTTTGAGTGGCTGTGTAAGTCAGGAATCATGGAAAGTATAAAACAGTCGATAGGACACCTGACTTTTATGCCACTATGTAAAAATATTTGCTCTAAAAATATAAGACGGAACACTTTTGTGAGCTGTGTATAGGTTAGAGTGGCTGTGTTCATATTTACACAACCACAGGGTACAAGAACCCTTAGGTAGGGAACCAGAAACCTTGTCCTTTGTAGGCGTCCCACCGAGCCACAACGCCACAACGCTCTTATGTGCTTTGTTTCCCCATTTGGCGTATAAAGCCTGGCTGTTCCTGAGGAGATGTGCGTAGGGGCGGCAGGCGAGTGTAATATATCTGTGGGGTGGAGAAATTTCCAACTACCTGGTGGTGCAAAGGTTAGGTGTATATCCTCCGATACAGATGGTTACTGGTTTGTTCCCCCAGCTTGACTTATGTAAATATATATAAGTTTTAGAACAAGTGCATGTGAGTATAAGAGGACTACGGAAAGCTGAAATTCTTGGCCACGTGGGTGGCACAATGGCCAGGTGTCTTATGCACCATACAAAAGGTTGCTGGTTCAATTTCCATGAGCCCTAACAGTAGTGGCGTCTGTGGTGGTGGTGTTGGCCTTAGGTTGAGTGTATGAGTCGGTGTGGTTGTGTATGTATGTGTTTGTTTGTGATGGGGTGTTTGTGTATGTCAGGACTCATGGGAAATGAATCACGAGATAAGGCACCTGTTTTTATGCCGTTATCTAAAGATATTTTGTGCTGAAAAAAAATATAATTGGTGCATACAGCTAATTATATATTTACACAGCGGGTTTTTTTTTTCAAACACAACCAGGAGGAATCAAACCAACAACCTTGAACATCACAGGCAGCCCACTTAACCACCACACCACAAAGTTCTTACAATCACTCTCCCCGTGGATATATAATGCCTGCCTGTGCCTGGATCACGGACGCGGTATATAAATGTGAAACAGAAACTTTTGCACAGCCACCATATGGCGTAATGGTAAGCTATCCACCTTCCATCCAAAGGGTTGCTGGTTTTAAGCCAAGCGTGTCCAAAAGCTTTATTAGTAAGAGATATGTCCTTTTTTTAATTTATATTACAAAAAACCTTGCATTTAATAAATGGATTGCAAAGAGCCGGGTGAATTTGTGATTAGGAAGTAAAGTTCATATTCTGGAAATATAATGGATGGTAGACATTGCTTACAGTCAGGATGTGTATTTTTTACACTGTGATGTGAGGGATGTCGATGTTGAGGCACCTAATAGTAAGAGTCAACGAGCACCCAATGTCGACTGGCTCCTTTAGTAAAGTTTCTGAGAGAGCGCAAGGGTCCCTTCTGGCTGCCTGCGTTAAACATAGAAAGTGACGGCAGATAAGAACCATTCGGCCCATCCAGTCTGCCCAACCTCTGAATCCTTTCCTTAGTATCTTGTCTTATCCTATATCTAGCTTAGCCTTATGCCTACCCCATGCTTGCTTAAATGTCTTCACTGTATTAACATCTACCACTTCTGCTGTGTGGTGATTGCACGCATCCACTACCCTTTCTGTAAAGTAGTATTTCCTGATGGGCCCATTGATGTATGGTGAATAGTACACGATGGCAGGATGCTCATGCTATTGAAACAGCACAAAATATATACGTAGAGAAGCATGTTTCCTTGTATAACATTTTGGATGATTTACAATATAAGGCAGAAACTCTTCCTGCTACCAACGCCTCTTGTTATACAACCCAGCACCCTGCTTGCTTTTTCCAGCGCTTTACTGCATTGTCTGCTTACCTTTAAGTCATCAGTAATTATTACTCTAAATCCCTCTCGTCTGCTGTCACTGGCAGAACGGCATTCCCAATGCTATAGTTTGCCTCACTATTTCTACATCCCAAGTGCATTCGTCCATAATAGATAAACTCAAATTCACCTACTCTGAAGACTTAGATATACGCGCAGCCGCTATAATAATATATATTTACCAGGAATAGAATCACCATTACGCCACAAGACAACTAGACTTTTTGCTGTTTTGCCATGAAACAAGCTATATCTACATATAGTTTGCTATATTTTGTACTATTTACCTCTCCATGGACATAAGATGTCTGCCTGCTCCTGACTCACACCTGTACCTAATTTCCTCAATCAATCAAAAGTCTATTTAACCCGGGCGTTTCTCCAGTCTTCTAGCTAGAACTTTGTATTTCTTGGTGCTGCGTGTTGGTCCTGTGGAGCTGATTCTCTGGTCTTGAGCTTGGAGATTGACCGGCAAAGGTTTGTGAATTCTGTGATTTTGAAATGAATGCAGCCCTCTAGATCTACCCCCCAGAAGCAGAGATCGTTTCTTTCAGTCACAGAGTGTCTCGCATGGTCGGGGTATGCATAGTTTTTTTGTACAAGTTTATTTGCGTGTTTGTTACCTAATACTGTGAAAGTAATTTAATGTTTTACATAAGTTTTTCAGTAGTTTGGTTACACTTAAATAGTTAACTTCATACTTTTAGATGCTCTTTCGCAGTATACAGGAGCTCTCGTGGGCCATAATCCTGTTAGAAGTGGTTTTCTATATATGTATTTTTTATTTGAAATAATGTGTTTGTCAAATATACTTTGAAAATGCAGGGTTTGCCCCCTATGAACACAAGCGGGCCCTCCTCACCTGTGTTTTAAGTCAAATTATGTTACATACTACTTATACCCTGTCTAGCCGTTGTACAGCGCTAATAAATATGATGGCGCTATATAAAACAAATATTGGGGCTGGAACTTACCACGTGCAGCAAAAATGGCCTCATGAAGTTTTGGGCTGGTCTCCAATTGTTTCCATGGTTTGTTTTAATCGCCGGCCCCTAACAATGTTTACTACAAATTGTGGACAAAGAGCTACATCGTTTTACTGAGTTTACTTCAAACTTTAAAGGGTTAAAACAGAAGAGGGAGCTGGGGCTTTGGCACAGGTGAATGCATGCCGGCGGTAAGGCATGAACAGGGGGGGTCACGTGGGCCGAGTGAGCCCCGTAATGTTAAAATGAAATAAATCCTGTATCCTTATCGGGCCCTCGTTAGGAAATCGAATCCCAGTCCGGGGTGGAGCTCGTTAAATGGAGTCGTTAAAGCTTTGATAGGGGTGTGGTGATCAGATGTTAATTGGGGTCACGCGGGGGTATAAAGGGTAACTAGAGAACTAATGCAAGCTTCTTGTCCAGGCTCTAGGTTTGCAGATCTGTTTGCTGCTGTTCTGGACGTCTTCAGACTCGGTGGACTCCGTCCCGAGGTGAGCGAGGGGATACCACGGGTTAGACTGTAAGCTCTTTGGTCCGCTTTTTCTCCTATATTTCTGCAGCTTCTCCAGATCAAACCATTGTTGCTTTGGCTGCACAATCCTCAATGTTATCACCGGAAGTCTCTGCCAAAAGCATAGGATGTCTTTCCCAATCATTGCTCTTTCACTGCAGATCATCGTCGTCCGTGTAAGAGTAGAGTTTAGAGAGAGTCACAAACTTTGGCCCCCAGCGTCAAACGAGCATTCAGCCAATTTAACCCGTCCTGCACCAAATCTGTGCTTGCCTACTCCCCCCCCCCATAAATGTATTTTGAGTGTGATTTGGGTAATTAAAACATTCCATCTCTTTACACAAGGCCTTTATCCCTTTAACTTTTCAGCTGTGTATGAAGCGGCTTAAGGTGTATGGAGTACGGATTGTATCAGAATTCCAGGATCAGCAGCAGCTCCCACCTGTTACCGGCCTGCAATTGTCCATGGTTGGTATTAGTTGGTGAGTGGACTGAAGTCTTAAACTTGCTACAAACTACATATAAAAAATGTAACATTGTATCCCACAAACGCTTTACTCACGTGGTCTTCGTTGTAATGGAAGATGTTTTTTCTGGTGTCCTCAAGGTCCTGGCTATGCCCAGATCTGTGATAAACTCCTTGGTTTATGGTCTTCCTCCCCTTGCACTGAGACCACAACAGAATTCAAGCGATCAGCGCTGCGAATGGAGACACAAGAATTATCCTCTTGAAGCATGCAAGGTACTGAATCTTTTATATTTTAATGCTTTTTCGTGATCCATCATGAATAACAGGGTTGTTACCAATCTTATCTTGCCCGGAGCCACCCTTGGTAGGACTTCCAGCGCTGTATAAACAAAGTGTTTCAAAATGTTTTTCTCATTCATACAGGACAATGATTCTCATTATCCCTTGACACATGGGAGTGGTGGTTTAACAATCGAGTGGAGTATGTGGTGTATGGAGTAGAGCTTAACTGGGAATGCTTAGAAAGCACAAGGTTAGGACCCCAAAGCTCTAATCTCTTCTGAAGTCTTGTGACCCCAGCACGCGTTGGGTGATACCTGCATTCGTGGCTCATCCATAGATCAACGCAGACAAAGCTGTGGCTGCAGGGGCTGCTGCTACAGATGTCTGAGACGCAGCCTTTGGTCACTCCTTCCCGGCTTATAACGGACACCGGCAAGGCCGTCGTGTACTCCATGGGCACGCGGTAGCCGTTCAGTCTCTCGTTCCTTATGCATCCTGATTACACAGAAGGAATTGGAGATCAGCGCATGATGGGACAGTGAGAATTCAGCATCGTATGGTGTATTCCAGGGAATGACGGGCAGGGAGAGTCTTTATACCCCATGGATTTACGGACGGCTTCTAATCTTACATTCACTAGAAATGCTTTTACAGTTCTATTAAAGCCCATTGTTGCGAAAGCGCAAACGTTTACTATCTAACAATTTTTTGTTTGTTTACCTTGATAACCCGATTGTTTGATACTTCCCTGAGTCTCGCATCTCGGAAGGACTAATTTCTTTGTAGGTCCTGTGAGCTGCTGTTGTCTTTCTGTGCTCCCCTCCTCCATTAAAGCGAAGCGTCAACTCATTCTGCATCCTTTCCAAGCCAACTTTGTTCCACTCTCTGAGATTGTAGGAGACTGTTAGAAGCCCATGCCTCACCTCGACAAAACAAACGGTGCAGTTAGATCCCCGGGTCATGCTTAACCATCGGGTGCTGAAGTTCCGCTATGATCTACAGGCTGCTTGCCATTGCTGCGGACCCAGACCACCTAACAGTGGAGCTCTCTGGGCTCTCGCAGCGAACACTGAAATACAATGACCCTAAAGCTGTCCCATCTACCGGCTGCGCTGAATCGGGAGCTTCAGATGTGGACGCGACTCTACCCAACGTGCAGCATGACGTGTGTCAAGGTATGGACTTCATGCTGTGTTTGGTACCTGCAGGTGGATGGATTCGCTCTGGTCCTTAGAAGACAAACGCAAGATGATGCTGTCGGCGTTGTGTGTTCTTAACGTTGCCTGAAAATGTGTCCGCTGCGGATGGAGAATGAGGGAGCAGGTTCCGGATGTGGCCTCCAGGATGGATGAAGTGTTTGTGGACATCTGCAAAAGGATGAGTATATAATGCAGATGACCCTATTCACTATGATACAGAAATGATCGCCCAGCAGAGCACCAGGCGGTGGCAGAGCATTCAGATGTGATGTATGAAGAGTCCTTTCTGGCAGAGCTTTGGGCACAAACATTCGAATGGATTCCTTGATGATCCACCGCGACTCTCTATTTTCCAATAATCTACACTATACTCTGCGCATTCACAAAGATGTCCCGGTTCAGGTGAGTCTCTTTAATATAACATAAATATTGGCGTGAAAAATAGTACTTCATCTAAATGGCTTAATATAAAACACATTTTATATTGGGAGACATTGTGATATCAGCGAGGTGGTGGAACCATTCATTCAGGTTTGGGTCTCCTTTAATGTTCTTGTAGAGTTATTACCCGTGAGCGCATCAGTGTAAGCAAGCCTGTACCTTTTCCGCAGTCCTGGTGAGCGGGTGGGCAATCACATCCGGGGGTCACTGACTCAAGGAGAGTCACAGGGTGTGGGTGATGAGCAAGCTGTACCATTCCTCGCACAGCCTGGGGAGCTATTAACGGCCTCCAGTAGGGCTACTAGATCATATACCTGTGTTAAAGGAAACACACACCCGATAAAGAATTATTAGAGATCATTCTGCAGGTCATCACAAAGTAGCTCAGATAACTCGGCGGAAAGTTTTGATACAGACCCCGCTACCGGTTGCGTTCTTACGGTTCAGTTACCCTTAGAATGTCTAGAATGTCTAGAATGACCCGGCTCCTCGTGCAGTCCGGCTGCATATCTGCGAGTTGTATGTTACTGAATATTGGTAATACATGTTACTAATCAAAGAACTTTCTAATTTATTCGTGTCTTGTAGGAATCATTAACAACCTCTGTCCTATGTGATACCAGTCGGACTATCCTGCTACCCCACCTGGTTATACCGCGTGCCTCTGCTTAGAGACCCCCAAAGAACCGAAGCTGATTTACCGGATGCATCCACAGCTCCCACGCCCACTACAGAGCAGCAGTCTGCAGTAAGAGGTAAGCGATACTCTGCGTGATAGAAAGTCATTACCTGCTTATTAAGAACTATGTTGCGGAGACAGCCTTTAAAGGGTTTGTGCGGAATTAGATTGTGGGAACGAGTAGATGACTGCTTAACGCCTCCGAGCTGCAGAGCGGTATCCGGCTCCCAAAACCTGCAGAGAATGGCATGCATATCAGACACGGGTCACAGTAACACGTGGTGTGGGGCTTTACTACTGCAGATAATAAACATGCATAAAAATTGTCATGACTCTTCAACACTTCCTTTCTCTTCATCCACGCAGACTGCAAACCCAGTGGAGCAGCCGCTAGGCATTAATCCCGGTTTATCCTCTGTGACTGCAGTGAAGTCAGCCCTGATCTCCAGCCCAAGCCGTCCGTGTGCTCCATACCTTCTGTCCTGCATGATGACTCCGGCCTTAACAACTCGTTCGATCCTCTGTAAATAGCTTTCCTCTGATCCCCTCTGTCTCATTTATCAAAGCCGTGTGGCAGCGCTCCAGAGTCGGGCTGACTCCCTGCACCGAAGTAAATGAAGTCAGTAATTCATCTTCCCAGACTGCCCAACGTTGACATTTCTTTTAAGTAAATGTGACTGTGTGTGACTCGAATCGTTGTGTATTTGGCGTGACTTGTCTTGGTTATATGTTCCATGTAGAGTTAGCTGAGGGTCAGTTAGTTGAGTATAATGCAGCTCTGTGTCTGCTCTTAAAGATTCGTCTTCATTCTACTTCTGTGAGTAAAGGAGAATATTTAAGCTTTCCTGGGGCTGCATTAATTACATGTCTGGCTCACGATGTGATAATTAACTTACTTTATCTTTTAGGCGCAGGTCTATCCGATGCCGTTCTGTCTGTACCGTTCACCTGCTCTGGGAAGCCAAGCCTCAGCATGGTCAGGTCTTGTCTGAAGATGAGAAGGAGCCGGCCGCTCGTAATCTCTGGGAATGGAAACAAAACCACATTAACAGCAGTGCGGCTGGACACGGAGCAGACTAAGAATGTAATTCAACTGCGATTATTGTCAATGTAGATTTACTATTACTTTCGCTTCGTGTTACTCATGACTTCATAACTGTATTTATTACTCTATGCCTTGTAATTTGTAACTCATTGCACTGTAATATGACTCTTTGCATTGTGACTTGTAATTCTATGCTTTGTGACTTGTAACTTGTTGCATTGTACTTATTACTCTATGCTTTGTGATTTGTAGCTCATTGTACTTGTTACTCTTTGCCTTGTGATTTACTTGTTACTCTTTAGATTGTACTTGTGATTTGACTCTGTATACGGTGTAGGCATTCAATAAAAGTGGTTTAGTTCTCGATTTCTTCTCAGTTTGAATTAATTAAAGCACAAAAGAAACCTCCAAGATCATCTTCCTTAAAAAGAAGCTCAAAAAGAAGCATAGGGGGTATATAATTAATAAATAATCATATATAATATAAGGGAGAAGAGATGCTCTTACTCTGATCTCTAGTTGATGCTCCTATTCGCTACACCATTTCTTGATACTCACCAACTGCGATGAAGTTCTTACTTCTCGACGCTCCGCTGTGTAGTAATAATCCATCTGTGCTATCGCTTACGAACTCCAGCAATAGATGGCTGTCCGAGCAGTGGCCGATAGGATGAATCCATGCATAGCCGTTACCGTGAAATGTTCTCTGAGTCTGCTGGCAGCGTGGCCCAAGTAGCGAAGTCAAACAGTGACACCTAGAAAGACAAATGAAAATATTTTAGTTTCAAAGGTAGGCTGTCTGAAGTTGGTGATGTAAGGGATAAGTCACACAGGAACATGGTCCACAGAATCTGCCTACCTGGAACCGCTGATAGTCGACGTGCAAGTCCCACCATTCAGGCAAGGGTTTTGGGGCAGAGAATAACAGTTCTGGTAAAATTGTTTCTGTGCAGGACACGTTTCTGACATGGGGAATTGAGACTAAAGATGCGCTACCTTCATCAACGAGAGGCGGGGATCTGCTGACTGCGCCATGGATTGTGCACCCGCCATCCTGCAAACAGCCCATCCGTGAACAGAAATCAATGGATACTTGGGAATTCCTTTCCTTCAGAACTGATCGGATCTGTCATTGAGAAGAATACAAAAAAACTCAGTTAAGACGGCACCAAAAACATATCTAAACACCCCAGGATCAGCTCCCTCCCACAACAAATGCAGACAAAGATGATTAAAACGCATCGCTCTTAGATCTTTACTTTTGTTATAAAGTAATAAACCCCCAGCTGTACCCTCAGAGATTCAAAATCAAGAAAAATATTTCCACAAAACTCTGAAAGACAAACAGGATCATGAGACTAATAAATATTCTGAGGTTTTGTAATATCATTAATTTTAAGAGACTGCCGACGTTATTCTTACTCAGTAATAACGCCATAAACACTCTGTCCATACCTTCTCTCTCTGGGCTGTCAATAAGCTCCGTAAGATCTCGGGTTTGTGGCAGGAGGCAGCTCCGCATACTGAAAATGTCACGTCGGTCGCGTTATCCTCTGCGTTCACCACACTGAAGATATGGATATGGCTGGGATGGGCAGCTGCCATGTCTGCCAGGACGGCCTGGAGCTGGTCACGTCTGCTGACGCCAAACTGATCCTGCTCTATAAATTCCTCTGCTGTAATGCCTAAAATGCGGATTAAAAAGTTGTGACTGAGAAGCAGAGATAGTAACGTATTTACCCAGATAGGAGCGGGGAAGGGAATTGGGGTTACACACTGAGTAGGACAGGGGTCACTTAATGCCAAGAGCGTTCCTGTCCACCATTTCCTTCCATCCCTATGCAGGGATACTACATCATTTTAATGTCTTTATGGTACAATGTACAGGAGTCCTGGGAAATGGTTACATATATATGTAGCTCTGGTGACCTGTACATCACTTCTTTATCTAGTGCAAACTCTATGATGGTCAGACCAGGCAGTCTTCCCATCAAATGTCCCAGCGGAGTCCTACAAGAATCTACCTGAGACCCCTCCGCACCACTTATTACTTACTTGTGAGTCTCAGAGACACCGAGCTGCGGAAGGCGTCACTTCCAATCTCTTGTACATAAATTTTGATAGTAGAGAAGGTATCTGGCCACACACCGTCAGAAACCGTAATATTGAGGTTGTACGGTCCCTGCGGAGGTCTCTCGGTCATTAGGATTGTCCCGTTGTTTTGGTTCAACCAAAAATACCTACAGAACACAAACTGTCAATGCAATGTTATCTTCCTCAGACACGCCTTCTAACTCCCACATACACCAGACACGTCTTCTCTCTCCCTCATACACCAGACACGTTTTCCCTCTCCCTCATACACCAGACACGTCTTCTCTCTCCCTCATACATCAGACACGTCTTCTCTCTCCCTCATACACCAGACATGTCTTCTCTCTCCCTCATACACCAGACACGCCTTCTAACTCCCACATACACCAGACACGTCTTCTCTCTCCCTCATACACCAGACACGTCTTCTCTCTCCCTCATACACCAGACACGTCTTCTCTCTCCCTCATACACCAGACACGTCTTCTCTATCCCTCATACACCAGACATCTCTTCTCACTCCCTCATACACCACACATCTCATCACTCCCTCATACACCAGACACGTCTTCTCTCTCCCTCATACACCAGACATCTCATCTCGCTCCCTCATACACCACACATCTCATCACTCCCTCATATACCAGAGACGTTGTCTTCCTCACTCAAAAATCAGACATGTCTTCTCACTCCCTCTTAACCCAGACATGTCTCCTCACTCACTCATACACGTCTTCTCTCTCCCTCATCCACAAGACACGTCATCTCACTCCCTCATACACCAGACATGTTTTCTTGCTCCCTCATAAACAAGACACATCTTCTCTCTTCCTCTCTCTGTTAAGGTTCACCTTCACCCCAAGAGGCAGCATCACAAATTCAACCCAGTGTCCCTTCCCAAAGACCTTCCAGACTGGGACTGGCGACATGGATGCATACCCTACCAGAAGATGGACTTGTTTGCAGTGTTGTGCATTGAAACCAGTCACTACGTGGCATTTGTCAAGTACGGCAGGGACGATTCTGCTTGGGTGTTTTTTGACAGCATGGCAGACCGGGATGGTGTGTATATTAAACTGTAGTTTTTTTTTTTTTTTTTTTTTAACCCTGTAAACGTGTTTTGTTTTGTTTTAAAGGGATAGAAGGGCATTCGGTTTCCTCACTTCCCTTATGCTTCCTGTTGTGCGACTACAGAATACATACTAAAAACATGATGCCAGCTGTTTTTCCTCTCTCCTTGCCTACAGGTGGCCAGAATGGGTTCAACATTCCACAAGTTACCCCCTGTCCGGAGGTGGGGGAATACCTGAAGATGTCCCTAGAAGAACTCCATGCCTTAGACTCTCGGAACATTCAGGGTTGTGCTCGTCGGCTCTTGTGTGATGCATACATGTGCATGTACCAGAGCCCCACAATGAGCTTGTATAAATGAACAACTAACCTGTTTTTGGCTCACTTACATAGTTATTTTCTGATGCATCCCTTTCTACAAGAGTGACTTGTGGACCTTGTCCATCTTCCCCCACTTATGTTGCTTCGATATCCATTTAACTCCTTTGCTGCCAATTCCCCTTGGTGACAAACTGTTTAACACAACATAGTAAACAGAAAAAACTTCACAGAATGTATTAACACAGGGAATGGAACAGTTGTTAAAGCTTTAAGTTCTATCAGGTCCTTCTGTTTGAGAAAGTATTAAACAGCACAAGTATAAATGGCTTTCGGAATGGAGTGTCATTTTTGCAGGCAATGTTGGCTTCGGAACTTGCAATCTCATCCTGAAACGCGAGGACTTGGAGCATTTATCGAGTAAGAATGTTTCCAAATTCATAGACAACCTTTTGGTTTTTGAGGGTGTTTTCAAATAGGAAAATTATATAAAAAACATGACCATAGTGGCTATGGTGAGCGTGTAATTTGCACTAAGTTAATGGTTACGTAAGTGTGGCATTTGTATTTAATTTCCAGATGATATTCAATAAAATGTAATAAATTTATTAAGCTAAACGCTTTGTATCTCCTAAATTAATAGGGGTCCTTGAGATAACGGGGTTCCCTCACCCACATTTGGGGACCGCTCCAAAGCTTGCAAACATTGAATGTTGGAAGACAAGGTTTTTTTTTTAAAAAACAAGCTGAGTTTGAATAACCAAGTTTCTATGAGCGACGCAGGATTTTTAGTTTTTGTGAGCACCACGTACTGTCTGTAAATTATATTTCTTTAATTAAAGGTACAGTTGAATGTCCTTGGCACCTGCTATGAAAGAAGAATGCATATTAAAGTACTCTGGGGTCTTCTTCCATTCTGAAGAATGCATATTAAAGTACTCGCAGTTACTTACCTAGAAGGGTTGTCTGCAGGTGTTGGGTAACTACCGTAATACTTTTTAGCCTGTCATTAACTTCAGCTCGATGGCCTCTGGGAAGTTACAGAAAAGCAGGAGGGTTATTCCTTGGTGAAGAATTCCATCTCTTTACTTACCTGTGCTTTATAAATGGCCCGTGACTGCTAAACCCGCTAGTGCTGGTCCTTTGTAACGTGCTTGTAACGGGATGACATGTCACTAAATTAGCATGTGCTGTGGAAGCAAAACGTATCCAAAGGAATTAATTTAAATACCGGTACATATAGCAGCTGTGCCTTTAACAGGAAATGCAAACTGACTGTTTTCAAGTTAACAAAAAATATTAAGTGCCGTTTGTAATGTTGAAGGAAAATGCCATCTTGTGGCTAAAAGATGAAAAGCAGCCATCGGTGGAGCAAACCAGTCAAAGAATAGACTTTTACACAGAGGCCCAAAACATGAACCTGCAAGGCTCCCAGATACGGGTCAGTCATATACAGGATACACGATCACCATGATTCATTGCCCAGTGTCCATACTTTCCTCCTTTGGTTTAAACTCGGCTTGTAAATGTGGCATGCAATGAGAATACCGTTATTAGAAGAGTTGGTGAGGTTTGTTGAGTAACAAAAACAGGGCTTTTACATTAAATCCTGTAGCTGATAAAGAGAACAAATACCGCGGCTGATAATTTTACTATGCTTTATTTACTATATGCAGTACTAAAACCATCACACTCCAGTCCCCGAGGACCAGAAACAAGCCACAGTTACACAGGTACCCGGGGTAAATATTCATTGCACTACTGTCTCCTGGAACATACAGAACACTCGGCATGTTTACAGCTCATGGGGACTGGAATTGTTTCTTGCAGATGACTGAGCTTAGTGCTTTTGGGTGTATTTACTATTGCAGCGCTTTATAACATTAATCATGCATGATGCAGGGCCAGTTCACTAGAACGTTCAACCATCCTGCAGCCTGATTATTCTGCTTTGGGCCGGTCCAGCAAATAGCACGTAGACCACCATGGTCCAGGTTCACTGCACGTCACATGTATGTTTAGCTCGCACACTAAACCTTTTCTTCTGTTTCCGGATTTCCGCATCAGCTATGTTGATGCCAGGATTATCATGACTGATGTTGAAATCAGGAAACAGAATAAAAAAAAAAAAAGTGGTTCAATGTTCGATGGAAGGATTTAGAAAAAAGTAAAAATATACAAAATGGCAGATAAATGAGGAAGAGAAGACCACATGACGGAAAATGTGTTCTGTTATCTTCTAAGCACAAAAAACCCCAAATATGTCCCTAAGATATCTCACAATGTTAAATATCTATTCAATACCAATGTTTAATAATAGAAAATATTAACACTACGGATACACTATAGATATTGATCATGTGAGGGGCGATACCTGTTTGTGTTGTTATTAAAGTAATCATTCTAAAAAATATTTCATTTTCCTGAAGTCCGGTCCCTCCACCTCAACCCAGATGTACAAAGACTGCAAGAATATTAACAGGCTGGGGAGAGGGAGGAACAGACTCTCCTCCACCACACCCAGTAAATCGCCATCCACATGACCCCTGCGGCCTACTCTGTCGTTCCCTCACTCCTGAGGTCTGCCGCCCGCTCCTCACCGGTATTCCGGCCTGCCGGCCCTCCATCTTCCCGCGACACAGCTCCAGATCGCCGCTGTCCACCCGCAGGCATCGCCAAGCCCTGGGGCCTCTGCCTCCACTCCCGGACTGCTTCCAGGCTGGCTCCTGCACCGGCATCGCTAGACATCCCGTCGTCGCCCATCTCTCCGGGCTCAAACGTTGTGGGGGCCTCGTTCTCCGCACCAGATGATGTGGTTCCCTCGACGCGGGCCCAGCACCTTCCAGCAACTGCCCCAATCGCTCCTGGAGCTACGCAGCACCGCGGTCCCTCGTCGCAGCCTAAATTCCCTCCAGCAAGGCCTCCAACCTCTGGATCATCTCTGCACCTGAAAAACAAAAGACAAGCCTCCCAGGTCCAAAAATGGACAACAGGTCTGAAAAACTGATTAAAATGTGCTATCTAAAATGAATACCCCTTATTTATACAACCCAGACCCTAACAAAAACCACCAATTAAATAAAGACCTTCACCTAGGCCCACCTACTAGCTCTGTCAGGGCCCCTCCACTAAGCTGTGCTTGCTCCTGGGGCTTCATGAGGAGCAATTCTGGTTGAATGTTTGAAAAGTGGTTCTATGAGCACAGAAGCTAATGAAATGAACCAATCAACAGGGGCATTCTGCCAGTAACTTCCTGATTGGTTGGGTTACCTGTAAAATAATTATTATATATTTCATTTTTGAGGGGCTTTACCAGCTTTTATACCCCAGATACAGATTACAATGAAGCCTCCTCCACAATAATTTATAATAAAAATAACTGTAGTAGATGTAGCTAAACATATTCTACCAGTTGTGTTGTGATTTACACTGAATTTTATGAGATTATGATACAATGAGATTATGATACAATGAACACAGGAATATGACCATTAACTGTATTAACCTTTGCATTTCTAGGGGATGCACTACATTTAGAACAATTAACAGAAACAATATGTTGGTTGCTGTGATAAACATGGCCCTCAATAGCTTATGAGATAATATACAATAATATATACTCAAAACAAATTAACATTTCTCCCCAGTTCACCAGACTAGATAGATTATGACATATCGCTATTACACAGGGTCAAACACACAGCACAACTCACAAAGCGGAGCAGCTTTCCTGCTGTGCACAGAGTGTTAGGAGATCCTTTAACTAGCGCTTGACAGATACCTCTATACACAGAAAATAGCTCGGTAATAAATTGCCCGACCCACCCACTCCCTCCACCACCAAGCTTCTACTTTACCCAGTGAGTCGGATCTTCTGGTTTTGCTTTATGTAGTTTGATATCAGGGTGCGTTACATTGTAACAAGCACAAATGAGCCTGTAATGGCCCATCTGCTTTGATTTTATTTAGTGATCCCTCAAGGGCTGGGGACAAGAGTGAGAATAACAATGCTCCAACCCATCTGTTATTGTAGTAGGAGATCAAGTATGAATTATAACATGCTCTGAGTGCTTGGCATATGCAGTGACATAAAGCTACAGGGAAGTGTTGTCTGCCAGCTGTTGGGTAACTAATACTTTTTAGCCTGTCATTAACTTCAGCTCGATGGCCTCTGGGAAGTTAAGGGGAGGGTGTTGGTTTTTCTAGTTTTAGGAAAGACTGCCAGCGACTTGCTTGGAACAGAAATGAACCCACTTGAAACTGATTTGTACCCAGCGTTGATTAAGTTAAGAGTTAAAGGATCTCCCCTCCAAGTGCCACACACGTAAAGTTAATTGCTCTGGTAAAGACTTGTTGGCTCTCCTAAAAGCCATGACACAGGAGCACCTTCCAAACACATTACGTAGCGATCGGAGGAATGGGCCTTCAGGCTCGAGAGTAGGACATTTTAAACATAACTTTACTTAGCATCTCAATAAGCTGAGAGAGCGGGTATGAGGCCTAGAAGCAGATCCGTCATCTTTCCCAAACTATGTATTTTATAGTTTTGTAAATTACATAACCTGCGTAGTATTGTTTACATTGTAAAATACGTGTTAGAAACTCACCTTATATGCATGGCATGAGGACAGCTATCCTGTTCTCCCAGTTAGGTTACTGTATCTCTCTCTCATGCTCTCATGCTGCTGATTGTCATTGATTGGTTCTGGCAGCCTTTGTAAGGGTAGGGAGGAGAAAGAGAAAAAAAATCAATACGATATGTGAGTTTAGCTACATGTTTCAGCTTCCCTGATGCAAACCGGGCCCCTTACATTCAATATACTTATCTCCCAAACTATTATATTGATAGAAAAAACCCACAAACTATTAATAGTTTTTTTTTTAAATTAATTTAGTTAAGTTCAAGGTTGTGACGGTTCCGTTCCCCTTTAAAGTCTCTGGTAGGCTTTTTGCCTTTGAAGGAAGGACACTGACCTTTGCCTCAAGTATGGCTGTTTTGGTTATAGCCTTTCTTCTTATAACTTTTATTCAAAGAGTCGTTACTTTCTAAATCTAGAAAAGGTACTGTCCATTTGTTAATCTGGCAGGATTTACAAACAGACGGAATAAAAATCTCGGGATGACGGCTGGAGCTATTAGAAGTGACATTTCCTCTGTAGCTGCGTCTTAAACGTATGATCACCCAAGAATCATATCTTGTAGCCGCGGTAAATGTACGAGAAGGGGGAGTGAGAGTTCTGTTCCCATGAATAGTCTTGCAATAGGCAGTTGTCAGGGCACAATACAGCCTCTGGCTTGAATATGAATCGCTGATTGAATTTGCCTTTTGAATTAGTTGATTACCCCGAACAATGAGATACAGAGCCTGTCAACATCCTGACTTTAACTATAACCGTTTCAATTAATTATGGGTTTAATTAGCATACATGTCTGGCATCCCAGTGTATAATACCTCATGTTTAACAGATGATCCAGCAGCTGTAAAATAAAGTGTCATAGAAAGCATGTGTAGAGATAGTTATTAATAAATTGCTTCTATTGTCTGAAGTCATTAATTATACAAATTAGCCAACTCTACATAATCAACTCAAATTGTATAATTTATAATAATTGATTTACGGTTTTCTCTCTTTTTTTTCCTTTCTTCACTGACCACCCGTTTGATTTTCAAGGGAAGGAGAATAACCTTATTACAGCAAATTTAATCCTAAACATAGCTAATGAATCCTATTACCTTAAGGTCAAATTTGAAGCTTTTGCTAATTGTCAGAACCATTTTAAATTGATTGGGGTTAAATAGAATCAATGCCATGCGTTAAAAAAACAATATTTCTAATAGATGTTGCCAAGCTGACCTCAAGCAAACGCATTTATCAACGGACCAAGAAAGGCGGCTAAGCTCATAATTCATTATTGTCTATAATGCTGTATGGGAAATGTCACTATTCCTGCAATTAGTTATGTCAGGTGATAATGCTGTTCTGCACCGTTAACCATTTGCTAATTGAGACCTCATACTCAATAAAGAGTTAATGATATATGTATAATGATACCTCCAGAACAATGACACAGACCAGCAAACAAAAACACATATGCTATAGGTATTTTTCATTAAATAATTTAGTTATGCTAAATATAAGATGGCTATAGTTCCTCCATAACTACACAAGTCTGCACAGTGCCGGGTCCCGATACTATGTCCGGGTACGGAACTGATTAAAATGAGACCAGGTTGCTCCACGACATTTTGGGTTTTAAACTGGTGCAAGTGAGCACTGCGCTGCTTTATCTCCATTCTGTGAACTTAACCGAATATTGTTTACAACGCAAAATGATGGATCCTATTATCGATCACATATGGTACTTGGCAACAATATACCCTAAACAGAGAGGCCTGGTTACCTTCCAAACTGTATCTGCTAGACAGTCTTATTACTCCTGCTTTGGCTCATAAAATGTGCGGTTATTACGGTAATAGTCATTAACATTTTACTAACTAAATTCAGTAGCAAGTACTGTACCACCACAATAATCTTCAAATATAGAGATATCTAGTAAATATGGCGTTATATGTGCAGATAAAACCTATAAGCCAAAGCAAGTCCTGACCCGTGTACAGCCGCTGGCTGGATACACGTGGCTGCACTTTTATTTTATACATGTTTGCCAGCTAGCCGGTCCGGGGCTGCTACACTAAGTACCAGTGTAAGAGCACCACATATTTCGTATAGAAGTAAACTTGGGCATTAGAAAAATAAGACAAATAATAGACTGTTTTGATTACAGGCTTAGATTAGGAATACTTTTGGGTAGAGATGGGTGACTGGAACCAATCATTGCCATGTGGCAGCCAATACATTGCGGTGAGAGTTCTCCTTTAACTCATAGGCATGGAGGGTGACTGTGTTGGCTAAGCCCCTATGATTAGGCATCAGAGAGACAAGGAGAACTACCCCTCAGGAGTTCTGACATTGAAGTAATTCTTCTGTTCCTTTTAGCTGACTGGGTGATGCCAATGTACCATGAGAGGGACAGACAGAAGAAGTGTCCACAACTTTTTCAGACTTTTAGACCAGCAGATTCTGTAGCGCTGTTACAGTAAGGGACAGTGGCAATATCTAACTCATGTTAAGACATGAAGGAGCCTGCTCTTGTGAGCTTACAATCTATGTAGTTGAGGGGGGAGTGAGACAGTAGGAAACGATGTTCAATATGTTTGCTTTTGTGCCCCATGACAAATATAAAAGCAGATTGCTGTATGCTATATGCTGTTGCCATATGCTGTTGCCATATAAACCTTCAGCAGAAATAATAATAATAATTTGTGGTACAAAAACACTGGAATCCCACCCCAGGTATAACAGAGGAAGGGAAATCATCAGGTAGCAGATAGGTATAGACAATATTGCAAGCAAACTAAAGCAACGATATAGAAATATCCAAGCCAAAGCCAATCTTAAAGTCACTTCAATGAAAATCTGTGGAACGCCGTCATAATAAAACCCATCACAGGGATTTATTGAAGAAGAAGAAAAATATCTACTTGATTTGGTTTTCCTTTTTATGTATTAAGGCGTCTCATGTTTTGCAGCATCTTATCAAAATGTAATAAATGTAACATCAACGCAGATGGTGACTGCTCTGTGAATTATTTCAGCAAACCTGAAACATTTCTTTAACAAAACGGACTCCTTTAATATCCTCACCTTCTATTAGACGGACGAAATGAATTTTCATCGTAAAAGCAACGTACGCGACGTTGTCGGAGTATAGCCACTAAAAATGAAATCGGGAGCCTTTTCCACCGACTCCCCTGTCATCTCTGGTATATTGTACCTTCTTTGCTGTCAAACACAGCAGTGTTGCTTATTGATCTGTGTCTGGTATAAAAATAAAGGTCATTTTGATCAACATGCTACAAAACCAGAAAGAAAACACTGTGCTGACATTTCATTACCTGGAGTAGAAAAAAAAGCAAGCATACATTGGAGAACGAAGAACTTCAATATCTCAGCGTGCTCTAACTGTAATTAACAAAGAAATCTGTTGTTTAAGGAGCAAGGCAGGAAAAACGCAGAGATTTTACTGGCTGCCACATAACGTGGTAACATTGCTGATCTGATCTTATTGAAGGCCCTCTATTTATTACAAATCAAATGCTGGTACTTAAAAGGCTACATTTAATGATCTCGATAACATTTCTTCTTCTGCAATTCTTTGGTATGCTGAAAACATTACATAAGCTCTTCTAGATTGTAAGCTCCTTTGAGCCAGGCCTTCTGCACTTTCTGTAAATCTAAGTTGTTAGGTGAAGCGCTCCTGATGGAGCGATATACAGTAGAGCATTCTGGTCTAGGTCTACTAGGGTGGCAAGTCCCGGGGGAGGCAGCCTCTCTGCCGCATAACAGGGAGCCAATCGTCCAATAGGGTGATCAGTCTCCCTGTAGCTCCACTACTCAATAGGTAGGTTAAAAGGCAGATCACTGATCTCCCCAACCAGCCCATTAAAATATGGAGGAATGTGCCAAGACCACGCAGTCCACATTGGTTAGTTCTGCACAGTGCATCATTAAAATGCAGAGCACCAAGACATGGTGATATCATATCCTGGCACAGTGAAGAAGAATGGCATCATGGACGGGGAGGTTTGAGGCAGCCCTGGTCACCACGTATGAATATAGTACCAGCTAAAAGTTAGAAACATCCAGCATCTGGTAATATGCATGAGGGATAACTGGCCGATTGGTGACAACACCACAGTCTTTGCAGCACAGATAATCTGTGAGCTGCAGGCTCTACAGAAAAGACATCACCCATGATGACCTCAAGCCATATAGACAACAGGCGCATGCAAATACGGCAGGCATTTGACTAGTGCTGGAGAATAGTCCAGTGACCCCAGGGTCGAACTGGCCTAGCGGGATACTAGGAAATTTCCTGGTGGGACATGAGGCCGGCCCAGGGAGACAACTAATCTTAAAAATAAAAAAGCTGGTCCGAGTCCAGGAGGCAAGAATATGGCACGTGATGCCACATGGTCCTGTAGTTAAAGCATGGCTACAGCTGAAAGGAGCCTCTGTGAAAGGTAAGTATGTATGTATGTCAGAGGGAATGTGTAAGTACGTGTAAGCATGAGTCTACATGTATAAGTGCGTCTGTTAGCATGCGTTTGTGGGTTAAAGGGTGTGTGTGTTAGCATGAATGTCTGTAAATTTGTGTTAGCATGAGTGTGTGTAGCAAGTTTACGTTAGATTGTGTGTGTTGCACGATTATATATCTGTGTAGACGTATGTGTGTCATAGGGGGTGCTAATGGTAGGGGAGGAAAATGATGGTGGGGGGTATGAAAATCATGGTTAGGGGATAATGTCTGTAGACGGCGAAGAGGTTGAATTATGATATGGGTGGGTTTGATAATAGTCAGGGGAAGCTGTACACTTAAGCATACATACATACATGCATACACACACCTAGACATACCGCTGGACACAGAGAAAAATCACAGATTCTAAAAATTGTATCACATCATGGGTAGCCAGGGCCGGCCTTCCACATCAGCACCACCACTACGTTTTCTCCTCTGTTAGCAAGCAATCGTAGGCAGGAAGGAGGCGTGGGAGACATCGTTCACATAAAGCTCTAGAATTCCTAGGAATGGCCTTGTGATTAGCTATTCATTTATGAAGAGTGTGCAGCTGGATAGTTTGGAAAGGAGGCAGTATAGCCCCGCTAGTAGGAAAAATGTTTTAAAGCATTAGAAAGAATTACAATATTAGGTTGTTACTTGTACATCTGAAGAAATCCGACACTGAACCTGGCATCCCTCACCCAATAAGTCGTCATTTAAAGTGTGAAAAGTCTTGCCAAAGGGACCTACGTTACATCTGTGCAACCAAGGCTATTTTTAATGAGTGACAAGCATTGAATTAGCCATAAATAATAGTTTCTTCTCTTTACCAAGCGATGAATTCGGAGCCTGACCAGCATGTATGAATGGCTTACATTTTTTTTTTTTAAGGGTGAAATCAGATTCTTTTCTTTGCACATATTAAATAAATTGCACGCCTCAATAGCTTTTCTTAACAAAAAACTGGACTTTTACCAAAAGCAGAGTTTTGCCAGCACAGACAATTAGCCTTTGTTGCTTTAACAATAGAGTGACTGGCACGTTTCAAACTCAGGCGTATCTTTTCATTCGGCTTCTCAGCCCAAAGAGCTGATAAACAGGAACAATAGCTAACAGCTGGGCAAGACACACATTTTGCTCTGCATTTTGCAAGCAATAAACATGAGCGAAAGCCAGATCACATCTTCTGTCTGAACATACGTTTTCGGAAGAAAGAAAGAGAAAAATGACTATCCATATTTTTAATCAAACTTGCCATATTTATTAATGTGCAGCTGTCCTATTGTACAAACGTCTTTGGAGGATTTGTATTGCTGCTGTCAGTATATAAAAAAAAGCTGACTTTTTTTAAGGAACGAAGCAATCTTTTTAATATGTATCATTCACAAATCCGCCTTTTTATGCATGACTTTCTTAAGACAACAACAAGACAACTGGAGAAAAAATATTATTATGATGGTGTATAGTTATTATTAGGGTGTTAAAATAATTCCCTGTGTCTTTAAAATGCAAGCAGAATATGTTTGGATTCTGCGAATAAAAAAAACTATTTAGGTAAATTTATTCTGATTAAAGATTAAAAACTCCATTATACAGCTTAAGTGGCGAAGGTTTATGTGTTTATTAAGAGGGAGGTTTGATCACGTCAATAGCCATTGATTGTTGGAAGAAATCACTTTATCATCATTTATCAGCTGCCAAGACATTTTGTATTCATCTTGGATTCCTCTTGGGTCCAGGCTGTCATAACTTCATCGTCTTTGGAACGCAAGCTCTGGGTTTTTTTTTAAAGGAAATTGTATAATAGGATGGAATCGTATCCCATACGGTAATTACTTTTACCAGGACTGGGTAGGTACACGATGACGGACAGATTTTCAAAAGGATTGTATTTTTTAGGAGCAAAATTGTTGACGTTTTTAATACATTTGAGATCTGTGAATAATCACAATAAAAGGTTGAATTTCTTGTACGAGCAACTCTAATATCAGAGGGTATATTCGTAAAGACAAAAGTAACGTTGAAAGTATTCCAGAAAATGGACCCAGTGGATGGCCATAGTTTTTATACTTTGATCGGTAAAATCAAATTATCAGTTGTATTTTTTTTTTCTTTATTGGGCGCTTTTTAATTATAGAGCCAAAATAACGGTCAAACCATCAATATTTTTGTTATGCAAACTCAGTACCTAATAGCAAAATAATCTATTAGGTGCAGAGTAAGTGGGTACTCCTACCCTGAAGACCTTGCCATCTAATAGACTGCAAAAGAGAAGACGGAAGATAATCTAAGGGACTGCATAAAAGATGGAGAGAATTATTTGAGACAAACTGTACTTGCTAAACATGCTGATGAATGCAGGAGCCATTATTAAAATATATCCTTCAAATACAGGATGCTTTGACGTTGGGGTGCAGGCTTTTAAATTAGTTGAGATCACCTTTTGAATGTCCAAAAAGTGCCATCCTGACACTCTATAATAGTGAGTAGTGACCCAGCATCATAATGGTTGGAGAGCAGCCTTGTTTGCTAAGAAATAATTCCCAACACACCAGAGACAGAAAAACACTCTCCTCTCCGTACATGTAGATATTCTCAGTAAAGAAAGTGTCTCCAACTTCACATTCGCACTGCGCAAGGACCAGCAACTGTTCATTCAATTTCTCTGGAAAATAGTTGTTCCTTTAACGACTTTAAATGTTACAATTTATACACAATCTCTAACTGAATTCCAAAAAAGAATAAATGCTGAAGTCCTCTTCCTCCATAGAATTTAGACTTGAAATTGTCTCTAGAACCACAAAGCCTTGGTTCTAAGCCTGTTGTGGTCATGGACTTTTAGGTATTCAAACGCTTTTTCCAACCTCAGGGTTTCTGTAGGACTCCTCTGCAAAGGTTTTTCTATTTAGGAGGACTTATTGTCCATCCTTGACACTTCCTGAACATTAATCCACTACCCAGATTCTTACAACTCATCCCATATACTCCCCCCGTATAGAAAACACAAGTGCTATACTTCTAATAACGTAAACAGCCGAATAACTTCATCAGCTCTGCATAATTATAAAAATAACTTAATGACCAGAACAAGAGAGGTGCACAATCAGACGTTGTCCTGTGAAGTCTAAGGAAGGACAGAGAATGTGATAACCAATCCTGAGATCAGGGTGGGAATCAACCCCTAAAATCCCATAAGAGGTAAATGTATCGAGAGGTGGTTTTATCAAAACCTAAATTATCTTTTTTGTTTTCATATGAATAATATAATACAGGGTCTATTTTATTTATGATGTGCGCACACTCCCCTTACACATATTTTTCCTACAGCACATTATACTAACGTAACTTTTAGTGCAACATCTAAAAAAAAAATTGCTTTTATGTCTCCGCTATCACTTTTGAAGGTCATTGAGATAGGGGCACAAAATACATATACCTCATCTGCATAGAAGCACATTGGAAATCTAGCAGAGAGCGTTCATACTGTTGCACAAGGCACGATAAGGTCGCCACAGCTGAGTCCTGCTACTTCTTTATCATATTATTAGGGCGGAAATGTAAATTTCTTGCCACTTCCCAAATAATGCACATTACGCCTGCCTAGTGTTGATTCCGAGTGTAAAATTGATTAATATTTGTTTTCAAAATGACACGCGGTGATGTATGGATCCTTTTTACAACTTAAATTAATACCTTAAAGAGATGAATTGCCTCTACAAAGGAAGCTAAAGTTCATGCTGAGGAATTTGCATATTTATATTACAGGCAACTGATAATAATTGTCGAAACAGATTGTAATGTGGTCCGTTTTTCATTTTAATCTGGTTGTACTCCACAGTAAGATCTCATTAAATTCCAGTAACCGCCACTGTGCTGTCAGTCTACGGATAGTTTGCTTTTGTATATTAGATATTCCAGTCTCGGAGTTGGGGAGATCCATTGACATGCTATATATAAAGTTTACTTGTTTGCAAATGGACCATATTTAATTTTTTGAAATGTTTAAAATGTAGATTTATTTGAATTTCGAAGCATTCTAACAAAATGTATTCACAGGGTTATATTAAGGGGAGCATTTGCAACAAATGGTATTGTTTGCGTTCTGTTCTCCCATATACATTGTGTCTATGTTTAACAATTAAAAAAACAAAAAGATTAATAGGTGTTTTGGTAAGTCTCTAACAACAGAATTATGTCCCATATTCATATTCCCACATTATTGATGCAATAAGGGAAGGAAAAGTAAATAGAGAGGGTGGTAGACACAACCTAGGGTTAGTGGCGCGGGAGGCAATATTTCCTGGGCCCCCCTTCTTAACTAAAACCCACGCACATACAATACGCAAACATCCACTCACTCTAACACCGTACACTTACACATACATACGAATGTAAACATGCATGGGATAGGCATATAGTTATCCTGAATCTATATCTGAGACAAGACCAATGACTGATTAAGGTTTGGGACTTTACATCTCGAAAAACAGGCAGAATGGGCTGAGTAGCTCTTATTTGCCATCAAATTCTGTGTTTCCAATCCAACAAAGATTTTGAGTAATTTTCATGAAGTCTCTGGCTGCCTAACAGTCATAATGCCTCTGGAGACAAGTGTAAGCAAAGTGTGTACATTTTGTTTGCATTTGGAGAATTCTGTACATTGGCACCAATAAATATATCACAAAACATGGGAATGGATTCTGTCACCCGCGATAACAAAAAGGCATATTTCACAGCACTCTACAACCAACCTGTGAAGTACAGAAGCCACATTCAATTCCAGTTCTATTGCAGATAAAGTGGAACTGGCCAAGTGGCATAAAGCGTAGAGTTTTCTTACAAAAAAAACTATTTACATTCCTACTATAACAAAATAAACTTTCCATATATACGGTTTAAGAACAGACTGGCCATGTCTAGAGGGTTATGTAATATTTTTCAGCCATGTCATATCAAACAGGGTTACATCAGGGTGACCGTCAAGTCAGGTAACCTTTCTACAAGTTTCACCCCTCTTACTGAGATCTATTGGAATAGTATCCATCGTGTTTTTATCAAGCTTAGAAAGTAACTGATTAATTTATGAAACAGGCAGGGGATTGTACAGTTTGCTATGCCATCCCATGTGGGAAATCCTCACTTCCGATACTCTGACTTATCTCCTGGAATGCAGACAGAATGCAGACTGTGTTACATAGCTGAAGACTGTCATTGCTAGCAGGACCCATTGTCTGTCTGACTGCTCCCGGAGCAGTCTGTTTCCCTATAGATGGCTGACATGACCGCTCCAAGTTCTTACTACGTTGCAATGGTTGGTTAGCAAATGCATTTGTATTTCTTATATAACAGATACAATTGCTTTATTGATGATCTTTTCTGATTCCTATCTGTTTCGGAGTTGCCCGGAATGGCTCAATTATGTATATATAAGGAGGAGAGGTTATATGTTTTATTTCACAACTATAAAACTTTAGTTTACTTTACAAACCAACCCAATGCAGGGCGGACATACTCTCTTTGGGACAAGCCTACGAACATTATGTTTGCTGTGTATGAAAGTATCACAAAGTTCTAATAATAAAAGGCACTATTATTTGTACCCAGGGCTAGACTGGGTATGATGAAATGGCCCTGGCTCTTAAGGTCATTGGTCACCAAATGACACAAGTGAGGTTGACGGCTGCATATGAAAGGCTGCGCATTATGTTTTTATGCTCATGCGGCTGGGCATATCCAGCTAACGGCCACACAATGCAGTACCCAATGTGCAGCAGATCAGTGGAGTATGGCACAAGGACCTGTATGGCAGATAACATGTTAAATTGCGTAAAAGAGATACATTACATTCTTTTCAAATTCAATAATCAAACAAACAGCTATCCGCAGGACGCAAACTCGCAAAACAATTCTCTATAAAGCCCTGTTCCTGTGATCAGCCCTCTAACCAAGCCCCTATAGTGTTTTCAAATGCTGGGAGGTATGGAGTATCATAAACATTTGTAACGTGTAGAATTACAGATTAAATCAAATTCTGCAAGTGTATTATAGACACGCTGAATGCAGGCGTCAGTGCAGTGGATAAAACAATATCCTATATAGTCTCTACTCATTTCTGTCAATAGAAAATCTCAACAGGGACGTATCATATCGGAGGAGAGGGCAGGAGATCTGGGATTAGTGAACAAGACAATCTTTAATGCATAACTGAAGTTCTACCTAGAGACCCATTCAAACTGAGAAACAAATCAATTCACAGTCCTGTAGCAATGATGTGGTCTATTGTGCATCCCTGGATTTGATCATATCAATTATAATGGAGAGAGATGTCATCCATCTGACTTCAGCGGGCTTGGGTCAGAAAGGGATTTGATGCCTCACTTCACAGCAATTACTACATGTAGCAAAGATGTTGTAAGGCAATTCCCTTTTGATAGTTTGCCTCAATAAATAATGATATAATTACTGTGAAAAGCTATCATCGAAATGCAATAAATACGTCTACACAGATTTCACTGTTGGGCATTGGGATAAAACTGTAATACGTGAATACCTGCTCTCTGTATTTGGGGTGGTCAGTATGGTTAAGAGAATTCATGTGTATTTGAATGTTTGCTGGTGTGGCTGAGAGTGGTGCATGTGTTTGAGTGTACATCAGCAGGCTTGGACTGGCGTTCTGGCAACCTAGTAAATTGCCCAGTAGGCAGCTGGCCGATAGCACTCCATACTTGCTGGAGGTGCTGCAGTGTGCAGTAGGGTGCTGGATATGTCTGGCCGCACGCTGCTGAGCATAAAAACCTAACGTGCAGCAGAATCCTGCACCTTTCCCCATCCCCAGCTATTTTCCACGCAGTACATATGTTCGGCCGAACGTATCTCCCTGCAAGTGACGTACTTACTGCCAGTCCGTTCCAGTCCTAATTGTGGATGCTGTGGGTGGGAGTCTATTCAGAACCCTGTGCACCTGTATGGAAAGTGCTTGCATTGATTATAATGAGAGCACTTTCCTTCCACTGATGGCTGGTTCAAGCAGCCAATCAGTGGCAACAATTCTCAGACCTCAGAGGTGGAGGCCAGCTGCAGCTCTGTAGCTGCAGGTTCTACTCAGGTAAGTGCTGTTTTTTCATTTTTTAAAGAAGGAGTATAAAAGTACTTTAACATGTCTTTTTACTGGGGCTGTCAGTGACATTAAACTGTCCTTTCATTAAATGGATCGGAGTAATATGGTAAAATATAACTGTTTCCAAGTAAGGACAATTACATTTTATAAATGCTTCTTAAAATTGTTGTACATTCTTGGACTTTATCGTATTGTAATCTATAGGGACCCAAAAGTAGTTACAGGTTTTACAGTATAACATTTTCCATAGGTATCCTTATTTGAAGAATATTTCTCGTTAACAATTTCTAGTTTCACTTCCCTGCATTTTACTCTTGAGCCTATGATGTAGAAATTATTTGTGAAAGGCACTGTTGCACTTAGACAATCATTGCACTTCCTAGTACGCTAAACAAACATTAGCTGATCTGCCATTTTATTCTTACATTTCAATGTTTAACGCTTAACAACAACACAAGAGCTTGAGAATTTTTTGTTTTATGTCATGTGATCTTTAAATGTACCTGCCAAAAACTGGGAACGAGACAAAATGTTACATTGTAAAATATTATTTCTGGAATGGTTTTGTAGGTGGGACTGCACCGTTAAGTATTACTTGCATATAACAAAGAGCTTGGGAAACGGAGTAAGGGCAAAGCTAAATATATCACCCTATAGCAAGTCTCTATTCATTTTTAATCTCCAGTGCCATAGAATATATTCGTCTTCAAGTAAAAAGCTATGGAACGCTTCCGTACATGGGGTTTCATATAAACGCCAGCTGTGTTTGATTTCTATTTTAACTTCTAATTCCAAAATATAGACGGCAGGATTGCAGTACTAACTTAGTGCTTCATATGTGATAAACATATACCCTGTAATAAGATTGCAAACACTTTTTGGTCCAAAGCATTTCATTCTGAAGGAAGAACATCAGGGTAATTATGTAATAACATGATTCTGTGGCAGGTATGATTCTTTGCAGCATTCCTCCCGGACTATTCATGGAACGCGTATCATCAATCATCTTTTAAAAAGACATCAGCCTCATGCCAAAACGCCCACTCTAGTCCACGCATACGAATGAGGCTTCTTCGGAGGTGTAGGGGCACTGCATCTTTAAAACCTCTTCCCAAAATGTGTCTGTTTACTTAAGACAAGGGTCCAGCTTGTAAGATATCTGTGTCGATCGCTGGTTGGGTATTAAAGAACACAAGTGCTGAAGAACCTTAATATGTCTAGAATAGGCGAAGCGCTGCTACCAGGAAGCATGTTTAGGGAATAAGTTGTCCCTGCACAAGCATCCCTTCAGAACCGATTGAAGTAAAATTCCCAGCAGCCTCTTCTATTCATAATAAATTTGCTTGGAAACCTAGTGTTGCATTGATTATTAGATGTATCGGAGCAATTACTCAACAGATATCTAGGATGACCAGATTACTTGGAAGTTGCATACGTCAATATTAGAATGACATACAAATCTTGTATTTATATTGGACCTCTTTTTATAAAACTAACGTCTTCCAAAGTTAGGAAAGAGCCAGATTGTCTACATTATTACCATAAGTAGCCAAGTGTTTTAGGAAACTATATTACTTGGCCTCTAGCGTGCCCCCTGGACAGAATAGTGCCAGTCTTCCCCTTCTTAAAAAGGTAGCTGACAAAATATTACTTAGATTTAAGCAAATAAACCTTTTCTTGTATTTGCCATTTCCTCTGACAGTTGAGTCACATGAAATCAACACAGAAGAAGCTTTTTCAGTTCATACGGCAACAACCTATCAGAGACTGCTTTTGTGTCACCTGACAACTACGCATTTCCCGATGGATTAGAAATGTGGTCAGCATCTGACACGATTACAGAATTATTTCATTGAAAGATCTATGCATTAAACAATACCAGGAGGAATGTCTCTAATACTGCATTTAGTGATCAAAATAAATTCAGCAAAGAACGAGGAATGACATTTTAAATAAGTACTAAATAGTATTAATATTCACTTATTTTTATAAACCCAAACTATACTCAATATCTGCAATCATGTGAAAATATTTTTACTTCTCCTAACTCTATTAGGAAACAAAATATCTCATAGCTTTTTCCAAAATGTAAGCACATCTCATCACAGAAGTGTTAAGCTAAACCGACATCTTTTCCTTAGGTGCACAGCTTGAGGCTATATCGCCCAATCTTTATTTCCATCAATATACTTGACTCTATTTTCTGATAACTTGCTACAGTCCTGTGACATGCTGTGATGTGCCTTACCTTAGGGACAGCATAGACATGTCCACCGGTACCCTCAACGCCAAGAGCCAGTGCTTATCCTTTAATAAAGTGTCACATCCAATTTTAAGGGCAAGGTCACAGAGATAATTGTGGTTCTCCTCAATACCAGCGTTCGACTGGAAACAAGATGAACAAGGTCAGTATAATAAAATAGGGGGCATTCATTTGCCATAAAGTGATATGTTTTAATTTACCCAATCTAGTGCACCGGACATCTGTGTGGACATCTGATAAAGCCTTCAGCTTGCTCCAGATTGGAAATTCAGCATCTGCTGGCCTGGGGTGGAAATAGAAGCCAGTGGTCCTATTTGAAAGCTGCCCAGGGCACCTGGCACAACATAAAAGAGTTTACATTTTTCTTCATTTTTAACTCAAATACCTTATATTATATAGAAATGCAACATTACAGCTTGAATTCATTCAATGCCAGGGTATCTTTCAGTTTTGGGACCCACACTGGCAGCCCCTCTCCTGCCCTCCTCCCTTCATTTTAAATTAGTTGGCCCTTCATTTCAGTGGTCATTGAAAATGAAATATTTTGTAATTTAACTTAAAATAGTGTCAAACATTCTATACTTTGACTACTAATAAAACCCAATTTTTAGAATCCACATATCTAAACAAACACAGCGTACTACCAACAATGTAACCATATTAATGCCCTCGCGCTCACAGTCACTGTGATGGCTTCTTATCCAATAATATGTTTTCAAACTTTATCAGTTGACACATATTATTAACTGCAAAAAAAAACCAAATCTATTAATGCAGGTATCAGGTAAATAGATATCAAAACAAACATTGGCAAATGTAAGCACTCTCACTCACGCCTATACCACATTATCTTCAATGAGCTTCTGCTGTGGCATCCACCTTAACTAATGCCAATTAAAAGATTTCATTTGAGGTTATGAGATGCTCAGTGGTTAGGATGTGGATTTATGTTTATGAAAGTTGAATTTCTCTCGAGTAAGCATCATTGTGGCGTGTGATGTTAGTTTGTCATTTCGTATTGACAAGAAACGCACACTTTACCTACTAATATAAATCTCCAACAGCATTTGCAACCAAAAAATCTGTTTTTGTTAATTGGTCACACTGCTCTGACATTTTCTTGTGTGAATTCTTAAGAATCTCGCTGTGCTAAAAATGTATTTTTTTTATAGAAATATGACAAGAAAACCCTGTGTCGATCAATACAAAGCCTGCTCTAATGCCACGGCGCTAATGCCAGCGGCTTCTGATTCAGTCTAATCAATACAGAGTCTCCACAGATAGAGACTGGAACAACATTTCTCTGGTGTTCGGTAAATGACACCTATGTCATCTCTTTCAATGCACTGATTTTAATTTACTACTTTGACTTAAATATGTCGAGAGAAGGCTCTGTAAAGTTAACCACCAGTTAAGTTCCAGGAAACCATTCTTGCTGTAAGCTTTGTGGTTTTATGATCTTTGAACAATAAGAAACTCCAGAAGAAGATTTCAAGGTGTCCACAAGGCAAAACAACAAACATTCTACTATATTACACACACACACACACACACACACACATATATATATATACATACATGTACACACACATTCTTTTCTGTTGCTTATTAAATGGCAAAAGTTTGTGTTAGTTAATAGACTTTAGAGAAAAACAGATTTTTTTTACTGAAATAAAACAGAATTGAAAACAATAAAACTACTTGAGAACAAAAAAGTTGAGCAAAAATAAGGCAAAACCCACCACTCTGTTTGGTGGATAATATTTGTAGGGAATTGGTCTGCAAATCTAAGTGGAATACAATGCATTCATTAGAGAAATTGTATTCATCCACCCTTTCTGTGCCAGAGGGGACAGGCTTGCCTTACATTAAACATTAATGCAAAGTGACGTGACGTGTGGTGTGGTCCATATTTTGGTTAACTTGTCTTGCGCATGAAAATGTTGCTGACACTATTTTCCTCTCTCCATCTGGAGGCCCTGTGGGGAACTTGACAGTTGTAGAAAAGCTGATTGGGGTCACATTGTGAGGTCAATGGGATTACAGCCAATGTCAACACCAACCCGGCCATAACCTTAAGCCAGTGCAGCTACCACTCTGCACCATGTTTAGGATGAGGAGAGCTGGTATAATTGGCTCGAATGTCAAGGGACCACAAGGAATTTCCAAATGCTCATTTTCAGCCCGGAACTTCGAAACCTGTCCTTCCTGAAGACAGGTTCATAGCATTAAAAGACATACCATTTATAGCATCATAGGAGACTGTAATAAATAAGCAAAGTACTGTCGTCTTAACAATAAAAATGTAAATATGTAACCATCGGAGTATTATGTTCAGAATATACCTGCAGATATATATGTCATATGTTATATATATATATATATATATATATATATATATATATATATGCGTGTTCATCTATTTCTACATTGACTACTCAAAGTAACTCATTTGCTTAAGGCTGAAAATATTAGGCCAACATATTCATAAAGTCTAATTATTAATCATGTGATAAATTGAGTCTTATGTACATAAATAGCATTTGTGAAGGATAAAAAAAAGAATTATTTAATCCAACAGACTCACACATGCTACCTGTGTACATAAGTAGCATTTGTGAAGGATACAAAAATAATTATTTAATCCATCAGGAACTATTTTTCAGCTAATTCTTTCTAAGCAAATGTATACATATCTGATAATCTGAGCCCATAGGGTTGTCTCTGTCTGTTAGCATAACAAGCCTTGTATTAATGAGATTGCTTGGTAATTGAGCCTATTCCTGTATCCCTTGGTAATAGTTGCATGTTAATCTGAATTTGCAGCCACAAAGCATCCATCATACTTGATCAAACAATAAACATTAACGGTGATTTACCACTAGTGTAAATGCTCTGTTAATTATTAGAGAAATACAAAGAACATGCATTTATAATTATAATGTTCAGGGGGAAATGTGTAGTACACAGAGGTTGCCACTATGTGTCAGTATGGGACAAATATTTTTCATGCAGTTGATGCTGCAGGAAGGAGTATGGAGAGGGTAGTGGAAAGAGTGGTGTAAATTTCAGCTCAGGATGAGTCAATGTTATGGTAAAAAGGTGCGCTTACTTCGATCAAATACATGCATTAATAAAGCAACCGCACAGACTGGTTATCCTTCCAAACACGGTACTTCTAGAAGTGTTCAGTTTCCAGATGGAAAAAAACTGAAATTTGTCCATGGAGAAATGGGTTACAATAACACAAGGGATACTTTGGTGACTTAGGGTCAGAATGCTGAACCTCTCCAGGTTCTCCAGCCTGAAAAGAATTTGTTGCAAAGCCTTCATTGTGTCCCTCTTTTTGTTTTAACATTTTCTATGCCACATTAATGTTAAAATAGAATTGTTACAATAAGCATGTGTGTGTAAACTAGCAAAAGTGTTTATGGGGGGGAAGAGTTTTTTAAGTTGATACAAATATATCTATGTGTTGAAAGTTCTGCTTGTGAGATCATAGAACTGATTTAGAAATTGGCTATCCTTGTGTACATCAACAGGGCAAATTTAAGAAGAGTGATATGGTGCGAGCAGACTCACAATGAAATGGGCATGTCGGTATCACAGATTAAATATCTGATTAATACACAAAATGGTAATGATGATCAAAGGGTCTTAACTGTACCTTCATATAAATGTACCAAGTATAATAACTGCTATTCGGGTACTCTACTACAAAGTTATATAAAGATGATAGGAATGCCCCATGTCCATAATTGTCACACCAAAGCTTAATGTCACAACTACCATGGGGAAAAAAAAGAGAGAAACAAAATCGAATGTTCAACAGAGCTCTGAAATGCCTAATTTATATCCAGCTGGTTAACTGAAATGCAGTTGGTGTCTCAAAGTGTAAAGTCTAGACTCTATTCCATGTTGATAATGGTAAATGTGCAGCAGCCCTATGGGTCAGCTTCTGCTCCAGTTCACATCATATCGCCTCATTAACTGATCTTGCAGAAAACTGCTGCCTTATCCCTCTCCATACCTGATCGATAACAATATGGATTTAAAATGTGTTGACGTTATTCCATCAAAGTTAAGGTTGCCAAACTCAAAAAGTAAAAACCTGGCCTCAAAACAGCAGATAATTAACAGCACTCTACATGAGAGACATGGTGCCAGGTACCTGTCCATCAATTTGACATATTCTTTACATTATGCCATCACACCCACAAAGGTTTGCACTGCTAATGCAGGTTAGCATTTAAGAGGTTAATACAAACATATGTAAGTGAAGAATAATCTCAGCATCAAAGGTTAACTACATACAGGAACAGTTTGAAAAAACATTGGTTAGTGGGCAGGAATGCTGCAAATACTATTTACAATATTTTTATTACATTGTATCCAGCCTTTAGCCATAGAAATGTAACAGTGTTCTATGAGAGCATTGTTACATTGTATCTGTTTGTAAGAAACCAATTTTGCCCCTTCTAATGCCAGAACATTCCATGGTATCTCTAAAAAACAGCTCTCAGACAGCCTCTTCGAGTATCCAACTGACAACTGGCTTGACCTGTTAACAGAACAATCAAACTAGCCCATTGACCAATATCAAAGTATACATTTCAAATTTCCACAATGCCCACATATATTTTTATATCATCAAAGATGAAGGCATATTTAAATATAAAAAGAGTAATTGAATCTCAAAGCTCCTCAACAATACTCTAGGTATGCCCTTGAGTCAGGTTTTTTGTCTAGTAAATTGAGCTCTGATAACAGGGTTAAAACACATCCAATTGGCTAATATGCAGCTGCTTGAAAACACGTTATGCCAAAACAAGAACTGTTTTAAAAAAAGAAAAAAGCATAATATTTGGAAAACATATTTGTAATCTGAGACTAGCTATAAGAAAAAGGCTGGAGCAGGGATGTTTTTATGTTTTTGGCTCTGTTTTATCTTTGCTTGACACTTGATGACTTCATGTCTAGTGCAGAATGGATTTAAAGCCTATTGACACCACACAGTTATCACTGGAATTCTCTGTTTACTGAATTACATATAAGAGCTAAAGCGTCTAAATGTATCCAGCCTCCCGATATCCCTCATTAACCAAAAATGTGATATTCACTTGTAAAGATTGCAAAGCACCCACAGGAAGTTGCATTAGGTTGGCCTGTTCACCGTATGATTAATTTGTATGATCCAGTATACCGGCATAATTGACTATTTCGTACATGTGAATGTATTTATTGCAGGTTTCATATATCATATATTGGTTAGTCATCCGCCAGCAGGATAATTTACACATTTGTGTATTAGGCTCAGAGAAATGTATTAAATGGTAAGGATTTCAAGTTAGATAAGGACCCTGGGAACATAAGGTTTGTCTACCATACTCACATGTTATCATAGTTGGACATTTTTTTTTTAAATATAGAAGCCAGGAAATGTAAAACACGTCTTATTTGTAACATATAGTGGCTTCTTTTTTTATACATTTTATATTGAAAACCCCTATGATATGATTGGTGTAGATCTAAAGCAATTATTGGGTCCTACAGAAACACTTCTTAACTACATTGCGATGATTCAAGGATTAATATGCCTGACCTTGGAGTAATAAAGGATTTTTGTTGTGCCCTCTTGGGGGATTTGGTTTGCCTTCATGTGGACCCGTAATTTAAAGAGAAGCAGTTGATGTCTTTTTGTTTGGTAAAATTCTTCAAATAGGCCCAACTTGGTTCTTATTGTATCACGAACACACTGAGGTTGGTTATTTATAACATGTTGTGAATTTTACTTTACGTTAAGTAACATGACACATTAAAAAGAAGTTAGGCTATTTTTTAAGGGTGCCATGTGAAGCAAGTAGACATAGCTACATTGTAGCAGCACCCAGTTTAAGCAGTTGGGGAACTGTTGTTACATTTACCTCAAAGGCTCCAGTGGCAGCTTGGGTGTGCAGTGTGTGACTGCCAACTCGATTTATCTAGCTATGGGAGTTATGCTGTACCACCATCAACGTTTGACTCCATATATAGTGATGGGAGTTATGCTGTACCACCGTCAACCTCTGACTCCGTATATAGTGATGGTCCTTATTGCAACACGAACACACTGATGTTGGTTATTTATCACATGTTGTGAATTTTACTTTACATTAGGTAACATGACACATTAAAAAGAAGTTAGGCTATTTTGGTCAAAATCTTTGTAAATAATAAGTAATGCCTAACAAGTTAAGATACACTGCTGTTCTCAAAGTACCAAATGCCAATGTTTTTCTACTGTGTTCATTAACTGGGATTTTGTATCACTTTCAGTGGAATTTTCTGGAGATATAGATTATGAGATACCTGCCATCAAGTACCTCCAAAAATATCTCTCCCATTCCATTGCAGGAGGTGTCTTTCTAAACTCTAATGAATATGGTCATCAACAAAAATCGTTATTTTTATATTGACAATAGCATCTTTCTGTAGAGGATTACAGTGAAATAAACAAGACACTGGAATTATTTTCTTTAATATGCTGATGCACTGTAGTGTAAGTGCAAGGAATTTAGCTAAATCACTAGCGAGTTAAAGAATAACTTTATTTCAGACTGAAATTCATTTCCTTTATAGGATGAGATGTTATCAGCTTTAGACAGATTACGCTATCTTGTTGCAATAGATAACAAAACATATATGTTATTGTCCCACTTAAGGAAGTGGGTTTAATAGCGAGTCAGTCTGTATTTCACAGACATTGATGTGACTCAAGCTATAATGAAATAAAATGCGACTGGATAAACACCATGTTTATTTATAATGCCATCTTAGAACATAAAGAAATTATAATTTGGCTTAGTAGTGATTTCGCTGGGATTCCATGTATTGGTAGTTATCAAGTATAACTTTCTCCTCTATCAGAGTGGAGACTTTTTTAGAAGTGTAAATAAACTTTTGGGGGGTAATCACAAAAAGGGGAACCTTTTGCTGTGTAAGGCTCCATAGCCCATTTGGGAACACACCAGTGAATCAGGGTAGAGAGTGAATAATTAGAATTCAGGCCAAAGGTTAAGGCTAGCAGCGTAGGATCTTAAAACAGCATATAAGTACCTGGACCACACATAGAGAGACTAACTTCTTACAAGGTAAGATAAGGTCTATGGAGGCTTATAAATGTTAGCAATGATCTCAATGTTCCAAAATCACTTGAAATGTTGTTTCTGTAACCTTCAAGTACAGCTAAGAGACCCGAACGGGCAAAACGGCCGGTGGGCTGCTGGTTGACAGATCCACACGCTCCAGAAGCAGATCAGATGCTGCAGCATGTGGCCAGATCCACACAGTTGTGTGGTACACGTAAGACTGTGCATATCCAGCTTACGCCTCTAACGTCATCAAAGTCCCAGGGCCACCTTGTCATTTCCAGTCCAGCCCTGGTAGTCTAAACTCAGATCCACAAGGATGTGGGTTCTATGCATTTCATCTTAAATCAGATCTGTGAGTATATATTGGGAAAAAATAGTGACTGAATTGTTGGATGAGGTGGTGAAATGCTTTTTTGGATATAGATATCATGACTGTTCTGATTATTTTTATAAACAATTTTAAATCTATTTTTAGCTCCTTTAAGAAGCTGGATATCTGTCCTTTAATCAACTTAAAAAATACATGAATTATAATTTTAAGTTCCACATATAAACGGTTCATCAGTTACACAGCAGAATCCAAAACTGGACACTATAAGTAAAGCTTGGCTCTTTTAAGCTCAAGTAGATAAAAAGGCTATCCCTAAAATGACATCCACTTCAGAGCCTAGAGTCTTCTCCTAGGCTTCTTAATTTGCTATCTCATAGACATCTATATTTAGGTACCAAGGACTTATTAGAAATGTTTCTATGAATGCATTTGTGTTTATCAACTCCGCACCTTCAGGGTAGAGTTGTCTGCCACACATACACCTTCAGAGTATAATTGAACCAGATTTCGACATTAGACAGATATGATGTTCTTTCCTGTAACTCAGACAGATGCTTTCTGTCACTTTGTGCTTTCTAACAGTTCTGGAACATCGGCACTTTGTGCTTTCTAATAGTTCTTTTTTTCTGGAGGAGATGGGCAATTTCAATGATTTTTTTCTGCAAGGTAAGAAGTTATAGAGCCTTATGCTCTTGACCAGCGACAAAGCATTATATTCTATCATTTGTTCAGCTGCAGTGCTTAGTGTCTTAAACATCTGCCTGGAGCTCTATGTCCCTTAAGCAGCTGCTTAGCGCTGTGCAATTGCACTCTCATTCTTTTGCTCCCCTCAATCCCTCTTTGAACAGCTGTTTTCAGTTTTGGAACTTTCAGCAGCTGCCCAGCTTGGAACATTCACAGACTGAATGCTAACATTCCACTTTTTATCGAGTTTGATGCTCTATTGTTTCAGCCATAACAGAAGCTCAGGACTGCAGTGTGCTGCATCAGCAGCTCTGGTTCCACAAGCTATTGCTTTAGCTGTTATACAGAGTGATTTCTTTACTCCATCAGCTATAATTGACGTGGACTGGATCCTTCACCTACCACTTTTATAGAAAAGATACAAACTTATTGGTTATAATAGTTTGCTCTCGGACAGTGCCTAAACCTCTTACACATCACTACTCTTGACAAGAGATGTTCAGGCCAGCTGTGAAGGGGGACGATCTTGCCAGCATTTTAGCTGCTTTCTAATGGAAAAAACCCCACAAATCTTATAATAAAAATAGTCTTACCTAGAAATGCCTGTTTGTCTGTGTACATTAAACCCTAACTTATCAATTTGTTCATCCTTTTCTAACAAGTTATAGTTATATGAATTTTACATTTAGCACGCTACACTCTAACCTTGTTTGGGCATTCTATGTTTTGCTGGAGTACGCTCACTCTAATTGATGTTAGATGCGTTAGTTTTGGGTTTCAGGTCCTGAGCTACCAGTCTCTGACCTTGACTTCCATTCTGAGTTTATTTTAGCAACTTCAAAATTACTGTACTTGGTATTGTACTTCTTCTAGGACTTTGGAGTATAAGGCATTCTTTAACCCATGGATATACTGAGATAACAAGTCTACCTTGGTCTAGAAAAATCTGAAAAGATGGCTTTTTTTTTATTTTTTTTGCAACGCAGGCCGGTGCTTTCATAGAAACATAGATTTGGACAGCAGAATCATTTGGCCCATCTAGTGTGCCCATTTTTTTTCCTGCTGCAAAGTCTCAAACTATAATCAGTCTTTCGTCTTAGGTACAGGATATTTGCCAATTAATAATCATGTTTTATTAATCATAACCAATAGTTTAATGAAAATATCTTAACTCACTACAAAAGATTGTTATCTTGGAAGCATTTCTAAGCACCTTATATCTCAATACTATCCTATCCCAGTCTATTCCTTATATGACCCCGCCTGTGCTTTGCTTTTTTGGTGCCTATTAAAGACAAAAAAGGGCAATAACCTTTTGCAATATTTAAAATGGTTAAATAAATATCCCCCCCTCCTCATAACAAGAATACAGGCATAAATGTGAAATCTAATTAGATTTTGTTTTTACGTGAAGTGCAATTATGAGTTCTGAATAAAAGGGGGATTGTTATTTCACAGGGTAGCCTAAGCAATACGCATAATTATTATAATTATTGTGTACCTAATGATATCTAATAGGAATCAACATAGGAAATAAACGCAGTGAGCGTTCAGCAGGGTGGCCTGCACGTTTGCAAGAAAATAAACACGGTAGGTTCATGCATTTGCAGATGGTTATTTTTATAAGAATCCTGGTTCACCGCAGTACTTTTAGCTGCAGATTAGCTGCATTAGAAGCCAACAGACCAGAAATAATCCACATTAATGGACTGTCCCTTCGCAACACAGCTGTGCATTAAAATCACCAAACAGGAGTTTCAACAACTAGTTTTGTTCCCTTATTCTTACAGCAGAAATCAAGCTAATTCACATTAATCTAAAGTTTCTACCTATAGTCCACACTAAACATGTTTGAGACACCACTTGGACACCATAGACTGATGTTTCAGTTACATTCTAGTGTTGTGAATTTATGGAATTAGAATCAGGGCCATTCTAAAGCAGGGGCAATAGGAGCATTCCCCCAGGCCTAGGCTTACTTTAGGAGCCCATAGCAGCTGTCCTTTGGGGCCCCTTTAACTTTACTTTACGTTAAACCTGGCAAGCCAGGAGATAGCATTGTGCTCAGCAGCTGCTCTCTTCATTCATACCCATCTGACGTTGTGTGTATGGGTAGCAGCAGCGCACTGCATGAACGAAGAAGAAAGGGGGATCACCCTGGGTCAGAGCGGGCTGCAGACAGAAGGTACAACAGGCCTCAAGTCACCAGTAGGGGCCCTTTTTATTATTAAAGACAGGTCGGAATAGAATTACAACGTCAAAATAACAAGTCTGAATATATCAGTATCTTCCAATGAAAAATTTTTTACAACTCTCTCATGCTTGCCTAGCCAAAACCCAATAGGAATGAAACACATTTCAAATAGATAAGAGTGCACATGTATTACATATTGCAGTTTAGAATATTACCATATCTGGCAAATCTTGTGATGTAAGCTATTGCCTTATTTCTAGCAGAGTCTGCTATATCGCGTGATGTTTACATTAACCAAATATCGAATTAAGTATGGCCTTACCAAAAAAAAAAAAAAAGGGTTGCCAACACCAGGGTCTGTCCTATGTTAGTGAGTGTGTGCACCGGAGACATTGTTTGCCTACTAATGCTAGAATGCTAGGACCCTGGGTTTTGTGTTCATACATATGAGTTAATTATTCTTTTCATGTGGTCAAAATATGGAAATGTTTGCCAACATTATATGTGAGATTTTACGATAAGAGGAAATGTTCCTAAATAAAAGTTTTCAAAGACCAATAAGAGTTACGTAATTGTAATTTAAACGTGTGTTTACATACAACCAGAAATAACTCCCATCCAATTTTGTTCAATTTTCTTATGCATGTTGGTTTTATATTCATGGAGACAGTTCCATAATTTAATATCCTACATTTGCTAATATCCCTTTGTTTCTAAAATTTCATAAACCCAATTTAAAAATACAACTTCACGTTAATCCACATCCATCCTGTTCACTTAATCAGATTCCTCTTTATGATGGACTAAGGTTAAGAATGGATTATAACTCATATCCGTATATGAAATATGACCTATATTTGAAACCCAATCTTACTTTTAATCATTGTTGTCTATAAGAGGTTTACAATAATTGATGTTGGAACAATAATTGAAACCCACGCTGATCCTTGTGTATACATTAAAGAAATATATGTAGTACATGAACATGAATGGTAGAATCAGGTCACTTATTCCATAACCTGCCTTTATCGACACCCAGTACAGTGGTATCTTAAAGGCACTTTTACCTCTTTTATGTGCACATGTTCCTGTTTTTATAGGAGATACAAAATGAGACGTATGCAGAAGAGATCTGATACAGTGCATGTCCAGTAAGCATACTAAAGTACACTCCCTGTTTCTGTAGAAGCAGGCAGGGGAGGTGGAAAAGTAAATGTAAGCAATTTGCATGTGACATTGCCATACAAACAATGTCATAGAATCACCAGTCCTGAATGTATATACAATTTCTCTGATAACAGTTGAATTAATACAGTGGGTCCAGAGAAGGTAAACTTGTATAAGCATGCAAAACAGCTCAGGGACTTAAAATCTTGTAAAATAAACAAACATATAAAATACAGCACAAGTGTTGCATAAACATTAATGGAGTGTAGGCAATGAGTTAGTACCACTACCCAACAGGTTGGAACATTCTTGTTTGTTAGTTCCAATAATACATTTATAACTGTTGGGTGCTCTGTTGCAAATATATTGATATATACTGTAGATTATAAGCTTACTGATATAACCAAGGTACTTACTGATATACCCAAGGTACAGCCACAGATAATCATTTAGTGGCCTTAGCCATTTAGATTCTGGCTTGACATGCACTGGTCGCTGTATGGTTAAAATCATCTTCATAGAAGTGCTGTTCATGGCACATATGATGTGATGCAATAAAATGGAGAAGAAGGTTAACAAAATAAACTTGACCCATACAAGGCTAAGTTAGAGTTACTAAGTTGAGGAGTCCTGAAGTGCCTGTTGGCTTATAATAGATATAATATTTTTATCAACACTAGGTCAACAATTGTACCCCATATTAAAAATGTAACTACACTTATAAACAACACATTATAATGCTTGGTTCAGGTTTCTGTGCCTTAGCACAGGTTGATTAATCTTTTTAGACAAGCTATTTTAAAGACAGCAGTGATTGAAGGGGCTGTTAAATGTGAAGCCTGTATACATTATTGCAAGTGAAACAAAATACACTTATGTCAATATGAATGTGTCTAGGAATGAGACACACAAAAACACAAAGTAGGCAACTCTTTTATTCCTTACCCATGGTTAAGGGTCCTAAAAAGATTTAAGCAGTCTGTAGATGGAACACTCAGCTCCTGCGCCTTCAACCCTATGTTGTGTCTAGAATGGCAAGTAGATGCCAACAAGGGAGTCCATGTAACCAAGGAATCATGACGTGACATACATCGTGTTTTTGCCTGCCTTTTTATTCTTAGACTTGACTATACCGACACAAGTTTATTTAATTTTGCTTGTTGAGGCTTTTGTCATGTTTGACTGATTATAACCATACAAGATTGCTAGCTATGCTCTTTTCATTGAAATAAATCTGGATGAGTTTGGATATCACACAGACAGAAAATCAAACTTTTCTACCATACTTTAAAAGGCTAAAGCATAATTAATAATGCTCTAATAATAGAGCAGACAGAAATGTAATCAAGTCTAGCCTGTGGACTACAACTCCTGTGTTTATAAACCTGTGAGTCATCCATGGGTTTGTAGACCAATATAAACAGATATGGAACCTCCTCAAGTTTGACCCAGCGTTTCCTTGGTGTGGTGCTTTGTCCCCAGATCTTTGGGCACTTTCTCTAGGTAGGGGCGCGATGTTTGGCCGTACCCACTCCCTGCCCACTTGCTTTCCTACTCCCTGCCTCCCTGCCCATAAGCGCAACTAGCCCAATCTCCAAGAATGGCTAACCTTGCCACTCATGAAGCCACTACTCCAAAGGGTACTCCTGTGGGTAGCCTACTGTGCCCAGGAATGCCTATAACCACGTATCATCACTTTATTTACACTAAGGGCATTGGAAATATTTTACTAACGTACGGAATGGAATCTAAAGGGTGAAAACAATGGGCAAATCGAAATTTAGGAGTCCAAAGTGAAAACATTAGCCAACCTCAAATCTCAGCGGGCTACTTCAGCATATCTAATTATCGCCCCGTCGAAATGTATTCAGTTTCAATTTCCATTTTCATTACATAAATTGCCGTATCATGTTTCTCTTTCAACATAAATTTATGTATCCTTTTACTCTGCCTTCATGAAATAAGCATTGCGGGGACCAAGACGAGCAGATTGCGAGCTGTCTTGACATTTGACACTCTCTGTAAACTGTGGGAAATAGATGTGATAATCATTAGATTATTCTTTAAACCTGTTCTCTCCTCCTGCCTCCTCTATACCCAGGTGTTAATGAAATCAAACAAAATTAAAGAGGGCAAACGATTTTGAGGTTACACCAACACAGAGCCACACCTCAGTGTTTTCATAGATTTTATTTGCTATCAGACAAATCAGATGAAAATATAAAATGTTGTATCGTTAACACCTATTCTGCTGAAACACCAAGTGTGATCAAACGTAGTTTGTCTCTGGACAAATAATAATGAACATTTTCTTTAGTTAATAAGAGACTACACTGTTTTTGAAGGTAAAAAAAAAATACTTTTGGTATTTGGTCTGATGCTATATAGATGTAATGTAGATTACAACCACCATACACCTTGGGGCACTATGTGTGTATTGTGCGTGTGTATGTATATATTCACACACACACACACACACACACATATTCAGTGTTGCAAAGAGGCTACATGAGAGCTGCAATACAGGTCTGTGTTCAACAGCACAGACCTCCATTGATTTATTTTTCCCCTCCTTGGGCAGGTCAGGGGAAATCAGCCCATCTACCCAACTGACCCATGGTCTCTACTATGGGGCAACTACCCAGAACAGTATTAAAATGCACAGAAACCGCTGCCGTCTTACTAAAGCCATGACTGTTGGGAAGTATGATGGATATATATATATATATATATATATATATATATATATATCCAATAAATTGACATTTACCACCATTACACTGCCTTTTTGAGAAACTGCCTTGCTAAATAAAATAAACTGGAAACCTATGTAAAGCTATAATAAATGTAAGTTTAAAATACACTTTTTTTTTTAACATGAAATTCCATATAATACACAGGTATATTACACTAGGACCTCTAGCCCTGCAACTTGCATTTGTTATAGGGGGATGTGTCATTATAACTAGAGGTATAATACATGAAGGTGCTGGTTAATATAATTACCTGCAATTGTAATTTTATCATTTTCTCCGGTTTGTTCCCTTTTGATCAATACTTATTTTTGGTTGCAATAAGTCACCACATATACCCTAATGTGGATGCAATTTATATCACATGTGGACAACACAAAGAGAAATTAGAAAAGACTCCTTTACTGCCTGAACAGCCGTGTCCTTAAGCGAAGTTGTTAATTGTATCAATGGTCACATTCTTCTTTGTTATATATATAAAACATAAAAATACTGTGGTTTTCATTAAACCTGACTTGTTCACAATCATTATTAATGAAGGTGAATGTATTGTTGATTTAGCGTGAAAAAAGCGTGACTGTCGGATGATTCATCTTTGAAGCTAATTGACATTATTAGCAGTAGAAGGAAAATACCTAATGGTTTGTTAACCATTGATTTTTTTTAAACCACTTTCTGTAACCATGGGGATTAACAGGACCATCCTTCAAATATATGTGTTTGATAGTTGATAGTTGTAATCTCAACAAAGTTGGAGTAATAAGTATTTGGCTATTAAGTGAACAAATGTCGAAAAGGATGTTCCTGTATAAAATTGCTTTTATGGGGATTTTTACAACACGACTGGGTTTGCGGTCTCTTGACATTTTAGGACCTGAAATTATTCATGTAGCGGTATAATTGGTCTTTGTCTTTGAATTGAGTGAGATTAACACTATGAGAGTTGGAACCCAAAATATGGGAGAGGAACAACATTTTTAGATGGTCCGAGGCGGCAGGTGAATTGTTGATTTTGTTCCTCCTTTTCACATGTTCCTCTGTCTCTGTGTTTCTCTTGCCAATGTTCCCCAATCCCTTGTCCCAAAAGTATTGGCTATTTTCTGTGTTCCTCATTCTCTGGTCTTTCCCCTAGTATGTATTAATTAAGTGTTCCCCATCTCTGTGTATCCTTCAAAGGTTTTTTACTCTCTTTCTACTTCCATGTGTATTCTATCATCTAGATTGTATTCTGGCCTAGGCTGAAATGACAAAGGCCTATGGAAATGGGTGCAAAGTCTAGCAGTCCCTCTGCTTGAAAATAGGGTGGTAGATCACCCCCAGCGTGCCCCTGCTCAATGGGCATTTACAAGGGAGGACTGAGCAGGCAAAACCTCCATAGCATGCAATAAAATGTGATGTATGCCTTTAACATGCCTATATGACATCATATCTCAGCACTCAGAAGTGAAGATGGTGGCCAGAGAGGGAGCATTGGGGAACACGGTCCTGGGTCAGTACACAAGTTAAATACACCACTGCCACCCCCCCACCAACAAAGGCTTTTATTGTCTACCTTATCTGACCGTACTGCGTAACCCTCGTGGAAGGAACAAGAACTTTTCTGATGAAGGAGGACATCCTTTTATTTTTAGGTAGTTTGACATTACATTTGCCACCAAAAAATGGCTTCATTTGCAGCCAAGGATACGTAATATGCAATTGTGTCCCATACAGGCAATGTTGACAATGAAAAAAAAGATATTGGTGCAACGAATACTATTTTATATCCTTTAGAAAAAATAGTGTAATATTTATTTTACCATTTATTTACTAATTTGACTCAAGAGATTAGGCATATGTAGAGACTGAAATTAAATGGGATTTTCAAAACCACATAGGACCTCTAGGTAGGCACTTTTGACTCCTTTCCTAGTAACCACCGGTTTATGGTCCCAGGTCCCAATGGATAGCTCATGTGGCTGATTTATCTATTACTGTACCCAGAGTTCATTACACTATAGCTAAACACTAACATATTAAGGACTAAAGTTTCAGGAACCTTTTGTGTCATCCTATAGAAGGCAGAAAGCTGAAGACCAACATTCTCCATGTCCCCAGAAATGCATGCAAGCCCATCACAAATCCTACAGCGGATTTCATATTCACAATACAAAAATAATAACACACACTACAGAAAGAGTTAGGCATCAGAATAAAATGCTTGGAATGTAATTGTAACAATGGTTTCTGATATAATCTTGGATTTGAATGCAGGCTATCAAAGCTAAGATGAATGAGGCCCGCGGAAGATAAATCACACTTACGTGAGACCAGCTGACAGCCGTTAAACCGGTTACAATCACTGCAACCATCTAGGGAGACCCTTCTTTTATCTCACTAAATGCAAAAATGTCCCAGCAATTGGTAATATTGCTGTGGCAATCACAGCACTCACTTTTTACATACATATCAGCAAGCGGTAAGTAAATCCAGTTGACGAAATGTAATAAAACAAAGGGTATTTCAAATATGACTGATCCCCTGAGCTTCCAGAAACTAGGCTCTGTTCTTTTATTGTATGTCGTGAAGATAATAATGTTTGCTTTTATCTGTCAGAAATCAATATTTCTAACATTGGATAAAAGAAGAGATTGAACTGGGAATAGTCTGAAGTGCTCTAAAAACTACAAAGAGCAATTATCAAAAAGCACTTAGCGTACTTAATAGGACATACATATGAAAATGCCCAAATTAATGTCAGAAAGGTATAATGAGGACTTTTTTTATGCTTTTTGATCTGAATACAATGTAATTTTAGAGTGCTATGGTCAGTCAATACAATATCCAATATCTGTGACTCCCAGCGGAATCTAGTAGCTTGCTTTGTAAGGAATAAAACAGTGTGTTGGGTTAATATTTTCATGTATTGGAAATACAATTTAGATTGAGTGGCTTTGATAAGATTTCCGCTAATAAAGATGATATGATTAAGAGATGTTTGTACAGATGTAGCGGTGCTCAAATGATCTGAACACTAAAGTGAAATTAAAGTGTCCAAGAAAAATAGACTCTAAGCATCCAGAATAGCGAACGAGCAATGATGGATTACCCTCTAGACACAGTAAGCAAGTAGTGAGGGGGCATGGAAGCTCAGCCATGGGGTAATATGACACAATGGGAGAGATGGCAGGAACAAAAATGTAACTCATGCAAGGGGTATGTGAGCTGAACATCATCTGGCCAGTCCCTTCTGGACCCGGAACACCAAAACACAATTTACTGGTGCTGCGCATTATCGAAAGACTGCCAGTACTACTAGGTAGCACCACGTGGAGGTTTGTGTTGAACGCCGGCCAACTCTTCGTGCTCGCACAGCCCTTTAACCCCCTGACGGCTAACCTACGGATTTCCGTTTCCGTCAACCCCTGTGATGCTGCGTAAATAAAGTAGGCTAGATGGGGAAGGGACCAAAGAGATTAGTAGACGATGTTCAGTTTTCGGGCTGAACAACGAAAACGCACCCTTCGTGTATGCACAAGTCTAATAGGAAGACATATTTGGGGAAGCCAATGTACATGGGCTTGGCATCCCAGAATTTCCCAGGGCTGGATAAAAACGCTCTGGGGCCCCTAGGCACCTGCACAGCCACACACACACACATATACACATCTTCTTAAATCTCAAACATGTTTCTCTGCTTCTGCTTCCATTTGTACCGATGTGTTTCATGACCACGCACGTGGTTCAGAACATCAAAGAATCCCATTTAGAAGTGCATGAAAATGCTGCTTTTTAATAGAAAGTTCTACTTAAGAAGTTAATTAACCAGGGCACTCCCATTTAACAAACTTAATTCAGCATCAGAAAATGCTGTATTCATCTGATGCTTTAGATTCTCGACATATACACTATTTAGAGAATTCTTTACATGTCAAGTGTACGTTCTTAAACCATAAACTGCACTTAAGCAAATAGGTGGCTTCATTAGGCTAATGGTCTTTTCACTCATTCAATCAATTTGGTTGCTTAGTTTCAATGGGAATTCAATTTTGTAAATACTGGATTTCAGGAATTGTAGGAAAAAACGCAATTTAATTTTGTTATTTTATAATTGCGCTTAAACAGCACTTTTGTTAACTGAACCCAAGTGATGTTTTCAAACCTGTTAATTCCTTGATACAACAAACCGTAAGAAAAGATTTTGTACTACGTTTAATTGAAGGCACATTCAAACTTGTAAATTTTCAGACACCAGGGAAGCAAGCCAGCTTTGATTTGCTCTCCTTGTTTTGGTGAGAACTGATCAGCATTTCCATAAGAACCCCTACTTTGGTTCTGATCTCGTAGCCGTCTCTTGACATCATAGGTTCATTTACTAAATGGGTTCAATCAAGAGTGTTGGAAATACCCCTTGCAACTGGGTTTAGCAGTGACCTATACTCTCGACCATGCTGTATGCACGAATATATGTGAAAAAAGTCCCAATGGTTTAAAAAGTTTAAAAAGTTGTCCTATAGCCATAACAGCCAATAAGGAATTCATAGGCTGCTTTGATGATAATGTCAGTGTTTAACTTTTACACATTATTGCCAATGATTCTGCCCAGATGTAGCAACAGTATTATGGGAAATGGGAACTTCCCATAATAAAGGAACAGAGCTAGACTCAATAACCTTTAGTAGGAGGGAACTGGGCCAGGAGCAGGCATAAGTGGGCTTAGAGAAGGGACAGTCAAATGCTGCTCCCCTACTCAGAGAAAGAACAAACTGACCAGAGACCCAAGGAAGCAGGGCTTCACCTGGAGACTCCGGGTCAAATACAGAGAGTTTCCAGGTATATATCTGTATTTTCCTTCTTGACACCTGAATGATTAACTTTCAGCCGCTGAATAAACAAGGACATAAATATGTATGTTGGAAGATTAGTCGATTCACCATCTGGGGCAGTCATAAAATTTGCTTTGGAGGCCCTTTAAAATCGTAATCCATTTTTATTTTCTATTTTAGAAACCACTTATTTTTTTTTTAGACTGGCCAAGTCAAAAATCAAGCATTGGCACATGAGGCTGCTGTAGGTCTGCTGCAAAGCTACCAAGATCCACAACACACTGCATCTTCAATGGGAATTTCATATTCTTATTTAACAAACCAAGTGGGACTGTGTCAATTAATTGCCAGAATAGCAGCTGAATGAGCCTTTGAACTGCTTTGTATTTCTTTCTGGAAGGCAAGGAGTCAGCGCACAAAGGAAAAACAGCTCGCTGTATTCAAGCCAAGGGCTTTTGCAAGCATTATTGTGAATGGGAAATAGAGTGAAACATTTAGGATTGGTTGTGAGGAGGGATAACTAGACCATAAAACCTTTGTCAGCACAAGTATTTCTATTTTTCCAACCAGGTAATGTAACATATGTTGAAAAAGCCTAAGTGCCCCCCCTCTCCTGACATTTGCTTTCAAACACCCCTTTCATGTTGTAAACTAAACTGAGTGCTTGGCTCTTTGAACTGCAGCAGGTAGCAGATGCCTGGCAGGGTGAGCAGAGGCAGCCACCTTCTTCTGCTGTGTAGTACTTAATGAAATGCTTTACAGAATAGTTTGATTATTGTCACTGCTGAATGCGTCCTGCGCGGATGTGTGCAATGCATCCGGACCGTTGAATTACTGCCCTGCCTCACACCTGGCTGCGAGAGGGGTATTACTTTCACTCGGGGCCTGTGAACTTATTACAAATGAACACAAAAGACAGTGCTACCATTCTCTTAATTGTCTTGCCTTAAAATGACTTCCAGAAATAATATGTTAAAGTGAAATCTATCGGTGCACTACAGGTGGAGTAACCTGTATATTTTAGAACCGGATCAGGTTCTTATTGCGCCCGCGTGTTATTCATATGTCCGCTGCCCACATTGAATAAGACCCCTGTCCCCAATTAGCTTTTATTTTTGAATGCATAGTGAAGTGCATTCTACAACTTAATGCAAATCAGTGCGTTTGTTATGGGCGTTAGTAAATGAGGCTTTTGACTAGTTTTCCTTCACCCCCTCCTACTAAAACAGGAAGCATATTTAAGTATGCTCCCCGCACGTGCGCCGTGATGTTCAGATTGAAATCAATGGCAGTTCATACCTGAAAGAAAGCCAGTGGCATGAACGCCAGTAACGTGCTGCCACTCAGCTTCCAAGTACGCAAAAAGTGCTGTCAACCTACTAAGCTGAGTGTAAAACAATTGTAATAAAAAGTAGCACAATAAATATAATTCCTAGTACTGCAGAGTGTCCAAATCTTCACGGAAAAAAAATCTTTAACCATAGTTTGCCAGGGACTTTTAATTGTCATGTGACACAAAAACAGGCATCATTTAAGTGATAATTCATATAGATGTAAATATACTAATGTGATAATAAATCAATGTATACATACATCCCAATAAATACCGGTAAATATGACTTACTGTAAGTAACTGCTGACATTTTTTTCCGATTTTCTGTGCACATAAGCATACATGTGTAACACAAATACACAATATAATAAATGAATCAGTGCCAATAAATAAATATGTACATAATATATACCAATGGTGCAAATAAATATTTTTTCCCTCGTTACACATTTTTAGGAGTTGTATTACTAAACTCCTTTCTTTCAGTGATTGGTTGTTGCCATAAAAGCTGAAAGAGGTTCCTAAATGTTTGTATGTTGGTTCTATTTGAATAAGACTTTAGATTAAGCAATAAAACTACAGATCCGCTAATGTTGACTTGCTTTAACATACTAGACAGAGCAACTCATCTAGGGGAACAGGAATTTTAAAGGATTTTCGTGGCAATAAAATATGGGTAATCAAGTTATATAACAGACATTTTTTATATTAGCCAGTTCTACCTCACCAATACCATTACTGTAACTGATCTTAATAAAAGGCCTGTAAGAGGATGACCTTGTCTCCACCGATGTCCAGCCAGGATCTGATGTGATCTTACACATCATTGGTTCCTGTATCATGTGACATGGCCGAATATAAGTGCAGTTTTTAATCAAACTTAATGATCTTAACTAGCTTGGATAGTTCTCACTTCTCAATACGTATTGTGATTCCAAGGAGAACTCTGTAGTGTGTGATGAAAGAAGGCGAATTTCTTCCACTCCCTCCACCATTCACTAATAGCGTCAAATAATGCATTTCTCTGCATTGCATCCGATTTCCAGGGGCTGTTTAGCTGATCAATTGAAATATTGCCCCTACGCATGACAGAATTGCAAAGTGCTAGCGTATTTCATTAAGAGGGAACAAACATTAATTACGCACCCATCCCAACCTTTTCAACACATAAATTAAGCAAACTTGACAAGTGTACTTTCCCCTTCTACATCGCGTGCAACGTCTAGATTTTCCTATCAATAATAAATGCACTAATGATGATAATATAATGGGATTTAACTGCCAGGGTAAAAGTATTAAAACGGCCCAATAAATCCCCAATAATTGCATGTGCAATATGTGCATATTTTATTGTTTGAACGTGGCTACGTAACATAGAAAACGACACATTAAATCCGTGATGAATTTGAAAAAAATGGCTATTTGTTATTTACATATTGGAGTTAAGCCTTTTTTTGAGCAAACACAGAAATACTGCGAAACTGCCATGACGTATTAGTTCACTTTGTTGGTTTATTTGGTACACTAAATGCACTACATGAAATAGTTTAGGCGCTTTTTAATTCATAGATCTGCTTTTTTAGTGTCACATTCTGAAAGATCATTCTCACAGTAGCAACATCGTTTTTATTAAAACAACTGGGTAGGGTACGGTACAGAGAGGCGAAACATTGGGGATTTTGTAAACTTACCCAGGAAAACTAAGAGATGTGAATCGTTAGATTAAGTACTCACAAAAAAAGACAATTTTTACTTGTTTAATCACACCACAAACTGTCTTTGTCAGTACTACTTTGTCACAGGCACAAATAATTGGAGATAAGTAATGGCTTGTGTTCTAGCACTCTGTCATAAGCCTTAAAATATTGGGGATAGATAATGGCTTATTGTCTGGTACTCTATCACATAGAAACACAATTAAAAGGTAGATGATGGATGATTATCTGGCACTCAAACTCGGGCACAAAAATTGTAAGGTAGGTAATAGCTTATTGACAGGCATTGAGTCAAAGATACAAAAAACTATCGGCAGGTAATTATTTGTTGTTGAACACACTCAGAAAAACATTATGCTGTTCTGCATGCAACATGTGGGTTCTACTTGCCCATATATCTTGGTATTCTTTGCAAACATATGGCACTCTATTACACAACAGTCTCATCCAAAGGAATCTTTTATTATCTGTTATAGCTTATCTTCTGACCTTGATTCCTTTTCTTGATCTTGGGTTACTCATCATTATTTTGCATCCCCACAGTGTGGCATAATAGCTAAGAGCTACCATGTCAGTAAGTGCAACTGGCAAACCGAGAGCTCTTTTTGAGAAGAGTGTATTAAACGGCTAGATGAAGAATGAGGAGAGAGTTTGTCTAGCAGGAACCTTGAGATGAATACCACAGAAACTCAGTGAAACCAAAGTTATCAATAGGGCTTATACAAATGAGACAGTCCCATTTTCAAGATGCAGAAGTTATACTTGACTCTAAGAAAAGACAAATCATAACACTTGGTAACATCTCTAAAGGTACTAAAGGAAAGTACTCAGAGGTTGGGTAGACTGCATGGGCCTACTGGTTCTTATCTGCCGTCACTTTCTATGTTTCTATCTCAATACTGAGGTGAGTACCGTTTACCCAACTAATAGAATATCAATTCCATAGAAGGTTGGCTAGTCTAAGTTGCAATTCTTAGGCCTTGAATTACTGGAGATCATTTTTGGCTATGTTTTTTCACTAAGAAGAGTCCAAGCCATCACTAAGCACATTAGGACTCAAAATAGATGCTGTCACAAGTTCCAACAGCTTTAAAAACACGGTCATATAAAAATTAAAGGAATCCAAGCTGTGCCATTATTTGCTTGTATATATAGGACAAATTGACATTAACAAGACGTATTACTGTCTAAAGCCTATTGAAACTTATATCTTCAAGCCTGTATGCCTCAAGGAGAGATTGTTCAACAGGAAATTTAAATGAGAATTGACCCAGCTCAGAGTCAGCTGTGTTTTGTGCCCTGTGGAAATCTCTGTGGTTAAACACTTGCCCCAATGTTGAATAATTTGCCATCTAAAAACAACAATTGCAGTTGTCAGCAACATCGACAAAAAAAGAAGGAGTGAAAAAATGAATTTTCCATGAGGATGCTTAAAAGAAAGTGCTTTTTTCTGTAACATGAGGTAATATTCCATTTGATGTATGACTTTGATAATAGGCGAGGTTAATGATCTTCAGCAAGATCACAGAGAAACTAATTTCATAATACATGATGGATGAAATCATGTAACTACTGGGTATATATACATTAAAGAAAATGATGTTTCTGGCATGCAAAATGGTAAAATAAAAAGCACTTTTAGTAAGTTCTTTGATTAATTGGTCTGCCCTTTTAGTTATTTACCATGATAAAGTAAAATGCTCTTCTCCTGGTCACTTCTTAAGCAATTACTCTTAGACATGCGCCAAGACTATCCCACTAACATTTCCTAGTTACAAGATCATACAAAGCCTGTGTCTTTGTTAAATGTCATTGCTCTACCCATTTGTTAAGGACACTTACTCCTTTTACACTCTACACTACTATGTATCAGCCCAACATTAATATATTTATATGTTCCTAGATGAGTGAGCTCAGCCTGTGGCATCAGGCAAGTCATTCCCCCTTTTTAGAACCTCAGTCTTCAAACTTAGCTCATTGTTTTGACATAATAATCTGTACCAACTGGCAGACCTCATTAGTGGACAGTTGTTGGGGTGGTGAGGGATTCCTACTGCTCTACATATGAAGCTTCTAGAATACCTCATTCCTTCAAATATAGAAAATCCACTATGAGGGACTGATTTTTATTTTTTTAGGGTACTTTGGGAGGCAGAAATGTTATTAACAGCCCTGCTCCCCCAATGAACAACCCTACTTAGTGCAGTTCTTAAAAATGGTCTAGAAGTAGAAAAACCCTGTCTACAAGTATGTATTCTTCATTAAAAAAAACTCCTTCTTGTGCTGAAAAACTAAGACAAGTTTAATACTACTACTAATAATACTACTACTCAAGAGCCGTGGCTAGCTCCTTTTGCGCACACATATACACATACACTGCCCTTACACACACACGCCCATAAACACACATATACACATACACTGCCCTTACACAAGACTGCCCACACACATTGCCTTTAAACATACCTGTCCAATAACACACATATACACATACACCACCCTTACACACACCTGCCTTTACACACACCTGCCTATTAACACACATACACACTGCCTTTACACACGCCTGCCCATAAACACACACATATACTGCCCTTACACATGCCTGCCCCCACACACCTGTCCATAAACACGCATATACACATACACTGACTTTACACACAACTGCCCATAAACACACATACACACTGCCTTTACACACGACTGCCCATAAACACACACATATACTGCCCTTACACATGCCTGCCCCCACACACCTGTCCATAAACACGAATATACACATACACTACTCTTACACACACCTGCCCTTACACATGACTGCTCATATACAATGCCTTTACACACTTTTCCATAAACACGCATATACACATACACTGCCCTTACACATGGCACAACACCAAACACATGACTGCCCGTACACACTGCCTTTAAATGTACCTGCCCATAAATGCACATACACTGCCCCTACAGGCTGCCCATTAACACGCTTATACACATACACTGCCCATACGCGCTGCCTTCACACACCTGCCTATTAACACACATAAACACATACAATGCCTTTACAAATGACTGCCCATAAACACATACGACTGCCCACACGCAAACACTGCCTTTACACACACCTGCCCATAAACACTCATATACACATACAGGGCCCTTACACATAACTGCCCACACACACTGCCTTTGCATATACCTACCCAATAACACACATATACACATACACTGCCCTTAAACACCCCTGCCTTTACACACACCTGCCCATAAACACACATATACACACACAGTGCCTTTACACAAACCTGCCCATTAACACACATATACACATACACTGCTCTTACACACCCCTGCCTTAACACACACCTTCCCATAAACACACACATACACAGCCCTTACATACGACTGCGCATAAACACACACATATACACATACACTGCCCTTACACACGACTGCCCACACACACATTGACTTTACACATACCTGCCCATAAACACACATTCATATACACTGCCCTTACACACCCCTGCCTTTACACACACACAACTGCCCATGAACACACATATACACACACTGCCTTTAAACATACTTGCCCATTAACACACATATACATAGACACTGTTCTTACACACCCCAGCCTTAACACACACCTGTCCATAAACACACACATACACACACTCCCCTTATACACGACTTCCCATAAACACACATACACTGCCCTTAAACAGGACTGCCCACATATCCTGCCTTTACACACACCTGCCCATTAACACACATTTACACATACACTCCCTTTACACACAACTGCTCATATACACTGCATTTACACACACCTGCCCATACACAGGCATATACATATACACTGCCCATATACACTTCCTTTACACACACCTGCCCATAAACACACATATACACATACACTGCCCTTACACACACCTGACCATAAACACTGCCTTTACACACCTGACCATTAACACACATACACACACACACTGCCTTTACACACACCTGCCCATAAAGACACATATACACATACACTGCCCTTACACACACCTGTCCATAAACACACATATACACAGGGCCGGCCCTACAATGGAGCCGACTGGGGCAATTGCCCCAGGCGGCACTTTAGAAGGGGCGGCACTTTATCGCCCCAAGCGTTTTTTTTTTGTTTTTTTTGAAGCGGAGGAGAGAGAGAGAGGGGCGGCGAGTGGTTTTCACTTACCCGATCGGCGCCCCTCTCTCTCTCTCCTCTGCGGCGCGTCTCCCTGTTCGGTCTCGGTGCCGGCTTGTAATGCAGAGCGCCGGAAGTGACGTGAATTTCCGGCGCTCAGCATTACAAGCCGGCACCGTGACAGAGCAGGGAGACTCGCTGCAGGACTGTTTAAAGGTAAGTCGGCGAACTTTAAAATGCCGCCCCCCCCCCCGGCGTCGGCGGGCATTTTAAACTTCGCCCCAGGCGGCGTTAAGTCTTCGGTCGGCCCTGCATATACACATACACTGCCCTTACACACGCCTACCCCCACACACACTGCCTTTACACACCTGACCATTAACACACATATACACATACACTGCCCTCACACACACCTGCCCATAAACACATCTATACACATATACTGCCTTTACACAAAACTGCTCATATACACTGCATTTACATATACCTGCCCATAAACACATATATACACACATACACTTTCCTTACAGTCATCCACCTGCCCATAAACACGCATATACACATACACTACCCTTACACATGACTGCCCATACACACTACCTTTACTAAGTCATGAGGGGCCCATATTGTATTGTGCCACTAACCATGTGGTTAGATAACTATAAAAAAATGTATAAAACTATACATCTAAATGGCACTCTTGTGACTTCATGATGTTCTGCTTCCCGGTATGTACGACGCAACACAAGCATCAAAACTTGTCTCGTTACACTAAAACACTACTGTTCCCTTCATCTACATCTGTTTTTTCCCCGTTGCGGTCTTGTTTTATGTCTTGGTTACTTGCGAGTTATGCTTGTAATTTGCGGTAAAAATTGAGTGTAAACAAATCACAGAATATTCCCATTGATTACACCAAATTGCCTAATCTCCGTTATGTTTTTAGAGAGTTGATTAGTTGGTATTTACCGATTGCTTTAGCGTAATTTAAAAATCAATCAATAGTTACAATGAGCGTCAGGAGATAAATCTACAGTAATGTTGCATAAAAGCAGAAATATCATTCCACGGATCTATTTTCAATCAGATTTGTGGGAAGTTCTAATACATAAAGTGACTGGAAGCTTTATTTAGATAGCACATCATTTGGAAATTGCTTTTTGTAACATGGCATTCTGTAGCCATTATATCGTTGACTTAAGTTGATTTTCCACTGCTAAAATAAACATATTTCACTACAATAAAACTGTAACAAATCACAAGGAATGGATGTGTATTAGTTTAAAGCCACTTCTGTATCCAATAACATCCATGTATAATAGTCCAAATTACCATAGCATCGGTTGTTCTTTTAAGCACCTACCCACTCCTGAGATTTATAGGGCTTTTTATCAAGGAAATGCATTTTCAGTGTTTAAGTATATATATATATATATATATATATATATATATATATTTAACACCGAGTATGCATGATCTATCAAACTGGATGTTCACGCAATTGTTTTTATGGTAAATTATTTAAATCTTAACAGTTCTACTATACTGCTATTTTAGAGTATTATATGAATTTTTAACCAATGTCTGAGGGGATGCCACCTAGTGTAATACAAAAAACATACATTCATGTTGTGAAAACTTGTTTAAACGAAAATAAAAAACATATTTCAGCATGCACTGGTGGGCAAATCTCAAACTTTTTACTATTAGCTGCAGTGCAGCGTATTTAATGCATAGGTCTTTTTTAAATCATATTTGAAAATAGATATTTAAGAAAGAAATGCACCGCATAACTAGCAATAATTGCATAAATGGATTTTGCATTAATACAAAATAGTATACAGGCATAAACAGCTTTGACTGGGGGAACTCCCCCAGTTAGTTTCCTCATTCTCCAGACGGAATAGCAGTGATCGGTCGCACCCATTCAACACCCATGTTCCACGTACTACACACCTACTTTCTTCCACTTCCTATTCCTCCCACAAATGCTCTCTACAGCTAGCCCTGCCCTTTAAAGAAACCATTACTCCAGAAGATGAAGAACTCCGGGCAGCCTACCCCACCCAGTGCATGATCATACACATTTGTTTGAAAATCATATTTGAAATATATAATGCACTTTGAGCTCCTAGACAATTCTTTGGCAAATTGAACTTAAGAAATCCGACATGACAGTTTTTCTTTTCTTTTTTCCTCTATACAACGTTTACTCTCTTTCCCTTTCTGATTTCAGAGCCCCAGCTTTCCCTAATCATATTCCTAGACATTTATAATCAAATTACTCCATCAAATGGTATACACCAGTGGTATACACCAGATCGCACACACATGCACCTTCTGGTTAAAGTTCTAACAAATAATATGTATGTTTGTTAAGCACAGTGTAGGGTACACCACTAAAGCATCATATTTCAGCCAAGGCCAGCATGGGCATTTAAAGCCCAGCAGTCCAAAAGTTATGTGATTAAAAGCTGTCAGCAATAGAAAAAATTAGGCTGAACCCCCGAGGCCCACCAGCCATGTGACCCATGTACCCCATGGCCGACACCGATTGTGATGTAACTTAGATTCTATGTCGTCTTTAATTCTTGTGACCTTAGTATCTGTTTTTAAGGTAAATATGTTGCCAGCTAAGAATTCTCCATAAGCAGATATGTGTACATGAAGACATACCTCCAGAGACAAATAAAAACTCATTCCTATAAATCTTTGCTTGGAGAAGATAAAAATTCTTATTGCCTCATGACCAATGTCTTGAAAAATGTATCACTGTAGGAATCATACTTCCTTCAATAATCTTTATGACCCAATGAGATAAAGAATTTCCTGTAACCCATTGTCGAAATGTAATATCCACAAACTGTACAGGCCCTATGACTGTTTAATAAAAAAAAGTGGCGGCCTGAAATATCTCCTAGCCAAAGGCACAGTTCGCATGACATCGCAACACTTGTCATTGCCACAATGTTCACATTACAACTATAAATATGCCATGGGGATACCACTGATATAAATGTTATCACATTGAGAGGTTGTTGTTATGTATCGGCAGACACAACCTTAGAGAACATTCTCCATGATGGAACAGATTTACTTACAGTGTTTGGAGGTGTTGGGTCATTATTTAAAAATGTGTAAGGACGAAAGACCTTAGAAGACTTTTTTTTTTTTTATTTCGCGCAGGTGTTTTATCCTTTGTAAGGAAAGATACATCGAGACAAATGATTCTGCTTGGCATTTTCTACACAGCGGAGATTGCTTATCGATCCAGATCAGAATATTCAGCGCGGCCTTGGGGGAAAAAAAGGCAGAGTATTTTCTGAGGGAGTTAATAACCTGGCAGTTGAACTGTCTTGTCCAATTCACTGAATCCAGGCCTCTAATCAGGACAGAGTTTCTTATTTTGAGAAATCTCAGCTTATGCGTTTGTAAAGCTTCCCTTCCACTCTATTGGCCTTGTGACAGTGATTGAAATGACACACAATAGATAGAGGCTAATCAAATTGTTTATTATCAGGCTAAATCAATATGTATAGATTGTTAGGACATCACTGCCATCTCTGAGATACTAATACTTTGGTTGCGGCAAATGTAATTCAAAGAATATTTCTTCTTCTGGAATTACATGTGGTATTAAGAGAGTAAAAGCAATTACACTGAAAGAAGAGAAAGGGGATGAAGATACAAAGAATAATGTGATGAAAGTTCATTCTTTAATAAGTTCAGCTGTCGAGTGTGCAAACAGTTTCAGGGGAAGCCTTTCTTTGGAATTTAAAGGGTTTGAGACTTTACCTATTTGGTGGCTATTTTAATTTGTCTCCAAGAACAGATTTTAGGGTAGTGACACCAATGGAACTTATTATTAAAGTTTTCACCCAAAGATGTCTTTAATTTAGACCAATAATGTGTCTATTTACAACTAGACATCCATAGTTTTAAAAAATATTAACACAGGGCAGGATATTTAAGCACCTCACTCCAAGCCATGACAAAATGCAATTTTTTAAAATTTGTAAAATTGACAAAACTTGGACTTAATTTCGGTTGATCTTTAAAATCACTCTTTAAAAGACTATGCAATTCGAATATAACAAAGAAAAGGACTGATCACATGTTCATGTTTTTCAAAATAAATAAAGATAGTAAAAACACCAAAAGGTATGAATGTCTATTTTCATTACATTATCGGTTACAACAATGGTACATTTTCAGTATACTTTTTGCCAAAGGTTACAATTAACAGCAAGTCGGCTCGATTAATGGCCAGTGTAAATAGATGACCAATCTAGAACACCCTCTTTGTTAAACAGCAGGAATAATATAGAATTTCAGTATTAGTATTTAATGTATCCTGAGTTCTAAGGAAATTAAGCAGAAGTTCTAAACACTTAATACAAACCTACAGCTGGGTACAGTAAGTGTTAAGTTTAGCAGTGAATGTATGTTAAAGCACAGTTATATCCATGAATTGATTACGATAGATTAACTTCAAAATAGCCACTTTAATACTACTTTAATACTACTACTACTACTACTACTACTACTACTACTACTACTAATTAATTGAGTAAATCATAAACTACTAAAGTACTGTTTGGCTACAAGGTAACAACGTTTTTTCTTGCTTTTTTTGTATTTACAATACATGAAAGCATTAAAATAATTTCTAATACTTAAGCAATTCCAGGTACTAAATAATCTTATTTTTATTTTATATTTTACAGATGACCTCAGCAGCACAAAATGAGATTAGAAGTGACCATCGCAGAAGTCAATATTGGAAAAAAAAATGTCTCTACTCCCATGTCAGATGAAATGCTAACAACTCCTCAACTATATTTTAAAATCTCCACCCACTCAGGATGGTTTCAATATTAATATCTTAACCGGCTACAAACATTCTTCAGAATAGAAACTCACCACTCGTTATGACCTTAAAAGACTGTTAGAAAAAAAATCCCGATCCTGTCTCTTTCTAAGAGTGTATTAAACCACATTTGGGTTCATGTCAGTGCAATTGAATCCACAACTTCCTCCTTTGTTGTGAGCAATGTTATTTAATTTTTTCCCTCTACGCAGTAAATAAAGATATCACTTATTTCCGGCAAAGCATTCAATTTAACATCAAACAACTGTTCATAGAAAACAGTGACAAAACAGAGGTAATTTGTGTAATGAAAAAAAAATCAAACTCATATTTGTTTCCTATTAAATTGTTCCTTACGTGATTACATCAATGTGTGTGCTCCACACCAAGAGGCTGTCATATTGATTCTTTTACAGATTTGTGTGCAAACCCCAGCTTTACTAATATCTATTTGATGGTTAATGGGACTGTATCTAAAACTTTGTCATTTATGGAACATTTCCCCTTCAGATACATACCTCGCTAACTCACACTTAGTCAATAGAGTATTCCATTATTGGAATGACTCATTAAGTACAGTGAGCATTCAACTGCTAGTCACATTTATTAAAGTCTCAGCTCAGTAGAGCTGGCCAGTCTTAGCAACATAGAATTTCACGGCAGATAAGAACCATTCAGCCCATTTAGTTTGCACATTTTTCCAGGTGTAGAGACTCAGACATTGATCAGTACTTGGTCTCATCTTATATTCAGGATAGCCATATACCTATACCATGTATGCTTAAATCCCCTTACTGTATTACCCTCTGCAACTTCTGGTGGGAGTCTGTTCCACTTATTTACCTGGCATTACATCATTTACATGCTTCTCTCAAGGAGGAAATACTTTCCTCTTGCACAATACTTTACAGCCCTTGCACAATTGTGTAAAACTAAGCATCCTCCAATGGGTTTCATAGTGAACCCAAGTCACTTAAATCCAATGCTATTGATGGCCCAAGCTTCCTAGTTGTACTTTACCAATGGTATCTTTGAGAAACCTAAACATACCTTCTTCTAATTATTGTTTTTATTGTATTTTCTTCATTCTTGGTACGAGAACAAATTCATAACGACAATTTCAGCTCAGTAAGATGGCCAAAAACTGATTATCGAGATATACTTTTTATCTTAACATTCTTGGCGCTGTGTTTGAAAATAAGATGCACCGATCAAGACAACACTTTCTTCCCTTAGCTATTCCAGGCATAGGTGAGCTACTTATTTGCAGAGATCCATATGCAAGAGCAAGAGAGCACTTCCACCCCTGTGAAATCATCAAGAGGAATGCGGGACAATTGGGAGAGTGGTAAGATGGAAGGTTTAACAAATTAGATAATCTTAAATAAAAAAAAGAGAATGATCTGGTAGAAAAAAGGAAGTCATGTGGGCAAGCAGAGGATTGGAAAGACAACACTCTTGGTGTTGTACTGTTTCAAGAGACAACCCACTAGAAATGAAAGAGTTAAAATCCTAGTTTTGCAGTTTAATGGCATCACATTTTGTTGCACCTTGCTACTTTATATCTTAGGTATGATCCAGCATAACTTACGCAGTGTTTGGCATTAATCATTTGTAGACCAGGCTCACGGAAAGGAAATCTTTATTTTCTCCCAACTAAATAACATCCCTTTAATGTAATGGCATATGTCTGTAATAAATATTAACAATGTCATTGCCACCAGCATTGTAATTCAAAGCAATATGTTACATTATCTCTGGTAGAGGAGAAACTTGGTTGGCATTTCTCAATTCTGTTTATAGATTTTTTTTTCCCAATAGTTATATGTTTTAGATTTCACAGAAGATGGAAAGTTACCAACTGCTGCACCAAACATTATACTAAAAAAGAAAACAGAGGAAATTAAAAGCATTCTGTGTTACTGAAGTTAATTGAGATCTTCTTAAGTGATGTAATAACGATTACATCATAAGCGTGGATAAAAAATGGCATGTTTCGGTCAATATAAACTTAAATTTATTTTTCCATCTGCACGCAAAGCAGATAAATGGATGCAATATTTTTATAGGGAGGGTCACTATCGATTGCAGCATTTATTCTGAGGAAGGAAATGTGTATTTCTGATGGAATTGTCCGGCGCAATAACTTGGGCTCTTGGCTCCTAGGTCTGGAGATCCAACCAATCATTGGTGTCATATGGACCTGCGCAGGGGCACGGCTGCTGGGTGACTAAGGTATGCCCCTCGTCTGGGGAAGTTCCATGGAAATGATGGCCCTGGAATTGTACCATACTTGTACAAAGCTAACATACTACACATTTCTCCCTAGTTGAAGTATTAGCCAATTTTTTCGAGATTAATTTGCCCGTCGATTAGGTATTATCCCTACACTACACCTATGATTGTTTGCAAATACCAGATATAATACATTGCCTCTATTGTTTTACATGAACTGGGTCTAACTAGATTCGGGAAGATCTTTTGTGAGCCAATCTAGAAGACTATTTTGTGATATCTACTTCTGAATGCACCAACTTTCTTTAATAAGTCTCCTTAAATTCAAGTCACACTTCAACCCCCCTCAGTTTTATAGCTGACAGTTCTTGATCAGACTGAATCACTGCTACACAATATAAAACATAAAAAAGCCCTTTTACAGAACAGAGCTGGTAAACGTGTCTGGATCAACTGGGGCAACTTGGCAACGTAACAGCAGATCTGCTGTGATTTCATAGCGTCTTACAAGCTCTGCATTGGACAGCAGTACAAGGCAATTAAATAAGGGGAAGTCGGGTAAGAAAATTACGTCCTTGTGGACATCAGACTTTAGCCAAATAAAACCAATAAAACTGTTTTGTAAACAAAAAAGTCTATTCAGTATTCAACGAACAAAATGAGAATGAAAATAATAAAATCACAGTTATTGGATAATGACCAATATTTGTGGGGTGGGTAAGAGCTGAGATGGTTTTGATAAACACTATATTAATACGGCATGTTTCCTAGCCTGAACCCAATCCCCTCGCCGTCCAGTCTTTTGGTGTGTTTTTTTTTTATTATGGAAATCATTTATGAGGAAAAAAAAAGACAGATTCAGAATTCACTTTAAAATTATGTTTTGGGAAACAGCGATCGGTCTAAGAAGTCTTCGAGTTACAATTCGGAAATGAGTTGGTATGATAACCGCTAGAATGTTGCCAGCTTGGAACCGTGATGAATATTCGTAGTGTTTAGCGCAATAAAGGAACAATGATTTTTTTTTCCATGAACATCAAATCTTTTATTTTTTGCCATTATCCTGGAAAGCTTCATGCTCCGACGCTTGTATAAAAAATAATTAGGCTAGTATATTGCATCAAGAACCACTAAGGAGAGGTTAAATTTAGAACCGCTTAACTGCTTTTGACGACTAAATTAATGCAAAATAGTCAACCAGACGCTGTGCAATGTCTACCCCACCTTTACCCAGTTAAAATTGCTTAACACAAGAGCACTCCATGCAGATTTAACCCTCTTGGACCAATGGAAACATTAATATATCAAGTGATTTTCAACCCGTATGGTGCACAGATGGTTAATGTCACAGTGGGTTCTCACAGTTTAACACCAAATGCAGAAATTTATGGACATGGTCTAAAATCAACTGGTTTTGGACCAAACGTTGCTGCCAGTTGAGTAACGCATATTTAGCAGTATTGACACTAAATAGAGACAGTTAGTTTTGGCCTTAAACCTTGCATTTCTGCAGTCTTTTTAAGAAGCAGTAAGCAATTTTTATTGCACATTCACTCTCCCACGTACGAAGCCTTCTGATTTGTATAGAAAAACATTTTTGCTGTGCTTAATATATCAATACAACCATAAAAGATGATTATTATTTATTTGTATTACCATAACTGACTAATTCACATTCACTATTAGCTTACAAATGGTAAATATATTAAAAAGTACTGAAATAGCAACATGGTTTGCAATGTATCACTTGCCGTCTATTGACAAATACAAGTTCAAAGTAGTTTCCCAGTTATGATCTTAAAAATTAATTTGCTAACTGGGAGTGAGAAGAAAATATAGCATTGAGACGTAATTAGCAGATGATGAAAAGTATCACATAATATTTTTGCTAATGAGAAATATAATCGTACTAATTAAAAGATGTGTTCTCACATTATAGGCTCTGTTAAACATCTGGGGAAAGTTTTCTCATGTAACTTATGAGCTCATGTTGACATGTATGTGATATCGGTTTAATCTGCCATCATTCTCTTGAAAATATCAGCTTTGCAATGTATAGAGATGTCTGGTACAAGTTTCCATGAGCTCTGTTTGCAAGAGATAAGGTCCTAGAACAGTGGCCACCAGACCTTATGAGTGCAAAGATCTCTTTATAACATTACAACATTTTAGGGGCCCCTGAATACTGCTCAACATGCATTATTATTAGGAGATTTGCTCATATTGAAATTGTTTTGTGGTGCCCTAGTGGGCATGAGTCCGTTATAGCGCTATTGTTAAGCAATATTGATGTCCATCTGTCACCCTACACACCTGGCCCCATGTTCATCTGCTTTTCTCCTGTCATCGGGACAATGATGTATGAGATTGCCAAATGAATATGTTCTCCTCCTAAGCTTTTGTGACCATCCATGAATGGTTTTTAGAAGCTGACCTCTAGAAATGTACGTATTTTGCACCACTTTTAGTGAAACTAAATGGCAGTGACAAATCTGTCTAAAATCCAAGAAAATAAATGAGAACATCTCTCTTCTGAAGAGTAATATGTTTCAAGAGACTTTTGAAGCCCCAAAAGCTTAGGTAACTTTACATCTTTTCTATGTTCACCTCACAAAAAAGGTACCAATGTCAACTAAAAGACTCCATTCCCTCTTGGGCTAATATGGTTATAATTTATTGGCTTTCATATCCATGGAACATCTAGAGCTGGGCAGGAAAGGTCGCCTGTCTCTTGAATTATGATGGGGAAAAACTATGTTTCTGAGTATCAATTAACACATATGTTACCAGCAGGAAATGACGTTTCAGGAAACATGTGCAGTGTGACACCAGAGCCCAGAAACTGCCTGCTTCTACTTACTTTTGTACCCTTGTCAATGCTTTCCTGCTGAAAGGTGAAACGTTCCACTTTTGTACCAATTCGTGAATGCATTTCTTAATTGTCACGGAGCTTGATAGTCCGACTGACTACCTCGGCTGACTTGTGCTCCCTTAGCCTGGGACAACACACTCTTCCCCCGGTTTCCCAGTCACTAGCCGAGACTCATTGTAGGGTATAACCAAAAACCAAAAACTTTATTTTTCACACACAGGGCTGGATATAGCCAGCAAAGCACATATTAACATAAATCAAGATACTGAGATACAATAGGTACACAACCGCTCCCTCAATCTGTCTCCCAGAGACAGTAGGGTCAGTAAAGGGATTAAAATGTCTGTAGTGGTGGAACTGGGGGGGGGCTGATATATACAATATATTAATACACCATGGGGGGGCTGACTTATACAACATATTAGTGCACCATGGGGTGGGGTCTGACATTAAAATAAAACAAGGGTGGTCAGTCCCTGGTTGCAGATCCTGGCTGTCTGCCGGAGACAACCCCCTCAGCAAGTGATGGGATGATATACTGCTGGGGTAGACACAGAAGTCTTTACAAAGCCAGGGCCCATAGTTGGTAGGGAGGAGGTTGGCTCTCAGGCCTCTCCAGTGGCCCCAGTGATGGAGGGTTCCATCACATTAATATTTCGGTACAGCCCTTTTTATCTAAATTAGCACTTTATTGTGAATTATCCTCTTTCCATTAATAACAGTCCCGAAATAAACCTTTAGAAAAATATATATGTACAAATCAAATATACTGTATAGGGTCCGTAGTGATAACCCACCGTAGCCTAATTTGTTTCTTAATAAATTGTGTCCCACAATTAACACTGGAGACTGCATCTACATTTCCTTTGGGGTTACCAAGTATAAATAGAAATATTTTCCATATTTAAGACTTGAAATATTTGAGAGTTTACAGATCTGAGGTTCTGAACCTGCACAAAGATTTATTGGTGAGCTAAGGAGTTGGGAAATCATTGGATTACTTAATATAGAATTATTGAGATCTGTCAGTAAATTAGAGAGACCTGCCTTTGTCTGCAAATAAATCAGTGATGGGCTATTGGAAGGCAAATTACAGCTGGCCATGTGATTTATTGTTGAATTAGGGATGCTTCAATTATTGGCTTTGCAAATTATATACAAGTATACACAGCATGTTTTGTTAGATCAGTTCAGTGTGATGCTGTGTTACCCATAATGCAATTATTATTTGCTTTACACAAACACAATGTTTATACACACACACACACACACACACACACACAATTTAACCCAATGTGTACCAGACCCCCAGCAATAATAATGTAGCACAGCTTTTAAAGAGACGTGTTAAAACATCAAACGTGCTGAATATATTCTAATAAATACAATTTTAAACATACATAAAATAATATTCTTTATTCACATTTGAGAATACCACCAGAAGTCTATACAACATGCATATCTACCGACAAGATATGTAGACATATCTGGTTCTGCATGCTTTCTGAGGATCCACTGTTTGTGGACGTGAAGGGGTATATAATGCTAGTTAATGAGTTGAAATACTAGTATGGTCTTCTTTACTCACAAAATATTTACAATTACATACATCTTACAATCATACAGCTTGGTTACTTCCCATATGAGGTTAATATCATCTGCAAATAGTAACAAAGTAAATTAGGTTGAAAAATAAACCAATATGCCCATCAACATGATTTCTAATGTGATAGTTTTTAGTGCAAGGTTTTAGAACATAGTGTTGCAACTTTTTTGTCACTAATGTTTGTTTTCAAATACAAAATAATTTCTTTGGAATGGAAACAAATCAATTTATATCACGAAGGTCTGTTGATCCTGTGCTAATAATATGTTCTCTTGGAGCAAGAATTTTATACAGACTCATCTCATGCAAAACAAGGGATTCAAGTACCCAATGTCAATACAACAGAAATAAGTATTCAAGTGGAATTGTCAGACAGTACTGCTCATGCGTGAACAGCTTGCTTAAATGTTCTGCCCTCCCCATTAGAAGCCCATTTACATTATGGAGGATTATGCCAGACCAGCATAGACCCCCTAGAACAATGTACCTGGCACCGCGTGCCGGATTATTAAATCACATCCCATAGCTCAGCAGTAAGGTCAGTGGCAAGCCCCAGGGCAACACCTAAAGTAACTACATCACTGACCAGACAACAAAACACCTGCTGAAGCTGCTGACATGGTAAGGCCATCTATGTCCCAAGCTCCATCAATGACAGCTTGGTAGACCCCATGTGGTAAGACGATTTGCATTACAGACAAGCCTGAATATATATGATCCTTTGTATTGAGTGTAATTAATCAGGGTGTGGCTCTAAGTTCTTCAGGACCTCGGGGAAACATATTGAAGACTCCATCTCTAACAAAACTTTTAAATAGAATGCAATACATATTTTATTTAAAAAAAATACAAACCGGTGTTGTAACATTGTAATATATCTATGTTATACTTGCATCACCACTAAGCCGCTGCTTATGTAGCCTCAACTATTTAAAGAATATTGTCCTATAACATCACATATAGCAGATCATTCATATGATTTTCTTTTCATGAGTTTCAATTCTTTGCATCTCTCATCCCATAGCCCTCCATTCATTCTTTATTTTTGTTTATTACCAAATATGTTTATTTTGATCATGCACGTTCGTTTCGACGACAGGCCCTTCTGCTGGAGCAGCCCTCGTCCTCGTGTGTCAAGAGTAAGGAACGTATGTTCCAGCAGATTTGCTGTGATGAAAGCGTGTCAGAGGTGGATCGTGCTTGAGCTTTGATGCAGTAAATAAGCCGAGTGTGTAAGGGGGGGGGGTATTGGTTAAAACAAGAAAAGACAAATTGCCTTGTGCCAAACACCAGCAAAATGCTTTTTATGGATGTCTAGGAAATTATAGCTTGTGTCCATTAGCCCTTTCAGGGGTTAATATTGATGTTGATATTATTTCTGTCTACGACACCATTTCTATGAAATATTATGACTGGGAGTAGCAGCCTCGGTAAATCAAATCAATTGATGGAGCAGTTAGAAGCTCCGATTTTATACTCTGAACTAAGCATGAAATATCACGGAGGTTGTTCCTTAAAGTGATCACTTAATCATCATTTGTCTGCTCCCCTGCCCTATGCTTTCCTCAAGTCGCTCTCCCAGCTGATTTCCGCTGTCATAACTCAATCAGCTACATAATGGCACGCTACCTTTTACCTGTTACCGAACTTGTAAAGGCCTCGAAGGAAATTGCGTTTATCCATGCTGACAGATGTCAAAAGAAAACCACAAGCTCACGGTAGGGTTTTCTATGTCAGATATGCATTTCTGAGATGTAATTACAGGGCTGATTTTGTGAGCTATATCCATATGAATCATGTAATTGGGTGAGACTATGTTATTTCAGGTTAGAGGAAAAGAACTAATTTTTTTTTATCCCTGGTTGTTAAACAAAATCTACTGTCAGGCAAAGCATAAAGAGTTGTCACTTCTGTTTACTCAAGCAGAGAGACGTGAAAGCCACGTATAAAGTATGTTGTTGCTTACGATATAGGTTTGTGCCTTATTAATGGTAGTGAAAAAAGTATTGTGTCAGTCCAACGGAATGTAGAAGCGAAAACAAACCCAATATTTGTTTAAGGGTTTACAAGGACTTAGTCGGAAATAATGGCTACCTCCTGTGATGTCTGGTATGGACCAAAATGGCTGCCTACACGTGGATCAATTTCCTCCAATTAGGAAAAGAATTGCTAATTTACAGTCTCCCTGAAAATAATGCTGGTATTATAACCACTCTATCCAATAGCCTGCATACTAAATGTGTTAGTGTAGAATTCTGTGTACGTGGCAATTAAGCAATTACAGCACCGTGGAATATGGTGGTGCTATATAAATCAATAAATATTCATTAGTGGTTATTAGGTCACATTCATTCAGTTACAGTTTTGTACACTTATGACATTATTCTATGTCGATGTTCCAAATAAAAAGGATATCGTTGAAAGGAAAGTGCCAATAATACTAAAAAAAATACCTATTATTCTTTTTTTTTTTTTACAGCAGGCATTCCCTTTAAAATAACTAATAAATAAAACAAATATATTTTAAAAAATAACAATAAATGATCCAACTATCCAAAAATGTTGGGGTTCCCTCTTTGGTGGTGGACATTGGGTGTAGCATATTTATTTTTATATTTGTGTTGTTGACGTCTACGGAGCACATTTTCATTACCACCGACATGGCATAATTAATTTTTTTCGTTTACTAAGAATATAGACTTTCACAATAGTTAAAGTCAAACATCGTTTTGACAACAATTAGAGGTGTTGCACATGAATTAAATAGTTATCAGCTCAGAGACGCTATTTCTTCTCATACATTTAATAAAGTGATGTTTGACTTCTGGTTATTAAGATGAGAGTTGAAAAACTTCACACATCTGTTATCAGATAACTGCATCTGATAAGTCAGTCGATAGTGTGATATAACGTGCCAGACATTTTTAGAAATACATAACGTGTGCCCTTCTCACAAAACACCTCCCAACAAGTAACACATATATATATTTTAGGAATTGCATTAAAGAACATTAAATTTGTTCATGTTTAAAATATTTTTTTCTTTTTACCTTAATGTGGATAAAAATCTATAAAGCATTAGAGTTTTATCAGCAAGGATCACAGTCATGACCCGTCATTTCAAAATTGAATGTCAAGATTGTCTACTAATATTATCTTCTGACAAGCAGGTTAATATAAAGCAAATACTGATTATTATTCTAAAGGGGCCCATTGACTTCTAACCTCAACAAAGAGCCTGATGATGTGTATTTACTAATATACCGAGTGGCAAATAATTGGACAATCTGCAATTTTGCCCACCCTGCGACTCAATGGGTTAAACCCGAGAAAAAAAAAAAACCTACATTGTAAATTGATCACATCAACAAAAAAGGGCTTCCAATAACCCCCCCCCCAAATATAGGATATAATTAAAACAATAATTTTTAATTACAGTTTAACTGCAAGAATAATAGAAAAAAATAAATAAGAGATAAATTCTTTGGACAAAGTAAAAATATTTAACCATATATGTGCCAATAGAGTGATCGCTGCTATGCACTGTCCAGATGGCACATAATGGTTAATCCAGACAAATTCTTACAGAATGAATAAGGTGACTACAGCTCTATCCCAGCTAAATGAAGTCTCAGTTTATCATCATGGAATTATCGACATAGTTAGATGATACAGAAAAGAACTGATGGTGTAATCTCAAATTAATAAGTGCCCGCCTCGTAACAGTTGGTATTTATAGATGGTTACATAAATGCAACTGTACTTTCCGGGGAAAGATTAATAAAACATGGCACAGTGCCGGGATAATCTGCTGCCTAACCCAGATCATGTCAGGGCTAATTGAAAGGTTTAAAAGCTGCCCCGATCTGGAAGTTCCAGTGATGCATGGTCGGGAAGCAAATGCAGATCATTCCTTTGTCTTAACTGGACATGTATTACCAGTGTATATCATCTTAATTTCAGCCCAGACTCTTCATTGTCAAAACCTTTGAACAAAGGGCACTTAATAATTGCAGTTCTACAGGCATGAAAATAATGGCAATAATTTACTGTTGAAAAGGAAAAAGGGTGTTTGGCGATATGGATGGTTGGCCTTGCCCTGAGATCCGAAACAGTAGCGTAACCAAATGCACTATTAAATCGAAAGCAAGAAACTCCAATGGAAACTGCATTAAAGTGGTCAGGATAACATTATCCAGTTTTTCTAATTTGCTGAATGTTTTTATTTTACAGTCTGTCTTTATCTGATGTAATTTTAAAGAAATCAGAATTGATACTTGAAATGTAGAAGAAACAGAAAATATTCTAGATAGAAAAAAAAATCACTTTTTTATCAGAATTAAAATATTTACATAGATACCAGGGAATAACTACACTTGTAGTAAATTTGTTGATTGCATTTTATTTACAGAAGTCTCTGTAAACGCTCTACATTTCAAGAACATCTCTGACATGATCGCAGATCTCGAGTGCCTATGAGGATACATTGATTTGGATACATGCTACATGTTGGCTTATATTAAATAGGCTACTCGCTTTAAACGCTTATTTTTATGGATATGTTGAAGGACCTTAGAATATGGAACATGTTTACATGGTTAATGGAGTCAAGTGATTATGGGACAGAATTAAGAAATTGGAAGAATGCTAAGCGCTGAAGCCAAGTCTTCTCCAAGAAACAAGAGTGAGTGGTTGTAGTGAATAAATGGTACTTTTCAGGAGCAGTAAAGCGGTAAAGGTAATTACTATTAAAACAAGTTTTACATTTGCCGATCTCTTAAATTAATCTAACCTTTAAACTGTTCATTTTGTTATAGTCAAACATACAAACCTGCTTTTAAGCGAAAAGTAAAATCATTCTAAGATGTGTTTAATGACAATAAAAATCTTCACTTGCGTATGAGCACACACTTCACTGATTCCCACAGTGATATTCATTTCATTCCAGTAAGTTGGCTGCTAATTGGAATAAAGGAACATAGGGTAATCTATTCAGGTCACATCCCAGGAGAAGGCATTCTTTTGCGATTGCTCGATAACCTGTGTCCAGTTTGTCTGTTGTAATTTTGGGAAATAAAGTAGACTGTTTGACGTGTATCACTGGGGATACAATCTCATTTCTGGGTCACCTATACACAGAACTACAAAATAACACACGCTTGGTTTGTCTCATTGCCTGTAACATGAAACAGAAAGATATATTTGGGTTGAAGAATAACTTAAAACTCTTTAACAACTATTTAAGAAAAATCATTTAGGTATATAATAAAAATGTGTTAGTACTTAATGGACAAGAACAGAATTAATAGCTGGGAAAGCAAGACATGGAGGAGTCTGCTCATCGCTTCTTTCAGGAGAAGCTCACTGGGGTTTGTCTTGGTCAATATTGTAATCATCATCCTTTATTTATATATATACTTCTTTCAATCCATACAATCCAAGTGTGTTACCAAACTAGAACTGACAGACTAAGACAAACCTATACATTCGGTAAAGAGGACCCTGCTCACAAGCTTACAGCCTAGGCACTTTGATGAAGCATGGGGGTATCAGTGGGTTAAAATATTCAATTCTTCTGCAATGTACCTCTACAGTGAATAGACCCTTATTTAATTTAGCCCTTTCACATTTCTAATGCATTTTATATTTAGAAACATACCATTGTGGGACATAGGTCACCTTATTACAAGTAAACACCCATTATAATGTTGGACCTCTGCTTCCTTGCACCTGGGGAGCTGTACATATTGTATCAATAGCAACCGTGATTATATTTGATTTTTTATGCATGAATTAAAATCAATTTACTCAATGAAAAAATATAAGTTTTTGTATTTGGTTGTTATTTCAAAATTTTCAGGATTTGGCAGAAGATCAATGAGGCTGGGACAAAAATAAATAAAGAAAAAGACAACCACAAGAAAACGTAATGAAGGCAAAACATAGCAAAACTTTGTTGTTTAGAAACATGGTTTTTATAATCCACATCTCTTATTGAGTCATAAAGAACTCTTTATCTAATCTTTCACAATCTTTTATGAAAAGCATAAATTCATACAACATGGTATTTATTATAATCGTGGAATTATTTACAGGTGCTCCCATACATAAAATATGGAAATGTTCATCTTTTAACAATTATAACTATAAAGACGCTGATCAAAGCCTTGAGAAGATAGAATGTTGTTATAAAATGCAAGATAGATAACCTGAATACAGGTTCTTGCATTTTTATTAAAATTACTACTATAGACTAAGAACTCAGAGCAGGGCCTTCTTCACCTCCTGTACCAATGTGTCTTTATATGTTAATAATGAATCACCAATTTTGTGTTCTCTCAATTTAAATGTTATTGTTAAATTTCACTCTCCCCTATTATCCTACCAATACAGAATCTGCCGGTGCTTTATAAATATAACGCAGGGCCATAACTTCCATGGGGCAAGAGGGGAAGATGCCGAAAAATGGAACAACACACATAAAGTGCAGTAACCGGACGCTTTAAATTATTTTCTATCAACATCTCCCATAATGCAAAAGACACACCAAGAAGTAGGTCTGTGAATGTAAGTAAGCAATATTAGCAGATTGGGTCCCAAGATCCTTCCCGATTTCCCACCAACATATATGCATGATATGACACATTGCTAAGTGGTGCCCCTAGAGGTTACAATTAGTAACTGCTACCTTCAAGACTCATCTCCTGATGAAGAAAACCACAAGAATATAACCCTAAACTGACCCATGTTATTTTTTCAGCACTGTGAGCACCACTCAGAGCCCAGCCACATCGCTGTGACATAAGCCATACCTACATCTCACAATCTGAAGGTCTGAATGGCTCTGGTGCTTATTGTACCTATGACCACCTATAACATAAATGGAACTTGGCAATATAAACTACTTTTATTAGCTTGTGGTCCATGTAATTCATGAAACTACATTGCTAGGCTTTGGGGAAATAAGTAATGTATGATCCCTCCAAGAACCCTGAGAATGCAACTTGCGCTTCAGAAGTTACACAAAGCATTTTCTTGGTGACTGACACTGCCTGCTTACAGACATTGAACCATCTGCCAATGGTCATTTAGTACTTTTGTGGTCAAAAATGAGCATTTCTAACACAAGAAGCAGTGAGAGAATATCATTTGGTTGTCATGTGGTCTCAGCTAAATTGCTGAGATGTGCTGAGAGTTTGAGAGTCCTGCAGCTACAGAAAACAAGGTGGATTTCAGTGGAGAATAACTGATAATCTATTTTAAAAGCCAAAGTTAATTTAAAGGCTTGTTGGCTTTTTAATAGACAGTTGTGATGGAATTTGTGGATCTTTGCATATTTTTGCTCAAAAACATCTAATACACTATAAGTGTGCAAGAGCATGGCCCGCTTCTGATTTTTGTTTTGCATGTGTTCGTTAAGTTTCGTTATTGGTGATCTTACAATTACCGGTAATGTGTATTTCTCCCTTGCTGTAGTAGCCCAAAAGAACAAAATATAACAACAATAATCTACACATTCTCACATTTGAATGTAATTCTTTGAATGCTACATAAATATATTTTGCTTAAATATAATACTGTGATAAGATGGGAACTGTAGTCGCTTCTTTGAACATTATTGCCTTTTGTCCCCATTGCTTTTTTGGTTGGCCCTCCTCTTAACTACTGTTGGCTATCATGTCCTATTGGTTTCATGTTAAACATGATTGCAGCCCTAATGGACCTAGATTGTATCTCCAACAGAATTGAAAGTCTAGGGATCCGACTATCTGGCTCAGATGCTAGAGACAACCTGGCTGAGCGATCTACATGAAAATTGATGATCTATACCATATAGCTGTTGATACCTCATATAAGTATGTTTTAGCTTAATTTCCTCTTTGATTTTGTGTTCACGTTAAGATTTACTTTGAAAGAAAAGTATACGATGAGAGCCAACATGTATATTATTCATTGCCATGTGCACAGAAAGACCAGAGGTCATTTCAGGGACACATCTAAAAAAAAAAAAGTTGATTTTACTAACCAAATATTAAAATATAAACTAATCCTGTTTTCCTCGTGAAAATTTTAAATAGATTCCTAATATTAAGGACCTGTCCATTAAAACAAAATTTTAATAACCACCCTTTATTTTTCTTGTGGCAGATTTTAGGATTCTTAGATGTTGGAGTTACATTTTAAATATTGATATACATTAAAACATAAATGCTCACAAGAAAACCATTGACTGAACGGTTGAGATTAGAATACATAATCCACAGCTGGTGGACTACTATAATTAGTACTAATCAGATGGACATTTTAACATACATAACATCGTTTTATTTATATTCTTAACAGATTATGAAAACAGAAACACAGCGAGGTCCAAGAGGGTAACCTTTTCAAATATTTGTCTTCACAGAATGGTGATCAGGTTAGCATTTAGAACAGACATGTCCATTCTTTAGAATTTTTGGCCCAATCCTTATGAAAAATAGCTATCATTATGATGATCAACAGCAACTTTTCAGTGAAACAGCTGTTTTTTGTTTAATATTCAAGACTTGACTGCTTTTAAAATTAAATGAAAACCCAACCTCCTCCCCTTCATTCACCACCCCTTGTTGCAAACATGCTCATACCAACATCTATATTTAGAAACATGTAATTGCATTGATTGCTTGGGATTCAGTGGTAACCCAAAACCACGTTAAATAATTAAGATTTATAAGATCAATTAACCAGTTTTCATATTAGGGTGCAGAGTCTATTTCAAATTCCAATTAAATATAGCTGCGTTAAATAGATACCATGTTATGATGAACTTTTGCTCTCAAAAAAGTCAAAGTTGGCGTTAAGAAACTAGAAGATTGTATGAACGTCTGAATAGTGAATGAGTATGCTGGAAAGTAGATGCCTACTTTTTTTGGCTTAAACAGCAGAAAGGTTATTAAAGATGTGGAATGAATGGTCCAAGCGTACAAGTGTACTCTTGTTTCTTCCAGTTATGACCTCTCTTGAGAGTGCCAACATTGTCTGAGACAGCTGTATAAAGTAAGACCTGTAGGCAATCTGGCCCGTCCTACATCAAGAGTACTTACCTATATTTATTTTATTTATTTTTGTTAATTACACATTAATTAGGATAATCCTAATGGTGTCCCCATAGGCCTCATATGGCCAACCTGATGAAACGTGAGCTGGAAAGTATGTTATCACTGCTGGTGTAACCATGTGTCCTTCATATGACCTTAAAAAATGCAACTTACATTAAAGGTTTTAACTGGTTTGTGTGTTAAGGAACAAAAACTTTCAATAGGAACTGCGCTTCGTGATAGAAGCATCTGATGTTCAGAAATGTATTATTTTAAATTTGCTCTTTTTTACAATAATAATAAAAAGGTGAATGGGATGTTAAAATGATAGAAGGTCTTATTTGTTTGCACATAAGTTACCACATATATGTAGAAAAGGAGGCCTTGAAAACAACACATATAAGAGAACTTGAACGCAAATGTACTCTACCAGAAAAAGAAACCTCTACAGCGTTCCTTAAATAATAATACACCTATAGAAAAAATGTAGGCAGTCTTTCAGCCCAAGCTTTCAAATAGCCATACGCTTTTTCTCATCTAAGTATTTCCTATGGGTGTTGACAGGCCAACTCACATGCCTTTCTTGTTGGCCAAAGTCATCAAAGTCTTTCCAGCCTTGCACCAGCCCCTTTGGGATCCCATTAAAAATAAATTTTGCTTTTCTGTGGCTTGTACACCCTACGGGCAAGAGCAGGGTCGTAGGAAGAATGAGGCAAGAGAGGCACTTGCCTCAGGCGCAGCTGTGAGGGGGCACACAGCCGTCCGATCAGCAGCTGCAGGACTGGTTGGGGAGATCCCAATCCCCCTCTAACTGGCCCAACATTAGGGAGCATGAGGCCTGTGTATATTCGTGTTTATGGACAGGTGTGTGTGGGCAGTCATGTGTAAGGCCTGTGTATGTGTATTTGTGTGTTTATGGGCAGGTGTGTGTAAAGGTAGTGTGTGTGTATATGGGCAGGTATGTGTAAAGGCAGTGTATGTGTATATGTGTGTTTATGGGCAGGTGTGTGTGGGCAGGCATGTGTAAGGGCAGTCTATGTGTATATGTGTGTTTATGGGCAGGTATGTGTAAAAGCAGTGTATATGGGCAGTTGTGTTTAAGGACAGTGCATGTGTATATGCGTGTTTATGAGCAGGTGTGTTTAAAGGCAGAGGTGTGTAAGGGAAGTGTATGTGTGTTTATGGGCAGGTATCTGTAAAGGCCGTGTATATGAGCAGTTGTGTGTAAAGGCAGTGTATGTGTAGATGTGTGTTTATGGGCAGGTGCATGTAAGGGCAGTGTATGTGTATATGGGTGTTTATGGACAGGAGAGTGTAAAGTCAGTGTATATGGGCAGTCATGTCTAAGGGCAGTGTATGTGTATATGTGTGTTTATGGGTAGGTGTATGTAAAGGCAGTGTGTGTGGGCAGGTGTGTGTAAGGGCAGTGTATGTGTATATGTGTGTTAATGGACAGGTGTGTGTAAAGGCATTATGTGTGGACAGTTGGGTGTAAGTGCAGTGTATGTGTATATGTGTGTTAATGGACAGGTGTGTGTAAAGGCAGTGTTTGTGTATATGTGTTTTTATGGGCAGGTGTGTGTAAAGGCAGTGTGTATGGGCAGTAGTGTATAAGGGCAGTGTGTGTATATGTATGTGTTTATGGGCAGTGTATGTGTATATGTTTATTTATGGGCAGGTGTGGGTAAAGGCAGTGTGGAAGGGCATTGTAAATAGCTGGGGGGCACAATTTTCCATTCTTGCCTCGGGCGCAAAATGAGCTAGTTACACTCTGGGCAAGAGCAACAGTCGAGTCGAGCTGGTGTTTAATTAACTGTAAGCCGGTACTGGAACAAAGAGATGATTGGTAATACTAAAACTACAAGGTACCAGTGATACCAGATACCATTCCTTCCCTATTCACTTTTTTATATTTTAAAAAAGTGGATCTCTTCCTCTAAAGACCATCTCAGAAATCCTATGGGTAAGAAATTAATGTTTTAAAGGCAAAGGCAGTGCCTTTAAAACAGACATTGTGAAAGTAAATTATCACTGTAGTGAAATAGTTAAACCAAGAAAAAGTAATAAAAGACCCAGACTTTGTTGCATAAATAGCTGGTTAAGAAAGGGGGTTTTCACCTGCCATAAGTTAGCTGGCCAATTTCTGCCAAGCATGCGGTACACATTTTTCCACCACGTTTGGCAAGAAGAAAGCTTATCTTTTCCATGCAGAATTATGTATATCAAACCTCAATGCTGTCTCAAGACTACCTAAATATTATTTCCAGACAGAATTCATTTGGGGGGAAAAAAAGGTAGTTTGGAGTTGCGGATCAGACTGAGAACAAACAAGGAGATCGGCCTGTCTGATATCATCGAGAAAGTTCTCAAAGCAGTGACGTACAACGGATTTAAAAAAATCTATATATGCACGTTGATTAAAAACTCTGCAAGGAACACATCTCCTAAAAGTCTGGGAACTGGGAGGTGGGGAAACAGGCAAATGCATAGCCCAAGGACCGGTGCTTCCCTGTGAAGTGATAAAAAGGTAGTGGTGCAAAAGCAAGGGCCACAATGGATACCGGATGCCTAAGTCTTCATCTTTGAGGGCTTGCTCTCCCTGAAAGAATATGCAACCACTTCCTTCCACCTCCAGCCATAAGGCTTGTGGGAGGGCCATATCTTCTTAGTCCCTCTCCAAAGAGAGGGACCAGTGGAAGACAAGGCAAGAACCCAAAAACGTAACTCTGCTAAAGAATTCCTGCACTAATCTGCATGTATTAAAATGCAAAATGGACTCTAATATGCTTTTTATGTGAAAATAGCGCTGGAGTGCTGCTTTAATAAAATAATTATATTGATTGCTGTTGGAGGATAAGCTAAATGTGTCTATAAGTGAATTTATTCTTGACTTATGTATGTTTTGTTTTTAACTTGAATATCTTTGTTTTGCCAGTGACAAAACTGAATTTAATTTAAACATATAATTCAACTTATTGGTCATCCAATAATTTCTATTTTTCCCTTAGTTTATATCAGTAGGAGGAATGTCTGGAGATACAGTGGTAGTAGATATGGTTTTGAGTGATGTCATGAAATCCAAATAGTTTGGTGGAGCTATGTTTTTCCAAAATTGCTGAGACTTATTCAGTCATCCAAATAAACATAGTCTTTTGTCCCTGTATCAACGACTGATAAAGTGCCTGGAAAATACTCAGTCACATTAAAAAAAATAGGATATCTTTGGAAAGATACATCTGTTTGTCTCTGTAATTAGAAACACTGTCTAGTCAGTAACACACATGTACGCCATAGGAGGGGATGGAGTATAATGTCTTTTTTCATGTTCCCTGGGCAAACATTATATTGACCAAGGACCGTGGATTTTTTCTTGATTAGAAAGGTTGGTTTAAAAAAAGTCATATTCCTATTTTAAGTGTGTATTTCTCAATTTTTCACATATGTGATGGGATTTTACAACATTGTAATTATCTCTTGACAAAATTTGCAACACAAGGAACTGAGACGTAAAAATGGCGCTTGGAGAAGGGTCAGATACACTGTCCTCACATGCAGAGGCTTTGCCGCCTGCTGGTTCAAATATGCCCTTTAAATTTCGGGGCTTGAAGCTGCTGCCCTTTTTACCTCTGTTGCTCCATGAACGTTATAGACCCAACAGAGATAGATAAGCTAACGTTGTAAAAACAGATGGACAACACTGATCTACCACATTAAATATTAAGATAACTTTAAGTCATAGATAGATAAATAAGTGGATGACATATAGAATTATTCCCTAACCTGTAAATTGTAATGGGGTTGCCCCTTTAGCATGCATAGTACAATAGTATATCATGCACAGATCAGATATTTCTTCACACCTCACCTAACTCACGGTAGATTCAATAACCCCACAGAAAGGGACAGAGAGGGGAGAAGAACTGTAGATGAAATAAGCGAATGCTGCTGTTACGGTAGTAAACACCAAAAACCTGAAGAATATAACTGTACGTTTAACTCCAACTATCTAACAACAATGCCAGCCTTAATTTAATTCCAGATCTCTACCAAGGGGACATTCTATACACAAATTATCATCTCATTTTTTTGTCTTTTTAAACATATTAAAATGAGGAAGACCATCCTGAGAAAATAAATTCAATATGCTGGAATTATGAATAACGTACAATAAAATAGCAGGGAAAAATTAAAGCATACATGTGTTGTTAATTTGTCAAGCTATTCTGGATATAATTGAGTTTTCCAGCAATGCTAAATAGCTGGTCATCCAATCATGCTTAATTTGTATTGTATCCACATGTTCCTCAATAGAACAATAGGAACAAAAAAACCCCCTCTAATTCGATCATCAAATATATCCATTGTTTGACCCTTTGGGTTGAAATCTTGCCCGTCTGCACTTAATTGTATAATAATGGGTCGCTATATTTCCTGCGGCTGTATTATTGCAGATTTTTTTTTATCTGGTTCCATGTGATAATATAGTATAGAACACATGGGAGATGTCATATTGAAGCCTATCAAAGCCTAATCACTGCAATCGGAGCCCCTGTTAGCATGTGCATTGATAAAGAATAAGTGCACCATTTATAGGTATCCCCAATAACATGAAATTTAAATGTTTGCTTCTCAACACTTTTATCAAAGCATGGAATAATAAGTACAATTCCCAGTTACATGTGTATGATTATTGTTGGGTAAAAATGATTGTATACTTCATATAAATCAAATAAGTCTGTTAAATGATTTGGTACAAAAGGACATGTTTACAGAGAACAAGCTATAAAGTCATGAAAGCTTTAAGATTCGAGAACACACAAGTCATTTTGGTATTTGAGGTCATGAAAAGCTTATCCTACAAATAACGGTGTTTATTAGAGAATTATCTGCTTAGAAAATGAATTTTGCTCAATAATACCATTAGTGTGGATATGTTTCCAAAGAGGACATATTGTGTCAAATTAAAATACCTTTGTTGGCATAAAAAAGAATTTACTCGGATCTCACATCATGTATAGTATGTGACCTACTAAAATAATAATAATGATATTGATAACAGCAATATAAATAGATGAGCAGAGACAAATCTCTGATGCTGAAATACAATGACATCTTTATAAAGGTTTTCTGTTGCTTACTAAATTCAGGGCTGGTCAAGTCCAAGTTTAATTACAAAATTAGAATTAGACAGATTTGCAGCAAAGTTGAATATAAATTATATTACAGCCAAAAGAAGCAATAGTCTGAATCTTGTGAAACTTCGATTCAAAGACACAATCTAGGACCCTCAAACTAATAGTAGGAAGATGGAAATGCAGATAGCAGCCTTGCCATCAGCTTACAACTATAGAACAAATTATTGAATTTATATGAATGTGATGATACTCTACACTACTGTTGTTTTAGTTAATCAGAGGGAAGAAAATGTTACTATAAAGACAGTTTAAGGGGTAAAAATAGACAATCTCAGTGTTCTGCACAAGTCAAGTCTTTCACTAGGCAGGTGGGCTATAACTAAATGGTCCTTATCATTCATGAGATGAAAACCATAATTAAACAGATTGAACGGGGTAAGGTCGCTGACAGTAGTTTATTGATTCTGACTATGTTTTGTATATAGTAATCATATAATTTTGTATGTTCTTATTTTCCAAAGTCAATACAGATAGCCCCTTTGGGATTTTCCTATCTGTTAGATTGTACATATGACATAAGGTTACCCTTAAGGTTATAGAAAGGACATTTCATGTTCAGCATTGTAAAGGGTTCTTTAGACAGAGAGAAATTGAATAGATGAGTGTTTTGCAAACAAATGAACAGTGGTAGAGTACATACATATAAAGTAATGTTGGATAGTCGCCCAACTAAAGTGAATATAAAATGATGAAACCAATAACTTCTGATTTTCATAAACATCTTATGTTCAGTAGGCTACAATATTATGATGAGACAAATAAAAATCCTTAAGTTTTCCGAAATTTTCCATTTGTTATTTTTTGTTTTGAAAATAAAAAGCAGCTATCTTTCATTTATTATGTTCCTTTGCAAAGGGATGGATATAAAATAAGCATTAGAGCTGCAGAAGAATAAGTAATTCAACTACAAATAAGAAGGTATGAATACCTGTGTACCAAATTTAAAATTATACGTTGTTAAAAACAGTTTAATTCTTTGAAATGTCATTTATTAAAAAGTGTACTCTTCACCTAACAATTACCCCTTATAGTTAGAAAAGGCATGGCTCTTTTAAGTATGTCACCAATATAATTGAAAATACAGGGGCTGAGTGGGAGTGTGGCAGGTGCTAGTGGGGGACCTGACAGGGACTATGAGGGGATATGACAGCGTTAGTGTGTGGGTGTTAGAGCGAGTTTGCATGTTAGTATGTGTTAGTCTGTATGTGTGCACCACTTGTGGGGAGGGGGGCGCCAAGGAAATCCTGCATCTAGGCGCCAATAACCATAGGCTCACCCATGGTTCCCAGCTCTGGTGAAGATGCAAGGTCACAGATTAATCAATGTCATGTGACCTTGCATTACTGTCAGGGAGGTGGAAGCAGAGAGGAGAGCTGCACTTTATGGAAAGATCATTATAAGTTGCATTCTCACATTAACTTTGTGAAGGGACTGACTGAACATTTTAGAAGAAGGGAGTTGGTGACTGGGTAGCATTTTGTGAGGCACAATAAATTAAATTTCTTTATCTCTGGTATAGTGGTGTAAGTGTATCCTTTTAATGGTTAATAGCTAAACATTTAAATGTTTGAACTTTAATCCTAAATTCATGTTATTGCTGTGTAAGCATGTGCATGTCTATCGTGCTTATACTGCTTTATACTTCATAATTTTCACGTGAATTACTATGCACTGCTGAAAGGGTTTAACATCTACAATGTTATTTATAGAGAACCAAATTTAATTATCATATTACTAGAACTTAACAGTAAATCACACACTTAAAAAATAGTGGCACCAAAGGCTAAGAGAGGCCCTGCCAGTGCAAATCTAAATTGTGCAGATGTCCTAGTTGTGGTGTTTTGTTGTTCTCTATTTAATATTACCATCTTTACAACAGGTTTGTACAGATGCCCCAAAGGCAAATGTTTTGTCCTTTAGTAAAAATGACAGCACTGTATACAGTTATGTAGGTTACAATTGGGGGGGGGGGGACCGCTTTATCTATTTTGTCTTGCTTTTATTTCATTTTGTTCCAGTAAGCCCCCTTAATTGAAGGCCTGGAGGCTGCAATTGTCTGTTGTGATATTTTGGGTGTCAGTCCCTTCTCAAACGCCGCACTGAGCTGATGGTTTATGGCAATGCTAATGAAGTCTGTTGCTCCATAGACTTCCATTAGTCAGAGTGGGTGAGTCATTCCATTGTTTCCCATAGACAGTGTGATATGGTGGGCAGGGATAACAAAGCTAGGATGTATACAAGTGGAATACTAATGTTATCTTTACTTGCACTAGAGTGTGTATCCCCTTCTCTACTGGAACTCAGTTAATGAGATCGTCAGGGCATGTATCATACATTGGCATGCATGTGTTATTCATGCTGGTAGCTGACGTGTCTTAAAGGGTTCCATAATTAAGTTATATTTTGAAAATTTGTCTTTTTATGTTCCAAACTTTGTTCAGCACAACAGAATTCCCAAAAATGCCCCAAAAAGAAAATCTAGATATAGCGAAAGCAGTTGACCTGAAAGGTCAGTTTGTAAAAATCTGAAATTAAGTATATTGTGTGAAAAATGCTTTTGATTATGTGTGCATGTATGTATGTATGTATGTATGTATGTATGTATGTATGCCCGCCCAACAGTGCGTGCTTCTTTACTCCTCTGGCATCAGGTAAAAAGAAAAACCCACAATTTATTCCAATATCATAAAGACAACAGTAATGTTCTCTCTTTAATACTGATGATGGGTCTCTCACAGACCAATATTTGTGTTCTTCTCTGTCTTGATCTGTCACCAGGTGTCTCCAGATGCCATGCCTTCATGAACATTTGCCGGAAGCCGTCAGTTAAAGAATGTCTTTACTTGTATATACAAATTTTTTTGGCTGGTGATAGATATTAAAATAGCTTCAAAAATATTCATGTTCAGCCAAAGCTCAATTCACAATTTCTTATATAAGACACAGTTTCCTTCCCACATAGTCAAAAGACAGACCCACTTATATTTAAAGCAAGATTGTAGTAGCTGATTTGCGCATTGTGAGCTTTTTATTTCTTGTACTTGGCCTTCTTCTTACAGGGGATGTAGGTGACCATGTCTTCATCCTGAATCTGGATATATCTTTTATTGGGAAGGAAGACTTCAGCCATTTACCCAGTTCTTTTTCTTTCCATGGCCTGGAGAGTTGTTATAGGACCCTGAGGCAATAGAAATTTAGGTTTTACAGGAAGGCCAAGCATGGGAAATAAAAAGCCCACATTAATGTGTAAACCAACAAATAAAATATGCCTCTAAGCTGTGTGTGCACGCATGGACATCTTTTGTAAACAGAGCATACAGAAAATCGATTTATGTACGAGGCTGGCACCTCCCCTCTTGGACTGGACTGGACTGCCAATCACTGAAGGAGCAGGTCTGATTGGGAAGATTATGGATCTGCCTCTAACTGGCCCCAAATAAAGGGATCATAAAGTCTGTTCATAAAGACCTCTCTTTCACTGCTCCCTCCCGATGCTGCCAGCGATTGATGTGATGTCATATCCTGGCACTCAGTGGTGAAGCCATGCAATGGAGCCCTGAAACAGAGGTCTGCAAAAACAGACCTCACACTCCCACCACAGTACTTCAGAAGGGTAAGAGATGGGAAAAATGTGAGAGAGACTGAGAAAGGAACGAGAGAGTAAGAAAATGGAGAGATAAAGAGAAAGATATAGGGGATAGATAATGAGGAGAGAGAAAGGGGAGAGATAAAGGGCAGGGGAAGATAATGGAAAAAGAAGATATGTGAGAAAGGGGAGAGATGGTGAGAAAGGGGAGAGATGGTGAGAAGGAAGAGATAATGAGAATGATGAGAGATGGGGACAGAGTCCAATGAGAAAGATAAAGAGACAAATATGAGGAGAGTAAGTGGAGAGAGAGAGAGAGAGAGAGAGAAGAGATAGAGGAGGTTTAAAGAGAAAAGGAAAAATAAATAGAAAGTGGTGAGATAAAAAGAAAAGGGGTTGATAGAGAGAACGAAAATAGATAAGAGGTAACTGGGTAACTCCTTCAACATTGCATCACGTAACAATTTCAAATACTCATTGATGTTTTATTTAATGGAACATACTGAATAAAGTAGTCCAAACTTCAAGGTATAGAATAAAATCTTAACTAAATATGTAAACCTCAGATTGTATTGCTGTGATTTCATATAATACAAATAAAAAAAAATAGGTTTTATTAGCTATGACAGAGAGGCTGTGCCAAAAGTATTCAACGCTCACACACTTGTAACAGGAAAAAAAGTTTGCACAACATAAGATTTCTGCGCACACCAACTACTAAGAATTAGAAGGAACATCGTTTGTAAATGAAATTGAAAAACAAGTAATTTTAATTCTCAATTTAGCTAAAATGAAAAGTATATATTATGGAAAAATTTTGGTTCTCCCACCCAATGTAAGTCTCTTCCTTAATTTGGAAGCTCAGTACACAAATTCTGCATATACACATCAATTATTAATTTAAAAGAACGGTATAGGACTTGTACCGCATTATTAAACTAACCCGCCCACCCTTTTGTTAAAATCATTGCCAGACATCAACCACACGCTTGACTTTCATTAGATTCCTCGATGCCCCACGTACACTCAGAAACACTTCACGGAGCTTTCGTTCCCAACAAATAATTAACTAAGATTGAACCAGCAGCAGTTCCTTGCATGTCATCCGTTTGATATGAATAATGAGGCTAAAAGGTTAACACGGGGTCATAGACGGTTTCCTATGCTTAAACTTATTTATTCAGCGAAATGAGAAATTGATCACATTATTTTCTATAGGAGAATCTGATTCATTACAATCAGTTTTAAATTGGCAGTTTTGGCTGTGGGGCATTTGCAAAACATTATTTATGCCTGAACAGGCAGCGGTAAGGTCATTTAACAACTTGTTATCACCTCTCTGACCCTTTCATGAACAATTTTCTGAAACGTGCTTGAAACTAATTGGAAAATGACAAAGGTATAATTACTAGGGCTGTATGAATATTGGCAGCAAGGTACGTGCATAACACTTATATGGAATAATGGCCACAATTCTCCCACGATATGGTGAATACAGAACTAAAAAAGATTTTATAACAGATAAACACCAAGTCCGCCCAACTATTTCTGCAAGTAGTTGTTGTGAAATATCAACTACTATTCTTTCACAGTTCTAAAGTATATATATTGATTTTAATATTTCAATATTCTTTTAAATAAAAAAAATTTATGCAAAATTCTTAACAGTTGCCAGGGTCAGGCTAAGGGTGTACCATTCCTTTGAGGTCTGCGAACCAGCTGCAGTTTCAGAGCACCAGACCACCACATCTCTCTCACTACAGGAGGTACACTTTGGGCTGGGGCATCCTGCTATGGCATCTCAAATTATAAAAGATGGCCATGAGTAATTGCAAGATTTTTGCTTCTTTGGACCGCTTTTGATAGGTACCGACCACTGTAGACCGGGAACACCCAACAAGAGCTGCAGTTTTGGAAATTGCTCTGACCCAACCGTCTAGCCATCACAATTTGGCCCTCTTCAAATAGAGTCGCTGGCACCGACCTTTAACTCCTGACGCCGAAACTTGGCCTGGGGAGGGAACAGGAGTTAAAGGTCCAAAAGAGTGACTCTATTGGTGGCCGGCATGGGCCTCCTCTAGCATCAACCAATTTGTTGATCCAGAGGAGGCCCCTGCAGGCAACCAATAGAGTCAATCGCATAGACCTTTAACCGCTTGCGTGAACCTACGGCTTTCTGCTCCCATTAACCCCTGAAATGCTGCATAGATCAGGTAGTCTGGATGCGGAAGGGACCAGGGAGATTAGTTGGAGATATTAACGAAGATAATGATGAACACAAAGATTTGTGTACATTTTGCCACCGCCATGTTTGTTTCTTCAGTATTCAGGCTGACCAATGGAAACGCACCCTTCAGGTTCGTTTTCACGTTTGCCCGAATTCGAACGTACAAGTCTAGTGGTCATGATGTTACGGCTGATTGGTGGACATCAATCCATATTCACAGTACACCTGCTTTAAATGTTCATGGGCCCGGTGCATTAAAACAGCATCAAAATATACACCAAAAATCCAAGGCACTCATGGGTCTATATATGGGTATATATACACATACACACACATACATATACACACACATACATATACACACACATGCATAGGCGTCTATGATAAACTGTTATAGATTAACTATGCTTGAATCCTGGTAACTTGGGGATATGAAAAAAATTTCAACAATATAAAATATTTACGTTTTTCTGTGGACCTTTTTGCCTTTCTAATTTGACATCTGATTTACAAACAAGTAAATTATTCAAACAACACTGGTCCTGCAGTTTTGTTCTGCTAAACTCTAATAAATCCATGTAATAAACAACCATACGAGACTGTGCTGAAAGTTTCAATGTTTTTTTCCTTTGAAAAACAAAACGGTTAACTCGCTATAATAAATTTACATGTTCATTTCGGAGACAGAATGTAATCAGCTAAGCCACTCTTAAGACAATTTTAATAAACCTCTATTTAGATAACTATAAACAGTGAAGGTTGTAACAATAATGTTTAGTGCCGTAGCATGATAAAGTGGCAACATTTGTACTGTATGTTTTAAATTACAAGCAATTTAAGTGGGGAGGCAGAAAACTAGCTCTTGGGTTATGAAGCTTGACATTCTTAAGCCTTCTGAGACCAAGAGAATTGCAGTGTATTAAATATTCCTTGTAATCTTAGAAGCAACTGTAATTGAAAGGTACAATCCCACCTTGGGCTACTGGGAATTTATGGAGCAGCTTTTTAAATGGTCTAATGTGTTTTTTTTTTCTGGTGTTGCTATATGGTATATACGTAATATGGCTGTAAATATACCTAGGGTTCTGCATACACTATTAAACTAAACTTCTTTAAATTAAAATTTTTGTATTCCACTATTTTGTATGGCTAGATTTATTAAAGGAACACTCAGGCATGTCAAATATTTATATTAAAAAAAAAAAATTCTAGTCTCCTTATCACCTGCGGAGTGTTTCTATGAGAAATACTCTCTGTGGCTGCCAAGCCTCTCGTCTTGTAGGGCTCATTCCAACTGGTTTATTTCGACTTCGCAGGTCTGAATTCTACTAGATCACATATACCAACTGTTTATTGGTTTTGCAGGCAAACAAATTAACATTTGATTAAAGGTCAAATGAGCTTCCAAAATCTCCTTTTTTTTATTGAAAGAAACATAAAAGTAAAGTAATGCAGGTTTAAAGGGTCAGTGATGCCCAGTATTTGTTTGCTGCATCGATGCCCATTCTTCAGATTGAGACAGCTGCATTATGGGAGGGTGTTTGCATACTCAAAACATATCCTGCCATTAACTTTTGATTGCGATGAATTGCTTGCCTGACGTGCTATGAGGGGTTGGAGCAGGCATCTCTGCAGTATGTTTCATATGCCAACATCAGTCCCTTTAAAGTTTCGATGGGCACAGATTTACATACACGCCCATGCCACGATTACACTTAGATCAACTTTCTGAAACACTATACAGAAAACTGTATTTCATTACAACAAATACAAAGTCCAAAACAAAATGTACGCTCCACCGAGCACTAGCTAAACAACTACGGGATCCCTTACTGTAGTTGAATGGCTTGTTCTTTTACCAACACAATAAACAAGAACTGCAAATGCTTGCCTTTGCACGGATCACTTTGTACACCACTAACGCCTGCCTCTCAGGAAACAGTTTTGTCTGTTTGCCACAGTGCCAAAGAGTATCTAAATGCCAGGGAATATCTTACTGCCGTTGGATCAAGAGGGTTGGAATCTATGGGTAAGATTTCTCAGCTGGTATGTGCCAGGCAGTTTGGAACTGTGAAGAGCAGCAGTTTACCTTCGTTATTCTTCAAATACGTAACACCCCAGTAACTCAAAATGTAAAAATTACAAATATATAATAATGTGCACAACATCCCGCTAGACTTTGACTTAACAGAGCTTTCAGATAGAAGCCAAAAATGTTCTTCATTTACTGTTGGAATTTTCAGAAAACCAGGAGCTATCTACTTAGTTCTCTTTTCCTGTAGGTGTCGGAGTTAAGGCTGATGGTTTACAGACAACAAACACTAAGGAAGTCAGAGTGCATCTCAGTAAATCAGCTGAGACTGGATGCTGACCGAGTGATCTTCTTAGACTGCTATTGCAGTGTTATGAAGATTCCCTCTACTGGCAGCAAGTGACTGTCGGCAAGCAGATTACCGTCTGCAAGCAGGTAGTGCTGGTCAGCAGCTTGTTACTTATAAAAGCACAAAGGTGTTTCCCTGGATTTTATCAGTGTCTCTTTTCACAGACACGATAAGTACTTTCCACATTAAAACCAATATATATATATATATATATATATATATATATATATATATATATATAAAATCCAAGTCATAGTCCTTATTCGGTATTTAACAAATAAGATCAAAAGATCTTACACCAAGACCTGTCATTACAATATCGTTAATGGAAATTAGGTTCCATTGTAATAATTCTACAATAACCTCAAAAATGTACATGTTGGGTGGCTTCACTGATGAATGCAACCATGGATTATATTATTATATTATTATTCCTATTTTACGTATTATGTTTAGGAAAATTAAAGAAGCTCTAAGCAAGCCGGTGTTAAAAGGCTTTGAGAACAGGTGCAGAAAATCAGCTGGGTGGGTCACGCCTGCTGTCGAATTCTCCATTACCTTTCATTATTACTTTTCTGAAACCCTTCACAAAACTTCCAAGCTGGGACAATGCATAGCAGCAGCTGCTGCAGGAAACTATCCAGTATATTCTAGATAACAATGAAAACCAAACTAGCTCTATGCCAAGCGAGCCACGGTGACAGTAACACCTGTGTGTCATATACATTGTGCAGCTGTAAATATGCTACCACATACCCTTCTGCATTATACTGCCCATAGAAGCAGTTGGTGTGGGTTTGTCGGGAGGGGGGGTGTATGGATAGGGTGTCAAGGTTACAAAAATCCTACAGCACAATTAAAGAGCAGCGTGATCCCCTCCATATTAACACCCCCCTCATCACACCACTGTTTTTCATCTCTGCTCATATTTCTTTTGTTGTGCATTTTATTTTTACGGGTGTTTTTTCTTACACTGAATGCTGATGAGTCGAAACCTGGTAAACAACCTGACATTTGTTGTGAAGCCTGTAATAAAAATAAATCCTATGCTATGTCATTGAAGTCTTTCTTACATTACATTGGTATAAGCAAGACTGTTGTTTTCTGAAAACTGCATGATTCCATAGTGCTTAACCCCTTAAGGACAATGGGCCGGTTCCTAAACCCATTCAAAACAATTCATTTTGAGCCTGTACATATACGGGCATTGCCATTAAGGGGTTAAACTTTGTTTCTGTATTATGACTGGCAATTGTTGAAGTTAAATGTGACTAAAAAGAAAAAGAATAAAAGATTAAAAGAAAAAAATATATACTGTGACAAAACCCTTTAAGTTGAGGGTCAAAAATGTCGTTTGTGTATCTGAAGCATGGTCCTTTAGGTCAACGAGGCCCAGGAACATTGATTTTGCAGCAAACTGGGACCCATACACAAAATTTGCACCTGATCCGTGCACAAAGTCTACAGGGACTTTATGGTGTCACAAAATATATCTTCGACTTGTGCATTCTGATTCAGAAGAACTTTCATTTTAACAAAATGAAAAGATTGTCTGAAAGCAAGGAGGGAGGCCCCAACAAAAATAAAAACAAAGCTGTACGCTCCAACTTTAAAGAGTCAGTGATGCCTCTGTCTTACATTCTCTTTCAGTATCTCCCTACCCTTTCGGTATCCTTTTCCACAGCTCCGCTTCTTCTCCATCTTTGTGTTCTCCGTGTCTTCATCCTCTGGTGATCTGCTTTTCCAGATGATCCACTGTGATTCAAGGGATGGGAGAATCACAGGTTGTCCCCATGGTGCATTCCGAAGCTCCGCTCTGATGTGAAAGTGCCCCAGGAGGCCAAAATAACACAGACAGATCTTTGAAGAAAGAGAAGAGTTTTTGCACGGTGCTCCATAGTAAATATCAGCAAGCTACAAGACAGATGTCTGCATCCGGTTATGTGGCTGGACAAACCACTGCCGGCTAGTGCTAGATTGCGTTCAACACCTGGTTTGGCCTTTCTTACCAAGAGTGTAAACCAGAGCCAAGCCTGATCAAACTCCTCTCTCATTTAATATTTGGGTCTTCTTTTGGGGAATTTTCTTGGGTTAAAGACTCTATTACTAAGAACAGTTTCTCTATTTATCAGGAAAACTTTTTCTACCTTCACATTCTCGACATGCATATAGTGCCCGTCAATCCTGCCTGGGTCATCTCAAACTTCTCTTCATCAATGCTGACCAACCCAGATTACATATTCCTATATAATAAGCTGCAAATGAAATAATAGGGTTTTTTTTGTTTTTTTTGTTGTTTTTTTAAAGTCACGCAGATTCACACAATGCTGTGTCAGATAAAGCTGCCACTGGATGCCTTCTGGAACATAAATGCCTTGTATCTTATGACAATGAGTGTAGGCACGTGTTCTAAAGCACACACATTATTAAAATTAGTACAGTGGTGCTTATGATCTGTGTTACTGAATATTTCTACTGTCAGGGCAACAAAAGTTAGATGATCACAGTTAACGCAGAACAAAGAATTTGCTGTCAAGCAATTAGTAAACTAAGTCAGCAACAGCACAGACAAATATATCATGTTGGGAACTTAACAAGATTTGACTTGTTATAATTGTGGATATATAACCCATGGAGACAATGGCTTTTTTTTTTTTTTTACTTCTGAGAATGACATTTGTGAGCAGACTGAAAATGATACATTAAACTGGACATAAAACCCCTATTCATTCTTTTAGCAAGGGTTCTCAGTTGCTTTCAGGTCTGGTATTGCTTGAATCTGAGTTTCCGAGGTACAATCTGCCTTTTGTGGGTTAGGAAGTAATAGCATCCTCTGCAGAGGATGCTGTGTTCAAACAATCTGCCTATAATTGAATGAGGAGGTGAAAAGCTCAAATGTGAAAGGTGAAGTTACAAGAAGGGAAGAAAATAATTTGTGCTTTGCAATAGAAATCAATTGACGGCATTTAAGTATAAACAAGTAACCCATTCTACACAAGTGATGGCTATTTTAATAAGGCACCAGGATGACTGGTGGCTATTTGCTCCTCTCGGGTGCTTTTATTGACAAATTGTGGTGCCAAGTGTACCCAGGTTCACATACGCAGTGTGTTTCTGGTGGCCATGATGTGCTGCTTCTTCATGGTCATATGTGTGCATCAGAATATGACCAACATTCACGGGACCATCTCAGCTAACATGCTGCACCTTGCAAACCGTTGAAGCAGAACACCGAGATAGGACATCATGTCCTGGAAGTCCGCTTTAATACGTCACCTCGGGTTATGTTGTATAGTCATATATACTAGCACACATAATCCACCAAGAAACTATAACCCTCTGCTGTCTGCTCAATAGGGACAGATGAATAATGTAAAAAAAAAAAGTATGAGTTAAAAAAAAAAAAACACAAACACATAAAAAAACAGCTTCTTAGAAAAAAAAAACTGTTGGAGGTTTTTTATGTTATATATTTGTGTATGTACTGGAATATTTAGTAATTGAAACATTGGCAGAGTATTTGATGAAAGAACTGAAGTTTTGTATCACTGCGTGCCAAGACTAATCAATTGAATAACCGTTGATATTGAAGATCACAGAAACTTTTTACAGCTATGACAGATCTGTCCTTAGGTTTTTGGTCAATGACTCAATTTTTCTAGGCAAGCCTACTGTATTAAATATGAAAATACATTTAAGTCCTGGTATGAGACCACGTGTGCATGTTATTATTCAGCCAGACGAGGGACTTTGTAGTGATTTTCCTTAGGGTCACACCTTGTAAGCAACCCAGTTCATGGACTCGGTAGCTTAAAGACATTATTTTATCTTAGTCCCTTGTGAATTGTTTTGTGGACATTCCTAGACACTATAGTTTTGTTTTGGAATATGAAAATCCACATAGACGTCTGTTCTGTTATTCAATGCAGAAAAAGAAAACAAAATATTATAAATTGAATCACCTTGGTAAATTAAATCCACAAGTGCATCATCGTGGAACTTTCCTCATATGTTAAACATTAAATAACACAAAATAATGGTGTTTACAGTAAATGTCAGCATTATGACTATTTTGCCCTAAAATTTGGAACAACCCAATTATTTCCCTAACTTAAGGAGTGCTGTGTTTCCAGGACTATTAATTTATTTAGCTTTTTCATCCTTTTTTTATAATTCATCTTTCCATAACTCATTGAAGCAACATGAAAGCATATTATTGTAACATCTTTGTGGTTTTGGAAGTCTTTTGATTAAAGCAGTGGAAATATTTGGATACCCAATTTTACATACTTGCTGTGGCTAGAATCATTCCTTTGCCATATTAGCAATAACAATACAACATCGCTTAATAAAAATGGATAATGGAAACAGAACCATTAATTAATGTAATCAGATTATATCCTGCAGGGATTCTATTTAATTGTGTTTTATGATCATATAACTTTCCTGCCAGATCATCAACCGGTCAAATGAGCAATGTACAACATTAGGTATTTATTGTAATTGTTTTGCATTATGCTTTAAAAAAACAGGGGTATTATTCAATTCCCTTTATTTAGGGCCATAAAATGAAATACTTTTTTTTTTTTAGAAGATCTATATGCTGAGTATAACGTCAAAATTGAACATTTACAAATGTTTTTTAGTCTGATGTTGCACTAGACTGTAACAGGTGCATGTCACATAAATTGAACTAATTTATCATAGCTCCCAAATATTCCAAGTCAGCCACCATATCTAGGATCAAGTAATTCAAAGCAATTTATTTTTGTGTAGATGAGAGTACTTTCATTGCTCAAAAAGTTACCATGGTTATGCTTGCTCCATACAGCTTTAGGGGCGACAATATTTTGCTCAAAATGTGGTGGGAGCTGGTGGCACCATTAACATCCTCTGACTCATATTCTAGATGGGACATGGGAATGGAGCAAAGAACCTGCAGTTTTTGTCAAGGGTCCATTATACTTAGCGGTTGTTATGAAGATAGGTTTGGTTAGTAAGCTAGTCTAGTGAGCTCAGCCAGGATGTGGCAATAATGCCACAATTTGGCCCAAGCTCTGTGACTAGTGATCAAGATCTCGATTCTGATTAACATGTGCAGATATTTACAGAAACAGTTTGTGTTTAGCTGAACATAGCAGCCACAAGACCCTAATAAATAAAAACCCGGATAAATGTGTATTTGATGCATAAGACTTTTTTTTTACCTGGCAAAGGTATTGCTAAATTTATATTTATATAGAAAACATATAATTACTGGCTCCATTGGTAAATTGTTATGGCTTAAAATGTTTGGCTGGTATGTCATAGATTACCTAGTTATTATGCTTAAATACAAGACATCAGTCCAATAAGGTCAGATTTACTGTGGTCATGCTTCAGCTGATACAGGGAAGGGCAAACCTGGTGTCTCAATAAAGTGCATTTCCAAACCTATTTTAACTTGGGGAAAATAGTTTGGTCAAGTCCACTGCCACTGCCTATTTATATGTAAGCTTATAAAAAAGCTTGCAGAAAAGTCAAAAGGTTGGATTGACTAATGGAATGCCTATATAGAAGTATAGTATTTATTTCTTGCTGTAAAAAGCTCCAACCTTACTTTGTCCTAGGTCGTGTCTTATATTCAGGGTAGCCTTATGCTTATCCCATGCATGTTTAAATTACCTTAATGTCAATCAGAATTTAATAAAGAAACAACCTAATAGCCTAAAACTAAAATCATATTTTAACAAAGTAGGGAATTTTCACAAAGAATGTATATCCATTGAAAATCTAGAGTATCAAATAAAAATGGCCTATTGTCATCCAGAATGAGAAGAATTAGTCAAAATGATGAGGAAAAACCCCATCATGACAAAATGAGTGCATTGTTTAAAAAACAATAAGATATTTCATTGTCCCACTATGGATAATGAATTATTAAGAATTATAGCTGCAGCGTTTCAAATTATTTGTAAAAGACATTTTATTTTTGTCCCAAGTGCATAAATAATATATAAATAAGTCCAATGGGATAGCCCTTCACCCAACAAGCCCTTAATGAAGTGCTTCGCTCTGAATGTTGCTACTATGACAGTTAGTGTGGAGGAAGTAATATAGAAGTCACAGAGATGATCTATTACTCACTTTTAACGCAGTCGATATGTGAAGATTCCCAAAAGTATCACAGCCTTCTCAAAACACCAGGCTACAAATCCTAGTGAATTATGCATTCCCTCTTGCCTTTTCTGGTTGGAGCAGTGTTCCATGTACCTAACGGGAAAAAAAAAAAAATATTTATAAAAAAATTATATATATATATATATATATATATATATATATATATATATATATATATATATATATATATATATATATTTGTGTGTATATATAATTTCATATTTATCTTGTTTTTTTTTTATTTTTTTTTAACATATCTACTTTGGATTATAAATACATACATACGCACACATATTTTTGTGACTAACATTTCAATTACAGAACAAGCCAGGGTCGAAGTGGGGATTACAATCAGTCCTGGCATTTTTAATGCCAATGACCAAGAAACAATATACATGCAGCCTCTGGCTGTATACATACGGTCGCAAGCGGAGCTCTTTTACTCTTGCATGTGGTCAGCATGTGGTCACATGTATACAGCCAGTGGCAGCATACTAGAAGATTGGCTCTGCTGCATGAGCCCCTGGTCCACCTGGGTATTTGTCAGGTTTGCCAGATGGCCAGTCCAAGCCTGGAACAAGGTTCCTTTATCAACTCAAAAGCTATACAGGAAAGCTGAAAGCTTGTCCTAAAAAAGTTAGTTTGTTAAATAATGGTATTATTAAACATAACAATATTCATTATTGCATTTCTGTCACTGACATCCTCGGTGTAGATCTCGGCAAACCCGCTACAAGCATTGCAAATGTTCTTTTGTTCTGATACCTTATATAAATTTTTATACAGAGATCCATTAAATCAGTTCAAACTCAAGCTGCAAAAATAGCTTGGTATAAGTTAGAAATGTACTACAACAGTAATCATTTGTTTTTAACAAACACCTTAACACCTACATTTGACACACTTTTTTATTTAAAGCATCAAAATCATGAAACGAATGTTGCACAAAAACAACGAATTCAAATATTTTAAGAAAAGATGCCAAAAAAAGTCAGTCAATACCAAACTGTGAATAAATGTGAATTCAAGAAAGCACAAGTATAAATGTTGTTGATTCCAAATCCAGTGAAAAGACAGACAAAATATTAAGTATTAAAAGAAATCAACATTAAATCTTGCACTGGAACATTTTTTTTAATTACTGCAGAAATACAAACCCCGTTACTCGATGGTTTTCCATTTTTATATTTTGTACCAGACACAGCCTGACAGCCCCCCCGAGAATTTAAATCCCTTCTAGGGTTTTATATTCCTTAAAGACTCTGCCATTGCAACATATTGCCAGCTTCTCCTCCGAGGTGAAAGGTCACGGTTATTGACATAATCCTTTGGACACTTCAAAAAGATGAAGATTAGTAGGGAATCCTACAACTAATGCCCCAGAGATTATGATTTGTCAAAAAGTTGATATTATTGATGGCAGAAGAACACAAGTGTCGTTTATCTAATAAAAAAAAAATAAATAAAAAAAAAAAAAAAATCGGACTAACTCAAATGAAAGAGAACATCTTTGGAGCAGGAAATAATTTGTGAATGTTTGCATCACTTACGTATTAACTGCTTTGGGTGATATTATTTATTATTATTATTAATATTAATAATACAGTAATGTAGGCTGAAGAAAGACCTCGGTTCAAGTTTAATCCTTTTTTTTGACGTTTTTGAGGACCAAGGAGGGAGTCTCTATCAGTTGTCCTCTAAATCTAAAAACTATAGTATTTGAGATAATATAGTTACTATAAAAGGCTAGTTTCGTGCTATTGCCATCGTTATCTTGTATCGGTTATTGTAATAATGATTTTTTTTTACGTTAATCCTGTCTTTTTTTTTTTATATCAAAAGACATTTTTTAAAACACAAAACAGGAGGCTGACCTGACAATTAGGGGAGAGCCTCAAGGTAAATACATTGATTTATAGGAGTTATCTCCAGATTTACAGAAGTCAATGAATGTTCCGCTGACCTCAGTGCTTTCGTCCTCAGGCAAGATCCTGATCACCAGATCTCACCTGTTAAGATCAAAATGCAGAGGACCAAATAGATGTCAGACAATGGCCTCATGATAAACAGAGAATTTTGTGTGGAAAATAAGCAGAAGATTGAGTAATACTGATTAAAGTTAGCACATTGTTGTCCAACTGAACATATCTTCCCTGAAAGGAGAAATAGGAAGATGACCCAGTGACGCGGTGCTTCACTTGGAGACTCCGGGAGTTCCGATGTACGTATATACTGCAAATCCAACGGATGACTTGTGACAAGTAATGGCCAACATTAGCAAGTCGCTATTTTGTATTAAAAAATAAACAGACTAGAGGGTCAATCTTGGCTCTTTGTGTTCCAAACAAACGGACATTAAATAGGCCAAGTATCTTATTTTATTTTTTTAAGGAAAATGTTTAATTTTGGACATTGAGTTTTAACTAGACTGAACCATACTTTTATATTACGGACTAGCAGAAGCTTCTCCAAAAATTACTGTTTTTCCTTTATGTAACGTCTGCTATTAATTGGTAGCAAGGAACAAAAGAACGTGTAGTGTATAATACCTTTTGCAAGATTGTAATTGGTGTTTCAACATAGTTTATTTTATGATTACTGGGCTCCTGGTATACTACATAAAAAAACATTTATTTGAGAAGTCATTAAAAAGTCTTTTCAGGAAACGCAGCACCAGGCAGTAAAACTGTTTATTTCAAAATCATAAACCACAAAGTGCAAATCCACAGCCAGCCACAAGGGAAAAAGCCCAAAGACTCACAACCACCATATACCTGGTCCAAGATGATTTATAGGAAGCCAATCCCAAATAATATTAAATAAGCAACATAGCAGAGCTCCTCCTATTATACTCACATTAATATGCAGTTTCAGTAATATATATATACACACAAATACAGGAGAATAATTTTTGTACCAAACTCAGCTTTGCTACATATCCTATAGAAGCCCATCAAAATCTTTTTGTATATATTTTTTTTAAAACAATAGTTGAGTGTAGCAAATTTCTGCTTACTATAGAAAAAAGAAAAACCCCACTGAACTACGACTTACTTTCCGCCTTGGAAAACACCGATTGTTAAGCCTTATGGAAAATGCCAATATTCTTTGTTTGAGAGTTCAAAGAAAATGTTTCGTTTCCACGACAACCAAGAAAATTGGATCCCAAGGAATCCAAGTTTAGTGTTTGTCTACAGAATATGCAAATAAGTTACCATTTGGGATGCATAAACTTGTTTTTTTTTTTTATTGAATCTGTTTTTCTTATTAGGATTAACAGAAAACTTTTTTTTTTTACAGTTTAGATCGATTGATAATTTATTTTAGTTTTTGCATTTAAGTGAGGCTATGGGCAATTTAATATGATGTAGTTCAAATGGGGTTAAAAGAAAGACAATTCAAATTATTGAAGTATCAATAATATAAAACATATCTCTATTAAAGTCCACTTTAATTGAAACTGCATTTTCTTTAATCCCTGCCAGGAAAAAGTGGGAATAATGTTACAGACTGCAACCGCCTACTTTTTATCTACATAACCTGTTTAGGAGCTAAGCCTACTTTCATTAAAAATTATTAGCCTCATAATGCAGTTTGTTTTTTTCCTCGTCAAGAGTTCCATCTGGAGCCAATATTGTAGAATAGTCTAGAATAGCAGAGGTTTGGTAAATCCCTGCATGTACTAACCTATCTGTGTTATTACTTTAAATAAAGCATTTTAAAATAAATAAATAATATATATATATATGTTTAAAACAACAAGGTGTAAAAGATATACAGTATAGAAGGAGATGACTTGGAACATCTAAAGTTTTGCATTAAAGCAACTTTATTTTATAAAACAAAAAAGTATTTTAGCAACTAAATCTTAGAATAGACTTCAGTCCTCTCATTTAGAATCAACACTGAATTATATGAGAAAACAGCACAGATGTTGTTCAAACCACAAAAAAGTGTTTATGCAAATTTGGAATCAAGGATTAAGTAAAAAAAATCATTATGGGTTATGGAGAGCCAATTTGAGAATTTTCAGAGCCCTTCCATTACTCTGAGCTTTTCTTAAAGTATTGTTTTGAAAAACACAGGGGCATGTCAGATGTCCAGCTATTTCGTTGGCTTTGCTGAAGCCATCTCTTCCAGTTGATTTCACATTTTATAATGCTAATTGTGGGTGTATGGCGTTCAGTTACTTCGCTGTCAGTTGGTTAGTATGTTTAAGGCATAGATTTAATGGAATTTGACATCTTATAGAAGTGATCCTGCTCTGAGTGTATTGGATATGTTGGCGGATTGTGTAACTCCCTTTTTGCCATATTAATGATCATTATTATTCAGACTCTCAGAGATAAAATAAAGTCTTTTCTTGACCACATCACTACATGGATATGAAAGAAATGACTTATGGGTGAGTTACCCCATTTTTTCCTGACCCTACTGCCTTTTAGTAGCATGTCAAAGCAGATTACAACTCTAACTGTTCTACAAATCCATAAAAGAATAGAATGGGGGAAAAAAAAGAAAACCAAATGTTTAGTCCCATAAATCTATATGAAAGTGAAAATAAAGAGCAAATAAAACACATTTTCTCGGAACACACTTCATATTTTAGCATTACTTCAAAATGTATGCAACATGACAGCATTGAAATTCATATTATTGCAATACCATCAGAAACATGAAAAAAGACAAAATTAAAACAGAAACAAAAAGGCTTAAAAAATTCTTATAATGAATGTTTATATCTATTCTTGAACAATGTTCTGTACTATCGCCATAAATTTTGTTTTTATCATTTGTATTTTGTGAAATCATAAAAGAAAACTTGCAAGTTGTATTTAATCCAATGTGCCATTTTACGTTTTTAATAAAATATTTTTTGTAAAGAATAAATACTCTAGTTCTTGGACTTCTAAAACACTGGACATCAAAAACATTATTTATATATTTATATTATTTTAGTCGTATGCTGTAGCATGTTTAATACTTTAGTGCTCCAATCAGCAAACCTCTAAATATATTCCATTTAGCTCACAGCAATATAGCTGCCACCCTTTGAAACAGAAAAACATCACACCTCTATGATAGTTTCTTAAGTTTTATGTATAAAGTATTATTTCAACATTTTTAACCCACTGAATATCTAAAGTCTGCAATGGCTTTTATACATACTTATTCAATGCTTGCCAATTAGAAATCTATGCTGAACAGAAGACGAGGAGCCTTTGGTCGCCGTCAATACATTGATTTTTTCTAACAAGCCAAGTAAGCCACGCTTGGAAGGCTTCCCTGCTATTATCAGGCCATAGAACCAGCATATGATGAAATACACCTTATTATGTTCCTCATTTGCATAGGAGTCATTACTATGATGACAAGCAATCCTTTCAGATAAAAAAAAAGTAGAGTATTGTGTACAGTTCGCGAGACCCCATCTCCAGAAGGATATTGACATATTGGAAAGAGTTCAGATGAACGGCTACTAAAATGGTAAATGGTCTTCAGCACAAAAATGATCAGGAAAGACTCAATATGTATAGCTTGGAGGAAACAAGAGAGAGAGAGGATGTAATATGAATATTTAAATACTTAAAGGTATTTAACAAAGTACAGGAGGGAAGTTTATGTAAAAGGAGGAGACATGTTAGGCCATACCATACAACTAGAAAGCCAGATGTCTTATAATGTAAGGAAGTTTTACTGAGAGTGTGGTAGATAAATGGAAAAGCCTCCCATCCGGTTTGGTAGAGGCTAATACAGGGAGGGAATTGAAACATGCATGAGGCATATGGCTCCTGAATCTAAGACAAGACCAACAACTGATTAAGGACTGAAGGGAAGACTAGATGGGCTGAATCGTTCTTATCTGCTGTCAAATTCTATGTTTATATGACTATGTTTTCTATGTAGGATATTATGGGAGAGGGAAATACAATCACATGCTGAAGATTTCAAAACCATGAGTAAGAATTCTAAATTTACAGATATAGAATTTTAGATGCTGGGATTGCGGTAACAGGACAATGCCTATCAATCAACTCTTCAACAGCTGGGAAGACTGACGCTTTACCCAGTAAATAAATCAGTGGTGTCAACAGAGGACAAAATGTTTGGCCAGTCTCTAGAGCTCGGGTACCATTCTTTCAACAACAACAAAAAAGTTTGGTTTATTCTTATTCTTGGGGTATTGTGAATTTGAACTGTATTATTTAGCAGATAACCTGGAAAATGGGAGTTCATAACTGAAATACTGAATTCAATTTTTCTAAAGCAAATTCAATTTGTTTTTTGTAATCGTTAGCATTATATTGTTATACTAAAGGGAACAATGTATTTAATTGTTCTCACAAACTAAATATCAAGCATTGAAGCACAGGGGTCACATACTGTTTGAAGCTTGTACAGCCGCTAGAGTTTTGGAAGTAAAAGTATTTGCTCACAGGATTTCTTGCATTAACATTAAATTAAACAATTAAGGTTATGAATCACTGGGAATCATCTTAAGCAACAGGTTGAAAACCAGCTATATTTCCACCCTATTTTGCACTGAAGTTCAATATTCCCTAGTATGGTTTACAAAGAAGAAGAAAAAGAAGGAGGAGAAGAATATATTTTTCTGTCTCACCTACTGTATGCATATTAAATTGTTTATATTGATGCAGTTGCCACATATATTTCTTTATAAATTGCTTTTTTTTGGTCTATTGTACCCTGATGAAAAATGGTACACCTGCACTGTTTGAATGCCAAATATGGGTGAAAAAAGTAAAAAAAAATAAAAAAAAATAAAAAAAATGTAAAAATAAATGTAAAAATAAATAAACAAACGCTGCCCCTGGAAGTTTTTTTTTAAAAAAAGCATTTGAACAATATAGCACGATGTAAGGAAGTGGCCCTCCAAATCTTACAGAAAAAATAAACATATGTTGTCTTAGCTTTCAGCAATGGCTGCCACTCATCTTAAAAAAAAAAAAAAATAATTTGTGCAGTAATACTAAACATGGAGAAGAGATCATAACTGAACAAAAGCAAAGTAAATGACAAAGGTGAACATTCACCATCAAAGCTTTATAGAACTTTAACATTACTTAATTCATTCATTGAAACTATAGGTCATTTGTCAACCAGTGTAATTGTTTTGGAGATATTCCCTACTAATGTGTTTTACATGGCCCAATCGTTTTACCTTTCAAATATGAACCAAAAGCTAATAATTTTCTTCTTGTACAATTGCTTAATGCGGAAAACCTTGTATTACACTTTCTAAGAAATAATATTAAATACATTTTTTAAATACGTTTCTTATATTTGATGCAGCATTAAAAAAGAACACTTAAACACAAAAAATGATATTTTTGTATACTAGAACATATATGTCTAAAATGTTAATAGATTTACCAGTAATTTTATGCTTTCATGTAATTTACCATACACATGCATATTATATTACAATTGTAGCAGAAGCTACAGAATGGAATGAGATTAAACACATTACTTTCATAAACTCCATATAATTATATGTCTCGCAAAACTGTATTCAGTATGTTTGGCAGAAAAGAAATGAAAATATAGTGTTTGTGACTTTGCAAAATATCCAAGCAACTGCTAATTATGTATGCCCTTGAAATGAATTCATTGGTTTGATCATGTTAAAAAAGTAGGTTATCAACAATATCTTTCTTTTTTGCATCTTTTATATGATTCACATCTGGAGACATAGGCTTGCAAATGTTCTGTAACGCATTTAAACTCCAGAAATGATAAAACTGTAATTCTCCGTAAAGAATAGGTAAACAGATTTTTGATTTTTTGATTAGCCTTTTCAGCCTTAATATCAAGCTACCAGTAGCCCTTATTAGAAATTGTAGTATAACTAGGAGGAAAAACATTTGGATAAGATGATCAGTATTTTCAGTCTTCATATAATATGAATGTTCAACAAATAGTTTGTTTTCCTTTTAACATTAACCATTTTTTTTTTTACTTTAAAATTGCAGGTGAACGTTATGGCCTGTTTTGTTGGCATTAAATGTAGAAACTAAATAATACTCCTTTCAACAGTTAATTCAGATCTGTGCAAATCTGGGTTTGTATATGTGCTAGAATTTTGGAATCATTACAATTTTATGATGTCATAGCTATGTAATAAATGTTTCAAGCAATGTCTTAATTATTATAATGGAATGGTGGTTTTCTTCATGGAATGACCATTTTGAATATTAAACCACTTTACTATTTTAATGATTGCCAGAAGATGATGGGAAGTTCTAGAACAAAGTGATATGTGGAGAAATCACAATGGCAACCAATGTATAGTACCTGGTGACAGATTCCCACATGACCCATTACATCAGAGCTGCTGTTTTGTGATTCTAACTTAATCTATTTAAACTTTCTTTATATACCATAAATGTAGTTTAAAGAGAAAGATTAAACAATATTGCAGAACGCAATGATTAGTTATTTCTGAAAACACTTCGATGATATGAGTCAGTGGAGAACTTTCTGAAGAACAAAGACACCCACGCGGGATATACAACAACTTCACAAATATGATAATTAACAGTTTAACAAATATGTGTGGATGTGTAGTGTGATAAAGGATGCTGAGATTATTTAACATTTGCATAGATAAAGTAATCTTGATTTAACAATTCCACCAACGCGTCAAAAACATATGTAAATCTGCATTTCATACTCATGTTATTGCTTAATCCATACATACGTATACACACACACTTACATTTTCTGAGTATTCCTGTTGCTACAGTTTGCTAGTTTAAACTCTACTATGCATATCTATGTCAAAGGTGTTGCCATCCTACTATTGTAAAAAAAACTCTTTGGCTTTGCTATACATTAGCGAGCTGAGTTTCTGCTTCAGGAGGAGCTTGACTGGTCCTGTATAAAGTATAGTTAAATCAGTAAGATCTCTTCAGTGCCCTCATCCATTGAACTTTGCATTATAAAGAAACCACCTCGGCCCTTTTTGTTGGAATACCTTGGTAGTATTAGCACTTTTCTTTGAATAGTTAAGTCATGGAGTTGGAATCTCAACTCAATCTGATCATGAAAATTATATAAGTTAAAAAAAAAAATTCAGAAAATTGCTCCTTTTAGTGTATAAATAATGGATAGAGAAGTCACAAAACTGAAACACAAATGCTACTGCAAACTAAAGTTCCAGAGAAACCAGAAAGATATGTATAAGCTTCAGTATTAGCATCCCAAAGTAATAAAGTTGGTCACATAGAAGTATTCCTGAGACAGGGACACTGTCAAAAAAACAAAACATTGGGTTTTAATGAGTTTTTAATCAGATTTAGGGGAGGAGTTAAGGATGGCCCTTTGCAGAACATATTTTTTACATATCTCTTGTATGAACCTGTCTATTAATAATGGAGCGGACCTAAAAATGGTGGACACCATCAGCTCAGTGCCCTGGGTATAGTAGATCTGTGCCATCTGTTGAACTAGTGCCTATTCAGTTGGTCCAGGAGGATTGTGTCTCTTTACGACAACCCTTATAAGATTACTGCTGTTTTAAAACTGTTTCTCATGTGTGTCTCATTTCAATTGCACGTTTATATGGGTTTATTGAAGTTAATTATTAACTGTAGGTCTTTCTAAATTTAAATGAAGTACAAGGTTAAATGAAGTAGGCGAAATATTTACTTAAATAATTTTTGCATTGACAAAAACGGGTTGATCGAAAAAACACAGGAATGACCTTTCATCAAAGCTTTCATTTTTTTTCCTATGGCTCGTGTCATTTTTGGTCATAGTTAAAAGCATTTGGTTCCACATGATTAATACACATACATCTGGGTGTCAGGACGGAGATTAACAACAAGTCGTCCTATAACCAAGAACAAAAGAAACTTCATAATTGTGTTTCATTTATCAAACCTTTATTACGCTTTTGTGTTAACTCTACTCTCCGTTCTAAGAGTAATAGCCTTTGTCCTGAACTGTATGTATTTTTCTGGAAGCAAAAGAATAAAAGAAGAAAAAGGATATTTGTCATCTATCAATGACTTCTTGAAAAAAAAATTAACACACTGCAAGGAAAAACATATTTAGTTGTCTTTAGTAGGATAAATATTGTGCATACGATTCCAGATTTTAACCTAGGCTACATACGGGACAGGCTAAGGTGAAATTATAAGTAACTTTTTAGTTTGTCTTATTATAAATGTCTTTTCTGAATGGAGTTAATTTTTCTGCATGTCATGCACTTGGAGCTACACTTATCAAGGGGAAACCAACTGCTTTGAATGAACCCTTTTCGTACCAGAATAATTCACAGGCTAGTTGTGGTTTTAACTCTTGACTTTACTATACATTATAAACGTCCTTCTGATGCAGGAAGAACTTGGTTGGCCCCGTCTAATGCAAAGTAAATCAGTGAATTTTCTTAAAAAGTCTCATCGCAGATGTTATTATGCATTATACAAGGGCAATCAGCCTCTCCTTCCAAGTGAATATCACAGATGCTGGCCCCTTTATCATGCATAATGAATTCAGTGAGTTGAAACCACAACTCTTCTTTTCAACACCTACTTTAGTGAATAAACCCCAAAGGCTTGAAGTGAGGTGTTGCATGTCCTCTTTCCATTTTATAACTGTTCAGTTTCTTACTTTAAGCAAACATACAAAGAAGTCCTTGAAGTTCAAATCTTCCTTGTTAAAATAAAAACTTATTTTGTGAAATACTTTTGATGTAAGTTCACTCATAATTAATTCAGCACTTCCCACTGCTTCCTAAAATTAAATTAAGTGTTAAAGAATTACTTGTTAAAATACACACAAACACACAAAGCACTTTTTTTCAAATTTAACAGCTTCATATTAAAAGACATTAATAGTTTGAAGATCGCACATACACGGAGGTTGCTTGGGTCACCATGCTTGTTTGCAGGTGCGGAATTACCCTAGGCGATGGCACCATGCACTCTAAGGGTGGTGAGAATTTGAGCGGTCATAGATATAAAATACAGATGTCGCATATTTGGCTACATATTATTTTATTTACCAAGAGGTTGAATATTGAAACCTTAAGCCAGCCCAAATTAACACTGATGTTACTTTTTCAGTGCAAATTTACGGAATGTTAGTATCTACTGTATTAAACCTGGCTCCTGAATGCGTTAACATCTTCTGGCAATTTATACTACCAATGGAATAGGATTCAGCATGAGCTACATTTTTGTCAGCACCTATATACATTTTGCACAAATTAGGGTATCTCCACGTAGTTACTTAATGCAAATGTCTTTAGAGAAAGACTTACTTAGAGGTGGGTAAGTTGGTCATAGAGCTGGACCCAGCTCATGCTTCAGGGCTAACTTATGAGCCGAGTTTACTAGCCCTTTTCAGGTTAAAGAGATACCGGGAAGATCTGCTGCCAAGGGAGGAATCTGGCTCCAGGGCACCCTGGTCCTGCTTCACATAGTCTTACACTATATGATTGATATGGTTGACATGATACACATTATATAGTCTGTTTACAGTGCATCCTCTGCTTTGCCTCTTGAAGTGAGACATTGGGTGTTAATAAATCAGCAATTTCTTACTTTCTGATGGCAAGAGGGTTAAACACAGTATCTGAAAAAGTCTTATTCCAAAACAGCAGGGTGGAAACCATTTGTTACTTAATAGATCTATTCCCACTCAGAATGTTGCCTGATATAATTCGCTACATTACAGCTGGAGTTGCATTATCAGGAGAGTACCGTCTACTGCCTCTGCATTATTGAACGATCTCGGCCTCTCTGCAGTCGTCAAAAGACCTTTTAAACTCCAAAGAATATTTTCTTTTACTAAACATCATTGATTTTGGCCCCAACACTTTTTGTTTTTCTCTTGAATAAAATTTTCTTATATACATGAAGTAGAAAGCTTTACTATAAATAAAATTGCAATTCCAAAACAGTATACATAGAGCCATTTAGAAGAATTTGCAGTGATCACAAACTGCTGTTGTTCTGGTGTTGGGTATAAAGAAATGCCTGAAATCAGCAGGAAAGATTATTCATGATCTATTAAATCACTAGCTCTTTTGAGATCTGGCAGTCTTAACTAGACTTGGGCACCAGGGGGCTCTTCGTGTTCGTCTTCGTGCTCGTCTTCGGGGAAAAAAAAATCTTCGTATTCCGCGAATATTCGCCCGTTCCTGTCTTCTCTTCGGGCGAATATTCGCGGACATTCTTCGTGCTCGTTTAATCTTCGTTTTCCTCCTGGTTGCCTAGCAGGGGTTAATACGGGGTTAATAACACATCACAGCAGCAGCAGCTGCCGTGAAGGTACGTGTGTGCAGCTCTATTGGTCGTTTCGGCAGGGGGCTGGTCTGGCATCAACGAGTGAATTGCAGAACTGCAGAATGCACTTCATTCGTTGATGGCAGGCGAGCCCCCTGCCGAAACGACCAATAGAGTTGCACACACATACCGAGGTGTACTGTCCATAGATGTTTAATAAAAGAATAGGGAATATTTTACATTTTTAAATTGATTTTGGACCACTTTACATGCCTAACATTTGCTACCTATTTACAATGGCATACTTTGCAACAACCCAACTTACTTATTGGACAGGACTGGAAAATAGCAGGACTGTCCACCAAAATCTTGGGTGTGTTGGCAGGTATGCTGATGGAAAAATGTTGGACAAGAACTAAAAAATAGCTTAGGGTTAATGTACGGTTATGTTTAAGATTAGTAGCAGTGCACTGGTTTGGTTAAAGATGGATTATGTCTAAATAATAATAATTTAATTTTAATGTTTTTTTTAAAAAAAAAATAGGGGTTTATTTAAATGTATTTTAAAGTTAGATTTATTATTTAGTACTTGATTATATTTATTAAATGTTTATAGTAGCGTTACCTACCAAGCTATAACTACCTATGTGTATTTGCATTTTGCATACCTAGTTTAGCTAAATTAGATGGGACAGGACTGGAAAAAAGCAGGACTGTCCCTGAAAAAGTTGGGTCTGTTGGCAGGTATGTGGATGGAAAAATGTTATAGGGTGAAGTGTGAGTTATAGTGTTAATGTAATGCTATTAGTGAGTGAAGGCCAGGGCAAATAACAAGGAAAACGTCCTTGTGTTTTGTGCATTGTAAGTGTGTGTGTATGTGTGTTATGTGTGATGTCACTGTGTGTTATATGTGTTATATGTGTTATTGTGTGTGTTATGTTTGGTTGGTTGTGTATCAGAAGGAAAATAATGAAATGGAAAAGGAAATGGGAAAGGCAAATGAGTGGGCAATTGGCGACCCGCTCACCTGTTTCACCCCAGGGCAAAGCACCCAAACACTGTCAGTCTTAGACGTTTGGCAGCAGACTTCCAGAGCTCAGACACAAGGCCCTAGCGTAAGCTGGCCACTCCGGCGGAGGTAGCAGGCGTTGCCACACCGCAAACAGAGGCAGCCAGGGGGGAGAAACTGCCCTTACCATTAGGGACATTTTGGGCATGACTCTAGCCAGGAAGCGAACTGGCAGAGAAGAGATGCTGGCACCACCACCAGCAGCAGCATTGAAAAGGCGAATGAGTGGGCAATTGGCGACCCACTCACCTGTTTCACCCCAGGGCAAAGCACCCAAACACTGTCAGTCTTAGACGTTTGGCAGCAGACTTCCAGAGCTCAGACACAAGGCCCTAGCGTAAGCTGGCCACTCCGGCGGAGGTAGCAGGCGTTGCCACACCGCAGACAGAGGCAGCCAGGGGGGAGAAACTGCCCTTACCATTAGGGACATTTGATTCATGACACTAGCCAGGAAGCGAACTGGCATCGAAGAGACACTGGCACCACCAGCAGCAGCAGCAGCAGCAGAATTGGGAAAGGCGAATGAGTGGGCAATTGGCGACCCACTCACCTGTTTCACCCCAGGGCAAAGCACCCAAACACTGTCAGTCTTAAACGTTTGGCAGCAGACTTCCAGAGCTCAGACACAAGGCCCTAGCGTAAGCTGGCCACTCCGGCGGAGGTAGCAGGCGTTGCCACACCGCAGACAGAGGCAGCCAGGGGGGAGAAACTGCCCTTACCATTAGGGACATTTGATTCATGACACTAGCCAGGAAGCGAACTGGCAGAGAAGAGACACTGGCACCACCACCAGCAGCAGAATTGGGAAAGGCGAATGAGTGGGCAATTGGCGACCCACTCACCTGTTTCACCCCAGGGCAAAGCACCCAAACACTGTCAGTCTTAAACGTTTGGCAGCAGACTTCCAGAACTCAGACACAAGGCCCTAGCGTAAGCTGGCTACACCGGCGGAGGTAGCAGGCGTTGCCACACCGCAGCAAGTGCAACCAGGGGGGAGAAACTACCCTTACCATCAGGGACATTCGAGGCATGACACTAGCCAGGAAGCGAACTGGCATTGAAGAGAGACACTGGCACCACCACCAGCAGCAGCAGAATTGGGAAAGGCGAATGAGTGGGCAATTGACGACCCGCTCACCTGTTTCACCCCAGGGCAAAGCATCCAAGCACTGTCAGTCCTTGGCGTTTGGGAGCAGACCTACAGAACTCAGACACAAGGCCCTAGCATAAGCTAGCTACACCGGCGGAGGTAGCAGGCGTTGCCACACCGCAGCAAGTGCAACCAGGGGGGAGAAACTACCCTTTCCATTAGGGACATCTGAGGCATGATTTCAGCCAGGAAGCGAACTGGCAAAAGATACTGGCACCACCACCAGCAGCAGCGTTGGAAACGGAAAAAGGTGAATGAGTGGGCAATTGACGACCCACTCACCTGTTTCACCCCAGGGCAAAGCATCCAAAGACTGTCAGTCCTAGGCGTTTGGGAGCGGACTTACAGAGCTCAGACACTAGGCCCTAGCGTAAATTGGCTACACCAGCGGAGGTAGCAGGCATTGCCACACCGCAGCAAGTGCAACCAGGGGGAGAAACTACCTTAAACATTAGAGAGAAAAAATTTAACTTTCCAAGCTAAGAGCTGGGTAACCCAATTTGGGCAGATTGAATTTAAGAAAGGCAATCTGCTCCATCAGATGAGGTGCCATGCGTGAGCGCTGTGGACTCAGTATGTTTCCAGTCATAGAAAACACGCGCTCACTTTGAACAGTGGTTGGCGGACATGATAGAAGCTGCTGCGCAACCCATGAGAGTGCAGGCCACACACTCTTCTTTTCATCCCAGTAGCTAAGAGGATCAACATTAGGAGCAGAAGGAACTTCACAGAGGTAAAGTTTGACCATTTCAGCAGCACTACTCTCCTTTCTGCTGCTAGCTCTGTCAGATGGTCCAACTATACTGCCAAGTGCCTCTTCCCAAAACGCAGCTGCTCCACTCAGCTGTGTTGTGCTGCTTGTGGCACTGCTGCTGATGCTGCTGCTAGGGGTAGCAGACCACATCATCTCTTCCTCCTCCTGCACCTCACCCTCCTCGGACAGCATTCCCATTTTACGCTGCCAGTCACGCACCTTGTTGACCAATTGCTCCCGGTAGCTACTGAGAACATTGAATTTCAAAGCTAGCTTTCCCTTAATTCTTGGATCACAAAGGCACGCTAGCATCATTTCGGGACTCTCTTCCATTCGCTTGCGAAGGTGTACTTTTAGCAGATCCTTCAGCTTCCTGACTATGGCTGCTACGTCAGGATGTAGAGTGCCACCTTGAACAGCCTCACGGTTTCCAAGGAACACATCCATCTTGCTGCCTAGATGGGAGAACACTGGGATTACCTGGGCCAGACTGGCAGTGTTTGAGCTTAAATTTTCTGTGGCATCCCTGAATGGTTTAAGGACTGCCACTAGCTGGGCGATCACTGTCCAATCCTCCCTATTCAATGGAGAGGTAATCCCTATATTGTGCTCTGAGGCAAGATTATGGATTGCCCTCTGCTGCTCCAAAATCCTCTCTAGCATGTCTAACGTGGAGTTCCACCGTGTACTGACATCCTGACGTAGGCAGTGTACGGGAAGACCTGACCTCTCTTGCTCTTCCCTCAAAAGTTGGCTAGCCTTAACACTATGGTGAAAGTGCCCAGCGATCTTTCTGCAGCGGGACAGAACTACTGCTGCCACATTAGTTCCTTCTGACATTGCTGCCTTCACTACAAGATGGATGATGTGGGCTGCACAGCGCACACCAACAATATGACCATCTCGCAGCGCTTTCACCATATTGGCACCTCCGTCAGTTACCACAAAACCAACTTCAACATTGGTGCCCGCCTCTGCTCCCACCCAAAGGCTAAACATTTTCCTAATCGCATGCAGAATATTTTGGGAAGTGTGCTTTTCATCCATCACTTCTGCATGGAGAAGGAATGATCGGTAGCCTGCTGCAGCAACTTCCTTAGACACACCGGGCTGCCACCAGTGTGCTGTCAAAGAAAGAAAGGCATGCTGGGCGCTAGGTGCACTCCACAAATCTGTAGTGAAATGAACACACTGACCAGCAGCCTTGGAAAGCTCCTCTTTCACTGCTGCAACACAGGACCGATACAGCGAGGGGACAATGTTCCTGCTGAAAGTGGAACGTGACGGAACTGTGTATTGTGGAGCCACAGCCGCCATCAATTGTTTGAAAGGCTCCCCTTCAATCATGGAGAAGGATGCCCCTCCAACAGCAATGAACTGACCAATAAGTCGCGTTACTTTATTGGCCTGCTGTTTGGGCATCGTTCTCTTGGAGTGGAATGCCCCAAATTCTTCCAGGGTGGGCTGGGCATGCAGTGCTCCAACCTGCCTTGGTCTCTGGCTGCCAGCACTAGTTGCTGCTGCTGCTGCTGCTGCTGCTATTGGCTCAGAAGAAGAAGCTGTTGGGGTTTTTCCACGGCCACCAGCTATGCTGCCTGCACTAAGTTTTACCTCTGCATCTTTCCCCAATAGCACAGCGTTGTGTTGAGTGCTGAGGTGATGCTTCATGCTAGCACTGGTAAAATGGCCAGACACTTTCCCTCTGCTTATTAGCTTCCCACAATGTTTGCACTTTCCATAGCGCCCTTCTTCAACATTTTCAAAGTGCTCCCAAATTGGGGCGCGCATAGCCTTGGAGTGTGCCTTGGGTGCTGCTCTTACTGCTCGGGGTGGATGAACAGAGGCAGAACTAGTGGTGGTGGGACTGGTGGTAACAGTACTGGCCATAGTGGGACTGCTAATTGCTTTAGATTTGCTAGGTTTTGCTGCTGCTGCTGGTGGTGGTGATGGTGATGATCGTAGCGGAGAAGGTGGAGGCTCAGGGGAAAATTGTGCACTAGTCATTTGGACACTGCTCCCTGAGGAATCTGATTCCTGACCACTCATCTCCTCTACTTCCTCTGGCTCATAGTCTAGCTCTTCATTAGCCAGATCGAATGGAATTCCTGCTAGGCTGGAGCTAAGACTGATATCGTCGTGAGACTCGTGACTAGTAGTAGTGCGAGCAGGAAGAATAGACTCTGCACTTGGCCTCTCAGTCTCAGGCTCCTCTGCTACCTCGCTAGGTGGAGTTCCACTATGTGTAGCCCTCTCTCTAACTGTCTTTACAAAAATTTTGTAAGGACTTGGTGGCTTGCTAGAGGTACTAGGAGGACATGGCGTGGCGGTACCAGTGGGAACAGTAGGCGCAGCACTAGTGGTGGTAGAGGCGGTAGAGGTGGGGGTGGTGGTGGTGGTTTTCCCTACAAAGGAATGAGATCGCTTTGGTTTGGGACCCCTCTGAGTCTTGCTGCTAATTTGGCTCTGCTTGGTACCTTGCATGCTGCTGGTGGATGGGGAAGATGCTGCTTGGGGCAAAAGGCACTTCTTTTTAGTCACTGGGCTGGTACTACTTGTGCTACCCTTTAACTTTGAACGTGCTTCTGGTGCTTTAGGCTTTCCGTAAAAAACCATAGAGCTTGTGGGCCTAGCCGCACTACTACTGCCTGCTTTTGGTGCCTTTCCTTTACTTGATGATCCTTCAAGCAATGCTTCCCCAAATGATAAGCGAGAGCTTGGCCTACTTGGCCGACTAGACTGACGCAAAGGCTGCATCTTAGAACTGGTGGTGGTGCTGGTGGTGGTGCTGGTGGTGGTGGTGGTAGATGGAGCTTGTCCCTCCTTAGTCCCAAAAGGAGGATCCATTTCAAATTTTGTGTTGTGTGTGTAGTGTAGTGTAGTGTAGTGTAGTGTAGTGTTTAAAAAACTATAAAAAAAAAATAAAAAAATAAAAATAAAAAAAAGGAAAAACGAATTAAAGACAAAAAAATTAGAGGAAGTTCTCTTCAGTGCTACTGCTTAAAAAGTAAAACTATGCACTACTGCACTGTGCTGTGTGCAATCTGCCAAAATCCTAAAGTTATTTAAATTATTAACTCAAGATTAACTATTTAATAACTAGCAGTATTTTATTTTTAATTTGAATTTACACGGGCCTAAGAGCTTAGCCTACTACTATGCTAGCCTAAAGCTATATTTCCTTACTATAAGTCTACCTCTAGGCAGACGCTCTCAAACCCACTAAGCTAAAGTGAGGTTAAATCAGATTCAGTATATGATTTATTAATTAATATTAAGTTATATAATATTAATAGATTAGAACTAATTTACTTATATATTATGTATTATAGATAGAAGAATATAGATTATGAATTAGAATTTAGAATTAGAATTACTTATATTATAGATTATGAATTAGAATATTATTATTTATAATATATTATAGATTAAGATTAAAGAAGATTAGAATTATTTTAGTACTACAGCTAGTAGCTTGAAGCTTTGCTTAGTACAGCTCGTCACAGTCAATTTTTCTTGAAAAGAATTAGAAATAAAATAAAATGTCACAGCAAAACAGTTATCTTCACTGCTTGCTGCACTCACTAGCCCAACAAGTTCACTTCACTGATGGACTGAGGTGAGCAAAACACTAAGGGTACTTTTAATAAAATTGAAATAAAATGTAAAATAAATGAGAAAATCTTTGCAAAACAGTTAACGTCACTGCTTGCTGATCAAAAAAAAACACAGCACTTATGCGGCTGCACTCACTAGCCCAACAAGTTCACTTCACTGATGGACTGAGGTGAGCAAAACAAATGAAATAAAATGAAAGATTAATTAAGAAAAATTGACTTGGTCTCTTACTGTTGCTAAAACAAAGCACAAACTATAGAGCTGCAGCACCAGTACTAATAAGATTAGCTGAACTATACGCTAGTAGTAATTAATTAATATTATTACTTTTATTTATAGCTAATTTAATTAACTATTAAGATAAGAAAGAATTAGAGAATTATTGATATTACTGATTTTAGATTAGACACTAGTAGATGTTCTGAATGTCTACAGTACACTCTACACTAGTATACTATTACTAACTATAACTGACAAATATATATATTTTATAATGAATTCAATTATTAATTATATTAATTAATATTACTGATTTTAAATTAGACACTAGTAGATGAATGTCTACAGTACACTCTACACTAGTATACTATAGTATATATATATATATGACTGACAAATATATATATATATATATTATAATGAACTATTAAATTATAGATTCTATTAAATTGTAATTTATAAATTCTATTTAATTTATTTAAGCAGGACAGGCAATAGGCACTAGTGCCAGCCCAGGGCAAGGGCACCCCAGTGCCACTGAGGCACTGGGTGCACTGTCAACTCAACAGCACTTACACTAAAGTTGATGACAAATTAATTTTAAAAAAATTAAATTAATCAAATTATTATTATTAAATTAATTATATTAAGTAGCACTGAAGTGAGGATGAAGTACACTGTGAGAAAGGCTTACCAGTCTCACACAGAACAGAACAATCTCTCTCTGTAACGCTCGGATGCAGCACAGCAGTGTTGCCAAAGCAGTCACAGCGAAAAATGAATGGATCTCTCAGGCAAGCTCTGGTCTTATAAAGGCGCCTTCAGAATTCAAAAAACAGCAGCACAGGCATTGGACGAGACCCTTAGCGTTACGTCACAAGAGTGAGCTGATTGGACAGACGAGGATCAGCTCACTCCTGTTTGAAATTTTGGCGGTTGCGCGGCAAAAACGAAGACGATCACGAAGAATCTTCGATTCTTCGTGATTGTGAGTCTTCGTCTTCGCCTACGGTTTGCCGGCACTGTATTCTGTTCTACGTTCCTTCGGAACGAACAAAAAAACGGCCTCTTCGTGCTCGTTTTCATGTTCGCCCGAAGACGAATGCACAAGTCTAGTCTTAACCCATTGTTGCATGTTTCGATGACTGCCAAGATGCACCTTTTGGACCCTTATAAGTGTCGCAAAACAAACTCATTGAGGACACATACCTCCTATTGAGCAGTTAGAATGTAAATAATTGATGCATAAAGAATATGCAGGTAGGTAGGGATACTTGATCTTTCATTAACCACGCATGCTTATGGAAAACATTCACTGCAGGGCATTAAAGAAGATGGCACAGAGTGTAATAAGATATATATTGAACATGTAATAAAAGTTGCAAGAGTGGACTGCTCCTTTAAAGAAGCTACAGCAGAAAATAAGTAATACAGTGAGTGTATACAAGAGATATATTATATACATATATATATATATATATATATATATATATATATATATACACATACATACATACATACATACATACTACTGTTCAAAAGTTTGGTGTCACTTAGAAATGTCTTTTTTTTTTTTTTTTTTTTAAATCCAAGTTTAGGTTTTGATCATTAGAAAATAATTTTGTAATTATGTTAGAACTAGAAGTTTTCTTGTTTCTCACGAAAACAGTAGCCACAGACTTTTGGACAGTAGTGTATACACACACACAAGTATAGCAGTGGTTGACAGTTTTATTTACATTTAAATATATGTGGATGTACATATTTGGACAAAATAATTAAAGGTGCCTTAATAATGTTATTTATCTATTTGTACCTTGTTACATCCAAGGCACCCGCTGATGTCAATTAATCTTTAGGCTAGTTTATTGATACACATATGGATAGTCAGTTCACATTCTGCTACTTTCACAAGCATATATCAATCACACTTGTCAGCCTATGACAGGGTTAAACCTAGGTCATGCTAAGCAAAATGTTACCATTCATAGAAGTATAAAAATATACCACTGTGTCTAATGTGCTCCTCAGACAAATAACTATCGCTACACAAGTAGAATAAACACATTTAAGGGAGAGATGGCAGGAGAGCTGTGGTTTTAACTCCCTCAATTTAATATTAATTATGAAGGGCAATCACTAACAAGTGCATCCACTTAAAGGGCTGAGTTGGCCCTGTATACTGAATAATTCAATGGATGAGGAGGTTTTGCACAAATCTGGTTGATATAACTATACATTATGCAGGACAATCTACCTCTCCCTGGGACTGGGAAAGCTGAAAACCACTCTCCTACCAACTCTTCTTTTAATGAATAGACCCCACTGTGAATGACACTCTGTTCTCTTTCTTTAAGAGATAGACTTCTACTCAGGTGTAATAATGCAAATGCTGAACAGGGTAGAGCTGGCAAAAGGGTAGGGGGCTGCATTTGGGATACTTCCAGATATTTCTTGCAATTCCACATATGGCCACCAGGGGTAACAAAGACCTTACTGATCAGTATTATTTATTAATCTGCAACTTTGTGCATCAACTCAGGGAAACTAGGGATAAAACATCCAAAAAACAAAAACACAGAACAGTCATAAGAAAATAAAACTCTTGTAGTCACCCCAAATACTTTGCTATATATATTGGAGGTTATGTCTCATGAGCAAACACTGAATAAAGTGCCAAATGTTGAAGAACATTCTAACTGTGCAACCACATTATCATTTTAACAACAAGTTTAGAGGTCACAATATATTTAATATTGTTTAATTATGTCCTAAATTATGGACCTACAGTAACATTGACACATTTTTTCCAGGACACATATACATTTTATATGATCTTGGCCAGCACATTATTTTTCATGTATAAGCTCACTACTAATTCCGTTCTGCAAGTTTGTGCATCCAACATTCTACAGGATTGAACTTTATATGTGAAATGCATATGTGTCATGGAAAATATGGCGGATATGGCATCCTTAACCAACAGGAATAGCATCATATCCAAATCAGGCATGAATATCCAAACATCTGCAGATGCTTTTGCAAGATGTGTAAAAATGTAAGACATTCAGTTGTTAATACTTTATAAAATATATGTGTGTATACATAATATATATATATATATATATATATATATATATATATATATATATATATATATATATATATATATATATATATATTGCCAATTCCTTCAGGAAAGCTCATTAGCAATCAAAGAAAATCATATTAAGAGCAGGAAGGAACTAACTGCGAAATTGATGGGTTTGCCATTAATCAGAATGACAAGCAAATCATTCATTTGCAATTCGCGGCAACCATCTGCCTTTTACAAAACGCTGTATTGATTAACCAGTGAGCTGAATGTGATGGGTGCAAATCTAGTATTAGAATTTTTTATAAACACATATGGAGTACAAAATATTTGGTTTTATTATTTTGTTTTACGGAGGTCTCAACCCTAATGGAAGAAAGAAATATCGTGTGCTTTTTATTTGTATTTCTTAAAAACAAGGCTTAAATGGCTAAATGGGATAAGTATTAAAGGGACAAAGGTACAACATGAAGGTGACAGAGCAAGGAAATCTAAATACAGTAATTTCTGGTCTGGTGTAGAAAGGAATCAATTCTATGAACATCTCTTTGGGTAAAATTGTTTCTGGGGATTCCACCACAGCTTCCATTAATAACCCTAGAAAAAAAGCATTGGCACAACAATCTTTATATATGCCAGGAGTTCCATCTTTCTCCAGCTTGTCTCTGTGACAGAGAGATTTATGGGGGTGCAGGATATATTATAGGGGATGTAGTCCAACAATGCTTGAAGGACTGAAATCAGGAAGCTCACAGAGGTTGGGAGTTGTTCAGTAAATGGTGATTTCACCATTGGGACCCAATGAGTTTGACTAGAGCTACACCAAAAGTTTAGTGTAAGGTGTTTGTGAATATGTCCTCTTTGTGTAAACCAAAAGTCTATTCAATGAAACATATTGCAACTTTGATGTTCAAATAAAAAGACATTCATTTCATTTAGTCACTCAAAGCCTAATCCACTGATTGTTTTCACTACGGGGCCTCTGTTAAATGTTAGTGTCAACTTTGGGTTTATCAGCCTACATACATTTTCTAGAAAAAATTATAAATGATGCATTTATCATCTCCCATCCCTCTAGTTGATGTTCCCATTGATACACTTACTTCTTGTTTTTGCAGGAGTTCATGGCTTTTTGCAATCATGGAGACTTGGCGTGTGAGAAACAGACGAAGCCCAAGACCTGCTGAACGGCCAAACCTCAGTGGGATCTGGTAATAACGAAGGCCTGAACTGGCATCTGTGTAAAAGCACATGGAAAAAAATAATTAAATTTTTTTGAAGAAATGAACAATTTAGCGATGCTTATCTCTCAGGAACATCAGGATAACATCCATTTCATGAAGAGTGGAAAAGTGGAGGTTCATAGTCCAAGAACAAATTAAGAGGATAGCCACTCAAGTTGTTTTTTTACAATTGGTAAAGATCAAATTTTTTAAGTATTTCAAAAAGTTTCACAACTGTAAAGCTTGTGGACTGTTGATGTTCTCATTGTAGGGCTATTTCTGGTTTGAGGCTCTTTAAGTGAGTTGTGATTTACTTTAACTGGGGTATTGAGGTCATTTATATTGATAAGTGGAAGGCTTTAATTGCTTGGTTGAGGGTAATTTCTTGGGTATAGGGTATTAATCGTCCTAGGAGCTAGGCACACTGTGTGAAAAAAATAAAATATTAAAGTTTAATTTAGCTAGAAATATGTACACACCATAAAGTATATAATAGGTGCAATTGTTATTCACCGAAAAAGCTAAACCACCTAACAATCACAAAACACCATCCCTGTTCCAAGGTGTAGGGGTCCTTGAAAACTGGTCAAACATTTTGTAGGTTGGAGCACTTTTCATACTTGGAAACAATCTGCATATCGTTCTTCTGATAATGTCTGCGCCAAATAATGTCAAGATGTATTGACCTCAATAGCACCTGGAGTTTACAAAGCTTTCTGTGAGGCATTGCCAACGTAACATTAGCACAGTATGTTTCATTTCAATATGATTTATATAAAAACACACACACATTAAAAAAAATACACAATAATACATAATAAAAAAAATTATTTTACACAGCCCTGCACAATAACAATATAAAAAAATAAAAAGGAAAAAAAAAGAAGTTATTGATACAGCTATAGTGACATTGCCGAAAATGCTGTTAATTTTACATACAGAAATCGGATATGGGTTAATGTATAATAAAATAAATATTAATGGTTGTTTATAACTTTATTCTCAGGACATTTATTGGGGTTAATGTAGGTATGGAACGAACCAAGGTAGTGTCAAGGTAGCTGGGCTTGTTGTGCAGTGCATACATACTACGGATACGAAGGAGCATTTGGCTTGGCTACGCTTCATGCTGTCCCATCTACCAATGGACCAAGCATGCAGGGACAGGAGTAACTTTTTATGAACCCCATGAAAATAAGATTTTTGACAACCCATCCTTTACACAAGATAGTGATTTTGCTTTACACCAATATAACATAGGTTGTATTATTAGTATATTATTTTGCTATAATGTTGGCATACCTCCATAGATCATCCTTGGACATTACGGAAGGTCCTCACTGGCTTCTTATTCTGCTTGTACATGTTGCATTAACTCCACAAGCGAAGGATATGGCTTGAATTTCAACTCCAAACTAACTTATGGGATATCAGGCCCTACTCTAACCAAGCATCAAATGAGCAGATCAGAGGAACGCAGAACTGTAAGAAATATTCAAAGGGAAGCCATCCCTCACTAAATATTCCTGTTTATCTTAAATTAGTATTTTGGCAGCCTATAAAGTGATGTATCATTTTGTTTTTAAAACATAAATTTTTTCCACAATACAAGCCCCCCTCAAAAGAAAAAAACAAAACAAAAACACATCCAGCGTATGGTAACAAAAGTAAAAAATCAATCTTTCTAACAGTTGCTCACAGTTTTTTTTTTATTGAAAGCTTTTAGTCTCCTATGCATCTGTGTGCAACCTTTATTCTGGTTTCCTGCTCAAAAAGACTAGTTTTATCTAAAAGGTCAATTCATTCAGCAGGGCACCCGGTAGAATTGAATATAATTATCCCAGTCTTTGCCGTGTAGAATTCATGCTTCAATTCATTCACAAAATAGAATGCAGAATAATTAACTCAGAGCCTTCGCAATCCCCCATTGAAAATGCTTCAGGTATCATTCGGCCTCAGTCACAAAAGAAGATTTTCATTTAAGGACATTGTACGTATTAACCCTATTCAGCATCCAATTACTCTGAATAAGTGAATTGTCTGTTTCAGGAATGTAATTTGAAAATGTTGTCATGCAATCTTGAAGCAAAAGGGGTCTTTTTTCATTAATCTAACTCTCATTTAAGGAGAAAGCCTGTAGGTTATTTCAAATCCATTAGTTTTAAATACAGGTGATTACAATTCTCTTGCACATAAGACAACAGAAATGTCTATCAGAAATGACTGTGAAGTTTTTAATAATGGCGACAAAAGGGGGTTGATGAGTTTGTGACCTGTTCAATAATGTACACAATTCAATTTGGATCTTGACAAGAAGTTAATATGAGTCAATAGTATAAATATGTGCAAAGGTTTAACAATTCATGTATTTCAAGGCAGCTGATGAAAGTGCGTCTGAACATCTTTAAAGGCAGAGGGGCATTTGTTTAAAAGAGAAAGTATTATGAAATATCACTACAATTAAGAATATGTACTTCAAAAGTCATAAGTGATATAATTCTAGGAATTAGTTGACTTCCTTCTACATTCGATTTATTGTAATTTTTGAACTTTGAGACAAATCTTCCAATGAAAAAGTGGCCCTGTGTTACTTTCCAAGCCGTGCCCGGATGTTCAATACATTTTTCATAATTTTTACTTTGTTTTTTTGGACACCATATCATCGGCTTTGTCTTAAAGTAGCTCCTAATTTAAAACATCTTTTTAAGTCTAATGTTAGTGCTCTCTAACGTTTTTCCTTTATTGGAATTTATTCTGTACGGCCTTTGTCATTAAGGGGCTAACCTTTGTCAATGTATACAATTTGGCTTTTGGTTACATGCCATTATATAGCCATAAGAAGAGGAACCAAGACTGCAAGTTGTGCAAATTTCAGGAAAAGACTCAAGTTTTAAATGGCAAGGAACGTCAGGTATTATCCAATGCTCCACTGTAGACTTTCAAACCTTCTTTTGTTTTGCAAGGCAACAAAAACTTGCTGTAAACAATATCCCTACTTGTAGAGAATTTCATCTTGTTTTATCAGATAAAAAAACCCTTTAAATTTAAGAGAGTCACAAACATAGAGTGCTTTTCATTACTTTGTACGGACCTCCGTGAACAGAAAAGTGATTTAAACCCCCCCCTGAATAAATGAATGTGTAATTTTTGAAAATGTCTGATATATTGCCCACATGCTTAAAAATGTAGGTGAGCGATGTATTAAGCTGATTATTAAAGAAACCTGCTCAGTGCCCTAGGATATCTCCAATGAGGGCACATGGGGTAAATTTATTTTTGAGCACAAACCAAGAAAACTCAATGTAGAAATCAATCAGCCATTAACCCTTTCAGTGTGACTTTGGCCAACTGTAATAACCTTTGTTGTACCCCAACCAGTCTCCCAGTCAAGGAAAATACCGTCCAATGGTATGGCCTTTTAGAGAAGATCAAGAGTAGGTCCCATGAGAGAGGGAAACACTTGGTCCTTTAGTGTTGATGATGGGAAGGCTATGAATCCAAAGGTCTTCATGGAGACCTCCAGTTAGGTCCACTGAGGAGCTTAACATGTAATTTTTGTGGGTGTTGCACAAAATATCTTTCACTGTCCTAAGTTGGTAAGCTCATCAATCAGCACCAGCAGACCCTTCATACACTTTTTTTTTTTATTATCCTTTACAACCCAAGCCTATAGGCTGGGGCTGGGTATGGCTCTAATTTTTATTCACAATTTTACATACACTTTTTTGAGCACGTGTGGTTTTTGATATTGAATGCACTGATGGTTCCCTGATGACCTGATTTTTGGTGGAGGGCATGGCTGAGCCTTTTTGCTGCCACTTCTTAAAGACTTCATTTGATCAGGAGTGCAACCCCACAACAGCGAAGTATACAAACATACACACACACACACACACACACACAGATACTATAGAGCACAGACCTGCTTTCACATCGAGCCTGAAGAATACCTCTGATTCAGCACAGCTTAGTCAATAAACCATCAATGCTCTTTGACTGATGTGTATGTGATCAATGAGCTATAGACTAAAAGTTTAACCCCTTTTACCTGCTGGGGTTTATAAAAAAAGTAAATAGCTTCCTGGGTTTCTATGCTGCCCTACTCTATCTTACAGGCAACAACATATGAAAACCAGGGATTTTTGGCTGACTGCTTCACACAAGGTTGTTAACCAAAGCTTTCTTTAATTCTATGTTTAGCTTAAGGGTTAAAAGAAATAAAAATACTCAAAACTTACTATATACAGAAAAGAGGTTTAATTTGTCCTTTGTAGTGCTTGCTTGAAGGCAAAACATTTTACATGATACATACCTATGGTAAGATCTGAAAACAATAACCAAAGCACCTCTGTGTCTTGGCTTGAGGAAAGACATTAGCTAAAACAATTTACTGACCATATTGTCTCAGCTGCAGTCAAATATAGCTACCCAAGGAGAAAACTCTTTTGGGTGTTGAGGACTGGCACAGAGAAAGTCTGATATCATCTATGTTATTGATATGTTAGGCATGGGATTATTCACCTTCCTTTCATGCGACAGTTCTAATATTGATCGCAAGGTACTTGGCTTACCTTGAGGTTTAGCATCAATTGTTGTGTCTGTGGGGACCGCTGTACAATAAGAATTATATGTCGATTTTTTGCTTGAGCTGTGGTAATCTATGGGTTGCTTGATTGACATTTCTAGTGAACAAGACCCCATGATACGGTTTGCGTTCATTGTGCCTCTGCCTAATGTAACGTTGATCTGTATTTATCACACATAACTCACTTAACATGATAGTTACCTATGTTTCACACCATAGTCCATCCAATTTTGCACATGTTCTACCAACTTCCCATCTTTGTCCTACATTAGACTAAAAGTTTGTTTTTTTTAAATTGTGTATTGAGATGCCCCATTAAGTGCCTACTTATACATTGTATTTGTTTTAAATGCAACACGCTTTTCTCAGCTGAAATTACTTTAATGAATGAAAAATATTTCATGAAAGAAAAAAAAAAAAAAGACATTTGCAGAGGGCAAAAGTGAAAAATCACTTTGGCTAATGGAAACTAGAAAGTACATATGTCCCCTTATTATGTCAACAAGAAAATCAGATTTGGTGGCCAGGGGATAATAGCTTTCTTAGATTGGTGCATTAAAAACTGTAAAGCAATGAATTGCTAATGAAATAGATATGTGTAAGTAAGAAGTATGAGAACATAAGAGAATCTAATGGGACATATTTCAAAGTAAAAGTAAAGATTGAAGAGTATTTCTTCTGCAGTACAGGTATTGATGAATTTTATGCATCAGTCTCTCTAAATCTCATTCAAAAGTTAAGGGATGACCCCTAAGTTTACAAGATTTGATAGAGTAAATAACCATAACTTTTAAATTATTATATAATAGAAGCCCCCAAAAAGATATCTACATAATCCTTTGCCTTGATTCCCTAAATAACTCCCTAAGATTCTAAGGTATTCAACACAATCTCACTGAATTTAAATATTATTTAAATAATATATGGTTGTCTGCACAAGGGTATCAGTGGAATAACCAGTGAAAAGCCTTGCTCTAACTGATTTCATGGTACTTGACCTTAAAGAGCACTTTCTTACTGTTGTTTTCTGGCTGAAACCACTGTTGAAGTAGAGGGACCTAGTTGAATATATTAGAAGTGTAGCAAGTTGGGATTTTTTTTTTACAAGAATTGGCCTTAGCATGTCAGTTGCAAGTGGAAAGGATCTCTGGGATAAGCTAGTTAAGGGTTAATAATTTTAAAACGTCACCATTTCTGCTGATTCACAATTTTGTATTGTGCTTACAAGGCGGATGCTTGAGTTTTGCCAACGGTTATTTCAAAGAGAAGGTAAGAGAGGAATAAAAAATAAATAAAAATATACCCTTTCACAGAGACTAAGTGACCAGAGAACTAAAAGAAAAGGGTGAAAGATGAAAAGCAAAGAGAGAGAGAGGAATCTCTTATCTTGCAGGAAACTATCTCGTAAACAATCTCTGTTCTGGACATTAAAAGCCTTGTTAAACACAAAACAAATAAAGCTCTGTTTTCTCTACATATTGCCCCTTTTTTGATGGAATACGTTTTCCCGTAACAAGCTTACGGTCCCAGATCTACACAAGAACACACTTCTTCTGGCTCAGCTCTGTTTCAGTCAAGCTGCAGAGGGGTTTAAATATGACACCTTGCCGCAGGGCCATCAAGTTACTTAAAGGACTTTAAATCCAAGCAGGTAATAAGTTGCACCTGATGTGTGGCCTTCTTCAAATGAAGGGACTTTTCATTTGCAAATTGACTTGGGACTATCAGTTTACTCTCCAGGGAGAAACTTTCTCTGTTGGCATAATATGTTATTATTGTTTGCACTTTTAATTGAAATGTAAATTCTAGGAACGTCCTGACCCAGTTGAAGCTCTGGAGAAGGGCAAAATTCTCATTTTCCTGCTAGCAAAAGGTCTGCAGTCTCATTATTGATGACTGCGATTTGGAGGTTCATTAAAGAAACAGTCTGTGTCTTACACAATAGAGAATTTCAAAAAGGTTAAAAAGTTTTATTTATTCTAAGTAATGGTCATTATCTAGCAGAGGGTTGTAGTGTGGAAATGACATGTGTATATGTATATAAATATATATAAATATAAAAAAAAAATATATATATATATATATATATATATATATATATATATATGTCAGAATACAGGATAATTAAGTAATCAAATAACAATTTTGTCATCTATAAAAAGGTAATTTTGAGAGATGAAAAATGCAGATTATGCATGAAATTTACAGATTCAATACTGTGGACCGATCTGGCCGGTGTATCATGAAAACTCTATTTTAAAAAGTTTGAGCATATGAAAGTCCAAGTTAAGCCAGCAAAGTAATGTTAATAAAGTATCACATATTACTTCTTATGTATCCTTTTAATCAAACTTAAACCCAGAGCTTTCTTGGATTAGTACCCTCTGAGCTTATAATCATATTTTAAGAAGAAAAAAAAGCCGGCATCTCATACGCTGAAAAAGATGGTTGGTATCTTGCTCAGTTCAAGGGCAAGAAACTTGGCTGTAAGAATATGGGGAATCCACATCTCGTTGTTCATTAACAAGTTAGGTGAAATCCCTCGCAAAGTGAACTATAGTAAAGTGATCAATGATCTCCCTTTTGATCGGCCCATTGAACAGTGGCAATACTATTATGAGGACAAGGGGCTGCCACCCTCTTGGACCTGCCACCCTAACCCAGAATACACCAGCGACTAGTAGTCATATACGGAAAGCTCCAAAAACATACTTAAAATATGAGCAATGCTGCATTGTTTCCTCTCCTCTCATCTCGCTAGCCTTTAATCTTGCTATGCCTCTCCAAATGTAGCTGGATAAATGTTTCATGTATAAATAACATTTTGATACATGAAAATAATTAGTTTCCAAGCTATGAGTGGGTCAGAAAATAAAACAATGATTATGTTTCTGACTGAATGTCAGGTGTTTCCTGATGGGAAAGATTTTAGCTCTATTTTAGGCAAATGCTAATTAAAAGGGACTTGAGGTTTTCAATAGAGAGAACTTTTTTGGACAATCGCCAAAGACGGTGACTTTAAAGAAGAAAAAAAAAAACCCAAGCTTTAATCGATCTATCTGCTTCTATGATGTGCAGTTTCTTCAAAAGTATACAATATAATGTTTAGTAACCTCTTTAGTTCCATTAATGTGCAATTCATTGATTATCTATTAAATAATTAAAGGGTAAGGCTGAAACACTAAGCTGTTGACTGGCAAGCATACCCTTATTCGATATGTAAAATATATATAAGGGTTTTACTATAAGTATCCACAAAGATGTTCAGTGTTGCTCTTGTTACCTATGTATGCATACGCGATCCTCTTAGGTCACGTACTGCCTTAGCTATACAAGCAAATTACTGAAATGGACACGTCATATACCTTTTTTTCTCATAAGATATGAGTTGTTGTGGGCTTAGGGTCCCACAGCTGTTGTCCCATGGAACCCCTTTACAGCAAATGAAGGTGAAGGTCTGTGAGACTGCTATCACAATCTCTCCGAGAGGGCTTCTCTGTGGTCTGCCCATTACTTGATGATTTGCCAGAACATGGCATCAGACAGCATTGGAAAACTATGGAAACTCCATCACATTGCCACAGGTACGGCGTGACTGGGGGATGCTTTAATGGTGGCTGTTGCCCACGTCCCAATATTATTAAAGATTCCTTAGATTATTTTCTATGGCCTATGTACGCAATGTAAACCATGTTTAGATTACAGAGTAAATTCAATCCATATGGTAGAAATAAAATGCCAGTCATTACACAACAGAATGCACAGTTGTCATCAAATAGTTACAACCAACAGATCAAACAGACAATACAACCATAAATTCTGAAAAGAAAAGCCAATAGAGACTGCGCTACATAGTGCTTTTAGCAGTTACCATGATTGCACATTACTATACATACCTTTCAATGTTTAATGATTTTTTTTCCCAGTGAATATCTGAAGTGAAAATCAGTTGCCGATGTTTATGCATTTTGTTTGTATATCCTCATCAATCAGTGTCCTTCACTCCTGAACTGTTAGGCTTTTAACCTTACTTAACCTTTATGGACAAAAAGTGCTTGCCTCAACGAACAAATTAGCAGAGACTCGCTCAAGTATTTGTGTGTAAATAAATAAACGTGAATGAAATGGGCTGGTTTGGTTCAGCGTATCATATACACTAGGGATACCCATTGGGCTTGTAATGTGGTCTTCAACACTTGGTAATCAATGAGTTAAAAACCAATCTGAAGATGCATCAGCAAAAACATGAATGGATGCTGCTCATATAATCCCAATGTTTCTGTATTTTCCCACTATTATTTATATTGGTATTGCTATGATTTGCACTTTACAAACATTAATGGAGTTGTCACGTCCATGGACTAGGGCAATCCATCCATCTCCATGCTATAAAAAAGGTAGAATCATTATCAAAAGTGTCCGCGTTTCTAATGAAGAGGTTACATTGGATTGTCAAAACACATCATCAACATAGGTTGATTATAATGGACCACATGTCTGCATTGTACCATTTGCAGTTTCCTTTGAAACATCTAGCACCGCAGTCCGTTGATGATTTGATGTTATGGAGGCTGAAGGGGATAAGTGTACCCAGTATGGTTTGCCATTTAATCTTGGACTACTTGAAGGGATTTATATGATCAAAATTACGAATGTAGACCCAGATTATAACTGTTTTCTAGTCAGTTTAGCTCAAGTAAAACGATTTGCAAAAGACATGATCATCTTATTTCTTACAATGGTTCCAACTGAAAAAGCTACGTAACAGACGCTACTAGTTGTGACTGTCCCTGTTGGTAACCTATGGATTCATTAAGTGTCCATTTAAAAAAATGTCTTGTGGTCATGTAAAAAAGTGGTCCTGGTGCAGTTTTAAACAATGTTTAATCAGCGAGAACATTCTATTGGTTGCTATAGTGAAAAAAAAATCACTTTACACCAATATAAAACATTTATGCATAACCCTCAATGTTCTTAAAAATAAATGCACATGCATTAAAAAAGAAAAACTAAAAAAAAACTGTAGATTCAGTTTGATTGCTGCAGATGTTCCTCGGCATTTATAATGCTGCCTTGCTTAGGAAACAAACCATTATTGTTGTGCAAGATCACTGCCAAGAAAGCAGTAAAATGCCACTCACAACCGCCAGAAAAGTTTGTATAACAAATGATATCCCTAGGAGGGTTAAAGGGCCCACCCATTTTAAGAGGAGAAGATTTGGTTTCTAACATAGTAATACTATATAGGCACTGACCTTAAAGATACTTCTTCCCGGTTCTCACCTGTGCCCCGATGCTGGCGGATTGTGCTGACTAAAGTTACCTGGCATTTACACCAAATAATACATCACAATCTTTATGAAAAATCAGAAGGTCACTCTTAGAGGAGTCTATTCATTAATATAAGAATTTTGCACAAGCAGAGCTACGTAGGAATGTGCCGACCTTAAAAGCCTAGTCCCTGTTGTCTGTATAACAAACATAAAGATCCAGTCACCTTTTTACATGAATTAGATTTTCCACCAGGGAAAACTTGTGAATTGCTTAGAAGCTCCTAAAAGATTTTGGCTGCCAGGATGTTAACCATAGAACCAAGTTGCAAAATCTTACCGAAGTCACTTCTCAAGCTGTGAATCTTCCTTTAAACTATGAAGCCGTTTGGGCCATATCTGTAAAGAGAGATCCACTGCTCGTTGAGTCGTTTTTTTCCATTTAGAATTCTTCTTTACAAAAGGTGGCTGATGGCGTCCAAGAAAAATCTATCCATATTACAACTAAATGATCTTTCCATGGACAAAATCCAAAAAGCCAAGAGAGAAGAAGGCAAAGGCTAGCAGGATGGAACAAAGGTGACCGTATAAACAGTCATTTGGTAACCAAAACCCTTCTACAATGATGCCCAGACCATTTATATCACAAGTCCTAGATGGAGGTGACAATGAATATGCAAAAGGAATAGCATCTAGTATACAGGCCAAGGACAGATATGGAAGTTTTAAGAAGGATTCACCCAATACATGTCCCTACATGTTGTTACCCGATAACTTATCACTATCTCCTAAAGACCTTGTTCTTTTGGTCCAATAAAGGTTATCGCTATGGACTAAACACTCCATGTTTAGTATATAGAGAAAGGTTACTACAATACACAGTTGCCCCTGCTCACTGAAACAATGGCTATCAGGGCTGGCAATGTAGATCTTCATCCTGCCTCCCAACACTTTAAACCAGGTACCAGGGCAGCAGTGCCCCCCCACCCCCAATCTTTTTATTTATACCACTCCCTAATACAATTCTTCCATTAGAACCCAATCATAGGCTGATGACATTAAAACAAGGCTTATGTAACTGTGCATATTAAATATCAAACAATTATTAAATCAGCAGCACAGAATGATAAATGTCTATCCATCTAAATCCATAAAAACACATTGCAGGTCTTGGACCAGCCACATTTTAACAAAACTTTGATAACGATACCTGTTTTAATTTCCATTTAGAAGCAATATTATAAAAACATGTATATTGCAGAAGGCTTCTCACATTAGCTTAGAGATGGTCATTTTGATCTCCCGGGAAAAAGTCATCGAAAATATGTGCGCCGAAAGAACAGAGAAGAGAAAAACTAAGTGACTAATTAAGCCAACTTGTTATGAATAAAAAAAGATACCTTAAATTAAGTTATGTATTTAACTTAATGCAACATAAGTAAATAAAAAATGAAACTAAATGGCCTGCTTTAAAGAGTCAAACAATTATTTTGCTACTTTTTAAAGTTTGGCAGTGGAGAGGGTTAAAACATGTCTCTTGTTATGCTTAAATTCCAGAGAAAATGTGGAATATTAAGTAGCTTCATTACACAGCTCCATTCAACCCCTGAAAAGGGATCCGTCGGCAGAGTTGGTATGAAATTAAGTGGACGCTGTCTGTCCTGTTCAGATTACATCTGCAGCCAGGCTTCCCAGCTGCCTGGGAAAATGACGAGCACCATATCCAAAAGTACTTTAATAGAGTTTATTACACGGCGCTCTGCAAAGTGATCCTGAGCTGTTTGTGAACTCTAAAGGAGGGAACAAAAAAAAAGAAAGTGCAGGAGGCTGCTCTGCCCTCAGCCTCTGAATGGAATTTTACTTCTGATTTCAACACTTGCCCATTAATTCTCCAAGAAGTGTGATGTCTTCTCGAGAAGTGCAGGGCACTCGACCAAGAGCGCATTTTGTCCCCCTTTTTTTAATGCCAAGATGTTGTTTCTGACTGAGTGGGAATATAATTAAAGCTTTTCACGTTTAATATTAATTCTAAAGTAATATATGGCTATGAAATCGAGAAGTTGAAAGACTTCCATAAAGGAAGAATGGCCAATAAATGTGGAACATCATTGTAGATAAAAGATGCCAAAAGAGCAGTTTCATGGAATGTGCATAGGAGTACTGAAACCGTAATACAAAGATATCTTAGAAGATCACTAATCTGTGGCTGGTCCAAGACCCACAATGTGTTTTTATGGATTTAGATGGATAGACATTTATCATTCTGTGCTGCTGATTTAATAATTGTTTGATATTTAATATGCACAGTTACAAAAGCCTTGTTTTAATTTCATCAGCTTATGATTGGGTTCTAATGGAAGAACTGTATTAGGGAGTGGTATAAATAAAATAATTGGGGGTGGTGGGGCCACTGCTGCCCTGGTACCTGGTTTAAAGTGTTGGGAGGCAGGATGAAGATCTACATTGCCAGCCCTGATAGCCATTGTTTCAGTGAGCAGGGGCAACAGTGTATTGTAGTAACCTTTCTCTATATACTAAACATGGAGTGTTTAGTCGATAGCGATAACCTTTATTGGACCAAAAGAACAAGGTCTTTAGGAGATAAGTTATCGGGTAACAACATGTAGGGACACATAAGCTTTCAGGACATTGGAGGTCACTTCTCCAAATGAAATGGCACTTCTCCAAATGAAATGGCACACTAAGGAGCGCGGGGAGTCTTAAATGTATACAACATGTATGTCATTCCAACAGATGAAGCAATCTCTGAGGTCTTAAATGCTTATGTGAGCGCATTTATTTTTTTATGTGGGCCAAATAAGGTATCACCTTTGTCTAAAGACTCTGCCCTCATGTACCAATATGGTTATATATTTTTCCCTTATTAAGTGTACATACAGAAAATGTAGTAATTTAGTCATCTTGTCTCATAACATTTATTATACAAAGGGGAAATTTTGCTTTTAGTCGAATGCGAAAACTTATTGGGCAACAACATGTAGAGTCACACATGCTCCCAGGACCTAGGAGGTTGCTTCCCCAGATAGAATGACAAACTAAGGAGAGAGGGGGGTCTTAAATATGTACAACTTGTATGTATGTATGTATGTATGTATGTATGCCACCCCATCTGAAGAATAGACCACTGAGATCCTAAACACTTATTAGGCCAACACAGGAGAAGATGTACAGTCAAAGATAAAATAACAAATATTCTCTATTTACCAGACACCATCAAGTAACTGTTAACCGTGTGATAAATCTCTCATTTTAATCACACCAAAGATCTCTTATATCCTTTTTTTCTCTTACCGGTTATATGAATTGCTGTCATACTTACGAAGAAGAATAAACTAAAAGTGTAATAGATACAAACAAAAATGGAAGCGTTATACGGTCTTCAGATTGTTAATTGTTGCCCCTTTTGTAACTAAAATTAACCATCCCGATTTATACCTTGGAACGTGCTACAGGAGCGGGAGTAAATGGGCCATCACACGGCTCCCGCCACTTAATGAATATGGGCATATAATACCGTCTCTCAGAGGAGAGAAGCACTTGTTGTGCCAATAACATTATTTTTTTGTGGTTGTCATTAATCTCTATTAAAAATGAGAAGCGGGGCATGCTTTTAGTTCAGTAATAAACCTATAGTGAGTTATTATATTGATGTGGCTTTTTTTGCTGGGCTCTTACAGAGCCGGGTATTGATTAGAAGTGAATTAACACAAAGCAGCTAAAGAGCAGATAGCAAATATGTGTTGGATTGATTTGCATTCTCACGCTTCAGTCCGAAGGGGTGGAATACATCCTATAATATCATTTCAAACAGCTCAGCGCGATCGCACACGGTCATGCTGGATGAAGTTGTTCCCTTGTTTAACTTTTAAATATTGCAGCTGACTGGTGTTGACATCATATTAATATTATCAGCGGGGGGAATAAGCCTTCACAACCCACTCAATACAATTCATTCCCTCCTATCCAACAAATGTATCGATTTCAGTTTTGTGGCTGTTGTAGTTCAATGAGCCATCTTCCTATGATGCTTTGAGAGATTTGGAGCAGTCGTTGAAATAAATATTATAGATTGCTTGTCAGCGACTGCATGGCTTTCTTCCTCTCCCAGCAAGGGACAGAATGGGGTCTCCAGCTATGCGAAGCTTTGAGAGTACAAGATCAAAGTGCCCTCGAACAACAATTGCAGCCACACTTATCCTGTGTACTGAAGGCCACACACAGAAACACCTGCAGGGCAATAAAAATGCGCAGAGGAAGCTTCATGTCAGTGGCTGCCAGGTGCTTGTGATTGAAAAGGACTTCCAGAGCAGAGGCAGAAAGTAACGCACCTGTGTTCCAGCTTTGGACGCGCACTGCCTCCCGGCAAAGTGTGCAAAGTGAAACGAGAGGTTTTCAACTCTGAAACAGGTGGTGCTCATGAGTTGGAGTTACAGTATGCCTGCCAAGTATCTCTGTTCTTTTAGTGCAGTCCCTTTACGGGGGCATTTCAGGCCTCGCCCTTGGATCTTTTCTGACTGTAGGTAGCCAGCAATCAGTTAAAGTGCAGTAGATATACTTATAAACTCATTTGTGCATTTAATAGAATGGCTTCGAACAGTTTGTGAGGTCACATAAAAATGGAAGGTAATAGTGTTTAACATTAGGGGTCTGTGAACCCAGTTCCTAAATATAGACAAAACATTAATCGCATCCTCTAGCATGTTAAGCAAATAAACCTTAGCAGATCGGGGCATGTTGAAGGTTTAACAACGTAAAAACACAAACACTTTTAAGAAGCTTTTTACGTTTCTATGGCAACAACCTATCATTCACTGCTTTCCAAACAGACCACTGCCGCTAAGGTAGAATACATTAAAAGAACGTAAACAATTGTGTATACATTGTAGTTCTTCTGCCCTTAATGAAACAAAATAAATAAAGCCATTTGTTTGCTACAAATCACTCCCCAAAATGATGCAGTTCCTGGATGTTTCCATCCCTTCCCAATTTCATTTTGGTAAGAAGAAACCAGTATTTATGTACACACGCAAACACCCTTCCTAAGCCCCCCACGTTTCAACAGAAATTAGCAGGACAGTGAATGAGAAGAAAAAAATATCTAGCAGGCGGACAGATTTACAAATAAGAGCACCGCAGGATCCTTTTTGACTCCAGTAGCCACACTGGTCACAGTTATTCAGAAACATTGTATGCTTCAGGTCATTTAAAGAGCAAGATTTCCAGGAGAACAATTGTGATTCAAGCAGATTCGTTAACTGCCATTCAAACACAAAATATATCATCAATTGACCATCACGTTCATTAGCAAGTAATATGTGCATAGTTCAGGAATAGAACATACATGTTTAGTGGCATAATGGTGGGGCTGAAAATGAGGGGGCACATGTATTTTGTGAATGTTGTATACTGTGCTTTTTAAGTAACTTCTCATTGTCAACATGGGGAGACCACATCAGCCATATTTCCAGGACACAGATGCATTTACCATGTTGTTAAACAGCATATGCAAAAGCGCTGCCCTGCAGTATGTGGTTTGTATAGCAAAGTAATTGATTCCCTTTTGTGCAAGAATACATCATGCAGGGCAATACTTTATATGGACTGCTCAGCAACATAAAGTATTTATGTTCTTGGGGTGGCAAAGAAAAATTGGCTAACATGGTTACCCCAGTGCAACAAAATAGAGACTACTACATGTAGAAAGCATAAAATATATACAAATATATGCAAAGTTAAAAAAAACCAGACCTTTTGGCATGATAGCAATTATGTTACAGTAATGTTACAGTAAATTGTGACAAGCGAAAAACCCATCTTACTCACTATACTGTATATATATATATATATAAAAAAAGTATACCAAATTCTATTAAGAAAGTGCTTTTAGTGCAACATGTATAATGAATTAGTTTGACTGAAGTTCTACTGTTTAGGTCCAAAAAAAGCCACCCTGGGGAGCTTCAACTGTATGACAGACTTCAAAATATATAGTTAGAATGTTTTGCAGGTGTCCTACTATACATGACACACACATATATGTATATATATATATATATATATAAAATTGTACATACAAATCATAAGTACACACACTGGAAAACATACTAAATCTTTGAAGCAGTGATCTCAATGAAGCACTGCAATACCTATCATCCATAAACATGGAAAAGGCATGTTTCATTATTTTAGACATTGCCAATCATGGCTTCTAAATTAGACTATGTTAGAGTCCACAGTATCTGGGCTGCCAATGGCTACCCCCTTAACCCTTGCTGGTTTCACAGCTTATATTCAAGATTTACAGTCACCAAATATTGCAGGAGAGACAAATAAATATAATACAGAGCATAGAAAAAAGAGTAAATTACCTTTGGTCTCTCATGGCCATTCAAGTTCCTTTGAAAGGCATTTTTTTTTTACATTAATTAGCAGTAATAATTGGAAATAGAGTGTTACTCAAAGACAAATCCAACCGTTTGATTATGTGTCTCAGCTTCACCTGGGTGATTACTCAACCTGTCACCATTTTATTGCTTTGTATACTGACCAATATCCAACATTAATGCTTAATTAACAAAGAAGATGAGAATTTCCGATCTACAGATCACAGGAAAAGAGGATATGCCATAAGACACATTTCTTTGACTGGCTATAGATTTTTTTTTCTTTAAAAAAGGACCTATATTTATCAAAGCAAAAGTGGAAAAATTCTGGGTCTCGTTATTAGATTTTGAGGAAGCAGCAGAAACTGTATATCCCTACATTTAATAACAATATACAATATGGATTTTTAAAAATAAATAAATATTATTTTCACCTTTTCCATTGCTGCTGGAAGCTGTGATGTCATGACGTCCAGAAAACGGTATTAAAAGGGATTCTGAAATGTAAAAAAAAAGGTCCGATAAAATATTTCATTTTACTAAGATACTTTTATCTACTTATGATGCTTAATAAATAAATACAAAATATGGTATTTGACCATTTTGTCTGCTAAATAAACCTTTATAATGGTGTTTATGGATTACGGCAAGCAATTAATATGTATTACAAGCTCACGTTATACATATAAACCCCAGGAGCTGCCATTTTAATTCTGAGATTATTAATCCATTCATTTATTTGCCCCTTTTGTTGTTAGTCCCGGCAGCCCTTGAAGCATTTTACCCTTGCTACTAAACCACTTTTGCAGGTTGTTGGATTTCATCTCTATCATACTTGCCAGCTGTCCTGGTATGGTTTTAACAGTCCTGATAGTATACCCTTGTTTGGTTATCTGTCTTGCTGTAATCTGTGCACACAGAATGGCCGCTTTACCTGACTGGAAGCACATTTCAGCCGGTTGCTTATGAGTTTCCCCACTTGGTTTGAGGGAAAGTCTTTCTGACTAAAAAAAAGTGACATTTTAGTCAGGAAGACTTTCCCTCAAACCAAGTATTCTGTATATTTTATAAATAAAAATGTTAAAAATGGTTTTATCACCATAGTAACCAATGGAGCCAATGTGTCAGTGCAGTGCAGGCCCAAGCTTCTCACCAAGTGATACAATGTTTCATAATATTTGGCTAACGACATATTTGATACACACTATCTGGTCCAGGACATAAAATCCAAGGGGGGGGGAGTTTACACAAACACCCTGCGAAAACAGCTCAGGAAAAATAAAGTCATTATTGCTCTGGATGCCCCACTCCATTATATAGACCACAACTGCTTATGGTAGTGGCCTAAAAACTTTAAATTAGAACCACCTACAAGGAAATGCCCCAAACCCCCCTAATGAACAAATGGAATGTTCCTGCTGACTGGCCCTTTCCATTGGTAACCATGGCTACAAGCCCATTTTTTTAATGCCAATCTAACTTTGCAACAGATTCCCTTCTAATGTAACCCTCAATATCAGCTTCAGATCCCATTGCTTCTTAGAACATGGACAGCAGTCAGAACAATTGTTCAATAAGTTCAAAGGTTGTTTAAAGAAGCATTAAATAAAATTTTTAATTTTAGTATATAGTTAATTATTTGTATTTATTATTTCCATTATTATTTAAACAAACGTTAGCCACACACACGCATATATATATATCTATATATATCTATCTATATCTATCTATCTATCTATCTATATATATATATATATATATATATATATATATATATATATCTATCTATACGGTATAGATATATATATATATATATATATATATATATATACCGTATAGATAGATATATATATATATATATCTATATATATATATACACACACATATATATGTATATATGTATATATATATATATAAGCCAATTTGTACTCAAGTGCAAGTTTATACTATACAAACAGTCCAAATAGTAATATATATATATATAAAAATACACACACACACCTACCCAGAATCCCTTAAACTATACCCGTGGAAAGAACAAGCCTCTAGGCTTTTAGGCTTGACAGGTGAATGTAGTGGTGAAGCAATGCTTATAGATAGATAGATAGATAGATAGATAGATAGATAGATAGATAGATAGATAGATAATAGATAGATAAATGTGTGAGTCACTAAGAAGCATTTTTTTTTTGCCCAGTTTATTTTTTTAAATGTATTTTTATTGAGAAGATGTACAAACACACACATACAGGATAAAGTATCCACATAAATATGCAACACGCGACTAAAATATCCTGACAATTTACTGTTATTTTTTAAGTGAATGCTAAAATCATATCTGGGAAACAAGCACGTTAACAATAGACACTGGTTAGTAGACAAAGCCTACATTTCATGTAAGAGGTTAATATATAATAATCTCATCTGCCCTTCTCTAACATTTCTCTACCAAGATGTGAAGACGACAAAATACTGAAAACACATGGGCTAAATGTCAGTGACCTATTATTTAAGCAGTGCGTGCCTTAAAGTACTGTATCATTTCATGTACAATAACCTCCTTTATTCTGCAGATAGAAGCTTTGTGGGGGAAAAGCTGTAATTAGATATTCGGAATATTTAAAAGATCTTTTAACACAGACATAAAAACACTATGCCTCAATATGACGCACTCAGAATTGTAATTCTTTATGAAGATTTTTATCTTCTGTTAACCGTTTATACAGTCGAAGACAGAGAGAATCCCCCTTTACAGATAGTTTGGGGGCTTCTCTCGTGGCTTCAAACCAAAGGTGTTCTTGAGTAGTAAAGTAAAGGGAATTAAGATAATCCAAAAGGGCTGCGTGATACGTGCTCTAGAACGTCTACAATTTAATTTTGAGGGTCATACTTATGAAGGGCAATTAAATGAACACAACAGATATTTTACACGTCATGATTCATTTTTATGTTGTCATCGGAAGCTTTGTAATGATGGTAAAGTAGCTGACCATAAGCTATAACTCGTATTCTTGATGTCCTTCAATGGGAGAAAAGTCATGGCACTGCTGGTCAAGATAAGTTAATGTTGCCCCTCTTGACTTGGAAAAGTTGCACTTATTGTGTGTGGATTATTCCTTATAAGGGATTAATGAAGTTTTTCCACTAGAGAAGTGGTAACGCTATCCGATAACCCTTGACTGAGAGAGGTTGGTGTGCTACATAGGGCCTTGAGGACATTGATGGATGAGTTACTAAAGTTCATATAGCTAACCAAAGAGCCCTAGACAACACCCACAACAATACTTTGGTAAAGGGTGAATGCAACAGTGCATGTACGAGTCTGAGGTCAATAACAAAACCAAAACACAAGGTATATCACCTTTTTCATTCCTTACTCATGGTCACATAAGAGGTAGACCTGGTGAAAATGCTACAATTCCAGAGCGGCAGCAAACCGGCTCCTCCGCTGTCCCCATTTTTTGCCAGTTTTGACCAAGCGAAGCAGCCGGCGACCGTCCGGAAACTGCTCCCAGTCAAAGCAATGGAAGTGCTTTCTGAGCTCGTGAGCAGGGGGTCTTCAGAGACCACTTCAGCCAAAGAAGAGCAAATGCATGGAGGGGATTCTGATGAACCCCTCTATTCGTTTGCATGAAAAAAACGTGGCACGCAGCTATCGTGTGCATTAAGATGTATATGATGGTTGTAGTGTCTCTTTAATGTTTAAAAACTAAGCAACTTGAATTGAAAATGTATACATTTTTTTGAGGGGATCGATTTGATTTGCCTTCTATGGGACTTTTGCAGCTTTTCATCCTCTTTCTAACATTACTTTGCTCACCTTCCAGCCTTATAGTCCCCTTCTGACTCAGCTGCAGCTGGTACCGGCTTTTGCCTTAATCCTATAGGATTTCAATGTTGATTTGAGGTCAAGTGACTTTCACCACAGTAACTTGAGGCATCTTAAGTGTTTTTCAGAGCAAAACAACTAATTGATAATGTTTAAAATAACCACTTATAGCAGTGATAAAGTGACATGGGTTGTTTACGTGCTGTGAATTCTATTTAACCCCTTGAGCGGCGGGAGATTGAGCTAAACTGGAACAAAACATATATCTTTAAAGATGGCAGGCGCTTAGCATGATGATGTACAAAAGAAAATAGAATATATAACGCAAAAACAGATAAAGCAATACAGGCATGGTACCTTGGCACCTAAATAGGGGTGGGCAAAATTTACCAACAAAATACAGGAAAAGAAAACAGAAGCACTTCTTTCTAGGAAAATCTAAAATCTAAGTTTCTAGGAGCAGCAAAGCTCTCCATACTAGAACTAAGCAAACCTGTGTTTTGAGATGTCTCCAGTTGTTTTAGAAGTACACATTTCTTTTCTAAGAAACCCAAATCCAAACATTTTACACCCAGATCAATTTGATTTCAACATACGTTTCACTGCTTCACGACAGTCAGATTTAAAAGAAAAATAAGAGGTCTATTTTAATTGATGGGGAATTTTAGATGCCATCTAAGTTCTTAACTCATAACACAAGAATCACAATTTGTTTAAACATTAAAATTTATACACATCATCCAGTTTGTAGGAGTCTAATCTTGTCCCGACGTGCTGCATTGCCTATAAAATAATCTTTAATCTCACAACTTCTAAAAAAAAATCTCTTTTTAACAATACATTCCAACATAAAGAGTGTATTTTATACAAATTGTTTTAGTTCATTATCGCTTATATTGGAATCAGAAAATTACCATGGCAAGCATCCAGGGTATTTAAATCAGTCAAATGTTGCATGTTTTTTTCTCCTCTGCATATAATTGAAAGGCTTGAGTTTATTAATCATACAAGGGAACACAGGTTGAAGATTTAGAAGAGCTAGCATGTTCACTTTACTGTATGAGCTAACTATGTGAACCTGAATACTCCTATTTTAAATTATTTCATAGTAAAAATAACTACAATTTGCTCAGATAAAAACAGGTGGAATCTGAAATCCAGTAGGATTGGTTGTTTAAAGAATAAAGGAAGGGTATTAGCTCTGGAAACGGATTCTTTCAACTCTAATAAAAGTATCTTCTATTCATCGACCAGATGTGAGCGTCAAGTGACACAAAAGGACCATCAGAAAAGCATCATCTAGTTTGGTGATCTTGTAAATAGTGTAGACTTTAGACAGCTATAAAACCTGGGTGGAAAAAAAAAAACGCTCAAATTAACAGATTTTGAATTGCAGGAAGTGCTATGATGTGGAACAGTTATTTCAAAAGAGATGGGGAGGGAAGATTATAAAGAAAAACTGTTGAACAAAAACATTTATTGGTGACCCATTGAATGTAAAAGGATTTCTAGACCCAAAACCCAAGGTGCTTCATTTCCACACTAAAAATAAACTGTTCTCAATAAAATTAATTCCTTTCAGTAATATATTGTTAAAATCAATTCATCCTAAATGTCAATAATAAAACGTATACACTACATTATTAGTGACCATAGAAAAGTGGTTATAAGTTCTCATATAGCCTGGTTGGATATCTCTGCATGTCCTGTATCAAGTTGTCTTGAGTGTCCAAATTATTAGAGAAATCGGTTTGTAGAGCAGGAGATAAATAAATAGGTTGGCATATAATAAATAATGCATAAAAAAGGAGGTTAAGGTGCATATTCATATACTTAATGTCTCTTGTGGATGGTTGGGGGAAGGGGGTAGGAGAAACTTTGAAATGTGGTATAGATTTTTTAGACTCATTAAAGGAACCATTGTCCATTTAGCTAAAGCCAATCAATTATAATCAGTACAGAGGACACCAAGCAAAATCAAACACAGATAATTTAAAAAGGGGGTTTAGGTAATGAAAGGGATATGTACACACTTCGTATTGTCAATGGAGTTCCTATATTAAATAATTGCAGAACATAATATACATACATATACACATACATTCACACACACAAAAAATTATAGTGCACAGTAGAATTATGAGTGAATTTATGTAAAATCTGGAATAAATCTAGAAGTAGGTCTTACCTTGTGTTTAATATGTAATACTAATAATTGTAAAACTATATAGAATTTCTAGGCTGTTATACACACACACACACACTATCTCTTTGAAAAAAAGCATCATATTAAGCAACCATGAGTTAATCACTTTAACCTAAAGGAAACAGACCACACAGACTGTATAACAAATGACTGCTTGGGGAACAGCCAGATTATCTTTATCATTTTTTTCTGACACTTTCCCATTAACGTGATTAAGAAGATGCGAGCGTCTCTGGTTGCTTTTAAGACCTTCTTCTTGTAAGCCAAAATATTTACGATACTCAAAATCCTCTTTACACATCCAGTTGTAGGCCATAGAATGTGGCTGATCCACTGTGAGAATAAGTATATTTAACTGCAATATTATAATCAAGAAACATTATAGGGCTGGGGTTTATTTAGTAAATCCTCCCACTGTGCGATTCAGAGAGAGTCAGCTCATTCATACAACATGGTACTGAAATGCAGTATTTCCTTCAAGATAGGATTTTGCTTGTATTATCTGTACGTTGGTACCCGGGGCAGTTGTAAGGTTGGTGTGCTGGAAAGAAAGCATTGAACAAAATCATAGAAGTTCTAATGTTGGGTTAATAGATAAGGAATGTGAACCTTAAGCGCATATTTTAATATAAAAACAAACAAAGTGGCAAGAGATCTCACTTCAAGTGTGTCTTAAAGAGGGACAGTCCCCATTTGTTCCTCTTTCCCCTATGTCCTTCTTTCCTCCCCTGATGACCCTCTTTTCTAGGTGCTCAGAATGTTTGCTGGTTATGAATGCTTCCCAGTGTTCTACAATCCAATATAATATTAGTGTGCATAGAAACAGCAGGAGATTGGTTTGTAAATCATGTATATATAAATTTACACCCCCCGCATGATATAGGAAGGCTCTATTTACTAGAACAATCTATATAGGCAACTACAAGCCTCAGTATGCCTTACGGTGATTAAAAATACTGGTTGGGATTTGTTTATGTGCGATATGCATTTAGTGATTTCCACATGGCAGCATACGGAGGAAAAAGGGCATGCCATGTATTTAAAATTAGTTTTCATGATCTAAATATTTTATATGTAACACACTTCAAGTGCAATAATTTGACAAAAGTTACCAGATGACATTGTTTTAAGAATAAAATACTATATAAAAGTATACAGATACACATTCATTGGGCCTTTGTCAATAGCTCATCTTGGACCCAGTGTCATTTATGCATCTGGGCAGCTGACCACACAAGAAAGAAACGGCAGGGGACTTTACACGTCAAGAACAAACGAGGTGGTCCAAGCAACTGAACTTCTCACCTTTCCAGATGCAGGCAGCCCAAATCTACAGAGTTTTGGGCCAGATCAACAGAAGACTACCACCACACACCATAAACGTCTTAAGAACACATACCACGTCTTTTGGAAAATTGTTGTATTTGAGTACTTGATTAAAATTACAGTATTTTCTGCTATTCATCAGTAAAACATTAATGGAGCTGGACTTCCCAACTTTCAAAAGAAAGTGCATAAGTGTCCATTTCCCACCATTACAAAATGAATCACACCTCACTTTGTTCTTCTATTTGAGAATAGAAGGCTAGGTTTTTCCCCAAGAAGCCAGGACAAAAAAAAAAAAAAAAAAAAAAAAAAAAAGCAACAAAACCCAAGAAGCACAAAGCCATTTGACAGACCATGAAGGAGTTAAGAGGCATATTTACATTGTAATGAAAGTGAATATTTCTTCATTTATATTTAAATATTTACACACAAGCATCTACATTTTATTTTTCCACGGAAGGTTGTTCAAGATGCTATATTTAGCAGCAATTGTGAAAATTTCAGCACGTTCTATAATGAATATACAGTACCGTTCAAACGTTTGGGGTCTCTGGGTTTTTTTTTTTTTTTAAAGAAAAGCACATTTTCTCTGTTAAAATAACACGAAACGGATCAGAGATACAGCACAGACGCTGCTAATGTTGTAAATGACTATTGTAGCCAGAAACGGCTGATTTTTAATGGAGGTACATCCATATCACTCCTGTGTTCAAGTTTAAATGACTAACTGAACGTTCGAAAACCCTTTTACAATTATGTTAGCAGAGTAAGGAATTTCCTGGTTTTCCCAGCCAAGTGACCCCAAACGTTTGAATGGTAGTGTACCTACAAGGCAAAGAGGGGAAAATTTAATTTGTCAGTTGCAACTACCGTAAAAAAAAAAAAAAAAAAAAAAAAAAAAAAAAAAAGTATATATATTTAGGAAGAAAAAAAAAATAAGTATTTATAATTAGGAAGAAAAAAAAAAAAAAAAAATTTTCTTCAATAGTCTTCCTGCTCATCACTGTACACAAATCTATACATTAAGAAGACATATAAAAAAGCAGAAAACTACTGAAAACAAAGGAAAATGTAAGTCTTTGAATCTTGAGAACATGAAAAAAATATATATAACACAAGCCAGTTAGAGGTTGCACCATACAGTCCTGAAATTTGTCTTCAAGCCCCATCAACAGTTATTTATGAATGAACAAAAAAATTCCCTTAAAATGTGCATCCATTTATCACCAAAGTCCATGTCCCATATTACGTTATGCCTTAACACCAGGGACCACATTAAACTAGAATATATAAAATAAGTTAATGCCAAGGATCAACTACCAAGACTTGCAAATTGCCATAAATGTTACAGCATGTTTACAACAACTCTAGTCTATTAGTATTTAGTTGAAAATACACAGACCAAAGTTAAACGCTTGCATTTTGTATGCAAAGCTAACGTTATCACTAATAAATACACGCACTTAAAACTCTAGAATTCAAACATGGTTAAAGAAAAAAAAAAGCCTTAATGGTGCAGTTCACAAAAATAAAAAATTAAAGGATCTCCAGATCGTCAAATGTTCGCAGAAGATATAAGCTAGTTTGTGGCAATTTCTTTACTGTCCTCCACAAAACGCATAAATCTGAAAGATGTCCCATTTTCACTGCTTGCCAATTTCTCCAGACCAGCTAGAGGTGCATTTGGTTCAGAGTTCTGGAGTTTTTCAAGGCTTCCAGTCAAGCCACTGATTGGTGAGCTCCCACCATTTCCCAAGCTTCCAGTCATTGGAGTAATGCCACCATTCTGAATGACAGAGATTTCGTTGGTCTTCATGGCCAAACCATTGGACAAAGCTGCTGCATACTGGTTCCAGAAACTGGATGGATCTCCACTGCCAGTACGTGCAACCAAATCCTTCTGGAATATGTCTGGGAATTTTACTGGGTTCCCTCCTAGAAACGTCATGGGTCCATCTACCGAAAGCCTCCGTCCTCTCCTTGCAGGTGTACTGTTCCACATATGAGTTCCCATGTGCACCTAAATGCAAACACACCAAAGACAAAATTTACTAAATCTGATAACCACCATAATCAGACGTATGCATGCAACTTGTTTCATATATTATACATGTCTAATGCTTGCAAACTTATACGGTATATATGCTGTTGTACATGGGTACTTGCTTATCACTCTAAAGTGTCCTAAGACACAAAGACAGAACATAATAGTAAATAAAACTGTAGTGGGGTCCTTTGTTTAATTATATTGAAAAATATATAAGAAGTGATGTTTATTATTATTAATAATCATCATAATGGCTAGTAGATGAGATAGGTGAATCATTCATCTCAACGTTCCTTACAGAGACTGCTGGTGAGATTCTCTGTCAACACTGTTCCTACATATTTTGCTCAGCTACCGTTTAAGGATGCTTAGGATGAATAGAGGGTATCTTAGTTAAACACTTAAGCTTTTAAAAGATAAAGAAAAACAAATGCAAAGAAAAAAAGTTTCCATATCTGGATAACTTACAAAAATGCTAGTAGAAAGAAAAAAAAAATAATAATAAAAATAAAAAACAATTATATATATATATATATATATATATATATATATATATATAATTATTTTTTTTTACTAAATAGTTTAAAAACAGTAGTGTAAATTATATTACTTTTAATGTAATCAGTTTTCTGTTCCAACATGACACCACACAAGATTTGGCTGTGATTAAGTATGAGTTAAATGGGGAAACCTGTAACTATAACAGTTAATCACCTACATAAGTCAATTAATATTGAAGAAATAAAAGAAAAAAAGATACATATATAATTCTTGATTCCAAAAAGATTATTATGTTTGAAGAGGGCAATGAAATACATTCAATATAGCTCAGAGCAAATACAGAACCATAAAAGGGGGACAAAAAAAAGGCACTTAATGAAGTCACATTTAAGGGGGTTGCTATGTGCCACATCACAAGTTTCTGTTTCAGAGATTGTGATATTTGAACGCTAAACTCGATTCTGAGTTCTGGTAATCACAAAAACAGCAACACTATATGAATTGAATAACTGTGGTCCTTTTTGTTAAATCTACAATGAGCTTTGAGGATCACTTGAATCCTATGGCAACACGCAGCTCGCATCACAATCTAAAAAGACTAAGGCAAAGTACTAACCAGGTTGGTGAGCGGCACACATTTTTTAGAGAAAATACATGACATAGCCGACTCTAGCTGGCGGGAATAATGGCTGTAAAGCTCTAAGTAGAGACGGAGGCTTCATAAAACAGATGTGCACCATGCCATTTATATAAACCAGCCAGTGGAGTTCTACTGTTGTGCCAGGTGATACAATTTAGTTTTAAAATAATAAAACCTACCTTAAGGTTGCCTTTTGTTGTAAACGCTCTTCCACATATAGTGCAGGCAAATGGTTTTTCGCCAGTGTGGGTCCTCTCATGGATTTGTAAAGCACTGGAAGAAGAGAAGGATTTCCCACATGCATTGCAGTAATGTTGCTTGGGAGTCCTTCTGGCCAAGCTTTGGAGGAGAACTGGGGAAGTGGCTGAAGAAGCTGACAGAGGTCCTGAAGAAATTATACTTTGTGTCAATTCTTTATTGTCCTGAGGAGAGCCATGCATGAAACCATTAAACTCAGTCTTTATCATGGTTGACAGTGGATTAGGTGGTTGGGGAACAGTTGAGTTGGTGTTGTTGGACAAATTAGGGCTAGGTTCGAAGAGCTGTGATGGTAGATCCCGCATCTGGTGCGTCAGCATATGCTGCTTCAAATTACCCTTGGTGGAAAAGCCACGATTGCAGACTGTGCAAATAAATGGTCTTTCTTTGGTATGGCTTCTGTAATGAATGTCCAAGGCACTCTGACATGCAAATGTTTTGCCACAGATATCACATATAGTATTCTTAAATTTACTTCGCTCTCTGAATGGAAATAGCATGCCCAAAGGTTCTTCTTTGACCAGTTTGTCTGTGTTAGTGGAAGTCAAGTCCAAAGCACCTCCATTGGCTGGTGTAGGTGACATTCCATTGGGAAGTTCAGGTGGCAAAGCTCTATGTTGCTTTTCCTCCATGTTTGGAGACTTCAGACAGTCGTTTGTGCTGTTAGAAGGGGAGAAAGCTTGCATGGAATAAGTAGACTCTGAGGCAGCTGGACTTCCAGCACTCTGGCTTTCCATATCTCCACCAAGAGAGAAGGAGTCATTAGTCATACCATCACCTTCCACAGAGCCATTTTCGGTAGACTTCAAGCTAGCTTGGAGCTGCTCAACAAGACCAGCATTGATCATTTTCATTTGATTCTCTAATGCAGCAATACTAGAAATCTCAGGGGGTAATGGAGAGGAAGACAGGCTATCGCGAGATGCATCTAAAGATTTAGGTGTGTCAGGGACACTGCTATCAGGACAATCTTCCATGTTTTCATCTGAGAAGTTATCTAGATCATCAATTGTCTTCTCATCAAAGGACCCTGTATCAGATTCTATGGAGTCTGGATAGTTTTCAGCAACAGGAGTATTTGGGATTTGGCCTCCCATATGCATTCTAATGTGTTGCTGCAGTACAACAGCATTTGTAAATTTCTTCTGACAGATGGGACATGAATGTTGGACTCTGAGTGGTGGCATAGCACGGTGGACGCTGTAATGGGTCTTCAGGTTTCCTTTTGTTGTGAATGCACGGCCACAAACTTTACATTTAAATGGTCTTTCCCCAGTATGCGTCCGATAGTGCATTTTTAGGGCGCTCTGGCAACTTAAAATCCTGTGACAAATAACACACTCATTTGGATCACTTGATTTTTTGTCAATGTTTTCTACAAGTTGCTGAAGCTTTGAAGTCTCGGATGCAGGTGCTGCATCCAAAAGTCCTCCAAATGGAAATTTTGCTTTAAATTGTTCTGACATCAGAGGCAAGAGAGGACTTGGGAAAGCAGTGGTGTTGGTTGGACCTGCATCGGTTGTAGGTGAGCAGACAGAACTACTAAAATGTGGGAAGTTGTTTGAATTTTGGGAATTTTCTTCACCTCTGTCTTCAAAACTTGTTAATTCACTCGCCTCAGCCTCATCTGGAAGACTGCTATTTTTTTTTAGCAGTGGCTCTGTAGCTGGTGTGTCACTTTTCACTGAACTAGAGGGGCTAGCGGTAGGTGGAATAATCGAAATGGACTGGTTTTCCTCAGTCTTTATAAACGGTGTCAGGTTTGGAATAGTCGGTGGGAGAGGCATACCCACAGATGTTGCCATTGTTGGTAAAACTGGCTTGGTGTCCAACCAGTTGGTCACTGGCTTCTCAGGTGGAATGGACATCCCATACGGAATTCCTGTACTTGTTGGTATGTTGTCTAAATGCTCCGGCACAGGGTACGGATTCATTTGAATATGAGGATATTTCTCTTTGTGACGTTGGAAGTGGACTTTTAGATTCCCTTTAGTGGAGAACCGGTTTCCACAAATGTTGCATTTAAATGGTCTCTCACCAGTGTGAGAACGAAGATGGATTTGCAAGGCACTGTCGCTACCAAAGACCTTAGCACAGAACCTACATTTGTGTTTGAAAAAAGCCTCATCAGATGAACTCTTGGCCTCAAAACTCGTCACACTTGGTGGCTTCCCTTTCCTAAGGGAGTTTAAATCGTCGCCTGTTGTTCCTATGTTGGGCAATGTGGTTGGGAAGAGGGTGGTATTTGTGGTAGGCTGAGGTAGTAGTGGATTGGATGCTGAACTCAATAAACTACTTATTGCAAAAGCTGGTGAAGATGTTACAGGTGCTGGTGGGTTATTGAGCTGTGAACCACCAGTGCTTGAAGGGACTCCCTCAGAGGAGGGTGGGGTAACTGCTGCCACCATTGAGTTCATATTGGGAGAAGAATTAGTGTTGGATGGAACCGTGTTACTGGGGCTGCTCTGAGGTAGCTGTAATGGGGGTAGTTGCTTCATACCACTAATGCTGGCTGATTGGCTAGCGAGATTTTGTGCTAAGCCAGCTGCTGCAGCCAACTGCTGGGACAAATGGGTACTTAGTGTGGCTAATGGAGTGGCAGACACCCTCAGTGATGCTTGAGGACCACTCGTAGATGCAGGCATTTCTGCACCCTGCGAAGCCAACAGTAATATTTGGTGACGAATTTGCTCAATTAAATGCAACTGGTGTATCTGCTGCTGCTGTAATGCCAGAAGCTGTTCCATTAGTGCAGGTACCGCCATTTTATTGTTTGTTGTCCCTTTAGTTTTGGCTTCCTGGGAAAACTGAGCTACTGCCACCCTAGTACTCTGAAGGTTCTCAATGATGACGTTGCTGTTTATAACAGAAAAGTTCCCCAAGGTTGTCAGATCCCTTACTTGAGGTAGTGAGGTTGTGATAGCTGAGGTACCCACTGTGGAATTATTACTGCTTGACACATCATCGTCCACTTTGTTGGAACCCCTGCCGCTACTGCTAGTTCCTGAGAGCTCCACCTCCATAGAGTTTTCTTTGTCAGGCTTGTCATGCTCTGAAAGGTCACTGCAGTCTGCTTCATCTGCGTTATTAACCATGTCATTCATGTGCTCATCAGGATTATCTGAGAGAGGACTTGTAGAGGTGGCTTCAGTGGGAGGTGGTGGATTTTCATTCACAATTAGAACCAATTGATTTTTAGTGCAGTTCTTCTTGTGTTGCAACAAATCTGATAATTCAAAGAACTCAGCACAACATCTGCTACAGACATGAGCGTCCTTGCTCTTGGGTGTCCGATGAATTTGACCCCTCTCTGTGGCTCCTAAAATGTCAAGAAGTTGAGAATTAAAATTAAGAAAAAAAAAAGCTACAACCAGCATTGGTGCCATATATAATAGTATCTTTCAAATACTGAATCAGTATAAGATAATATGAACAGGAGATAATGAAATTCCATTGCAAATATTGATTTTGTGTTTTTTTTTGTTATTGTCTAGTTGTCCGCAGATAAACAATTTAAAAAGGACTCAAAACATTCTAGATCCTGTCAACCCTGTTCATGTATAGTCTGAAAAACACCTGACAGTTTGCGCTGTTTTTTTTTGAAGTCATTTAGGCCCCAATCATTCAGTGCTGACAAGTTAAAAATATATATATATATAAAAACCTGTTTATAATATATTGTTTTATTAAAAAACAGGCTTTAAATATAGTGGTTAAAGGTCTTTCTACAGGTCTATTATAAACTTTTATGTTGCTAATTTTATAAAAAGTGTCTTTCCGTTTTAGTATCCTACAGTATACCAAAAATGTGAAGATACCACAGATGTTAGTCATTTTTATTTTAGCACAAACTACACTATACAACTACATCTATAAAACAAAGCGCACAATCTGTAACATTAAAAACTTAGAGAAATGTAAAGAACTAGGAATGTTCTTTAATAATATATGAATAATAATAATTTATTAACACCTTGTGAAAAGTTAGGTGCTATTATTTAACAAGAGGAGCCGTCTGATCTCGCTAGTTGCTCACGAGTGTGTTATCACACCCCTGGCCACATTAAACATACAATTCTTCCTCCAAAACTAACTGATCCTATTGAAAACAGGATGGTTTCCTATTGTTCACACAGCGTGAAGACAAACTTCTGTTGTTCAAAATGGTGTGTGGTTATCTTATAAGGCGGTGAAAAAAAACTGTTGAATTCAGAGATTACCCCCTGCGTGTTTTACTGCAATTCTAAAAAAATCACATAAATGGGGTGTTTCCATGACACCCCATTCAAACTTGCCAAGAACAAGAGGGCAGGGGAAAAAAGGCAAGGGTTTAGAGAAAAAAAACTGATATTTTTTCCCAGCAGCCTTAAATTCACACAGAATGAGTAAAAGAAAAGAAAAAAAACCTTAATGAGTGCTCAACTATACAGAATAATTAGACTTAACTTTTTTGGACATCTGAAAATAGGTTATATATATATATATATATATATATATATATATATATATATATATATATATATATATATATATATATATATAAATTGTATCTATCTATCTTGCATTACTTTAAGTTTAAATTGCATGTTACTGATATAGCTATTTCATAGTGGTATTTAAGTGTGCAAAGCACATAGCTTAGTGCACTAGTGTGCGGATTCTCTTATGCTTCTGTGTTAAAAGAATAAACTTTTTTTTTAAAAAAATATAGCTTTCTGTTTATTCTTAACTTGCTAATTTCATAATTTTAGTACTGAGAAAAGTTCTATATTAAAAGTAACAGTCGTCATTCATTAACATTAAATGTATGATCTTACGTTCATTTTTATTTCACCCAGAATTTAAACAAAATAGCAGGGCGGCTGTGATGTTTCGACGAGTAAATGTATGCATTTTAGATGTTCTCCCATGGAAAATCGCTTTCTAATATATTCAACAGAAATGTTGCACATTTCCATATGTAATGGTAATGTCCCCATCTACTTTTACAGCCAATTATGAAGGAACAAAAAGCCATTCTGTTTGTGCACACATTTTGAGCAAAATGCATTAAAACTATTATGTCAGCATGTTCATTTAAGCTCTACATTCAGTGGAAAATACTTTTCAACCAGATCACATTTATCAAAACATAATGCCACTTTAAAACACAGTTTTGCTTGGTCAGCTGTGCTTAGGCAAATAATAGCAGATTTGAAGCTAAATAGCAGAGGGGGTAAAAGATTTGTCTTTCAATTGTGTTATGTTTCCCCAAAAATAGTAGTGTTTGGGCCAGAGAGAGAGAGCTTATAAAAGTACCAGAATAGTACTGGTAGAACTACCACAAATATAAAATAACATTTTTTTTTTGGCATCAGAAACCACAAGTCCCCTGATGTTGTTGAAATGTATGTAACAAGCAGAGGTAATGATTTCTTGTGATATACAGATGAAGGGTTAATCTGAATTAACCCTTCCCCAGCCAGGATTAATATATAGTCTCACAACATATATAAAGCTAAAAACAAAAAAAAAGATACCTACTTTCAATATTAAACTTAAATTTCATTTCTTCTGGTTCAGCCTTCATTTCTAAAGATTCTTTGCTGATCCTCAACTGTAACAGGTCCAGTGTACCTACAATCAAAATAATATAAATACTGTAAACATATGAAGATTTTTATTAATCAATCCTACAATTGAGGGTTTGTCAACCATGCCTACAATTATTTATAACAATATTGCATGTAAAAATTTAGCTACATTTTTGAAGTGAGGATAAATATACACTTGATAGGAACAGAAGAATATATATATATATATATATATATATATATATATATATATTTTTTTTTTATTTATTTTTTTTTTTCCCTCTTCACACACAAACTGATTAATCTAGGCTGACTTCAAATATCAAACAGTTTAACAGCAAAGTTATATTCTCCTTTTATAATAGTGAACACTAGGTGGGGTCCAGATGCAATGGTTTGAAATAGGCAAAAACGTATATGACAATTGCAGTGTCACACTAAGAGGAAAGGCTCCTTGAGGCTACATCTCCACTTTAGCTACGTAAATATTGGCATTCAGACAAGAAACCAAATCCCAGTTGTTTTGGAGAACACCAGCTCCATTGGAAACACTTGTCAATCCATGTGGGTTTGAGGAAAGGGGATTGGGGTTAGTTGGCAAGAGGTGCTGATAAGGTGTAACTCCCTGCTAAGAAAGATCAGGAGAACGGGATTTGGGGTCAGTGAGAGAGAATCAGAAAAACATATTGGGAGCCTGAACTTTGTCACCTTTTCAAAAGATGAGGGCACCGGGGTTAAGAAAGCACAACTCTTAGACTAATACACATCAAGACTCATCCTAAGGAGTAAGTATAAATTGTAAGTACGATTTGTAATTACCCCCTGATCTAAAGATATAATCCAACTTTCTAAAGACTGCTTAAATGTCCCGGTGAAGCTTCAAGTAAAACAACAACAAACAAAATAGTTTGGGATGATTGTTCTGGACAAAGAATAATGGAACAAAAGGAATTTAAAGATGTAATAAATCTAAGCATTTCAAGACAGTTTTCTGTGAAAAAAGGGAAATAAAAATGAAAATATTTAAAGAGGCAGATTTAGAGTTTGTAAGAAAAAAAAAAGTGTAAAAGTCGGGTTGTTAAACATCATTTACACAATTATTATTATTTTTTTTTTTTAAATCGGGATTAAAAATATAGTCAAGATTTACGCGAATTTTAAAGTTTTCCTTATGTTAATTTTGCGAATATTGTTTAAAGCTGTATAGCCATGAAATTTAAATATAATATTCATCATTAATGTGACTGGAGATAAAATTTGCAAATGTATCACTGGACACTTACAATAAACTTGTTGATCGCATAGATTATTTAACAAAGAAAAACAAAAGGATAATTTTATACATTTAATTTAGTTAACTCTAAAAATGTGGAATTGAAAATTACATTCAGATAAAGATTATAAAGTTATATGCGTTTCATTCATTTGACTAAACTACAAAATAAAAATCTGTCAGTTTAAGGTCATAGGATATAACCTAAATAACTAATTTGACTTTTGTATATTAAATAGCTTTAAATTAAGCATTTAGCGTGTTAATCTTAAGTGCCCATATGTCCCAAATAATTGTTATGTTCTTTGGTATTACTAATACTAATATTATTACAACAAGATAATCCTTTATATTACAAAACATGTCCTGAAGGCTGTTTGCTCGAGAATTATTCAGCATGATTTAAACAAAAAAAAAGTTACAAGATTTAGAAGTACTAACGTTAACCAGTTCTTCTGGTTAATTTATTTTTAAAGAAAATAAAACTTTTCCCATCTAGAGGGCTAGTTATTTTTAATATTCAAAAACAAGTGCAACAAAAAAATAAAAACCAGCAGAAAATGCAGTAAATTTAAAGACAGCCCAAAGTCTCTGTATTTAACCTTCAACAAAACACAGTAATTATGTTGCAAATGCCTAGATCTTTATTAAGATAAAAAGACAAAAAAGTGGATCTTTGATGTGGCTTTTTTTCTGAGCCTTGAACGTTTCTAAGGAGACTATATTTTAAAACAACCAGATCATCTAAAGCTAATTAAATTAATAAGAAACGTTTTAAACAGGTGGCAAAACCAACCTTAATATGAATCAGTTCGCAATTAGGTTACAGATATAGTATATTTCTTAGGAGACGAATACTAAATTTTCTAGAAAAAAATAGATGTAATAGAGATTATATATATATATATATATTATAGAAGGCTTCTTCGGAATGGGAACTATTTAGGGAATTAGAGAAAAATTTTAAGAAAAGTTGCTCTTAATCGAGAATAAAAAATAAATATAATATTGGTGGGGAAATTAAGGCTTACAAATGCAAGCTAAAAATAAACAATGAATGCATTTACTTTCAGGTCTTCACTTAAAAAAGGGTAGTCAGTTTAATAAATAACCTAACCTTAGCTGGCAAGTAGGTTAATCTTTTAGCTGGCTGAGAAACAAAATTATCAAGTGGTGACTTCTAGCCTTCTTTCCTTTTTTTTTTTGGATGAGTCAATTTTGGTGGAAGGGAAGCATACAGTTTCTAATAACCCAGTTATTTGGAGGGAGATCAGATTTACACCAGGAGAAAAAGCGTTAAAACTCCTCGATTTGGGAAAATAAAAGAAAAGCAGTGCCCTACAAAACAATTAGGCTTCTTTAACTCCTGAAGAAAAAGAGCAACAAGATTTAAAAGATGTGGCCCTAAATTATAGTAAACTCAGGAAGAGATATATCCCAAGAGTTTTTTTTAACCCCCATGTGGCGCTCATTGTTGTTAGTGAATAGCCTAGGAGATCTGACCCTAAATGTTGCAGGGTTTTTTCAATAGGAGGTGGTGGGCAGCCTCCTATTCCAGTAGCATGTTTAGCAAAAGGGAACAAATCACTTTTCAAAGGGAATCCAGAGTAAAGGAGCAGCAGTGGTCACACAATCAAGATTAGACACCAAAAGAGATTTTGTTTTAACATATCAGGACTAGGTACAGTTTAGAAGTAGATCCAAAATACAGTACGAGTGACCAAAACTCCAATTCAGATCTGCATTCAGGCAGATAATGCAGAGTTCTGGCTTCCAAATCCCTGGGATTAAACGATCACCCCCTTCTACTAAAGCACTTTCAGTGAAACAAAAACAAAAACTATTTGCCTTTGTAATATCTGGCTAAATAATCAACACAAATCATAGAACAATCGAACTACAAAACTATCAACCTAATATTGCTAAACATGGGTGTTTGTAACAAAAATTGCAACAACATTATCTTTGTACAGATCAGATCAAGGTAAACAGGATGGGTTTGGAAAAAAGAAACCGGTACATATCCTGATCGGTAACACCGAAAGTGCACACAGATCCCCCTTTTTTATACATTTAATTTAGATTTTAGGGGGAAAAAGTAGGGAATTAAGTAATCTTGAACAATGTAAACACAGATCCCTGGCGACCGGTTGCCTTAAAGGGGAAACACGGTGTTTGCACATAAATACACACAGAACTGTTTGCTGCAAATAATACGAATCTATCACAAAGCAACCCAGATCCTGCATGACAGATCTGCCGAGATTAACAGAGTCCAAACTTTTTTTTATAAGGAGTTGTACCTGTAACCTGTATATAACCCCTTGTTACAGAACCCAGAGAAAGTATCAAAGAAGTCTTGTGAAATACAGGTACTCAGTTAAACAGCGTTACATACCCCTTGAATTTACCCCTGCGATCTTGCAGGACCGAGGTAGTGGCAGCAGGTTGGGGAAAGGGTTAGATTATTTGGTTTTAAAAGAAAAAGAGATGGAAATATATTTGGAGGGGATATAGGAGAAACCTGCAGATTAAACGATATTAAGATTAACCTATAAAAGGGGGCTGATTGAAGCAAGTCTATTTCCAAGTGGTTTGATTGGGGTTATCAGTAGCTGGAGTTGTAAAATAAAAAGGGAGTATGTGGGTAACAGTGGGAAGTGAGGCATTAATAGGGGGATCTGTTGATCAAGGGCAGGAGGAAAGTATCCCACTTACCATGACTCTCAGGCAAGGCCAGACCGGGGTCGGATTGGAAATGCTGGGGTTTTGCCTGCTTCCTCCGAGACATGCTGGCTCACACATCAGCTGGGGCAGAAGACAAATAATTTACTCCCAAAATGTGCTCCCAATTCCGGGCAGGGAGCCCCAGCCAGCGCGCATGTGTCCTGCCATAATTATGATGATCAATAATGCATTGCGATTAATCATAGGAGCTGGGGTTAGTGATGGAGAGGGGGGAGTGGTGCTTGTGGTGGTGGTGGGGGGCTGGCACATGGCCAGCTCTATTCAAACCAACTCGCCCTAATCAATGAGCCTGTGATTCGCTGGAGGCCCCTGTCTCTCTCAGCTGCCACCCAATGATAAGGGGGCCGGCTTATAGGAAGGGAGGGAGGAGGGCAGGGGCTTGTGTTTGGATACAATGTTAACCCTCTTAGCAACAACCAGCCATCGCTGTAACTATAGGAATGTGTTGGGGCTATGTCTGCTCCGGCGAAGGTTTAGCGAGAGCTGTTAGATTGTTAGCTCTGCGGGCCAGGCATCTCACTACAACGATCCCTGCGCAACTTGTAAGATGTCCCATATACACCCTGCCCCAAACTACCCCACAGCCACATCTCTCTGCACGCCTCTCCCTGCACAGACTGCTTACAGTATGGACCTATAAACTGCCTTCTATATTGTCCCTACTCTATAGACCCTATATCACATATACATACAGAGTGCTGCTTATACATATATGAATGATATAGGGAATATGATCCTATAATTACCCAGCTGAGCTCATGCGATCCTGCTAATAACTCGCTCAGTACGCATCAAACGTTAAAGTTACCAATCTGAATATTATATATATATATATTCTAAATATATTATTGTAAATATACGCGCAGCATGTTTATGTACATGTTATTTGATACATTTCGTATGACTGAGAAAAGCCACGATTTTAATATTCATAACAAAAACCGTAATGAATCTTTTTTGTTTATTGTTATTACTTGTAACTGTGTAACAATAAAGCAGCTGCGTGACAATAGCATATGCACATGCGCCTGATGAGTTAATGTGCCATCACACATTTAAAGGCACTGTGGATTGTGTGCTATGCAGTCCTCCGCCCTCCCCGTGTACGATTCGCTTTCCATGTCACTCGCAACGAAATCGCAACAACTCCGGAGTCTTAAAAAGTTCTGAAGTTGAGGAGCAAAGAATCCGTCCCGCCCACCAGAACGCGATTGGTAGCGGCGACTGTCCGTCAATTCGTCGCTCGCTGTAGAGTATACAGGACTGGGCGGGGCTTATGAATTGTCTGAGAAGTCAACCCTTAGGCTGCTTCTGGCTAAACAGAGAACAGGGGATTGGGGACAGCAGGTCCTGGAAGAAGCTGATCTGATCACCTTGGAAGCCTGCATCACAGCTTACTTTCTCTGTTTCTACACCAGTCTCCTTAAATATCACAGGACTCCCATCACTCCCAGCAATCCATATGATGCACAGACCTGACCTTAACACCTCCAGGATCTTGTCTAAAATGACTGATTAAGACACCACAGCTGTACTGTTACTGTCACAATCTATTTTTCTTATGCAATGTGCTTCTTATTCTGCATTCCTTTTGATTTTTTTTTAGCATTCCATCCCAACTTGATTTTTAAATAAATTGATAGCAACAGAGTAATGTCTGTGGTTGGATTTTATAATGACAGTTTTTTTTTCTTATTTGAATCAATAATCTGGTATGTATTTTTTTTTCTTTATAAATATGTACTTGTCATTTCTTCTTTAAAAGAACATTTATTTTGGAAATGACATTAATAGTCTTAACACATATCCCATATATATTTCCTATTTTTTTTCAGGATGAGGATTGAATTGTGTGTGCCGCTTCCAGAAAGAGGAGGCTCAGTTGGGGGCTGAGTTTGAAGGATGGACACAATATTTTTTTCTATAGGTGACACAGAACAAGTCATTATTTTTCACTGAATATTTAAACACATCCTTTGGCAGAGATTGATTTATAGAGTTGAGAAACCTACATTGCATGCTGTTGCTCTCTGTATATGTGTGTATCTTACTATGTAACAAAATACAGAGTATAGAACAATAAGAGACACACATATATTATTATTTATGGATTTATATAGTGCCACCATGTTCTACAGAGCTAGATTCAGTTCTATATAATGTGATACATAAACACACACTATATATATAGGCATACTAAAAAGACATTTAATTTAATTTATAAATACATACACACATATACATTTTCACATTTTCTATATGCATATATGTCCCTGTCCAAAACACATATTGATATTTATCTTTCTTTTTTCTATGCGCCCTTGTATGTCTTTTTAATACTTGTACTGCGGAAAGTTTTATGTGCTTTTAATGGGGAAGGGGATTAAGGAGGAGGGTGCAGAGACAGAATAGGTCATTATTATGGTTGATGGAAATACATCAATTACATATAATAGCCTGTCTCTGAATTTAAATATCTCTAAATCTTAATTTAAGTTTCTTTTCTTTCACTTTCGTACCTTGATTCCAACCGTAGTAAAGTACTGGATCATACACTGCAGAGTTATTCGTTACATTTCAGTAGTATTTCAATGCCTTTCAATTACATTTGTGGAAAAAGAAATATGTACAGCTGACATGAAATGCTCTAAACAATGATTGTAAGTCTGAAAGGGGTAAAACAGCCAAACCGTGTTAAATTAGACCCTAAGGAAGCTTTTGTGTGATCTGGAATTTAACACATTGCAAACTCATTTGAGTGACAGCATTATTTGGCCTTCTGGTGCTTAAGGGGTTAAGTGGAGTCTCACGGGCCTTTAAGATAGCAAAGGGTTTACTTATAGAGAGTGCACAACAGAGCAAATATTTCACCCAGGATAAATCTCTGGTGTAAAATGTGTTCCTGTATCACACCTTATCATAGGGAATAGTTCATAATTACTACACAACATCTGTTTCCCCCCCCAACTAACTTTCAAGTGAGAAAAGAAAGAGACCTAAAAACTGGAATAGATCATTTGATATTTAAGTGTTGAAAAGGCTTTTGCATATACTGAGGGTTTTAACTTTATAAACTGCATTTTATTAGGAAAAACAAGAAGACTTGATCTTTGCTCGATAATTAAAGCCCACATACCTACCTTCTCCACATTAAAATAAATTATTTGTACATCTTATACACATACAGCAGCAATTAGAATATTACAACTATTGTGTGTATATATATATATATATATATATATATATATATATTATTGAGTATAATATATTTAGTACATTTGCAATTATTAAATACTAGTTTATTCACCATATTTACTACATCACGTTATATGTTCTGCTAACCACACTTTTCTGGACAAAAGGAGCAGCTCAACTCCTTATTTTAGATGGGCTTCCAGATAATCAATAGCAAGAATAGAAGACCAAAATGTAATCCTTCTCCGTTATTCCTGACAGCAGATAATTGATCAGAGGTCAAACAAACGCACATAATTGAATCATAAGTAATATGGGGTGGCTCAAGGCAAAACCTTAAAAACAAAACCAAACTGGTGAAGGAATCAGTGCACGTTTGATTTCATTTGGTATTTCGTGGCCATTCTCAAAACATTGATTGTCCATTTAGGTTTCCCGAATAACAGTTCCAAAATGATTATCAGAAGATTTACTGCTGCCTTGAAACGGAAAGAAAATATAATAAAAAACCCTAATATATTAGATACTTGTTTTAAGATTGTATTTCATGAGAAAAACTGAATTTGCAGACTTGAAAAACAATGTCTTTAAAATAACTATTTTTTGGTGGATGTATAATGGTAATGTAATACATTCTGTACTGTTATTTTTTTAAAAGAAACAAAGTACAGATTAAGAAAACAATATCAAGCAGGTAAGGGGGGAAACAGGCACATTTGGTCCAATGCAAAGTCAAATTAATATTTTCAGGAATTATTTTTTTTAACCTTTTCTGTTAAATGTATAGATAATGGGGTAATAAAAGTTATAGATTACAGTTATAATACAGAGGTTAATTGGTTAATGAGATTGTATAATACAGAAAAGATGATCATCCGTAGCTCATATTTTTCCATATTCTTTAGATATGAAAAATATTTTCTGTGGATATAAAATTAATAGAAGCTCTAATATCAAAAACAAATTAATGTGAATCATTTTTGTCTCTTACAGAATTTTTTCCAGGCCTGGATTGGCCATCGGGCTAAACAGGCATTGGGTCGTGCCCAATGGACAATCATACAATGCCTTATTGGAACCCATCCTTTAGCGAGCGGACCCATGTCCACTCAAGTCTTTCATAGTTTTGTTTTCATTCTGTGAATTTAGGGTGATCTTCTTTTCTATATATACATCATATGATTTCATGAACCAATGAGCCTCTGTATTACAGTAAATTTCAATCTGATGACATCACTTCCTTCACATGAGCCAATCAGATGAAGGATAGAAAGGGAATGCTGGTAGAACATTCCTAATACTCATCAAGACTTCTCTTTGCAGCCTTTCATTAAGGCTCTGTGTAACGCCGTATTTATTGGTGACGTTTGATTATCTTTGGAAACCTTTTATATACATAGAAATACATTACCTAGGAGTTGCCCTTAAGGCATGGAACCTCCAATTTTATCTCCAGCATTTACTCTCTGCTCCAGAAATATAATAAAATATAGTAAATGGTATTTTTTTCTGTGGAACATCCATAAGGAAGACTAACGGCATGATGTATATGTAGTACGCTCTATAATTTAGCATGTTTATTTGTCAGTATTATTACAGCTCCGATGGTGACATAGTCAAAGGATAGAGGTTGTAGTTCTTGATTAATATCAAAAGCTTATTGTAGAAAAAAATCTTAATAATAACACAGATAACAAAAGTGGTTTATGCATTTTATACACCTATTTATAAAAAAAACACCTACTGAGACTGGAAGAACGAAGACAATGTTCATTTGCCTTTCTTTTAGTGAAAACAATGTATTATTCTGTGATGGTTCTATGAGACACAATCAGATTAAAATATTGTAGATAGGAAAAGTGAATTAAAAAATGTGAAGATTAAATTATGTAGGGAAATTTGAGCAAAATTAAAAAAATCTAAATCAACGGTCACTTTTTTGTCTTCTCACAGATCTTAATATTTATAAATTAAGATCTATCTATCTATATATTTATATATATATATATATATATATATTATATATATTTTATATATATATTTTATATATATATATAAATGTATTATCAAAATCTAAATATACACACAGATACTAAATACCTATATACACACAAAATCCGTAATACGTCTTCATTTTGGTTATTGGATGCAAATAGCGTTTTTAAGTCCCACCTTTGTTATTCTAAGGGATAATTTATTCCGGGGGGCAGCATTACAATATAAGTAATTCTAATGTCGTGAAATTAAATATTGATAGGTGTCGCCTGCAGAAATCTGCATAAAACTGGAATGGGATAACACATATTGTAAAGGCGTGCACTATTTACGGTACACAAACCGGAGGGGACCCCGCGGGGATGCATTAGTTACTGTGTTTACTGTAGGATCAGCATACAAAAGGTAGTTTTAGTTTAGATGACAAGTACCGAATGCTTTTCTTGAGCAAAATTTCCTGTTTGATTGACATATACTTTGCTTTATTTTCTACTCCAGAGTTAAGTGAGACAGACGACAATTGTTCTGCTATTCCTATTATTTTTTGGGGGATTTGTGTTGTAACTATGTATTTTCTGCTATTGTTCTACACTAGTTCTAAAAGACCTTTTGTGGTGGAAATGGCTCTTTAAATATGCTATACCACTAAAACAATTTCTCCTTATTGTTTTTTTTTTTAATTCAACAGAAAACAAATGGAAGATAGCAGTCAAGAAAAGATCTATCCATCAAACCGTTACTTTAAGTTGTTTTTTTTTTATGTTTGTTTTTAACACAGAAAAGAAGAAAAATAACAATCTACACTTTAATATGTAAATTATTCTACATTCCGTGAAAATCTAAAAATGTGATTAGCATAGTTCAAGAAACCTTGGCTGTAACAGCTGGATTGATAGAAAAAAGGAAGAAAAAAAAAAACAAGACAAAGTCAATAAGCATTTTAAAGCAAAAACTATTTTGTTATATTGAGATGAAGGTATAAACTCAAAATCAGTTTAATTTCAGAAGGCACTAAAGGTGGGTTCGCTGCACAGTTACAGTAATTGTAAAGCTACTATGCCACCTCTGGCGTACCAATTCCCATGACCCTCAGCCTGCATCTTGGCCTAGCGTCATGAGATCTGTAATCGATTGACTTATAGGGATTAACTGTTTTTTAATAGGCTGAATGATCAATAAAAAGTCCCTCTTGTATCCGATGATTAGGGGTTAAATGTATTTTTGCATTATTACATTTTTGTTTACAAGTATAAGGTTATAGAAGGCACGCGGTGTGTCCATTCTATTGTAACGGGATTCTGTAGGAGATATATACCTTCATAGGATACGTCTGTCACTGCTGTGCTTCTAAACCATAGAATTTGTCTTGTCTTAGATTTCGGAGCTCTATGTCTATCCCATGCATGCTTAAACTCCCTTACCGTGTTAGCCTCTACCAACTCTGCTGGGAAGCCGCTCTGCTCATCTACCACCATTTGAATAAGGTAAAACTTTCTTAGATTACAAAAAACTGTACCAATTTATTTTTTAACAAATCAATGGCAACACTCTACAATACTCCGCGTGGATGCCGCTCTATATTCCTCACATAATGTACAAATGGGCGTGAGCTATTACGAGAGCATTTCAAAGGCTTAATGTGTCACTGAAACCTGTGGCAGGAATGGTTCGGATTTCTATAAACCTTTTTTTTTTCTTTGTAAAACAGGTAATATTTTCTCGTGTTGGGTAATAGCAATTCTCACTGTGTTATTCTCCTAAATGGATTCATTAAGCGGTAAGATATTCTAGACACTTTAAGTAATCAGAAGGAGGAATTCACACTGAAAATCCCAGCTGTTTGGAGAAGGAGAACATAGCAGTTAGACCGAGCCAAAAAGCCCCACTTGGGGACGAAGAAAATCAAGCTCTTGGAGTGTGAATAGCAAAAAAATTTACTTCTGAATATTGAGGTCAATCATTAAAAATAGAACTGTTGATTAATCAGAACGACTGGGAATATTTTGAGAAAAAAAGTCACGTTTTATTTTTTTTCTACGCTGTTTTTATAGAAAGCAACTCATTTACATAAAACGTTTTGTCTATTCTTTATACAAACAAAAATAGGCAAAACAAATAATTTGTATCTTTTATTTTATGCAACATAAACATATACATAGTCTTATTCATGAATGTAAAGATTTTATAGCATTGTCTTACTGATGCATATAGCGGTCTTAACATAGAAACAGAAATTTGTCGGCAGATAAGAACCATTTGGTCCATCTAGTCTGCCCATTCCGACTAATGGAGGGACTGAATCCTTAATTAGTCCTTGGTCTCCTCTTCGATTCAGGAAAAGCATATGCATATTCTATTCATATTTACATTTCCTCGCCATATTAGCCTCTACCACTTCTGCTGGCAGATTGTTCCACTTACCCACCACACTACCAGTAAAGTAAAACTTTACTTACACTATTACACAATAATTTAAAAGGGATTATACATTACTGCATTTTATACCCAAGATGCTATAGTTCATGATGCTATAATTCTCTGTCGTTTAAGAAAGCATGCCTCTTTTTCTTTAGCGTCTCTTACTTGTTTTTTTTTTTTTTTTTATTTATAAATGATAAAATCCATCCATCAAATAGAAAGGAAACTGTTGGCAGTGTATGTGTGTGTACGTATGTGTGCGTATTATATGCATGCATACATACACACGCACACCCACATTTTGTGGCAGTGAATGGGTCAACCTGCCCCGTTAGCATCAGTGTCCACCTTGAGAAATGATTCTGCTGTGGGCGATTGTTCAAGACACTGTATTGATCTAAAGCTTTCTGAGCCTCCCCGGAGCTAGAACGAGGATGGATGAAATGGATGGAACGAGTGTGCAGCATCAGGAACCATTCAGCAATATATCTCGCACAATTACTACGGAGGAGGGAGACGCGTGTGTACGTGAATAAATATTTCTGATATTGAACTGTTGAAACATCCGTGAATCATGTATTCTGCCAGAGTAGCTTCTTAATAAATCACTTTGCTATATTCTTTAATTTTATCCGGATATCACATTTATTTTCTTATTTTCTCTGCGTGTTGACGCATAGGTTTTAACTTTTTAAATGTTATGTTGTGGTAATTATTTTCTTTAATGTTAACATTAGATATATACATCTGATATTTAGGCATTCGTTTTTGGTTGCATTTCTACCATTAGCATCACCGTGTGGCTATTCTCATCTCCCTAGCGCCTTCAAATAAATCCCTCTGCAGTGCAATTCTATTTGTCCTTTAGAAATAAGAAAGCTGCGTGGTAATGAATTCACCAGCCTTTACCAAATATGCCACTGCATGCAAATCGTATTCAATAAAATACTGAGTAGCTAGCATCAGCCTCGAGGAGGACAATTCATTAAACATGGGTACCAATGACTACCAATGACCAATGCCTTGGCACCGGCTATTGTTTGACTCACGTTGCCATAATCAAAATGAAAATGAACAAAGGCACCGGGACAAGATCATGTCTGGTCAGAGTATCTTTTTAAGTGACCGGCTGTCCTCCTGGGATAGTTGGATAAATACGTTGTAATCCCGTTGATTGTAAAATAGCAAACAGGTCCTTCTTTACCTAATGTAACTGTTCGTCTAATTCTGTCAGTTCTGGTTCTGTCAGACCCTTTGAATATATGGACTGTAAGAAGCGCTGCGGAAATTGTTGGCCCAAGAAATCAATATCACTGACTCTCCATATCAGATCCTCTATGGTTCCCCCTACATGTGGCACAAATCCAGACATAATCAGAGTTGGGTGTCCCAAACAAAGCAGACTACGTTCTTGAAGTGGATGAATGTATCAAATATTTTCTTCACCTTCCACCCATTTGTAACAAAAGTGTTTTTTTTTTCTAACTAAGTAACTAACTTAATGTTACTTAATGAACTGCAGGACTCTAGAAGGTCCAGCAACAGGTGGACATTACTCTTGTTCGATGCAGGAATCAGTCTGTGCAGTTAGACAACTATTTAACATCCCTCTCATATCTTATTATTAATAATAATGACAATGATCACAACAACTCAAACGTGCAATAAAACTAGAGAAAAAAAATAAACAGGTTACAATGGGTCTGTTTTGCAATCAAGAACATTGCACAGTGGTCAAAGATAAATGTAATTCTGATTAATGACACATATCACAGACTGAAGGGGGATATATGGTAAGAGTATGTTTATGTCCAGTGCCAGTAGATGTGTGTGTACATGCATTGATTCTTGACAAGACCAATGATGTATTCTGGCCTAGGCCAACCAGGTCTAGGGGTGACAGCCCTTCTACAAGTGATAAGCATATGATATATCCTGAGTCTAAGAAGAGACCAAGGACTGATTAAGTTCTGAATCCTTATATCACAGAAAATGATGGGCCAAATGTTTTTTTTTTTATTCTAAATATGTATTAAAACTAGTTACATCACCTTAAAATCAAGAAATGTCTTTATGTGCTTCTATTTTGTTTTCCAATGTACGTTCCATCAACCAACAGTTCCACAATTCTCCAAGTACTGCACGAGCATGGGCAAAGGATTCATATTTATTAAACTCAATACCAATATAAAATATTTCTATATGCGCATGGATTTTCTGGGTAAATATATAATCTGATAATGCAGACAGCGTGCTTGTGTAATTTCTGGGTTGAACCTCAATAAACCTCATTTTAACTCATTCAGTGTTTTACCGTAGGACAATGCAGAGAATCCTATTACTGCAAGCAAGAAAAGGGTTACCTACTTAATACTTAAGCGGAGGGAACCAATGAATATCGCGTGCTTCTTGTCAAGTCCTAAAGGTGATTTCTGCTCTTAGATGCCAGGAAAACTTTGCGCTGATCAAAACACAGCTGCAAAGACGTACTTGATCCTATAATAGGTGCTGCAGTGCCTGGGTGGATCCGCCTGTACCTATGAAAATAGATACATATAATTAGCGAGAAAGATATCATATGTATGCAAATGTACCATCGTGTAAAATGACTTATAATGAGACAGAGATTTAGTTTGTTAAACCCAACCAGACTGCTACATATATGAATAAGGTTATCCGTGTGTTTTATTCCCAGTATAAATACATTTATATTTGTCGATATCAAACCGTTTTAATATATACAACTGGGCTTAAAGCCTCTGTACGTACTTGCAAAACATTCTATATACATTTTGGGCGTTATTTTTGGACGACGCAGAGATAAAGGTTGCCACATACTGTAAGAATCTTCTATATAAGAGAGAGAGAGATCTACAAAAAAACAAATCTTTCTGAGGTTATCAGACTGCAACTCTCCCAAATCCTTAACCCTCTAAGAAATGTATATAACTTGAGTGAGTTCATATAACTACAATAAAATAATTACAATTAAACAATATTCCTTAAGTATGCATAACAGCCACCTCTCTCACACACACACATCCCTGTATTTTTCTGTATTACTAATTTCTCTTGTTTTTCCAAAACCTGCCCCATATAATCAACGTGAAAATGCACAATAATATTAAAATTGATAATAAACAAAATTGGCAATAACACATGTTATTGCATACAGGTGCAGAAAGAGAAGGCGGTCCTGTTCTTGTGAGCTTACAATCTATAATGTTGTATGACTGTTCACACTGCTTTATGGAATGTCTTTATAGGCAGTAAAACCGAACAGTCACCGATATTCTATTACTTCACATAACAGAACAGGGGTATATAGCCCAAATGTACCATACCATGTAAAAAGTGAACCAAAATCCAGCTCTTTACATGTTGCAAGACTCCGACGATGCTCAGTCAACAATATGTTACTTTTATGATATTATGACAATAAACCATCAAGGAATTTGTGTTTTTACTGTTGGCCACCCCAACTGTGTAACACATGACTGGCCCTCTCCTTCCCGATATCCATTCTTCGGAAAACTGTACCATAATTTGCGTTTCTACTAACAGACTTTTCTCTGTTTGTTGTGTGGTTTTGATTTTAAGTTGCGTTTAAATGGTTACATATGATTAAAACTGGCTATGAACGGAAGGTGTTTGTCATACCATATTATGCACACTTCCTGTCCTCCGATAACAAACAATCTAAACATACATTAGTATGTCTATTATATATAATTAGCTTTTTGATTAGACCAACTCTTGTATGAAAATGATGCTTTATTTCACATTATCATTTCCTTTGCTGTCTACTGTCTGGACGATTATGGTTTTCCAAAATAACTCTAACACATTCCACTAGTACTGTGGATGGGAACATCTGTATTGGAAATCTGACATCAATAATTGTATCCAGCTGTTTGTCAAGACCATCTTCAGGATTTTTTCTTTTTACCGAAGTACCCCCTTTAAAAAAAAAAAAAATGAAAAAAAATAAATAAAAATGAAAAAAAATAAATAATAATAATAATAAAAAATATATATATATTCTAATTGTATTACAGTTTGATTTAGAGCTGGCTTCAAAACCATTTGGTGACCGCCATAATGTGGTATATTCTTGTAGAATTTAATGTGTTACTGAGGGCCACACCAAGTCTTAATCTGCCTGTGATTATTATTATTAACTAATATTTGAAAAGACCATTAAGTGTTCCACATTCAATTATTTAGAATTGGGGAGGGTTGGCAATGGTCTAAATTAGAATTACCAAAAGTATTAAAAATATGGATTCCACATTTAATCAGATAATACAAAAGATTTTACAAAAAAATAAAAATCTTAAAAGAAAAAAAAAAAGATCAGTAAGCTTCACAAATTACGTCTACAGATTTTTTTCCAACGCGTTGGGAATTACAGAATTTCTATTATAAATGTTTTGTATTAGGTTTGCATAAAAAGCTGTTATGTTTTTCTTTTTAATCACAGTTTCACGAGTGATACAAAAACATGTAATACATATTGTAAGGAGAGATGAATTTGAATATTACTGTAGCAGATGGCTGTGTAATTATAGTTAAAATCATTGCCACATAATTAAATGGTACCTGTGCAATTTAAGTACACGGTTTGCATGTGCTATTTTAGTTCGGTAAACTATTTTGTTAGCAAGGAATCTTGGTAAGAGACTGAATGTGTAAAGAACCTTTACAATAAAATGAAAAATATGTTTATGAGTTATTCAAAACATTACAAATTAAGGAATTTTGCTTTCAGTGTTCTGCAAAATTGACTCTTCTGTGCATGCAGCGTTACACATGTTTTAGACCAAAATTTAGATATGTGTCTGCATATGTATATTTTAAGAAAGTCACGAAAATATGAAGTTTTAAAACATTTTTATATTCATTTTGGGGAAAGCTGAACCGGGATGGACCCAAATCCCACTCAGAATTTAATGTTCTAGCCAAGTGTCATTCACAGAGGTCCTAATGCTGGAGGGGGATGTTGAGATTCTCGATGGTTTTATGTCCAGCATAGCTATGGTTCGTGTGATTGCCAAAACACAGAACTGGTTTTTAGCTGACTCCGAGTCTCCACTGGCAGGGATGTTATGATGTCATAACACGGTGATCTGCCCTAAGTGAGCTCAGCAAGGATTGCAAGAGAGCAAATCATCTTTACTGGAACAGATCCCTGCTCGCTTGCCACTTGACAATAATAATCCTTGGATTTACACACTCCTATACCATATTAGTAAAATACAGTAACACTTTTTCCTACAAGATCGAGGACACCGTTGTGTAGAAAGTTACTTTTAGTAGTTTTTTTAGTTTCTTTTAATACTGTGATTATTTGTGTTAAGTGTGCACATATATTATCCAATTGCGGTAAATAACAGTGCATTATGCAAAAGCTAAGAAAATTAAATGAGAACATAAGTTGGCCTTTCTCATAGAGGAATCAAAGAACGGCCAGAGCTCCATTACAGGCCCATATAATTTTACTGTATTCTAGCACACATCTCTGTCTTTACAGCCAAGCTACATTACTCTTTAATTTTATTTCTCATTCAACATGAATACACCGTTTGAACTGCGCAAGACTTTAGTCGAAAAGGCTTACTTTATTATTTAATAGCAGTCGTGTGATAATTGAGAACTGTACCGTTGCTTTCCACCAGGCCGGCAGTTTAAACAAACCACATTTATTGTATCGTAATAAAACTTGCATTTGCAAACCATTCCATTTGTTTTTCAGATGTAGGATATGAAACACACAGTGCTCAGGCTCTCCTGTCCTATAAAATCTCTGCTGTCATCATAAGTCATAGTTACATAAGAGCAGAATGGTTGTTTACAAGGGTTCCACATCAAATACATTTATATATTCAATAGTCTGGAGCCAAAGTAGAATGCTGGATGTTACCATAAACATTAAGTGTTTAGCATTGGCATGTATGCAACACTTACAATATTAGTGTGATTTAAAGTTCATTTATTAATACAAAATCCGTAACAAGCTTATGTACCATTAATGAGAAAGTAAATTGTTAGAGAATGGAAGATATGGTTGGTTATTATGTTGTTGAAGACTCAGATTCTTCGCATATTAATTGTGTGTGTTTGAGTATGGTGTTAGTGTGTGTGTGTGCGTGTGTTCGTTGCGGTGGGGGAAGGGGATCCAAAGCAACATTATATTTGTGCCTTCTATTGTGTTAAATTCTCTAATCATTCTCTAATATATTACAAAAGAAGTGACTTTTTCTTAAATAAGAAATTCTATTTTGGAAATAATTGAAGTCCTTTAGCAAAATTAGAAATTACGTTTAAGATTAAAATAGCAGAAAAGTTTAGCCGTAGTGAAAGTCAACGGGAACAGAAAGAAGTAACATTTCAGGTTATTAATAAAGGTCTTTAGGTAGGGCCTACCTTCATATTATACCTGGCATTAAATCACTACTGAGGGATCCAGACAAGTTCAAATGTCGAATGCCCCTTAGTTTTATTTAGGGTTACATTAGTGGTTATAGTTGGTGGAGGGGGACAGCTAAAAAGTCCGACATTAGTAAAATAGGTGTTTCCATTGTACAGCGCTGTGGAATATGATAGCGACATATAAATCAATAAATAATAACAGATTCTTTGACACAGTTTTATAAAAGCTTTCGTTCCAAACTATGATGTCTTTGTTATAACCCTGGTCTGTAACTAGTCCCGAGAGACAGAGTTGTGCATCCTTGCTTTAAAAAACTATAATTGCTTACAGGATTTACACAAAAGAATGCTCATTCGGGAAGAAATCTGATTGCAATTATTAGACCTAGGATGGTTTTCTTTCCATTACAGAACAAGAAAAATGGATATAGCCATATTAGCCCAAGAGTAAATCCAGTCTTTAGTCGAGATTGATACTTTTATTGGGTCACCATAAAATACAAAAAATAAAAAAAGAAGGAAAAAAAGAAATAACATAAACTCAGAGGGACCTCAGAGGTATCTTCTTCAGATGAAATCATTTTCCGTATTACTTACAAATGCTAAACTTGTTTTTGATTATTTACTTTGAAAACAGTAAAACCATAGTTAGAGACAGGAGGAATGCAGCTGCAGTTATTGCCAGTCCCAAACCAAGGCACTAAGGAGAACAATATATTTTAGGCTTAAAAAAACCCCCAAAAAACATTTGGTAAAGAGGCATGGTATCACAGAAATAGAACCCCCATATCAAAGTATATCTCAATTCCAAAAATAATACTAAAAACATCAAGGAACCTGTCAAAATATAAAATTCCTAACCTTTCTTTGGCTTACCTCTTTAATTTTAATGGCTAAAATGTTTATCAAAAATTAAGTTTTTAGGCAACCTGGGAGAGCGTCAACGCTACTGGCAACACTTCAATTGTGAACCACCAGTCTATTAATTGCAGCTCATAAAGTAGCTTCGCTCGAGCATATTACGGCTTAAGGTTTTCTGTGATACTGTGGTGGGATTTAAACATTTCTGCAGCAAGAAAGTGAATAGGGTCACCACAAAGAGTCACTCTTCATAAAAGTGAATATTTCAAGGTTGCTTTGAGTCAAGTGCAACGTTTCTGCATAGGTACAGTGGCCTAGCTGCCACCGCCTCCATGGCATGGGCTGGATTAACGGCGCAGCACACAGAGCAATCGTTCCAGGGCGTCTGGCATTCTGAGAGACCCTGCCCCAGTTGCCCAAAGGCCGCTACATTCTGAAAGCTCCATACAACTCACCTGTCCCGATCAGGTCCCGCGATGTTGGGCTTTCATCCTCCCTCGCTAACACTCGCTCAGTAAGGGAGCTGCAGGCCACAAGGAAAATCCCGGAGAAGGTAGTAGGATGCGATGTGTAATGTGTGTATGCGTATATATATAGGATTACATGTGTGTCCTGTGTGGTATATATCTATGTGTGTGTGTATAAGTGTGCACATGTGCATATGTATGCGTAAGAGGTATACAATGGAAGTTAGAAAGAGGATGAAAAACATAAAAGGCAGAACAAGCAAAATTAAATTAACAAATAAAAGCAGATAGATTTGGTTCATATTTTACACAGGTGGTTAATCTATAAATATTTTGCATATATTTATATATATTGATATATAGCATTTTATAATTGCTCCCCTACTTTTGTCCTTGCCCCGCCATGTGCCTCCCCTAAATATAATTGAAGGAGACCCCACTGATCCAATGAGATCTTTTGCTTATAAAGGTCATCTTGATTCTTTCAAAAAGAAATTAATCATAACTGTTAATAAAGGTAAAACACTAAGGGTAGAAATAATTAAAAAAAAAACATTTTCATTATGTATTTATTTTTCTTCAAAATGGTAAGATTTTGGATTTATTTAAAGGCTGAACGCAAAGGACACAGATTCTTTAGAAATGTCCGTTACTGTGTTGTTATTTGACTTCATTGCTTCTAAGAGTGCTTTAAGGGTTAATAAGCTACTTTTTATGTTTTGAAGGTTTTTATTCCATAGCTATAACTTTTTACATCTTAAATAACCCAGTTGACAGCAAGATGATACAAGATGAAATGATCCAGTGAATTTTTCTTTGGCATACAATAATGTCTTGTTTACTTGTAGACAATATTTCAAGCAACCTAGCAACAATGCATATCTTCATTTTTCCCTGGGGAAAAAAATAAAATAAAAGCAGGCTTTGTTCTATTGTCCCTTTATTTTATTGTGCTTGAAGGTTGCAGGAACAAAAACAAGAGGAAAAAAAAAAAATAGACCTGATTTTTGTTTACAAAACCTAAATAAAAAAAACACAACAGCATAATACTTTATAGAAAAGAAAAGTTTCTTAAATGCTAGATGTTTGTATTTTAATAAATAACATTAATGCAATTTTAGACTGGATCTTGTCGTTTCTAAAAAAAAAAGTTCAAACTTTTGTAGATATAATATTTTAAAATCTATTATTGGATTGTGTTTTATGAGATTTAAAGCTGGTGTAGTTTAAATCATATTATCATACATACCATGAATAGAGAAAAAGCATTTTACCAGGAAGGACCAAATTGTCTATTTAAAGGGGAACTCTAACCAAATTCCTAGAGTGGAGGGACTGTTTGCCGTTGTGAACTCTACGACCATGATTGGTGAATATTTACATTATATTGTTCAATGCTAATGACCACATCAGGAGAAACACTATTTGTGGAGATTTTGTATAAGGTACAAAGTGAAAGCAACAAAATATATCCTCCTACATAAAACTAAAACCATCTTCTCGGTGAATGTACTTCAAATCTGGATGGTTAAAGGGGACAGTATTTTGGAGTCATTTAGTATGTTCAATTTTACAGCACATAGGTATTTGGAAGTTATAACAGGAGTCGGGTAACAGCAGGCCAAGTAAGACCCTTTAAATCACATTCAGGAACATGGACTTAACATTGGCTCAGGGTGAGTGGAATAAATTGACTCAATTTTACCACCCAAGTAGTGTATTTTACTGCTGCAGTGATTCATAAATTAAGATCTTAATTGACTGTATTTTGTGGCAACTAGTCTCCATATTTCTTTTACAATGCACAAAATATGAAACCTACATTAAGTTATTATCTTTTATTTATATAGCGCCAACAGCGCTTAATACAATACATATATTTAAGAGGTATGACAAGACGAGAATTGACAGACTAAGACAAACCGATACATTAGGTGGAGAGAGCCCGGCTCGCAAGTTCTCTAGGATTAAATGGATTTCTCATCTAAGGAGTGTGCAAAATTAAAAAAATAGGTTCTTATAGTCTGCACTATCATAGAGACTATCATAGAGACGATCATAGAGACTATAGCATATGGCAGAATATACAGAGAGAGTGCATGGATTTAGAATGATTAATTTGCATAAGGCAAGGGTTTATCCTACCAAAGGGACTATACATTTTATAAAGTCTTAACCATGATTTTCCCTTAACATTAACTGGTTTAGGTTTGCAGTGTTTATCAACATTACCAACAGTGTGTAAATACCTAAAGGTATTTAATATCACACATACGCAAGTGTTTTTATATGTCACATAACTCTCTGGGGTTAATTCACTCAAGTTTGAGTTGGCAGGAACATTGTGATTTTAGCTCATCATTATCAGTTATGAAGGGCTGAGCTGGCCTTGTATAATTCAGAGGGAAGGTGAGACTATCATTGACATTATACATGGCCAGCCAAGTTCTTCCTGCAGCAGAAGCTTTTTGGGGATGGGCCCTGATGATTTACAGTAAAGTCGATGCATTACTCTCTTGTCAACTCTCCCTTCTGTAAATAGACCCCTCTGCTCACAACTAAATACATTGTGTATCTTGTTGGCTTTCAATGGTCCTCGTTTGGGCACATGTATAGCTGCTGCCAGCCCCATAATTGAGTATAACGCAAATAGCCCCAATTGTCAGGACTGTCCTGGCAAAGTTGGGGTAGTGGGTATTTTCGGTGGGAAATTAGAGATTAGGAAACCAGTGGAGACTAAAATAACATAGGGGTAGAAGAAAGGATCTGCAGTATCCAAAGACAAATCTGTATGCATCAGACATTTAATGATATAAAGTCACAATTATGGTCCAACATATGTTTGAGTAGCTGTTTCTTTTATTTTATGCCCTAAAACTACAGGTACTAGCCACTTAATTAATTCCAATTAATAGATCCAGGGCAGTACCAGAGGTTATATTCATTCTACATAATACACAGTTTAATATTGTCATATCATATAATAAGTACATAATCAGCAACACGTCCAAGGTGAATAATATTCAATGGCTGGGAGTTATTCTCAGGTGAGATCGCAGACAAAGTATTAACTGCTCAGTGAGCTGATCTCATGTTATCTGCAACTGTAGCACATTTTATAACACTGGCTAAGACATCAAAATAAAGGTGATACAAACATCAATCTCCAGGATAACATCAGACTGCTTTCTGCCAGGGTTTGACCTTAGCAATGCTTGTGGATAGTATTACTTGTCTCAACCCTTCACAAACAATCGCCAAGGGACAGCTAGAAAACTCAGCTTTAATGGTGACGGTTGGAATTACCAAATGCATCAAAGGACTTTAGCGCTGACCCTGGAGACTTACAACCTCTAGAAGGGTCTGACACAGCATGGCTTCAAGTAGGGGATATTAATGAGGCTGAGCTGCCAAAGATACATTTTATTTTATGGGTTATTTATCATCTAAAGCATTGAAAACTGTAGCTATGAGTAGGTGATGTAAAACAAAAGGATTGATTGACGGAACTAAAACCCTATTGTACAAACTGCTTGGTTTCAGACTGCTACATTTATTTATATATGAAACGATTTGATTTTTTTTTCCTGGGGACATGTGGGAAATAGACTTTATGCTCACCTCTGGTTTTTTTTTTTTTTTTTTTTATAATAGGCTGTTATTCAAATAAAAAGTAACCATCCTTCTTTCTCTGTAACTTCATATCCTTTCTAAGATACGCAGACTACTGCTAACTACAGATTACAGGCTTAGTTTGCCTGATGGCCAGTCCGGGCCTTATGTCACAAGCATTCTTTTGCCGGTATAATGAAACTACCGTATTTGCTCGATTATAAGACGAGGTTTTTTTCAGAGCAAATGCTCTGAAAAATACCCCTCGTCTTCTAATCGGGGTCGTCTTCTAATCAGACCTCAAATAGAGGTCTGATTAGGAGACTAAGATCCAGATCCCCCGCACCGCTGCAGGGGACCTGGATCCTCCTGTCTCACCCGACCCCCCCCCATCATACACACGCTTACCGGTGCTTCCTTGCTTCCTCTGTGTTGCCGGGGCAGCGGGTTGACGTCTACACGATCCGCGTAGACAACGTCCGCTGCAGCCGGAAGGAGGTGTGGCTAGCAGCGGGGGTTGTCTGCGTCCGTCGCATAGACCTTCCCCGACTGTCAGAGATCAGAGAGCTGATCTCTGACAGCCGGGGAAAGTATACGCGACGGACGCATACAAACCCCCGCTGCTAGCCACACCTCCTTCCGGCTGCAGCAGAAGGCGACGTCAACCCGCTGCCCCGGCTGGAAGCACCGGTAAGAGAGGGGGGAGAGCGGGGGAAGGGGGATGAGAGAGTGTGTGTGTGTGTGTGTGTGTGTGTGTTAGTTAGTTAAATGGGGGTATAGGGTGTGTGTGTGTGTTAAATGGGGGCATAGGGCATTTCTGGAGTGGCGTTAAGGGGGCATTTAATAGAGCACTCTGCCTCCTGAAATGCCTTATACCTCCCTATATGCCACTCTGCCCCATAATATGACTTTTAACCCCCTAAATGGCAGAGTGGCATATAGGGGTATAAGGCATTTCTGGAGGCAGAGTGCTCTATACAATGCCTTTTAACTCCCTTAATGCCACTCTGCCTCCTGGAATGCCTTATACCTCCCTATATGCCACTCTGCCCCATAATATGCATTTTAACCCCCCTAAATGCCAGAATGGGATATAGGGGTATAAGGCATTTCTGGAGGCAGAGTGGCACATAGGGGGTCAAAAGGCATACCATGGGGCACAGTGGCATATAGAGGGTTAAAAGGCATATCATGGGCCACAGTGCCATATTGGAGTGGCAAGCCTGGGGGCAGATGTGCGTAACAGGGGGGCAGGTTGGAAAATACAAGAAATAAAAACAAAAAAAATCTTTTTCTCAATCATAGCTTTTATTAAAAAAAATAGTTTACATGAATTAACATTTACTGGTAAAACTTTTTTCCTTTGGGGTCGTCTTATATTCAGGCTTTTTCTTTTTTTCTTAAGTTAATATTCAGATTTTGGGGGGTCGTCTTATAATCAGGGTCGTCTTATAATCGAGCAAATACGGTAATTAACTTACCTAGTATCAATGATGCCTGGTCTTCTTTGTGATAGTAAAACATTTGGACTTTGTTAATCACAAGACAAAGCTGAAAAAAAGTTATAAGTAACACTCACATATATATTAATCAACAGCTGCTCTCCAAAACTTTAAGGGTTGAGGAGGCCATGCCCATCCCCACCATGAATGTGACAGTGGGTGGTTGTTTAGGTTGCTGAGCTGAGGACACAACCACCAGCTTCTCCTCTGTGTCTGTATGCGGTAGGGATCAGAATCAGAGTTCCCATCATGGGGTAAAACCAATGTAGAGGGCTCAGGCAAGCAGGGGGGTTGGAGTGCATGACCGGTCTCTAGCCCACCCATTGCAAGCTTTAGGTCCTGGTTGCCCCACTGTGTGCATGAAGCAGTGCAGTAGGAAAAGAAATGGGCAGGGGGCCCTGTCTTAAGGTTTGTACTGGTTTGTGGTGGTCCTGGCTGCAGCCCCTGCAAGTTGGTGGGTAAGGAACAATGTGCATCGATGAAATGAATGACGCCCCAGTTTAATAAAACTTTGTAAATGCCTTGCAGGGACAGTAGTCACTCTGCTCTTATCTCTGTGCTTTGACTCTTGAGAGGGTTAATACAAAAAAACAAGTCGAGTGCCCGTTAATGTGCTTCTCAAACATGACAAGCTGTCCCAAACACACAACCTTTTACCATTCCAAAATGTGAAAGGAATGAAATTAAAATTTGCTACAGATGTGTTAAACTAAAAGGAATATAGGTTCCCAGAACAATAAAAAGATGAAAAGTCCGAAGCTGCTACTTTGATCATTTAATTTTTAATCTATTATTCCTTATTATATGGACCTCACAAGTGAGCTTTTTTTTTTTTTAACCAAATGCTCCTGTTGGAATTTTGCAAGCTGTTTGAGGAGCTGGTAATCCTTCTACATACAAACACTATTTACATAGCGGGGGTGACCAGAATAAATGAAAGAGGAGAAAACTGTCTGCACTATTACTGCGTATACAAATTATTAAGCTCTGACCTCACAAATGTATGTTATTATTACTGCTTCAATTTGAGATCTAGATTTAACCTTTGGTGGCGTTTACTTTGAGACATTAACTTTGCATTATTTTTGTTTGTAAATATTGCAAAAATAACATTAAAAAATATATTTTCAGCTGGTAAATACAAAGGCTCATCATTCTTTTCACAAGTGATGTATAAAATAATAATTTATTTAGTGCCATCATTGTCTGCAATGGTTTATTTTTAATTTACGTTATTTGGTGCCATGCTTTTCGTGTTTCCTTTTTAGGTCAGGTAATTTAGCAAAAATGTATACTTAAACCCCCCCTTTTTTTTTTAAAGCCTACCTGTATTGGCCTAGTTTGGATCCTATTTAAATGATACAATCTGAATCTGTAGTTAATCAAATATTATATCAAGGCATGGTTTTACAAATGCTGTGGAATAGCACATTTTGATCATATAAAACACAAAATTATTTTTCAAATGGCAATCACATTTCACAACCTATACTTTACATGCTACTTAAATAAATACATGAATTGGATACAAAATAAACTCACAAAAAATAAAAAACAAGCACATTGTTTTGTTCTTAACCTAACCAAACGCTAAATTATTATAGTAAATAAAATATTTGCACAATAACCTAAACAAATTATATCAGACCAATTACATCATTTTAATGTTAAATCGTGTAATGACAGATTTGAACCCTAAAAAATAAATCAGCGTTAACCAGTTTAAAACAATAGTTTGTATATTTAATGAAATTATGAATGCCCCAAAAGACAATGCTTAAAGAGGACCCTTCATGCATTTTATTGTCTTTCCCAGCCATCTCTGCCAGCCCCCAAAGCATCCTGTGAATGAAGATAGCCTGATTGTGACACTAGGTCAAACAGACATGAGTAATGATATTCATGTACAAAGTGTTATCTTATTTCATGACTCCAGATGATCCCCAAGGCAAGGGTTAACTGCAATGGCCCCCAAGAAGACTTACCTGTTGGTTAGCTCTTTTTTTCTCTAAATAGTTCCTGCTTTATGAATCTGTATGTAAAATTGAAGCCACATTGCTGTTTATTTCTTGGCTGGCCAGACAAAACTTACCGTACTATTTGTACCTTCTTCGTATAGTATATTTACACAGTCACTAAACATAAAAAAACAACGTTTCATGGCTTCAAGAAAGCTACATAAAATATACCTGTTAGAGTATATGTTACATCTATATGGGATTTATCTTTGAAAAAGAGCCTTTGTTTTCAACATAACTAAGACCTGTTATGTTGATGAACCCCTCAAGTTATTTCGAGCATGGGTTTTGATTTAACACAGTTGTAAGCATCTATTTTTATATCGCACCGTACATTCATCTCGAATTTGGAAGCACAACTTTTCAGAATCTTGTCTTTTCCGAATTGGTTGAGTGCAATGATAATCACTATTGCTTCTAAGAAATAAGCAAAATTCTAGTAACCACAAGGCAGTAAAGAACAGGGGTGGGGGAGCAGGAGAAAGCTATCCCTCTTTGTTATCAAGTGAAATGACTCTTCAAATATGACAATAAATCACTGACAAAATCAATCTGAGAGGAGGCAACTGCACTGCGCTGATAATGTATTAATCAATATTTAATGTTTACACTTTAATTAATGCGAATGTAGACAGCGAGAAAGAAAAAAGTCAGGAGACATATAGTACCTTTGTATCAGTTCTCTATGCTGCCTGCATGACTTTGATTGGAACCTTAATTGATCACTGCAGATCCTCTGTGCTTCTGGGACTGATGAGGGGTTTAATAGGGAGAAAACTAGACCCCCTATCTCTTGGTCCCCGATCATGTCATCATATTATATATAAATAGCAATATATATATATATTATATAAAAATTATAACAGGAGGTAAATATGAGATTATAATTGCTGTATTTGCTATAAAAAGATAGATTTACATGCTATTATTAGTAGAAAACACATACTTGATGCATTTCTAAGGTGTAACAAGTAACTTGGAAGGAACTTGCCAACACATTTCTTGAGATCTCCCACCAGGATATCCTCCTTTGCCAAGGCAGTTGTCATCAGTGCCAATGGCAGTTGCGCATAAATCAGTGAAATATCACCACCTAGGGGGTCTAACGCCGAGTTTATCAGAAACCAGCACCCAAAGGATTAGTTAGATCTCGGTAGGTTCCACACTTACGATTGCTCGGTTGTTCTGATGTTCCCTTAAGATGGACTATTTAGCAGACGAGTATTTCAAAGAGGACTAAACTGAAGAAAAGCTTTGGAAGGTGGGAGATACTCCGAGAATTGTGGATTAATTAGTGCTAAGTGCTAACCCTTGAGTTTATGGTGGCCTAGTACAACTATTCTTGCATGTACTTGCTTGCAAGCATTGTAAAGAACACCATAGTGGGACCCCTTACCAGCTCAGTGCCCAAGGCAGCTCCCTGGTTTACCTATATTGTAGGTTCATCATGGACAATCATAATTGTTACGTCTAAAAAGTCAGAATTGTGGCACTCCTTGGACCACGTTTGACACCATTGCCTTCTGGATACTGGACAGAACTTTACAACTTTTCAGAAACTATCGGTGTCAAAGCTATGCATTGAGCTACTTAATCCCACATGTTACATGTGCTCTTAAGGAAAGCGAAAAGTGTTAACAGTGTCTTGCTGGCTGAGCACTCAACCAAAGCAGGATGTTTTATAGCCAAATTATACAGATTTTCCATCTTAGTTAATTGGTTAAAGAGCTTCAGACGTCATCAAGCTGTGAGTCACAGACTTGGATTGTTCCACTGGAGAATATTTGTGTTAGGTTTATATACTTCTAAATTACAAGCCCCATATCACTTAATTCTTTTGAATATGAAAAATTCTAATTTCACAACTAGTTTGCAGGATGGAAATTCAGATTGCTTATGTCTTATTCTAAAAATGTTCTTCCACCTATTAAATGAACCTTTTGTCTAAGGGATAAGGGGTACTATCTCCCTCTCTTTGGTCCTGAATACCATTGTATGCTCTTTAAGTAGAAGTCAAATATGTTTAGACTTATACTCAAACATAATAAAAAAACCTGTTCATTTGTTGAAAAACAAATGTGTAAAATCTCATTGTAAACTAAGCTCATATGCTGATATACCATCCCTTATCTCATTGTTAGTTTATTCTTTTAGTCAGATAACCCGATCTGGTTATTTGGGTTATATGATATATATATATCTATATATATTTCAGTCAGTCATCTTTGACTAATGATATACGCCTATACTCCTATGCCAAAACATACACTAGAGCACAAATAATTTTTGTTTTTGTAACAACCCCCCCCCAACATTATTAAGTAATGGAAGTTTACCAGGAAAGGTTGAAGAATAAAACATGCAGAAACACAAAAACTTACAGAAGGACAACTAATGAAATGCAAAGAAATAAAAAGTCATTGGCATGGCAGGAGAAAGAAACCAAGCTAGATGGAGGTTTAGATGAGATTTTTGAACACGGTTATTGGTCCATTTTCTATTATTATTTATTGTACTTTAAATTATTATTTTAACCAATTCATGTAAACGTCCTGACAAGCTTTGGTTCTTTGTTAATACGTTCAATGCTTATATAATGCGAAAATATTAACCAAAGTTCAAAAGCAACCCTTGCCAGTCCCAATAAAGGGACAGAATCCAGCTGAAAACCATCTCTTTTCTTAGTGTGTAAAGCTTTGTGCCAATGCAATTTTTTTGTTTAACCCAGCTTGCTAAACATTAAAAACTTTATTAGTGGGTTTATTCCATGATGGCCTAGATAGTGTCTGATTCTTCAGTTTATCGCAGGATCAAGTAGGGCATCAGATGGACCTGTATACATAATAGCTAGTAAAATGGTCTGATATCCTTTAATAATAGTAAAGAAAAAAATAACTTTTTTTCAGAAAAATGACTATATCACACACATTGCAAGGTTGCAAACACAGACACAGGCCTCCACCAACTCTGAAGAAAGAAAGCAACTCCAGTACCAACAGTTTGATTAAAGATTGATCTGGATTAAAGTACAGAATATTACAAATACCAGCTGAAGCCCTGGATACACCGCAAAACACCCCAAGGCTATGGGTGAAGCACCAAGTACACAAAAGAGTAGCCCAATATAAGTAGTCACCATAATTAGAGAGAAGATGAACCCTGCTTTATAATTTTACAGCTTAACCGCTATCACACCGAGAGGTTAATATTTAAAAAGGCAGATGTCTCATTGCACAATTGCATCCTTCATTAAGATGCATATTTATCAATAGATTTATTGGGTAATTATTTCACTCAATGACATTCATAAATAGCAGCTTTTTCATTGATTAAGATCTTAGCTAGATCAATACACATGCTACTCAGCGACCGAAATAATAAAGGGGAAATAAAACCTTGATAAGTAATATTGGAAAAATTAGACTGATGCAAGCAGCCATTTCAAATGTTCTTTCTTCTTTTTTCCCTAAGTGCTATTGTAACAGGATCTCAATTTTTTTGTGTAAACTGTGACATGGTAGATATTTACTTAATTATTCAATAAATAATATGTTTTTAAAGCCAGGCATAAAGACAAATTACCAGCTGGCTCTTGAAGGGTTAAGTGATTGATTTTTTTTTTGAGATAACTAAGGGTCGACTGTAAAAAACGTAATCTAAGGATTGGTGCTTTTTATAGGCTTGTTGGGATGCCCTGTGCTAATAAATGTAACCTTGATGTGGATTGCTGTATGTAAAGGGTTCCCTTTAAATTTGGGGACAATACATGATGAAGAAACTTTAAGTTGCAGCCCATGACATCTCATTAAGTATAGTTTATACATAGAAATGCAGCCAGACCTAAAAGGCTTTAAAACATATAAAAAGATTTAGGAATTGAAGTAGGGGAAGAGGAACTAGAGATTTGGCAGAGCTTATAATATGCGCACCTTCCCACTATATACCTGCCAACATTCGGCGCTGCCCCATAAAGTCAGAGCGTTGTATTGATGGATGAAGTTGCAGGAATTCTTCCTAGGGAATGTCCTATTCTCCTATGTACAGTAGGGCATTGAGTATGTTAAACTGTTGCCAGTCCCATTAAATAAGACATTTTACCAGGATGGCACACAGCAAGAATGTAAACTTGGTTGTCAGGACTGTCCCAGTTTAGAGCTGTTGGCAGCTATGGTTAACAAAGAGTTAACATAGGAACTATGATGGTAAGTTTTTGTAAAAAGGAACATACATATATATATATATATACATATATATATAATTATCTTTTATCTATATAGCGCCAACAATTTACGCAGAACTTAATGCAATACATATATTCAAGGGGTACGACAAGACGAGAATTGACAGACTAAGACAAACCGATAAATATTATGTTTCATAATTACAACCGGATCCAACTTAATTTCTGTAGCATGAGAACCGTTACAATTTCTTCTTTTTAAAAACTGTGCTACAGGGTTGTATTAAGATCATTGGTGTTCTTTTATGACATATTTATCATATATGTCCTCAGTTAAAGGAGACATCATATCATAAATCGGTTCCTGGAATTCTCGGGATTTGCCCCGGTAGCACATGGAATCATAGCTGATAACCAGGCCTTCGGGGCTACCTTTGCTCTCAGGGCAGAGGAGATGTGTTTGTTTCTACTCATTCTTATTTGCCCCCTTCCCGTATTGGGGATTAGCCCCAACACTCTACGACATGGCTTCACCCCTTCTGCCTTCAATAAGGACCAGTCTTGGGGAGTTTCCGGGTATGATTATCATGCAGGGACTGTTTGCAAACAACCGGTTCAAAATCATGTCACACAGGTCAAATCTCACCTTTCTATTGCATCTCTTTAATACTTTGCGTGATGCCATATTTAAGGTTCTACCGCTTAAAAACACTGTTTCCTTGTTGTACCAGACAGAAAACCAAAATCTTAAAGTAAAGCAGTGTAGACAAAAAGATTTCCATTAACAATGCTTTTTCATTATTTATCCTTGCTTGTAAAATCCCATTTCTTTGTTGTTTTGGGATCAAGCTCAAAGATTCTCAGCCTCTGTCCCCCTACCCTCTAAATCTTAATTGCAAGAAGCAAATGCAGCCAATCGTTTGTTTATTGATGTTTGGTTATCAGTATATCTGGAGACACAAGAAATATCTCAATAGTTCAGACTGCTCATTAACAAAAATGTTGTTAACCCTGTAAAGATATTAAGTTATTTTTTTAATATATACTCCTTACCACATGAAGAGCGAGAGAAAATCCTCAATCCTTATTAAAATGAGATTATATATTTTTCCATACATTATTCTTCATTTATAACGGAGCCAGAAGGAGAGTTTAGTATGACCATAAATCCAGGGCACTATTAAATTTGAGATCATGCTTCTTGATTTCTGAAGTTATCCAAAGTGCATTGTGGTTGTTCAAGGCCTTCTAAACACATATGAGATCAAAGGCTTAAACATACAATATTTAGCACTTAAACTATCCATTTGTGAACATCTTGGATTTTAAAATGTGGAAATATTAACTTGATAAAGTTTCTTGATCCCCATACTTTTTAAATTGTCAGTGCAAACTGCTTATTTAATGGATATACCTGCACTTCTATAGAATGTTTCTAAAACCAGGCCTGTTACCAGTCATGAACTCCTTAAGACATTGGATGGTGCATGCTACTGGTTCTTAAAATCAGTACTCAATGGGGTGTATTTATTAAAGGAAGAGTTGGTATGGAAGTTAATATGTCACCTCCCTTACTTCACTAATTATTATGAATGGAGAACACTGGCAGGTTGCTGCAGCAAGAAGGGTGGCGTTGACCCTGTATTATTGATAACTCAATGGGTGAGAAGGCTATCACGGATTTAACTATATGTATTATAAAGTGCTGGCCAAGTTCATTCTAAAATACAAGCTCACTATGTTGGACCCTAATGTATAGTATTGTTAAGGAGATGAAACTGCAGATCTCCTGCTTACTAATGGCCCTTATGAAAAATCAACACTAGTCGGGAGGGGAAGCTTCTGAATGCAGTCACCTGTACTGCAATCAGTGATTTAGTTGTGCTACAGCAGCGAGATAAGCCCGGAATGGAATGCACTAAAGAAGAACAGGACGGCGTCTTCTCCATATTTTGAGATGCTGAGACTTTGGGGAGTTCCCAGGTATGCTCACCACCTGCTTGTAATGACTCCATAACTGACCGGCATTCTGGGAGCTGTCTGGGCACTTTGCCATCATTCCAAATATGAATTTGTTTCTAATTAAATTAGTGCATTGTTCCTTGCCTTTATGTATTTAGCTAACAATGGACGCATCATTCATTTGAACAAATCAACAATGGAATATGATTGCTAATGAGCAGTTGCCAAAATTACTTCTGAAGGAAGACTGGCTCTGACCTGAGCACAAGCGGATCAATCATACTCAGGGAGCCACAAAGTGATTCACTTTTGCTAATATATTAAGCTGCTGTCTGAAATAAAATTGTTGCAAGAGCAGACAAATATTGACAGAGACTTCTGATATTCTAAGACAGACATAATGCCTGCCTGATACTTTATATGTCTGGGAGCCAACATCTATATTTCAAGGAATACACGCTTCTAGCAGTCAGGTAAGAAACTAAAGCATTTGTGCATTTATCTGCATGTTATTGATTCTTTAAATGACTAATATATTACTATGAACAATTTTTTGTTTGTATAATAGTAGGTTTATTATGCCAAAATATAATTCTACCATGACAAAAAGTTGATGCTTTTTTTTAAAAAAAATCACATAACTTTGAAGCCCAATGTTCCAGTTTAAAGGGACAGTATGGAGTTTAGTGTCCAAATACTTTGAGGGCTTGTAACATCTCATAACTTCATGTGATAGCACCCATGTGGAATAGTTGTTACTGGGTTGTATAGGTAGAGGCTTTAGTAGCAGGAAGAGGCAGGTGGGTCTGCTGCTTTACAGATTGATGCCCGCGGGGGCCAGCATGGCCATAGTGGGGCCTGACTGGGCTCCCGAGTAGGGCCAAGCTTTGGCACCAGTTTTGGTAGGTTGGGTGTGGGGTTTAGGGGGTGGTTATTTAAGGGGTTGTTACACAAGGTTTAGGGACATTTTGTAGTCATCTTACCTTGTGTTGTTTTTCCTGCCCTCCCTCCCTGTTGTGTTTTGTTGGGGTATTTATGCTGTTATACCCGGGGGTAGCTTACCAGGCATCTAGGGGCTGTGAATGCTCTGGGGGAGAGCATTTGATGGGAGGTTCACGGTAGGTGGTGCTGGGAGCCTCAGGTTTGGGTTTGAGCTTCTTGCTATGTCTGGCCCTGTGTAGTGGTTTCTAGCTTGCCTGGTAGGCTTCATGGTTTTTTGTTATTTATGTTTATTGATGTTGTTTATTCTATTTATGTGTTCAGTTTGGTAGTCTTTTCCCTGTTAGGCCCGACAGCTTGTTGTGTTAAGGTTGCGTGCCAATGACTTAGTTAATAAAAATGGCTGTGGCCTTTTCATGTATCTGTCATTATTGGGTTAAGGTAAATTGGGTTGGGGGACTGGCCCAGAGATCGAGAGTATTTCAGTCAGCTCGGTCAGAATTTACCTAGAGTATTGGGTACAGTTGTGGAGTTCTTATCTCCAAAAGCATATTGAAATATTGGAGAGAGTTTAGAGGAGGTCATTTTGGATGGTAAAAAAGGTCATTTTTGTCCTGCAAACGATTTATCAGGAAAGCATAAAGGGATCTCGGTATACCGTATCTAGCTTGGAAGAAGAAGAGAGATATGGCTTAGTCCGAGGCTTAGACGTAATTTTGGGAAGTTTTACTTTACTGAGAGGGTGGTGGATACATGGAACAGTAGAAGTGGTAGGGGTTAATACATTGAGGGAATTTAACCATGCATGGGATAGAAATATGAAGAGACCAAGGACTAAAGTCTGAGAAAAAATGGGTCAACTAGCTGGGCCAAATGGTTTTTATCAACCGTCAAGTTGTATGTTTCTAATTACTTTATTACGCATTCTGTATTCACAGTGTATTATCACATACCTTGAAGAAAGTTACATTTTTCAATTAAAAACACATTTAATATGAATGATATATTATTAAAGCTTGCCATTTGTAAGCTTTTTGTACTGGAACATTTGTGATGTAAGGAATGCCTCTTAAACAAACCTTTTTATTATGTGTTATAGAAATCATCCTTGTAAGTTTATTGCAGCTGATGAAACAAGACAAGATCACGTTTGGTTTTTATTTAGATTTCCTTGGCTTTCCTTAAGTCAGCAAATGCAAAATGTCACGTGCCTTTAATATCAGAGAGGTCCGTTTATTAAAACCAACAACATATTTATGTGTTCACAACTGCTAAGGTCACCAAGTTTAAGCACTAAAATAAATATATTTTGTAAACTCAAACCAGGTGTCCGCAGATTAAAGAAATATTCTGTATTAAAGGATAACATGTCTCAAGGAAGATCAGTTATGCAGTAATATTGGACTTATAGGGCTTTTATTGTAGGAGACTACTATGGCTACATAGAACTATTTTATGAAGGGAAAAAGACATATGTTTATAAGAAATATTATTCGGTCAGTGCTGTTTCAGCCAGTGGGCATTTGACTCTTTTCGCATTAAAGGGGCTATACATGGCACTACCAGGACTGGATTTACCATGCAACACATATGTAGATAGACAAGTTTTCAGTGGCATTGCAGGAGGCTAAAGTGTGTACCCACTGCTACCTTTAATTATGATTAACCCTTTAAATAGCATAAGTGGTCTTTGTGCTTAGGGCATATATGGTTAACGTCCAAGGCCTAGTCCCCCAATAGCTCTTCCTCCCCCTAACCCTTAAGGGGTGTATCTAAGTTAAGGGGGGTAATGCTAAGCATGTAGAGTGGTGAGAAGGACTGGGGCAGGAAGTGGTTGGAGCTTAGCATGACCAATACTGCTCCCCTTCCTTGAGATTAAACACAATGACCCAGAGGATTGGCAATCAGTTGTGATTTCTGAAGCCTCTTGATCAGTAGCGTACCTAGCGGGGGGCGGGGGGGGCGGTCCGCACCGGGTGCCGCTCATCAGGGGGGTGCCAACTTGCCGGCACCCCTCCAGAGACGGACAGTAATGTCCGCCGCTGGAGGAGCAGGCTCGCAAGAGAGCGGTATCGGAGGTCTTTAACAGACCTCCGGCTCCCTTGAGTGATTTTAAGCCGGTTCCCCTGAACCGGCTTAAAATCACTCAAGGGAGCCGGAGGTCTGTTAAAGACCTCCGATACTGCTCCCTCGCGATCCGCGCGGCAACTGCTGCTGTGCAGAGGGCACTGTGGGCGCGGCTTCAGTGCCGCCGGAATCTGACAACAAACCCCGGCGGCACTGAAGCCGCGCCCACAGTGCCCTCTGACCCGGAAGAAGACAGAAGAAGAGGAGCGAAGAGGAAGACTGCTGTAAGAAGAAAAGAGGTAGAAAAGAAGGTAGGAAATCATTCATTAAGACTGAGTGACAGTGAGAGTGGATTGGTATGTGTGGAATCTGTGGATTGATATGTGTGGATTGGTATATGTGTGGATTGGTATGTGTGGAATGGTATGTGTGGAATGTGTGGATTGGTATGTGTGGGACCTGTGGATTGGTATGTGTGGAACCTGTGGATTGGTATGTGTGGAATCTGTGGATTGGTAAGTGTTGATTGGTAAATGTGTGAGAGTGATGGGTGTTATGCTGTACCATTTCCAATGTCTTTTTCATTATAATTATGCTCTAAAGTACATCATAACTCCCATCACTCTATACTGTTCCGTACAGTGGCAGAGCTGGGAGACAGAGGCCTTGCACCCCCACCGCAGGGTGCTGGTCAGGTTCTATGTGGGCAATGTGGACGCTGGCTTTGGGGTGTGCAATCTGTGATCTATGCCTGTAATTTAGGGTGTTTTATCTATAACTTTAATGCTGAGTTTTTATGTGAATTCCAATTGATCAATACCTGCAAAGCTGGGTTTGTGTGTTAATGTGTTGGTCTATATCTGCTATGCTATGTTTCTATACATTATTTATGTTTACCAGCAAATACAGGATTTGTATGTCTTATTCAGTTGATCAATACCTGGGGTGCTGTTTCCATGTGTTGTTTATTTGATCTATACCTTCAGTGCTGAGTGATTTCCAGTTGATCTATACCTGCAATGCTGGGTTTGTGTGTTCTGTTGATTTATACCTGCAATGCTATGTTTCCATACATTATTTATGTATACCTGTAAATACAGGATATTTATGTCTTATTCAGTTACACGTGATGTTTCCATGTGTTGTTTATTTGATCTACACCTGAACTACAGGGAGTAATTAAAAGAGAGTTGTGGTTTAGTGACGTAGGGGACAAATGGACTTTGGGGATGATTACGGGGAGAGGACCTCCCAATGTCACGGTGCAGTCAGAAGAAGGGAAGGCTGTACTGACTCTCACAGTCTTCCCCTGATCTGCAGTTGAGGGCAGTACAGCATAATCCCTATCACTATACATCGATCTAGACATTTACAATAATGCAGCATAACCCCTACCACTATATACTAAGCCAGACACTGAAGTGGTAGGCCTACACCACATCAATGGCTTTGTATATAGTGATATGGGTTATGCTGCATTATTGTAAATGTCAGGCTCAATGTATAGTGATATGGATTACGCTGCCCCACCGTCAATGTGTGCTCAGTATAAAGTGATAGGTGTTATCCTGTATCACCGGCAATGTGGGCCTCAGTATATAATAACAGTTATGTTGTACCACCATCAGCGCGTGCCTCAGTATATAATGGAAACAGTTATGTTGTACTACTGTCAGCGCGTGTTTCAGTATATAATGATAGCAGTTGTGCTGCACAACTGTCAATGTCTGCCTCAGTGTATAATGATAGTTATGTTGTACTACTATAAGTGTCTAGCTCAGTATATAAAGATAGCGGTTATGCTGTACCACCATCAATATCTGGCTCAGTTATAGTGATAGGTGTTATGCTGTTCCACTGTAGTATCTGGCTCAGTGTATAGTGATAGGAGTTATGCTGTTTCACTGTAATGTTTGCCTCAATATATAATGAAATTACTTAAGCTGCACCACCGTCAATGTCTGTCTCAGTATAGAGTGATAGGCATTATGCTGTACCACCGTCACTGCCTGGCTCAGTATATAGTGATAGGTGTCATGCTATACCACAGTCAGTGTCTGGTTCATATGGTATATATAATCATGAGTCGACATGGCAACACCACTATATATGCAAATGCTTAAATGAAAAGAGAACAATGTTATGGTGACTCCTGATTATAATATCAGAATTTTTTTTAGTTTATAGTGTCTTTAGCTGCTTAGCCAGTACTTAATTTGTAATGTTTGTCACTCATTTGTTAGGTCTTCTTAGAAACTTGTTGTGTTTGTTGTTTTTTTGGGGGGGGGGTTATTAAAGAAAGCACTATTATATGTTCAGTAAATGTTATTTAAACCTATTTATTTTACTTATAAGTTATTAATTTATTTTTTCAGATTTCTTGTTGTTTACAGTTAACATACAGTTTACAAATTGGTGCAATAAATATTCTTGCCAACATAATTTTGTAGATGTCTTTACATTTGGGGGGGGGGTGCCACTTACAGGATCCGCCCCGGGTGCCAAATACTCTAGGTACGCCCCTGCTCTTGATGGCTTTCATAAAACCTGTAAACCCTATTAAAACATGCCAGGTAGCAGTTCGTACTTTGAACCTACTAATGGTTTAGTCTTGGTTATCGATGCTTACATCTTGTGTTCAGTTTTTGGTTTTGAGAGGTGAAAAAGAGAGAACAAAAATATAGTTTGTATTAAATTGAGTCAATATGAGATCTTGCGTCTCACCTACGACCTTTTCGCGTTAGTTGTTAACTGTAACAACTGTTAACTGTAAACTGTCCATGTATTTATCAACAAATACAATGCTTGAATGAAAAATAACAAGTGGCTGAATAATATTATTGGTTCAGACTAAGTTGTATAATAAAGACCTTGTGCTTATTCGCACGTCCACCACTTGTGTTCGCAAATTATTGAGATTATACAGGAGATTAAGAATATGTGGCAGATGGTATATAGACATTGGTGGAGGTAAATAAAGACAATTTTATATCTTTACAATTCATGCCATAGTTGCTGTTTTTTGCAATTCCAGCATTTACTTCTCAAACTAGGGTGTTTGTAGATTAAGCAAGAGATGTCTTTAACAAATTAGGCATAACATTCAGGGGTTGTTACTGGGCCCTAAACCCTTTTGATTTTGAGACAAAGGAGACATTGTATTAAGTCTTGAGGCTACTCTTCTCCTTGTCACTCTTCCTGGAGTGACTGGTGTATTACACTTTTTAAAGTGCCCTTATTTTAATAAGTACATGTGCCTTTCCCTAGGCTAGCACTTAAAGGACTTCCTACTTACAAGACACGGCTAATTATTAATTACACCAAAGCAATAAAAGGTCAACATCAGTCTAGTAGGGGGGGGGGGTGTTAGGAAGGTGTTACAATACAGCAAAGTATTGGTTCCCAATATGACATTTTCCCCAGACAATCTATAGATTACGTGTAGCGCCGCACATAAAATTATAATGTATAAGTATCCTTGGTCTTAATGTTTCGTTGAAGACCCAGAATGGTTCATTTAGATACTTGTTAAGTAGATTGATTCCCTGTTGTACTGTCTAGGAAGGATTCTGGAACCTCATATAACAGATTGACTTCTAAACCACTAACTAGTTTTGTGAATTTGGATTCTTATGACTTGCAAATTTACCGAATTATGGCAAATTCGACGATTCATGCAGTGCCACGAAAGTGAGGCCATAGCCCCACAAAGCAGGCGAAAACAAAGCAAATTTTTTTTTTTTTTTTTTTGCTGACGTCCTTTTTTTGAGACGCGTACAACCTTTCTTCCGAACACTCTCAGCCAGCATCCAATTAAGCCATCTGAACGACCAACAACCTCTTAAGTTCATCCTGACTCATCCCCATCCAAGCAGCCCTCTCAACCACCGACTAGAGTGTAAGCGCCCACGAGCAGGTCCCTCTTCTCCTTTTGTACCAGTTTGTTGTAACAGTGCTACAGAATTTGCTGGCACTATATAAATAAATGAAACGTAATGTAATGTATTTACCATATGATAATAGTTTAGAAGGGTAACCATGATATGAAAATCAGAAATGTGTATCAATGAGCTGTAGTGTATTAAGCATTTCTTGCTGTGCCAGTGTCCACAAGGATTAGGGTTTGACATCACCACGAAGTCTACCTTTACTTCTACCCAGGATGTTATTGAATAATCCAAGTGTTGAGCCTAGTGCGTTGCGTCTGTCTGTTTTATTAAAGGAATGAATTGGGACTTAACCAGTCAAGTGGAAGTAATTTTTGCTATTTTATTTATAAAGCGCAGACATATTTCTCTATGTTGTACAATGTGGAAAAGGCACACAATAGATGGTGACAATACAAATGACAAATACATTGATTCAGATGGAGAGGAGTTTATTGCTCATGTAAGACTATAATCTAAGGGATGTGAGAGAGAAATATTTTAAAGCAAGTCTATCATCAACCTTTTGTATAATCATACTTCTGTTTAAACAGAGTCTTATCTAGTCTAGTTTAACTTTCCGTGGAAACCTAATTGTATGTTTTTTTTTATTAGAATCGAGTCATCTGTTGGGTTGAATTTGTGACTGCTGTATCAGAAGCCATTTTTAAACTTCAAAATGTCAATGCATCGGGTAAGGTAATCAATTTTTTTTTTAAAAAAATAACCAAATTAAGGAGTGTCCCCTGACTTATTAAAACTTTATTTTTGTAGGGTCATTGTGTTTAGCCGGCACCGACGGATGACATTCAGTACCAACGTTACGGATGGAAATAATCTAGAGACCCGGAGTACTAAGGTAACACCCCCCCCCCCGAAAAAAAATACACAATCCTGAACAACACTTTGAGACCTCAAAACATTCCATTGCGTCCACCAGCAACCATTAGAAAAACACAAGTGGGAATAATATTATATATTTGTTATGGCTGTGTCTTTGTAGGAAACAAGGAGGTAAAAGGTTATAAATAGGCAAGATGTTTTCTTTCTCCTCATTTATTGCCCTGAGAACAACTTCTTGAGAAACATTCAAAAAAACACGGACATATGACAAAAGAGTGAATTCTTGCGAACAAATGTTAAATCTGTACATAAAATGCCCCTTTTAATACGGGCTGCTTGTAAAAGTAGAGGCAAAGCAGATCATTAAAATGTCAGGCTTGGGGCACAGTGAAAATAAAATGCTTGCACCGCAGAGTAAACACGGTGCTCTTATATAATTATTTCCTCTTGTTTTATTAACGCTTTTGCTGCCAGAGGGCCCTTTAATGCATCGCTTTATGAGATGCCCCTTTAAAACAGATTATGACCTTACTTTAAATTTTCTGATCTGTTTCTGAACCTCATATGGTGCTTTGATGTAGGCGTGAATCTTGTCATGGCGTAATCCCAAAAGGTTAGGATGGTTGTTTTCCCCAACAAGACTTTAAATTGTAAAGAAACTGTATTTTTGGGGGGAACTTGCTAATAAGCTCATTAATTTCACTGCCTAACAAGATTTCCAGACTTTTGTTCATATTTTTTTTCTGAATCTATAGGTATGTTTGTGTGGAGAAAAGGCAGATGTTTGAAAGTAGAAATTGCAAAAGGAAAAAAAGGTATTTTTTGCTTTCTTCTATCCAGTGATTTAAACATAATTACAGAATCTGGTAAATTGAATACTGCATGGTGCCTTAGAATATGAACTATGTAATTCTCTGTTTGTGATCTTGGTTAAAGGACATGTTTGCCTCTAGAATAGGGGTCCCCAGACCATCTTTCCAAGACTAGTGCTGCTTTAAAATCAATGTCCCTTTTTTCCCCCGTAAAATTTACTTACGACAGTCTACACACTTTCTATAAAATGGGCTGATTGCATCGAGTTCTTCAATATGAGCAAATACAAAAATAGTTTAGTTATGTGTTGTTTTGTGATTAGAAATGTAGTATGGAATGACCGCTACCTTCTTGACGTACTTGCAGACATAACCATTGTTTGGTGCAATAAACCAAAAGGTGGTATTAAGGGATCTGATAGCTATGCACCCCTAGATGGTATATTCACTAGACCCCCTAGCTAACACACAGTAGTTTTAGGTTCAATGTGAGAATTCCCACCTGTATCCTCTAATTAACCCAACTTACTACACCATAAAACATTGTGATGGTCAAAGATTGGGAAAGTGTTCTTTAGTTGGAAATGCACACGTGGTCCTTAATAATTAGCTGCTTGACGTGGAAAAAAGCCCAATAAGGGGTGTGTGAACTGCAGTTCTGGAGCTTCAGCTTTTCCTTAAGGTAAGTGCCCTTTTTCTTTTTTTTCCTGTTAAAAGGAGCACATTAAAGTACTTACAAATTACTTAATTATGCATCCTTTGTGGATAGGCCGGTATGGGCCCTGGAGTGTCCCATTAAAATATTTTGTTTTGCCTCCCTGTTGATAAATAATTTCTAATAACTGGTATAAATACACAGGAAGATTAAATTAAATCCAAACAGAATAAGGATATCATAACAAATGCATCTCCCTCTTTTTATGTGTTATTTTAAACAGCTACATACATACAGCTGTAACAATAAATAAAAAAATATCAGCAGGAAAATATGTTAGGTATGATGTAAAACAAATAAAGTTTCTGTTATGTTAAGTGCCCTATGTTGACTGCACAGCAGAGGAGAAATACGCAGGCGGAAAGAAAAATTCATGGTGTTCGATTCGGAAATGCTGTAAAGCTGACCGTGGAACAAAAATCAAAGATTTCTCTAGTGGGAGTCCTTTCTCTTTGAACAAGGACCCCTTATTGGAGCAATACTAATATATTTTTTGGTTGGATTTTACCTACGTTCTATGATATTCTGCAGTTATGAGTGTGTAGACAAGAATTTGTATAGTCATATTGAAGAAGTGACATAATTACAGAGGGTGAATTATCTGATAATGTCTGCTCCAGCATGGCGCAGATCTTTCTGTGATGTCACCAGGTATGACATCATGTCCTGACACTTAACGATAGAAGCAAATAAATGATATTTAAGTTAGGTGGCATAGGTCTCTATATGGGTTATTCATTAAACAAGGACTTTGCTTTTGAGGGGACCACTTACTCATACTGACTTCAATGCGCAACGGCTGAGCTGCTTCTATATGTAATTTAACTTCAAGATATCTCCCCACACAGACTATAATCCACATCAGGCCAGCTCAGCCCTTCTTGCAGGAGAAGCTCACTAGAATTGTTGAAGCTAGATAATACTAGATGAACTGGTAAAAAAAACTCTACCTTGTAAGAAAAATACTTGGATTATGTGCCAACAAAGCATCTAGTGTAAGAAAGGCATATATAACAACCTATTTGAATTTGCAATCCAAAATTAAGATGAGATTCTGTCACCAGGAAATTAAAATTTCAAGTTTTAATTATAGGCCGTTCTTACAATAATTTAGTTTCTATCATAACATTCAAAATGTCGGCATTAGGATGCCGATCAACTCCATGCACCCTCTTTGATGGAATTGCAGGGGTTATTTGACCCTAAATTACTATTTAAAACCTGCATGCAAGATTTAATCAATACCAATCCAAAGGTAGGTTCGAGTTAGTAAGGGCAGAGCTCCCGCAGTTTAAAATAACCAGCGTCTCCCTGCAAGCCCTTTCTCATTTAATGGATTTGCATGTACTTAGAACTGCAGACTCGCTTATCAATAAAGGATTCGGGTTTCGGTTTTCAGATGTGTCTCCTTTACCATTTAAGTGGTAATCTAAGTAACCAACATCTTTTTTAATTCCTCAAATAAGTGTCATTTTAGACTGTTCAGTTAACATTTAGCAATTGTTCTAAAAAGGGGGAAAATAAAGTATTCTATTTATTATTAAATCGTGTTTTCTTTTTAAATCTGGTACATACATAAAACCTTTAAGCAGATATTGATTGTTAACACATAACATCTTCTATGAACACGGAGGGGTTAACATTATATTCTTGTGAATTAAAGAATAAAAAAATCACCTTGTGCTATCCGTGTTTAGGTCACTTTGTTTTTTTTGTTTAACATGAACAGGTGAAACCAGTACCAATGAAAATTTGGAAGGATATGACTTCACAGCCCAATAATATGACTTCCTGTTTGATAAAATACAGAACTATGTAGTAGCCCATAACTGAGCAGGCTAATCTCAAACATCTTAACCAGGACTAGTTCTAAAAACTTTACCCTGCAGATTACATATGTCAAAAAGTGACTAATGCATGCCTGCATCGTATGGGTTTCTTTATGACGTTTTTTTTTTTTCTATTTTCGCTTAATGTTGATCTTATAGTCACCCAAGTCGGTGATGTATTCTCGACGAGACCGAGGGTGGCCGTTTCATGCGGGAACTAGGGGCAGATCGCTCCAATTGGGTGATCATGTTCCCCTGTTTGCCACATTTGTTTAGGCTGGTTGGGTAGCGCTCCATTGTAACCAGCCTCCATAGTGACCTTAATCCATCCATGTTGGCATATGTCGTATTGTGGCATTGAGGATGACAGCTGCAGAGACTTACCTGTCCACTCTCTGCCCAGGTTGTGCCTCCTTGCCACAATAACACCCAGACACACACCAGGACAGGCTCTGCCACACCGACACCCAGACACACACACCAGGACAGGCTCTGCCACACAGACATCCAGACGCGCGCGCACACACCAGGACAGGCTCTGCCACACCGACACCCAACACCGACAGAGCTTGTCCTGGTGTGTGTGTGTATTTGGGTGGATGTGTGGCAGAGCCTGTCCCGGTGTGTGTGTCTGGGTGTCGGTGTGGCAGAGCCTGTCCTGTTGTGTGTCGATGTGGCAGAGCCTGCCCTTTCTTTTTTTTCCCTCCCTTTCTTTTTTTCTCCAACTTTTAAACACATGAATAGGTAAAGACCACCCTCCATAATTAAATGTGAAAAGGCAGACATAAAGGTGCAAGGACACAGACACCCAGACACACACACACCAGGACAGGCTCTGCCATACCGACACCCAGACACACACACCAGGACAGTCACTGCCACACGGATACCCAGACACACACACACACACACACACACCAGGACAGTCACTGCCACACGTATATACACACACACACACACACACACCAGGTCAGTCTCTGCCACGCAGACATCCAGACGCGCACACACACCAGGACAGGCTCTGCCACACCGACACCCAGGCACACACACACCAGGACAGGCTCTGCCACACCGACACCCAACACCGACAGAGCTTGTCCTGGTGTGTGTGTGTATTTGGGTGTCTGTGTGGCAGAGCCTGTCCCGGTGTGTGTGTCTGGGTGTAGGTGTGGCAGAGCCTGTCCTGTTGTGTGTGTTGGTGTGGCAGAGCCTGTCCTTTTTTTTTTTTCCTCCAACTTTTAAACACATGAATAGGTGAAGATCACCCTCCATAATTAAATGTGAAGAAGCAGACAAAAAGGTGCAAGGACACAGACACCCAGACACACACACCAGGACAGGCTCTGCCATACCGACACCCAAATACACACACGCCAGGACAAGCTCTGTCGGTGTTGGGTGTCGGTGTGGCAGATACTGTCCTGGTGTGTGTGTCTGGGTGTTGGTGCCCTTGCACCTTTTTGTCTGCCTCTTCACATTTAATTATGGAGGGTGATCTTCCATATCAGTTCATGAAGGGTATGTCATTTTCCTGGGCACAGTCTCTTCTACTTAATTTCCCTGGCAGCTTCTCCATATGATGTCATATTCACAGATACTTGCTCTTTCACTTGCAGCCTGCTGCTTCTCGGATGGTGGCCATTGCTCTTTGCATCACAAAAACACTCTTCACTGTTCTGGTATTTGTCTTGAAACGTCCTACATAAAACTGCTCCTTTTCCTAAAATGCGTGTCCCTTCTTAAGACAAGAGCCTTTCAAATTTCAAGAACAGAAAGTTAAGATGAATGCTCCTATACTACTTTTCCAGTATAGTTTATTCAAATTCTGCAAGTCTAAACTCGACTCAACTGTAATAAAGTACATGATTTAAGGAAAGTGACAGATCCCTTGGGAATGACTTTTTAGAACATTTCTTAAAAATATTTTTAGAAAAAACTTAAATATTACAGGAAAAAAAATAAGCATTGCATAGGGAATATTTTTCATTTTGTTAGAAAGTGTTAAGGTATCCTACATATTCCCCCCTCCCCCAAGTATGGAAACATACTCCTTTTCACATTACTCTATTTCTTAAACAGTTTCACTGAATAGAAGCCAAGAACACAATGCAGTTCTGGCCTCTGGTTACAAATGGGTCAACCTCCTGAGCTGGAAGAAGAAAGCCAACCTTCCTGGCATATTAACAGTTGTTTCATTTTCTGAGTAACTCTGTAATTTCATCCAAGTTACACAGTGTAAGGAGGAAGTTGCCAATACATTAAACATCAGTCCAGGTGCTTATGTATAAGGAACGCTTGTATTTTGCAAGTATCTAAGCTTTCATAGACATGATTCTGCAAACATTGCTCCAACACTTTAATCTTTACTTTGCAAACCATAGAAGCCCAGTAGCCTAGTTATATGGTGTAACTACACATGATAAATTTCACAAACATTCTGACATGTAAGTGGGAAATCTATTCTCAGCCTGGCCATTTATATTTTTTACTTTTAAATACATTATGAGCCTAGGCACGTAGAGATGTTTAATCAAGATATAAATGCCTGCAAGTTACTTTAAAACCGTTTACATGAAAATAATTTTGCATCCACTTTTTTTTTTTATATTTGTGTTTGAGATTATGGGCAGAAAAAAAATCATCCCACTTTTTAGTGCATTTATTCTAGGACTGTTAATCAGTGTCGTGTTTTATTCCCTCTGTATTGGTTGGCCTCCTTGCTTTTTGTATAACTTGTATCGTAATTCTTCTATCGCTTTTTGGGGTTTACTTAAGTTGTCAGAGTTGTGGATCTCGACTCACTGAATTTAGGTCATGATAAAGGACTGTCCCTGGTAAGTGTCTCAGTAAGAAGGTCTGAGCTGTCCTTGTGTAATGCATAATTACATGGGTGCCAAGACTTTGAAGATATCTAATGGTACAGGGCCAACCATGCTCTTCTTCAGCAGAAGCTCAATAGGGTTGGCCCTTCATAACATGTATTGAAGGAGCTCCACCAACAAGTTTCAGCAATTTAATTAATTGAACATGCAGATAAGGTGGAGATTGTCCAGTTTTAAAAAATGAATAAGGGGAATTTGGGATACATTGTGTAGTTAGAGAAGCAATAGCAGATATTTTAGAAATAAAATGGGGACAGGTCTATGTATTGTCAGAATTAAGCACTGATCATATCTTGCAACTTGTTGTATTTTGCTACCCATTGTACAGCTCTACAAAATTTGATGGCGCTATATGAAACAATAAATAATAATTTTGCTAGATTTGTTGTTCAAATATTCTGGATTGGGATTAGAATTTCTGGACAACTTCATGTACTTTTATCAGGCAGACATAGATCCATCTACATATGCTCATCTTGGGGGATCCTGAGTAAAAGACTGCTGTAACTTAAAAGAGAAAACAGAATAGAGAGAAACCCATTACTGGGAGTATGTACCTTCTACATATGTAGATCTTTCTTTTTTCGCATTGTCAGATAATATTGTCCCTGTTTTATCTCGTCAAAGTAGAATGGGATGACACCTGAGGCTTGCCATTGTAGAGAGATACAGCATCTCATCTTACTCACTTAGGTAACAGTGATAAATAATGTATGTATTAATATATAATGAAGTATAGGGTGAGTATCCTTTGATCTTTTTGATGGCTTACATTTTGTAACCACATCATATAATGGAGTTACAGTCGAAAAAGCATCTTAAAGATAATGCACTGTCTTTGAAGTAGGCTACTTTAAAATCCAACGTTAAGACACCCTCTTGATTTTTCTCCTAAGACATTAACATGAGCATTGTCATTTTTTAAATGTTGTTTTTCTATTGAGAATTAAGCCGAGAAACATTTTTCTTCCGAGTTGAAATTTGACATGCAAATTCTGCATGTATTTTATTTCATTCGGCACATCTTGTCTTCCACTTGTAATTTGTACAACATATTATACTCTTATACCTAAAGAGAACATGAAACATGCAAAAAAACACAAATGCTTCCTCTACTCGTTCAAGAATGTAAAGTTTTGAATTAAATATATATTTGTGTGTGCGAGAGTATGCAGCAATGTATCCTGGCCTAGGGTGGAAAGTCCAGTGGAGGGGGGGGGCAGATTACCATCTCGGGCGATCAAGCTCCTGGTGTCCTGCCGCACAATCTTTCATCTCCCCAACAGGCCTAGCTTCCATGGCCTATATTAAAAGGTGCTGTGTTCATTTACAATACCGCGCGCTGGGATATTACATCATATCCCAGTGCTCCATCTGTTAAAGGTGCGCAGCACCTCTTTTACTGTACCAGAGACCCTGACCATGGAGACTCGGAGTGCTACCATAGGTTGTGTGTGTGTGTGTGTGTGTGTGTATATATGTATATAAATATGCATACAACCCATATATTCCCCCTAATAATCCTTTGATATAATAGCAAATAAACAGCATTCAAATATATAGTCCACAGTGTGGTCAGATTACATATGCTAGACATGTTTTTTCCTCTGTCTAAATTTAATGTTGAAATGAAATATTTCTAACAATGTAAATTGTAAAAGTTATCCTTTGTTAGTCAACAGCCGTAAAATGGGTTGGTTTGATTAAACAAGGCCTGCTGGGGGAGATATCCTGTGGTAATTAAGTTAGAAAACATACACTGAGCAAGCTTTGAACTATTGTAATGACATGTAGATAGAATACACACATTCTTTCATGTTATAAAATGGCTTTTTAGTGCTTCTTATGTCTGCTTGTTTTTTGTTAACATCCTGAGTCATTTGCTGATAGACTTTTGTCCGTAATTAAGAGCTATTTTTTTAAAAAAAACTCTGTTAGTACTATTTAGGTATGATATTAATACATTTTTCTTATTAAAGCTAAGATATTGTACAACTTAATTGAGCATCTGTCGCCATTTCTCTAATAATTAATTACTTGAAAGTCTGGACATCTATAATTAGAGTTCTATTAATTTCCAAATTAAAAATTGTATTTAGTTTTGGTGAAAAGTACAATAGCACTAAGTGTATGTGAACAGCATGTTTGCAATTCTTATTAACAATGCAGATAAGTAAAAAACAAGAAAAAATACATAGTGTAAATGTATTAAATATTATGTATATTACTGTGGAATTAAAATGAAATAAAATCATAATCTATAGGTCTTTGATATGACTTGCTTCTTAGCATTTCCTAGACTAGTCGAAAGGACATTAACTTGAGGAAGTTGGCAGGCAGATGGAAGGATACAGAAAGCAAACTAATGATAAATGGAAAGATAAACTGATAACTATGTATATGAAGAAAAAGATTAAAGCTGCAAAACTTCCTTTTTGTACGAATCAGATATTAAAGTAAGTGAATGTTAAATAAGTTTGTATTTTTATATAATTTTTCTTCCATTTCTAAGAGATCTTAAAACACAGGGGTTCTAAAATACAATTAATGAATACAAAAAGTAAATAATCTCACAGACAATAAAATGGCAAAGACAAATATATATAAAAAAGTATTGAATAAATTCTACACAATTTTATTTATATATATATATATATATATATATATTGTACTATTTAGAAAACTAAATGCAGATGTCGATTTAAAAACAGAATAATCTGTGTTCAATGCTTGCATTTTCCTACCAATCTCAAATAATAATAAAAAAAAATACTCGCACAATGAAACAATTGTATTGTGTTTGATAATGACAAGATTGTAAAGACATCTCTGTATTGTTCCGTGTATCCCTTCATTCCCGGCATTTAACACGCCTCTTCTGAAATGAATAAATGCCATTTGCAGAACACTGTCTTCTTATTGTCTTTTTTTTTTTTTTGATAATTCTGCATTTTCATAAAGCGCAATCAAAGGTGTTAATCTCTTAATGGCTTCCTTTGGAGCCTTCAACCTTATGAAAAAAAATCCCCTTGTTTACATAGATTCTGACTCCGGTATGTTTGTTAGAACAACAAACATCGAAACCAAAAAATACAAAAAAGCCTCTTGGTTTGAATGTATCTGTTTTTCTTTAATGCAACCTTCAGGGTATCTGTGTTTTAATTTTAATTAGCATCGTTATCAGGAAACCTGACCTATTTTGAGAGCCTATATTATTGTCCTGTGTGTTTAAGGGCTCATTATGTCCTATCTTGTGTACTTTATCTTACATCTCATTCGGCACATTCAAAATTAAACATTTTTCCTATGTACACTATATACTTTTTGAGTGTACATTTAAGTGATTACTGTTTACTGAAATTATATATGCAGGGACAGTATTTGAAGTGTTTGTCCAGGTACTTAATAATAATAATAATATATATATATATATATATATATATAATATATATATACACACACACATTTTTTTTTCTTTGCTGCACCTTAGATGTTATACCCCAGGCAAAAGGGGAAAAACTGCATTTTTGTGTGTGTGTGGATATATATATATATATATATATATATATATATATATATATATATATATATATATATATATATATATATATATATATATATATATATATATATATATATATATATATATATATATATATATATATATATATATATATATATATACCATTGCATTCATTACATCAATGAAGTTCATTTTTTTTTTCTTTATTTCAAAGAGTTAAACTGAGAGTAAATGTAGACATTTATTAAATTTTGTTTCAGCCCCTCTGGTACATAAGAGGTTACTTTTTATTTTTTTGTTTTAATTGTTGATAATATACAGCAGATCAGAGGTATCGATGAAGCGTCACTAATTATATAATAATTCTTAAGAGTTATTCAAATTAAAGGCATTTTGATGTATTCGGATATCTTGGTCACCCTCCCGGTGTCTAACTTTGTGTGGCTTTTGTATAAACTCCTTCTGAAAGATTGGCATTGAATTCCGGAGAAGTGTCACACCCCATTACGCTGGATTTTTTTTTTGTATTGCTAGACTCTAAATTGTTTTCTGAAACAGAGCTTACAAAGGCTTTGAACTGGGCTAGAGTGGAAGTGAATAATTAGGAGTCGCCAAATTAGCTGTTCCCCAGAGCAGACGGTGTAAACTCCGGCTAATGTCCTTCCACTGGAAACTCTAGGTGTGCTCTGTTCTACTGAACCCCCCTCAAGTTTCTACAGTGTGGCAGTAACACCTATCCTTCTGTTTTTCCCTAAGGGACTATACTATCTGCTATTAATTGTTTGGCCCACCCAGAATGCACTTCTGCTACATACTGAAAAACTTCATTTCCTATTTCCGAGGAGGTCTTTGTTTACTCTGGAAAGAGCAAGTATAAAATATATTGCCATGGGAAGATTTCTAATGTTTTTATTTGTGTTGGTGATAAACTCTTTAGGGGCAAACTATGTCTGAAACCTAGTGACCATTACCTTATAAATTCCGACATATAGGTGCCAAATTGCACTGTAAAGATATCCATTGTTCCTCCTTAGAGACTTTACTGTGGGTCACGGTGTATTTGACGCTCGAAAAGACCCTATTTATTTTTGGAGGTCGACAGGCGTCCTATGCATGTTGTGCCTTTGCCGTGCTTTGTGTGCAGTCTATCCGCTTAATTTTACTCCTGCGAGTAGTGGTCTCCTAATGGCAAGAATGCCTTGGAACTACTTGTGCCATCAGCAGAGGAGCACGATGCATGGAAAGAGGAGGATGATATAAAGAAGGTCTTAAATATATTTAAACTATACCAACTGTTCTTTTCAATTACTGAAAGATGTCAGTATAGAGTTGCAGTGTGTTAGTCACAGAAAGAGAGAACGCAAATTTAGTTAAGATGATACCTTTGTTGGCTAACTGACGTATAATGGATTGCAAGCATGATTATCGTATACCTAAAGAAGAGACCTAGATGGTATTGAAAGCTGGCAATCAGTCATAAATGTATCATCTTTACTAACTCTTGTCCCAACTTTGAATAAGTATATATTTGAGATACTTGGCACCATTCCTATATCGACACCAATAAATGTATTTTACCAATACCATAGCTGGAATCAACGTTTTTATGTATTCCTGAACTCGCCAGTTATCCTTAATAATAATAATAGTGTTCTAGAGTGAAGAATGCAAACATAACAGAAATAACGGGGATATAAGTAGCTACTGAACAGTTTAGGCTAGAGTACTTAAACGTGACAAACATTAAAACATCCTTGTCACTATTCTTTAAAATACCATGTTAACCCAAATGGAACGAGCCCCTCAACTAGTAAAATACTCTGAATCTTTTGTTTTCATGTGAAATGAAGACTTGTAACTCTAGCTATCTTTTCACAAACAGCAGACAGTCCTTATGTGCGGCACATGTCAAGGCAAATGGATGTTGCTCATCCAAAAATATGATATTAAGTATTAATCCTTGATACAGTTGAATTAATTTCTACACTTATATCTTGCATTAATAAGGGTAGTTCTCTGAATTATTCGCAATCACAAATATATCCTCCTCTACACATACACCAAAATTCCATTCATGGTATATGAGGATACTTATTTTGAAACTGTCTACCAACTATTGACTGTGGAACTTCCAGGGTTACGAAGGTTTAATTTACTCATCAGGTGGCCACCATCCTTAAAGTGTCATGGCCACCTGCGCAGCAGTTACAAAGGCGTTTGACAGGTTGCCACACATGTTGCCAATCTGAATTTTATTATTTTATGTTAAAAAAATTGGCAGAAATGTTGGTTTGCCTCCCCATTATAAGTAGCCTCCATCATGTTGAATAATTTAACAACCTGCGCAGTCTAGTTATAAAAATGGAAACCCAGACATTTTTAGATGTGTTTTTAGATGTATACATGTGAATCTCTTGGTCACAAACCAATGGCACCATATGCTATAGAAAGAATGTATGCTTTTTTTGGTTACTGCAGATTGATACATGATATAAATATATAAATATATATCGGTGTGTGTATATAATATACACTTCATATAGTAAAACATGCCCCCAGTATTGCTGATATAAAACTTCCTTTCGACAAGATTTTTTAAAGAAAAGAATGATATAGATTGTATTATCTTTCATCTCTGAACTTCAAAGAACGTTATCAGAGAAGCTCAGAATAACACAGGTCTGTCTGATAAATCTCTTTGACATCCCATTGGAAGCTTCTTGGTGCTGTTTGCTGAAAGTGAGACTAAGCAGCACAACATATAAACACTGCTCCGGGTATCGTGAAATTTTATAAATATATATATTCTATACATAAAATATATATTTTATAAATATACGTATTCTTTTTGGAGAATGAGTATTAGTTCATTGCCTATAAGACTAGTTTCTTGTGCTAATTTTGTACCTTGCTTTGGATTTACCAATGTTCCTTCACATCTGTTGCCAATGAAGACATAATTGCAGATGTATAAGGATTTGGTGGGATCCAAGTACCAGGATATATTAAGTGTTACTCCGCGCGAATGGTGTAGTCTGAAAGTATCATAAGGCTGTAAAGATATCCTGGTTCCATGCAGAGAAAAATATATTCATGTCACAAACTATTATTTTTCAATTATAACAGATTTAATTATAAGGGGGGATTCTTATAACTAAAATACTGTATGGGTTTCATCAAACTGTGAAAATTATAATCCAGTGTAAGGTTAATGTTTGATGTGCGTAACACGGTATTGTTATACTTTTTAACTCAAAACATTGCATTAAAAATGATCACGCTACAAAATTAGCAATGAGAAAATGATGATAAAAACATATATAGTATTTATGTGTGTATTTATTATTTATATATATATATATATATATATATATATATATATATATATATATATTACACATTTGATATAATCTGGTGGAGTATTTTCGGATGCGGAACATTGTAGAATATCCAGAAAACCCCATCATTTTATTTACCATTAATTAACAGCTGTAAGTTATTTAATGCTGAGAAGGCTGGCAGCAATATTCTCACAGAGAGGCATGAACAACAGATTGGCTAATTTACTAAAGATGCCCAGAGGTGCAGTTTGCATGCACAAGTCATAAGACCTCTGTCTAGAACCAGAAACTTCGAGATGCACTTGAGTGTT